>NC_138774.1:262086801-262794301 GCF_965119305.1 Pelophylax lessonae | reverse complement strand
TTCAACATTTTCGGTCTTTTTTTATTTGTTTAGCAAAAAAGCAAAAAACCCAGAGGTGATCAAATACCACCAAAAGAATGCTCTATTTGTAGGAAAAAAAAATGATAACAATTTTGTTTGGTTACAGCGTTGCACGACCATGCAATTATCATTCAAAATGTGACAGCGCTAAAAGTTGAAAATTGGCCTGGGCAGGAAGGGGATGAAAGTGCCCTTTATTGAAGTCACCTCTGTATGCAAGGACACATAGGCTAACATGGAAGGGTGTTTAGAGACAGAAAAAAAAAGTAAATCTCCCTCAAAGAGGTTGTAAACTCAAATTTTTTGTTTTTTTTTCTTTTTCACCCTGAAAGAGAAACACATAATGAGCTAGTATGCATCGCATACTAGCTCATTATGCAATACTTACCTTAGAACGAGCCCCCGCCGTGCCGCCCGCTCACCTCTATGCCGGCACTGGGGAGCTATAGTTCATTGAGGGAACCATGAATGCCAATATGTACTGTGACATACTGAAGCAGAGCTTGATCCCCTCCCTTAAAAAACTGGGCCGCAGGGCAGTATTCCAACATGATAATGACACCAAACACACCCCCAAGATGACCATTTGTGTTTTTTGTTCTGCCTTGAGTCCAGTGTGATTCATTGTACAGTATAATCGTTTAAACACGCTTGTACGTTAGATGTATCTTGCAAAAAATATATTCTAATACATAGTCATCTGCTACACAGTGGCATGTGCATACTCAAAAATTTACTTTTAACCACTTAAGCCCCGGAAGATTTTACCCCCTTCCTGACCAGGGCCTATTTTGCGATTCGGCACTGCGTGAATTTAACGGACAATTGCGCGGTCGTGCGACACTGTACCTTAACGAATTTGACGTTCTTTTTTTCCCACAAACAGAGCTTTCTTTTGGTGATATTTGTTCACCTGTGCGATTTTTTGATCATGCGCTATAAACAAAAAAATAGCGTCAATTTTGCAAAAATAACAATATTTTTCACATTTTTTTTATATGAAATTCCCCCCCAAAAATGTAAAAATCTAATTTTTTTTAACATTTTAGGCCAATTTTTTTTTTACCATATGTTTGGTAAAAAAAAAAAAAAAAAAAAAAATCGCAAAAAGCGTATTTTGATTGGTTTGCGCAAAAGTTATTGCGTTTACTAACAAAGGGAAAGATTTTTGTCATTTTTTGTTGTTTGTTTTTTTAACGAGTAATGCGGCGATCTGCGATTTTTTTTGCGGGACTGCAACATTGGGACGGACAGATCGGACCCTTGACTGACATTTTTGACACTTTTGGGGTTACCAGTGACATTTCTACAGTAATCAGAACTATACATATGCACTGTTACTGTAAAAATGACACTGGCAGTGAAGGGGTTAACTTTTTTTTGAGAGGGAGGGGTTAAGTGTGTCCCTAGGGGCGTGTTTCTAACTGTGATTGGCTGTGGCTTGATGTGTAAGAACAGTGATCAACGGTCCTACATAGCAGAACCGTATGATCACCATTCTTACACAGGGGAGACTGACAGGCGGCTTTGTTTACATTAGCCGCCTGCCTTTCTCCCGGTGTAACGGACGATCGCGGGTCCGCCACGCGCTTTGCCTGTGAGGGGCTGACCGCCACCGTAAATAGTCGTGCGGCGGTCGGCAAGTGGTTAAAGTGGAAGTTTTAGATGGACATTTTTATTTAGTTACATTGATCCAACAATGTAAGTAAGTATGTGCCATACCTGTGGGATTTCTATGGAAGCTAGAAATCACTGTAATAGGCATGACTGCTATAATGATTAACCCTTTGGTGCCGGCTCCTGCCGCCCTTTTAAGAGCTTTAGAATGCACGGAGGTGGGGCGGGGCTTTTGGCCATGTGACTGCCATGATTGGCTGTCAAGGCAGTTACATGATCAGAAAACTCCTGATCACAAGCAGCGATCTGGAGGTTTCCATTAGCCGCTGGTCACTGTGTTGAGAGCGTGCCCTCTCGGCACAGCTCTATTGGCGCTAATGCACGCAAATATGCAGCCGCTGGGAGCTAAAGCCCAGCCCCAGAGAGGCCCCATATTCAGAGGCGTAACTAGAACCTTCAGGGCCCTGATGCAAGAAACCATGAAGGGCCCCCCAGACCCCTGGCCGGGGCCCTTACCTTCAAGCCCAGGGCTCTTCCCACTAATCCTGGGGCTCTTTACACTCGTTGCATGGCCTTTTATTACGGTCCCGCAGCAGGATTCTTTCACAAGTTCTGCAGTGGGCCCCCTTTCTGCAATCTTGGGGCCTCCCCACAGTGGTGCAATGCCAGGGTCCGGTCGCAAGTGTGACCTTTGCAATCCTGGAAGTTCACCCACTGGTTTGCTACCGGGCCCCCTGGAGCATGGGGCCCGGTAGCGATTGCAACCCCTGCAACCCCTGTAGTTACGCCCCTGCCCATATTTGAGTGTGCTTGGTGCCAATGGTGCCAACAGGTTAACAAAAAGACAGAGAAATCAACTCCCAAACATGGTGAAGGAGAGAGCATGTCGTTTAGTATACTGGCAGCTGGCGAGTGCTGGGGA
Organism: Pelophylax lessonae; assembly: GCF_965119305.1. Lineage (NCBI taxonomy): Eukaryota > Metazoa > Chordata > Amphibia > Anura > Ranidae > Pelophylax > Pelophylax lessonae. The sequence goes on along the minus strand of NC_138774.1, from coordinate 262,791,741 downwards.
AGTCTGAAAAAGGAATTCCCCTAGAAACATCCGTCTCTCCTTACTTGCATCTCAGCACTCCCAGAGTATGATGTAATCTAAGGTGTGTAGGCACTGAGAGCGGCAGCTTTTCCTCCTTGGGCGAGGACTGAGCAGAGCTATCCCGGATGCTTCCCCAGCATTGCTGAGCCTCAGAACGGACCTGTAGTTACATCAGCTGCCAGTATACAACATTACATGCTCTGTACTTCCTAATTAATAAATAGTCACATATACTTACAGCGCTATGATCTTTTTGCACTGGATTTCTCTGTCTTTTTGTTTGTCTACATGATCCCAGAGCTTCTCTTTCTGGTCATCCAGCAGCATCGACTCTTTGCACCCTACAAGTGATGCTGGCTTCATGGGTTTATCCATGACCAATTAGCCTATTAGCAGGGCTTCTATACAGTGCATTTTTGCAATTTATTCCATGCGCATTTGCAAAAAACTATTGCAGTGCTTATTAACTATAGGAATAGTGGTATTTAGTAACCTTAATTAGAGCTTGAGCTCCTGTTTTATGGTTTCCTTTTTACTGCTGTAGTGATTGCTGCTATCTTCTAGGTGCTAAATGGCTGTCCGGCTGATTACTGAACACAGCAAGTTGCCAGCTTGGCCTGGGCACCATTCCGTCAACACTCTTCATTTTCTAAGTTAACGGAAAGTGTTCTCATATTGGAAAAGGCGGAAATTGTGATGTCACTGCTCTGCCTATCCACCTCGTCCAATCAGAGAATGCCTTGCATTATTGCGAAAATGGCTCTCCTGACGAGCTGGTGGCCTCCTGTGTCCAGTAAGCAGGAGCCTGGAAGCTAGTAGCAATTACTGTAGCAGTGGTCCCTACTACAATGATTTCCAGCTTCCACAGAGATCCCAAAGAAAAGTTGGACCAATGTAACTGTTGTAGGGACTCGCATCAAATGTAGAGCTTTAAGGACACCGCCATTTGCTGTTTCTTCTTTTAAGGGCTAGGTTTGCCCATTTTTATTAAAGGTAAGTTTAGTAGACAAAACTTGATTTTTCAGCATTCCTTTGCTCGACAACATAAACGTCATTCCACCCTTCTGGCTTGAACTTGCAGCACTGCTGCTCTGGCCTTACACTTCAGGCCCTTGTCTGTCCCCTACAGATGGTTAGCTCACCAACAGGATGAACACAGATAGCAGCCTCATGCTGCGCTGACTCCCACATGGAGCCCTCCTGACTCCTGGGCCAGAACCTTGGTCCTGTCTTTACTAAAAGACCCAGACACACCTGCACAATCAGTGTCCTGGCTAATCCTTGGAGATTTCCTCCCACCCAGATCGTTGCAAAATCTCCAGGCCTTAGGTCCCCAACTGGACTTTAGCAAACAAAGAGGAAACTTAAAAGCCAGTTTACTCTGCATTAAGCAAGCCCCCTGGAGCCCCTTAACGTGTCTGGTTGAGAATTCTGAGTCACAACCTCCTAGGCCCTGGCAAGGCAATGCTCTGCTGCACTATGTATAAGCTGTCATACCCAGAGCCGGTGCTAGACTATTTTACACCCTAGGCAAGACCAGCTACTTGCGCCCCAACGCCCCAAAAAAAATAAAAAGGGAAGGGGTTAAAAACTCCTCTATGTCATACCCAGTCACCCTGATCTGATGGCTCCTCTTATTATGTTGTCATACCCAGTGACCCCCATATTCCTCCATGTCACACCTGGGGACCCTAATGTCCCTCTATGCCACACCTGGGGACCCTGATGTTCCTCCATATCACACCTGGGGACCTCAGTTCCCCATGGCACACCCAGGGACCCCAATTCCTCATTGCCCACCTGATGACCCCAAAACCCTGTTACACCCGGTGACCCCTATCCCCCATGGCACACGTGGTGACCCTGATTCCCTTTCACACCAGGGAACCTCCATGTCACACCCAGGGACCCTGATCCCCTGTTCTGGGGACACTCACTGGGCGGTATGAAGAGAGTGGCCCGCACTCTGCCCTCCTTCACCGTGATCCTGCTGATTCCTTCTCCTAGGACGCTCCTCTTCTGGACCACAGTGCTCACCACAGCTCCAACCGGCTCCCGGTGAAGGGAGAAGCAGAAGTCCGAGAATTCCGCACGTCCCTAATCCCAAACCTCCTCAGACCATTCCGGTGCCTCATCGTTTCTGCTCCAGTAAAGGTGCCACCCTCCAGTGCCAAGCTTGGGGTCAGGTTCAGCTCTCCTCCACTCCCTGCTTAATACCGACCCAGGGAAATGAACGGCTGCCCACCAGCTCAGTGCAGAGAGTCACTTCCTGCCCAGGGTTTACACCATTCAGCTCCAGCCAAAGAGGATAATCATGCAGGCAGCACTCCTGTGGGCTTCCTTCCTGCCTCTTGGCCCCCCACCCAACAGTGGTGGAAAGCAGGGCCTGGTAGTTCAGCCACTGCCCCAGACACCTGGCATCTTCCTCTGTCCATTCTTCCTCCCCCACTGCTGCCCCCTCCACTTAGCTCACAAGGATCATTCATGGTGGACAGAGAGTGCCAACTTATGGCTGCGCCCCTAGGTTGCAATGCACCCTAGGCGGCTGCCTAGTTTGCCTAGTGGAAGCACCGGCCCTGGTCATACCTCAACTTTGGCTATAATCCAAAATGTGAAGCCAATTTTAAACAGATCACAAGGTCCCAAAACTAACATTTGGGTTGCACCACTAACAACTTTAGACAATTTTTAGTAAGAGTCATTAATCATTATTTTTGGAATGCAACAGGTTTCGTTAAATCCCCCCGTCCCCACCACGCAGCATCAACGTTGCCTCTCAGTTCAGCTACTGGGAGGAGGATATGCAATCCTGTGTTACTAAAAGTTTCCCAAGTCATAGCTTGCATAAGTCTTTAGACTCGTACTATATGACAGCACTGTTGCTTGGTGATTGACCCAGCAATGTCACATGCTTCTCTCTACCCATAAGAACTGGGAACTTAACGCTTGGTGGCTAATTGCAGTGTTTAGGGAGTGCAATAAAAAAAAAAATCTATGCATCCATCTATCTATCTATCTATCTATCTATCTATCTATCTATCTATCTATCTATCTATCTATCTATCTATCTATCTATCTATCTATCTATCTATCTATCTATCTATCTATCTATCTATCTATCTATCTATCTATCTATCTATCTATCTATCTATCTATCTATCTATCTATCTATCTATCTATCTATCTATCTATCTATCTATCTATCTATCTATCTATCTATCTATCTATCTATCTATCTATCTATCTATCTATCTATCTATCTATCTATCTATCTATCTATCTATCTATCTATCTATCTATCTATCTATCTATCTATCTATCTATCTATCTATCTATCTATCTATCTATCTATCTATCTATCTATCTATCTATCTATCTATCTATCTATCTATCTATCTATCTATCTATCTATCTATCTATCTATCTATCTATCTATCTATCTATCTATCTATCTATCTATCTATCTATCTATCTATCTATCTATCTATCTATCTATCTATCTATCTATCTATCTATCTATCTATCTATCTATCTATCTATCTATCTATCTATCTATCTATCTATCTATCTATCTATCTATCTATCTATCTATCTATCTATCTATCTATCTATCTATCTATCTATCTATCTATCTATCTATCTATCTATCTATCTATCTATCTATCTATCTAAACCTTTGCTGGTTAGCCCTTATTAAGTAGGGATAAGAGGACTTTGTTCTGGGGCAGAATTATCACTGACATTTCCTCAGTAGTGGGCACCAATTTCACTTTAAAACCGTATCATTGAGTGACACAGCTTTAGAAGATTAATTATCTACCGGTTCATTGGGTGGTGATTTTAATCTTTACTCGCTTGATGATTAACATCTTCTGCTGGTCTCAAGTTGGATGTGTTGGATGCCTGGTCCTACGCTGTGCGCTGTGGTTCCACCCTCTTGACACTATGGGGTCTATTTACTAAAACTGGAGAGTGCAAAATCGGGTGCAGCTCTGCATAAAAACCAATCACCTTCCAGGCTTTTTTTGTCAAACCTAATTGAACAAGCTAAAGCTAGAAGCTGATTGGCTACCATGAACAGCTGCACCAGATTTGGCACTCTCCAGTTTTAGTAAATCAACCCCTATGTACGGAGCACAGTAGCTCTTCAAAAGAGTGAAGTTCACAGTCCCCATGAGATGGATTATTAAGACAAGTGTTACCATTTTTTGGATGGAAACAGAATCATTTTAGGCTCGGTTCACACTATGTCGCTCCGACTTAGTGGGCGACCTGTGAAGTCGCGTGCAGCACGACTTCGGCGCGACTTGCACGGACTTCATAAAATGAATGTCTATGCAAGTAGCCTCCAGGTCGCCTGGAAGTAGTACAGGACCCTTTTTCTAAGTCAGAGCGAAATGTGTCACTCCTATTAGAACGGCTCCTGTACTACACAATGGGAGAGTGACGGACCGCGACTTGTCAGGCTGACAAGTTGCGGTCCAAGTCGGATCAATGTGAATGCGGTCTTAAACACTTCTGGACTGGAAGTAAATCTGCAGCAGGTGGTCTTAATGTGGTTAAGGGAACGAGTCCCTGAGGAAGTCACGTGACCTCGTGACGTAACGCGTAGGAGGAGCTCTATACCCGGAAGTGACGTTACGACGGAGCCCGATCTCCACAGCGGCGGTTGTTTTAATGTACGCTGGTTTATCTTCGCTACACTGTAAGTGCAATTTTGTATATATAAAAATAAAAGGCTTTATATACTGCACCATGAAAACTCTGTTTCTGAGGCACAATAAGGCTCAATAAGGAGGATAGGACAAGGACAGTGGACCGGACTGGTACCTATAGGAATCCAGGAAATCTTTCTCAAAAAGGGATCAAGGATTTGGATTGAAGTAAACAAAGTCTTTAAAAGAAATGTATCCATTGAAAAGTCTGGATATACACCAGAGTCATATCTTTCTTGCCTTTAAGGTGAGAGTTTAGCGCACATAGAGGTGACACACAAGGTGGAGGAGATTATAGTCACTTTATTTAACCACTGAAGCACGGTCACAAAGGAGAAAACACACACAAGATTTTTTGGAAATCAATATATATTTTCTGGACTTTTACAGCAGAAATTGTTTATTTTAAGTATTGCAACAGGGCTGTTCACTTACTGTTTCACTTATTAGAATTATTTTGCAACACTTTTATTTGATTGGAAGAAGCATGCAGCACTTTATCTGAGCACCTATATATTTTATTTGTTTAATTATTTATTTATGTATCGGATTGTAGATTTATATTGCATTATTGGTACATCCCATTACTTTATGTGAAAATTAGAAGACATTCGATATTTATCTTTTTATTGATACACACATCGTTTTGATTAACACTACGCACCTGCACTTTGATTACCCAATATTTCTTCAACAAATACATATGTACTGTAAAGTTTGGGGGTTCTAGCTCCACCGGAATGCACAACCGTTTAAAACAAACAAAAAGGCTTTATTTCAGCAAACTTGAACAGGCTTCCAGCAGTGCATAAATCAAACACAAAATAAAGTCCGCTTTTCTTCAGCACAAAGGAATAAAGTAAGAAAAAGGCACATACGGTTTTGTGGATGGGTCTTCACCCCAAGGTTTGTAACAGTCCTTAATAGACCTCTCAGCAGCTTCCAGCAAACTTGCAGCTCCTTCAGACAGGTGCAACCACCAAACTACTCCTCCCCCACACTCACCTATTGCTGCTTCCTGTCTCTTAAGGACTGCTTCTCATGGGACTTAACCCTGTGTGTGCTGGAATCCCTTATGGTCAGGGGTGGGGGCTCTTTCCCACCCGAATATCACTACAGAGCCAACCAAATTCCGGGTCCAAAATATCTCTCTATTCAACACAGAGAGAACTGCGATTCAGTCCTCCTGATTTTAGCTATTTCCAGGAATTTCTCACCCGTCTTGGGTGACCCCCTGAACATTTCCCAACTTCCCTTAAAGAGACCACAACCCAAACACAGGAGATATATAGCGACTGTCCAGGACCCAACCTTGGCGTCCTGTACAGTACATACGGATTACATTGAGCACTTTTTGATCGAGATTTTTGCACAATATACCTACCCATCCAATTAGAGATTTAACAAGAGCTAACCCCTGAAGCGCACCACTACCCCCATAACAATATATTTAACTGTTCAGTATCAGCACCAGTGGCGCTGCAGCAGGGAGTCTCTAATCACCTCAGACAGCGCAGGGATCACACACGCCCTTTTGTGGTTAAGGGAACCCTTGAAGATGATGTTAGCTTATTTTTTAAACCGTTTCCATTCAAGTTTATGTAAAGTGGATGTGTGCCAATAAACTCCATTGTCTGTTAAAGGGTAACTCCACTTTCGTGGGGAAAAAAAAATCAGCAAATAAAGAAAAAAACAGTATAGTGTATACAATTGCCACACAAATCATATTGTAATAGAATGTTAATAAAAATTACCTTTCCTTTTCAATCTGCAGCTGTTGTAATTTTCTGAAAATGCAAAGAAATATGGCTACCTGGAGCTGTTCTGTACACAGAATGTATACTGACCACACCCCAGAAACATAATTTTCTGATTGTGTGATTGGCTAACCAATTTTCCCAGAAGTCTGCCTAAGATACAAGTCAGATTTCTGTCATCCCCTGCAACAAAAATGTCATTTTTGGTGAGATACTCCCAATAGGATTACGTCTAAAGGGATGCAGGCCAAGCAGCTTTCCTCTTTAGAGCTCTGCAGCTGCCACAGCCGATAGATAATTATGAAACCCCTCCCATTAGACCCACTCAGCACAGGGGCACAGAGGAACAAACAATGATTTCTTTAGAATAACAAAAGGTAGGAATCTGCAACAAAGTTTATTAAAATCCTTATAATGTACAGAGATAACCCAGTGGGGAATGCTTTTTCTTAACAAAAGTGGTGTTATGCTTTAAGGCAGTAGGATTTACCTTGTATTTATACTGCAGTTTTGTGTGTAGCAAAAATCTCCATTTGCTTGCACCATGTAATGTTCTATCATAATGTACTTCAGCTCAAAGTTATATCAGCACATAAAATACTGCCTGTGACATCAAACTATATATTGTAAATCTTATACAACATGAAGAGTTCCAGCACCACCTTTAAAGTATAACTAAAGGCAATTTTTTTTGGCAGGTTTTTTATTGCTGTCTTTATCCCCCCCCCCCCCCCTCCATTTAGTGAAAAAAAAATCTCAAAAGTTTTGGCTTTAGTTTAAATTCAAGACCAGAAATCCCCAAACAACATTGTACTCAGTTATGTGTTAGTTCTACCGAATCTGCACCACTGCATGTTTCAGTGTTTGGCTGTGATAAATGTAATAGCTCTTTTAGCAAAGTCTATGATGTTTACTTTTGAGCTAATTACTATTAGACAATACAGGCATCAACAAGCAAAACTGGCATTGGTTGCCTGGTTCACTGGTGGCCGGAGGCATTGGTTGCCTGATTCACTGGTGGCCGGAGGCATTGGTTGCCTGGTTCTCTGGTGTCCGGAGGCATTGGTTGCCTGATTCACTGGTGGCCGGAGGCATTGGTTGCCTGGTTCACTGGTGGCCGGAGGCATTGGTTGCCTGGTTCACTGGTGGCCGGAGGCATTGGTTGCCTGGTTCACTGGTGGCCGGAGGCATTGGTTGCCTGGTTCACTGGTGGCCGGAGGCATTGGTTGCCTGGTTCACTGGTGGCCGGAGGCATTGGTTGCCTGGTTCACTGGTGTCCGGAGGCATTGGTTGCCTGGTTCACTGGTGGCCGGAGGCATTGGTTGCCTGGTTCACTGGTGGCCGGAGGCATTGGTTGCCTGGTTCACTGGTGTCCGGAGGCATTGGTTGCCTGATTCACTGGTGGCCGGAGGCATTGGTTGCCTGGTTCACTGGTGGCCGGAGGCATTGGTTGCCTGGTTCACTGGTGTCCGGAGGCATTGGTTGCCTGATTCACTGGTGGCCGGAGGCATTGGTTGCCTGGTTCACTGGTGACCGGAGGCACTGGATTTCCTTTTGGATTTGGAGGTTAACCCCGTAGACAATGAAGTTGTACACATTTATAACTTGCATAATTTCAAGAACTATCAACTAGATTTGAATTGTCCAAGCAGGAAACTTACAGATCTGTACAAATTAAAGAGGTTTTTCAAGATAAGCCTATATTCCCACCAGCGGTCCACCAATCGATACATGCATATACCAATTGATACATGATGATGATACATGATGATGCATGATACATGATACACGCAAACTAACTCTTGCAACATGCTTATCATCATTTTTTATTTAATAGATAACAGATCTGGGTTTGCTAAACTCCACACTTTACTATATGGGAAATAGATTTGGTTAAGAGTTTACTCAATTATAATGTCTAAAAAATACTGCACACACACCCAAACCACTCTCTTAAACTATAACTGTTAGGGCATAAATATGGGAGCTACCATTGCTAACCTGTTTTTGTAGGTGCAAACTCCAAGGCTCTTTATATTTATCCTTTGTTCACGGCTTTATGAGTCATTGACCTGAAGAAAGAAGATGCATATGTCAGCACATCTAATGGATAACAGTTTTTAAATACCATGATTTCGATGCTAATATGTCTTTGTGCTAGACTGTTACCTTACTATTCCAGAGCTAAAAATATTTTAAACCAAAGATTTGAGAGCTCCATCTAAAAGTTAGGTAAAGGGTTCATTTTAGGTTTAGTAGGTTTAGTAGGTTTAGAGCTGGATGACAGACATCGCATGTGATTCGCAGCGCACATATCACATGCGATATGTCTGTGCGATGCAAATTCAGCCATACACATTGTATGGCTGAATTTGCATCACATCCGGACACAACTCGAACAGGACCCTTTTAGAGGGCCACACCAGAATCGGATCGCATGGGTGTTCCCACCTATACGATCTGATTCATGTCCAAACTTTCAGTTTACACTGCGATATGCAAACTGATCTAGGGGTGTCGTTAACTTTGCATTGACACCCCCAGCGATTCGCATATGGCAGTGTGAACTGTCTGCGAGTTTGCCTGCGAGTTGAATGCAATGTGGGAACCCGCAGTGGATTTGCAGGGTTCCCGCATTGCATATGTGTGAACCAGGACTTGGTGTTAAGAGTTAGTGTTTAGGCTTTGGTTACATCGATCATTAACTGTGTATGCCTCTTTTCCTTCGGCTGCAATCTCATCAAAACTTAAAAATACCATTGCTATTGGTCAACTCAGTAATTCCTCTATACAAGGTAACATATATGAACAGAGGATTTCCTCAAAAGTTCAATAAAATATGGAATATTTGGCTAGAGACAGATCGTACCACTGCGGAACAGGATGGTCCTGTAATGGCGCTTTTCCACTGCATGGAACGGAACGGTTCGGCTCGCTTTTGTGCTTTTCCACTGCTGGTACCGCATGGTACGGTGTAGGAACGGTTCGGTATGGTACGGTACGGCGGCGCTTTTCCACTGCATGGAACCGAACGGTACGGCTCTCAAAAACAGTACCACCACGATTGTGGTTCCAAGAGGTACTATACCCGGTACCATATCCCACAATCCTTTGCATGCAGTCACTACTAGCCACTGATTGGTCAGAGAATCGTTGTTATCCCACCCACTTAACTTTAGTACTACTTTAGTGGAAAAGCAAACCATACCGTACCATACCAAACCGTTCCAACACCGTACCATGCGGTACCAGCAGTGGAAAAGCAAACCGGGCCAAGCAGGGCCAAGTAGAGCCGAGCCGGTACTTGCAGTGGAAAAGTGCCATATGTGGCTCATCTTAGAGTGTGCTGTTTCTTTGTAATCTATGCACTGGTCCTGGCATGTCCTGCTAGTAGCCTTGGAGGCTAGGGCTCCTGGGAGTAGTAATAGGAGGTGACACTAGTCACTGACAGCATGGTAGAGCTATATGTTACCCATATTAGCTGTGCCTGAGGTATGCATAGGACTCATAATACTGTTTTGATGCAGCAAGCTTAAGGGGTTTTAATAGGCTTTTTTCTTTTTTTCTGTTCAGCCGGGGTATGCCCAGAGGCTCTGTTTTTTTACCTTTTTAAAAAAAAACGAATAAAAAGAATTGACAAAAAAAATACCATTGCTATCCTTATTGATGTGGTACACTAATGTTTAGCATTAGTCTCGGTTTACCCTGGGGCAACTTGTCAGGCGACTTAGCCGCCTGACAAGTCACGCTTCATTTAGTGCAATGAAACCGTTCTAATTGGAGCAACTCAAGTCGCTCCAACTTAGAAAAAGTTTCCTGCACTACTTTGGGGGCGACTTGCATTGACTTCTATTAGAGAAGTCGTTTGCAAGCCACGCTGAAGTCGCGCTGCACAGAGCGGCTTCAGAGTCGGGCGACTTTGAAGCCACCCCAGTGTGAACCCAGCATTAGAGCAGTTTAAGTCTGCTCACACCAACGTCTCCAGCATGGGCTCCTTGAAATTGTCCAAACCTGCTAAGATCTTCCACTCACTTTTACAGCCCAACGTGTACGGTGACTTGCCTCACCCTGAAAAACCTTGCCACAAACAAACTATTTAAAGTGAAAGTTAACTTGGAGTTAGACTTTAAACAATACTTTATTGGTCCCTGAAGGGGTTAATCCTGTGCCCAAGGACCCAGTGATCAAGAGCCTAGAAGCCCTCATTCATGAAAATGTGCAAAAAAAAATAAAATAAAATTGGCATATTGTATACAATTTAACTAAAAGGAAATCCCAAAGAACAAAAAGAGGTACAAGACTTGTGTGCAGTAGCTCACCTAAAAGCTCAGGTCCTCCAAAAAGCAATCTCATAGAAACAAAAACATAATTAGGTTGTGCTTTTTCCCATAAAGTTAACAAAAAAAACAACCAAATAAACTGTTAAAATATTAACTGCCAAATTGCACATATCCCCCTCCCCTGATATCAATCATCCATGTCATTTCAAATATACTGTATTTCCTGACAGACTCCATGGCAGCCTACGTGTGGGTTAGTCCCTCCTTCTCCTACCTCATAGGACCCTGCTCCCATAAATTTTGCTCTGCCCCAGAGACCTTGTTCCTTTTTGTCCTCCTCCTGTTGGATTATTCTCAAGTCTTACCTCATGAAGATTTCTCGGTCTAAATCCTGGTGGTGCACACGGATGATTCCAGGCGGTATCCTTGAAGTCCAGTACGCCCTAGCTACTAGCAGGGTAGGACATGGGTGTGAAACATTATGCAAGACCTTTTAAGTCTGGCCACTAGCAGACAAGCAGGAACATGGCCAATCGTCCTGGCTACTAGCAGGAGGCCCATCAATACACCTGAAGTGGACACAGTGGAGGTTGCCCATGTCCCAGGTTTGACCATGGTGGGAAGCATGCTGGTAATGTAAGGCAGCGGTTTATATATTACTCTGTCTTTTTCCTGGGGTCTAGTGTGGCTGGGAGTGCTTGGAACGCTTGAGCGTTCCATCTCGCGGCCCCTGGTTCTTGCTGTGACCCCGTGCGGCTTGCGGAATCACCGATGTGTGGCTGGGGCAGCACAGCACAGTAAAAGGATTGGCGGTGTCTGTGCATGCGTGTGAGTGCCGTAGGTCACGGGGGGGGGGGGGGGCAGTGACGTCATCACAGGCAGCAGATTTAAACTGCTGTCAGAGCAGCTATACTTTGGGATTGTACTGTGAGCGCATGCAGCGGCTTTTCTCTGTGTATGGCTGTTCCTTGCTGGTGGTAAGTGCCACATCTCTGCATCTTTGCTCTGTGAAGCAATGTCTGTTGGGCAGCCCTTTCCTTACACATTGTGTCTTTTGCAGTCTTTCCTGAGACAGCAGAATGGATGTATCACCGCCCCCCAGTGGCCAACCCTTACCCTACAGGTAAGTGTGGCTCTCTTAACCTCTCCCTGTATGTTCGGGTGTCTGGGCAGTTAGGTTAACCCTTCCTTTCTCTTAGCCCTTCTAGGTCTGATAGACTTCCCAAAGCATGTGAAGATAAGGACCTTCCCAGGTCACAATGCCACCACACCTCTTCGGGCTCTGGTCGCCATAGATCCTCATCTAGGCGTCACAGAGAAGGTTCTAGAGCTTTGTCAGAACACTGACGCTCCGATGGAAGATCCTGCTGGGGTTGTGGAGCACGTGTTCCTGAAGACAAATCACTATGTGAACCCTGTTTTCCCTGATGAGCCTCAAAGGAAAGGGAGGGTGATAACCAGCAGGTGGAATCCCTCGTTAAACGGGTGGTCCAGGAATCATTGAAGAACATGGAATCTGACCGTTGGCTTGACGGATACCCCTGTTAAGGACAATCCTTGAGCTCCCGGTCCTTCCCAGCAGAGCCATTCTGGGTTCAACTCCTCAGATAGTGATGCAAACATTCAAACAGGTTTCCTCCAACAATGGAATCCAGGCGACATAGATCATCTTATACGGATTTCTTCAGTGATGCGAGAGAGCCTTCTGTGGTGGTTACAAAGTAAAAATCTTCACACTTTCCACACCATCATTCCCATCTCTTGGGTCAGGATAACCACAGATGCCAGCAACACAGGCTGGGGTGCTCACTGCCTCTCAGAGATAGCCCAGGGCAGATGGAACTCTCCACCTCACAGAGAAGTCTTGAATGTCCTGGAGCTTCGGGCAGCCTTCCATGCTCTCCAAGCGTTTCACCATCTTACGGTCGGGACCTCTGTCCTTCTGAGACTGGACAACACGACGGCATATAAAATGGCAAGGGGGAACTTGCAGTTGCTCCTTACTGACTAGGTCGAGCCAATCATGATTTGGGCTCAGAAGTACTTGTCCAATCTCACTGAGATCTATCTGCCAGGGACGCAGAATGTTCAGGCGGACTTTCTCTCAAGAATCCACCTGGACAACAACGAATGGAGTCTCCATGTCGATGCCTTCCAGTGGCTCAAATCTCTGGGGTTCCTTCCGGAGGTTGATCTATTCGCTTCCCCGTGCAACTTCAAGCTGAAGAAGTACTACACGAGGTTTCAATGTCCCCAAGTCTTCGGGGCGGATGCCCTGATGGAGCAGTTCAGGTTTCACAGGGCTTATAACTTTCCCCCAGTCCCGGTCATTCTTTGATTTCTGTCGAGACTCAGGGTGGAAGAGGTGGAGGTCCTTGTGGTGGCTCCGTACTGGCCGAACAGGCCATGGTTCCCAGTTGCAGCAGCTCAGATTTCGGGTTCCATTCCCAATGCCTTCCAGGCCGGACCTTCTTTCTCAGGGAACATTGCTGCATCCTTGTCCAGCTCATCTGCACCTGATGGCTTGGTTTTTTGAGAGGGAAAGGCCGGAAGCGTTAGGATGCCCAAGTGGGGCTATCTCCACTCTTCTGAACACTAGAAGAACAGGTACAAACAGAGTCTACGAGAGAATATGGATGAAATTCATGACCCACATTGCCAATGATGTGGATGTGTGTGGCGATCCAAAAATTCAACATATTCTAAGTTTTCTGCAGTCTGGCCTGGATCTTTCCTTATCAGTCAGTTCTCTTTGAGTCCAGGTATCAGCCATCTCGGCCTTCACAGGGGTATCTTGGGCGAAGCATCCTCTTGTTTGGCAATTTTTTAGAGGGGCCTCTAGGCTCAGACCACAAAGGTAGCCAAGATTCCCTAAGTGAGACCTTCCACTTGTTTTGGATTTCCTATCAGAATTCAGAAGGGAACGCTCAGATCAACTCTCCATCAAAGATCTGTCTCTCCTAGTAGCCTTCCTGGTGGCAATTACTTCAGCAAAAAGGGTCTTTGAATTGGGTGCTCTGGGGTGCAAGTAGCCTTTCTTGACATTTTTTCCTGACCGGGTGGTTCTAATTCCTATGCTGGATTCGCATTCCCAAGGTCTCCTCTATCTTCCATAAGAATCAGAAAATTGTTTTACCAACATTCAAATCCTTAGAATTTGCCCAACATCCAGTGGATGAGCAGCAGAATCAGAGATTGTATTTGGAAGCCACAGCTCCTTTTTGTCAATCGGATTGTCTGTTTGTCCTCTTGTATGGGAAGAACAAGGGCTTGCATGCTTCGTCTAGGATTAATGCAGCATGGATCGTCCAGACCATTCAATGGGCTGATAGAACTAAGGGCTTGGCGCCTCCAGAAGCGGTGACTGCGCATTCTACTAGAGGAGTGTCAACGTCCTGGGCAGCTTCTTGTCATGTTGCTCCTGATGTGATATGCAAGGCATCTTCATGGTCTTCAATTCATACTTTTATGGCCCATTATTGTATGAGCCAGCTTATCTATCATCTGTTAAATTTTGGTTTACGGATATTATCTGTTGATGGTGCAAATTAAAAACTTTCTTTTGAACAGCAGTTGCCCACCCTGGTGTGTTTGGCTAGTTATTTCCCACACGTAGGCTGCCACGGAGTCTGTCAGGAAAACTGAAATCTTCCTATCAAATACTTACCGTAATTTTCCTTTCCTGATGGACTCCATGGCAGCCAGAGTCCCCTCCCATCTGCTGGGGTAGGCTATTCATGGAACAAGGTCTCTGGGGCAGAGCAAAATTTGTGGGAGCAGGATCCTATGAGGTAGGAGGAGGCGAGACTAACCCACACATAGGCTGCCATGGAGTCCTTTAGGAAAGGAAAATTACGGTAAGTATTTGATAGGAAATTTTCCGTTTTACCAATAATAAAGCAGTATTAAACCAAAAAATAAAAATGTAATATATTGCAGCTTACCAGTCATTAGATGTGATAGCTGTATCAGTTTTTTTTTTCTTAGGCTTTTTTTCTCTGTTTTCTTTCACTTCGTTTTTATTAAAAAATGTAACAAAGGAAAAACATGTACATACTGCACATAGCATACAAAGTGCCCCTGAAAAAGCATTAATACAGCATCCCAACCCACTGTACGAAACAACAAGAATGGTATGGCAGTATAATACAGCCTGGGTGCATAGGCCACACTAAAATGTTTCATAGGAATAAAAAGATAATAGTAGTCTAGGAGGAATTCAGCACATGTTGGCAAAGGAAGAATGTCGTAACAGAAAAAAAAAATGTTATTGAAGCCATGTCACACAAGTCAATGGCTGTATTGCCAGCACTGGAGGAAGTGAAACCTACAATGAAAAGATCTGGCCTAATTGGTGAGTGAAGAAGAGTGGGGGGGGGGGGGGAGATACCATGAAGAAAAGGAAGAATGAAAGATCACTGATAATCAAAGAAAAAAGAGAAAAAGGAAGGGGGAGAGGAAAATAACAGGCCAGGGCCTAAAAAGGGGAAAACAACAAGATATAGACATGGAAAAAGACAGGAGAGGGATGGGAGAAAGAAATCTGAAGACAGAGGGAGTAGGGTGGCCTTGAGGAAGAGGGTGGGGTGCCCTAGAGGTTCATGCCATCCTGAATGAAAGCATCTACAGTTTTAGGAAGTGGATGGTCATTTGTGATGGAGGAAAGTGGTCAAGCTAGGGTTGCCAAATATATAAAAATGTGTTGTGCGTATCATGAAGAATCGCTGTTAATGTTTTGTTGATAAGTGCTCCTTGAACACAGCTCTTAATCTTCCTGTAGCTAGAAGCAAGTGTTTTCCATGCCCCCATAATCATGTTTTTCATCGCCATAAAGATGTTTGTAATGAGTGTGCGTTCCCACCGAGTAACCTTTGTGATAGGTTTATGTAGGAGTGCTTCCCAAAGGGTCCTTGCGCAAGTTAACAGAGGACTGTATTGACCAAGGCCTATACCCATATCCAAAGACTCTACTATGTGTTAGTTATCACCCAGGTCCGGACAGCCTTAAAAGCAGTTTTATGGATATGTAGGTAAACATTTTGCTATCCTGGCCAGTGTGAAATACCATCGGAGCACAACCTTATCCACTTGCATATTTACTGCGGCAGGCTGGCTCAGCTGCGCGAAACAACGTAGCCCTATGTCAGTCGCGTGCGTGGGGCTGGGGAGGGGGGGGGGGTGGGGCAAGTGCACGCCTCTGTCATAGCACTCCCGCCTCCACTAGGCAGCGGGGAAGCTGATCCATGGGCACCCGCGATCGCTCCCCGCTGAGAGAGAAGGACGGGCAGCTGTTGTAAACACAAATACACAATGTTAACAGGCGCTTGATCACATATCGAACCAAAAGTCCATGGAGTTAAGTCATCAATGGCACAGGGGGAGAAAAAGTCCACCATGTAGGGCAGCCATCCAGAAACCAAAAGCCAGGGGTTCCACAGGGCTAAACCAAAGACAGACAGAGGCGCCTCTAAGTGTAGACTTTATGCAACAGGTTTAATGAATAAAATTATGCACTCATGTTAGTAAGCATATATTCATGCCCATAAAACAAGGTTCCAGTGTGGAGAAGTGTACATCATCCGGTCATGGACATCCGTCCTGCTGGAGCCGAAATCCTTTTGCCGTGGCCGGCTTGTACGGCAAGTTTAGAATCAGGAAGTAGGCTTGGTGTATTTGCTTGACAGCAAGGCTTGGTGGCTAGTCGAACCTGGATGATGTCATCTACATGCGACGCGTTTCCGAGTGTGCTTGCTGCCTGGGGGAGGGCAGCCGCGCTCCTTCTTCATGGCAAGTATGAGTACCTTCCTTAGTTTGAACAGTAAGCGTTTGTGGGGAACGGTGTCAAAGGCCTTTGCAAAGTCCAGGTACACCACATCCACAGGCTTACCTTTATCTAGGTGGCAGCTCACTTCATCGTAGAAGGTTAATAGATTGGTTTGGCAAGAACGATTTTTCATAAATCCATGCTGATTACTACTAATAATACCGTTTTCATTACTAAAGTCTTGTATGTGGGCCCTTAACATCCCCTCCAAAATCTTGCAGACTACAGATGTTAGGCTGACCGGCCTATAGTTACCCGGGATACACCTTGGCCCCTTTTTAAATATTGGTACCACGTTGGCTTTTTTCCAATCAGCTGGCACCATACCCGTCTGTAAACTATCCTTAAAGATCAAGAATAATGGTCTGGCAATCACCTGGCTGAGCTCTTTAAGTCGTGAAGGAAATGAAACGTTCCTGTCCATGCCTGCTGGACCAAGAGTCAGCAGTAATGTGAACCTTCCTGCTGACTGCTATGTGCAACGAGGCCAAAACACTACCTTCCACATGATAGTAGAGAGCTGGAATGGCCTTGCGTGAAATGTCTTTTTGGAACCTGCAACTATGGTGCAGCACATTCCACAAATTCACGAAAGAGCAGACTCTACCAGATGAAAAGGCAGCAATTGTAGTGCTAGCAATATGGCCAAGCTAGTATTAACCGGTTGCCGACCGCCGCACGACTATATACTGCGGCGGTCAGCCCCGGCTAGGCAGAGTGACGTAGCGGTACGTCACTAGCCTTCGCCGCTCTGGTGCGCGCGCACCCGTGGTCCCGCCGATGACTCGATTGGGGTCAGAACCGATCAGTCATCAGGTCCAGGCCAATAATTTTTGGTCTGGACCTGTTGATCGGTCCTACCCAATCAAGTGTCACTCTAAGCCTGTGAAATGAAAACACAGGCTTAGAGAAGATGTACCCTCCCCTCCCAACGGTCTTTTTGGATCCAGCGTGAGAGGAGAGCACATCTAATTGTAAGTACTGCACCAAGCACACACTTCTACACCTAGATAGGCATATTTACCCCCCAATCGCCCCCCGATTAACCCCTACAGTCCCTGACACAACACACACTGTATACAGCATATAGCATTTTCCTATATACCTGTATACGTGTGATTTGTGGTCAGGTGTAGCGCTTGCGACCCCCCCTTTTCCACTTAAATTACCCCCCACCCCCCCTAACAAAGATTTAACCCACTGATCCCCCCTGACCCCCCCCTGATCACCGCCGTTAACCCCTACACCCTCTGTCACATCAGCACTAATACAAACGTAATATACGGTATTTTTGTATTAGTGTGATTGTGATCAGAATTAGCGCAGGCGACTAAGTTTCTGTCCCAAGAAGGTTTAGGGTCCCCGCCAGCCGCCCAATAAAGATTTAACCCCCTGACCCCCCCCCCTGATCACCCCTACAGCCCCTGCCATAACACACACCGTATACAGTATATAGCATTTTGCTATATACCCGTATAAGTGTGATTTGTGGTCAGGTCTAGCACTTGCGGCCCCCCCTTTTCCACTTAAATTACCCGCCACCCTCCCAAATAAAGATTTAAACCCCTGATCCCCCCTGACCCCCCCCTGATCACCGCCGTTAACCCCTACACCCTCTGTCACATCAGCACTAATACAAACGTAATATACAGTGTTTTTGTATTTTTGTATTAGTGTGATTGTGATCAGAATTAGCGCAGGCGACTAAGTTTCTGTCCCAAGGAGGTTTAGGGTCCCCGCCACCCGCCCAATAAAGATTTAACCTCCTGATCCCCCCCTGATCACCCCTACACCCCCTGCCACAACACACTGTATACAGTACATAGCATTTTCTATATACCCGTATAAGTGTGACTTGTGACCAGGTTTAGCGCTTGCCACCGTTTCTTTTATCCGTAGGATACCCGCCACCCCCTTCCAATAAAGATTTAACCCCCTGATCCCCCCCTGATCACATCCAGTTAACCCCTTCCCCCTGTCACATAGCACACTAATACACACATAATATACTGTTTTTACTGTATTTTGTATTAGTGTGATTGTGACTTGAAGTTGCGCTAGCGAGTTAGCTTCTATCCCAAAGGAGGTTTAGGGTCCCCGCCACCCCCCCCCCCCCCAGATCCCCGGCGCATAGTTAGAAGTAACCCCTTGATTGCCACACACACACACGCATGCACGCACATACACTTCCATTTCTAGTATAGAGTTTGAACAGATCAATATCTGATCTGATCAGAACTATACTAGCGCCCCTATAGTTTAGGGTTCCCAAAACGCGGTGTTTGCACGGTCAGCACTGATTCCTGCCAGCACCTGCGTTTAACCCTTTCACCCAGGTAAGTGTAGTAATCAACAGATTACTGTCACTTACAAAAAAAAACACAACACACAAAACCGCTGTGTTAGCAGAGTCAGGCCTGATCCCTGCTAGCATTAGCAGTTTTTTTGGTAGCGTTTGAAATAGTCCTTGACAACCAGGTGCTTTTATTACCTGTGAGTCAACACCACTGTACAGGTAAATTTAGTTACCAAAATGTCTAAACGTTTGTACAGTGGTGAAGAGGCTTATAGTATGCTGGCCGTGTCATCTGATAGCGATGGGGAAGCTACAATGACCGAATTAATGTCAGTATACGAACCAGATGACAGCAGCGGCTCCCTGACAGATAGCTCCGACGACAGATGGGTCCCTGTTAGACCCAGGCGTACCCGACCCCATTCTGGAGTTGTTGAGATGCAGGAATCGCAGGGTGCTCGTATGGAGCAGAGTGTGGTTACTAGTGCCGCTCATTTTTCTGGCGACCTGGCAAGCGCCAGCGGCCTAGTACACCCTGGACCTAGTACAACCAGCACTGCAGTATCACCTGGTGACGTGGCGAGTCCCCTAAGTGCAGTTGAAGCTGGTGCGGTGGCTAGCACAAGTAGTGGCCCGCAGCCACCGCGTATTCGTAGACAGGCCCGTAGAGCCCATAGTGCCCTCCCTGATGCGCTGGCATATCCCAATTGGCAACCCACTGATTCTACAGCGCCAGTACTTCCCCCATTCACTGCCCAACCTGGAATCCACGTGGAGACAGCTGGTTTTACGCCCCTGAACTTTTTTGAGCTGTTCTTCACGGAAGATCTTTACAGATCTATTGTGGATCAATCAAATTTATATGCACGACAATTTATCGCCGCCAACCCAAATTCGCCCCTTGCCAGACCATTCGGCTGGAATCCTATTACGGTTTCCGATTTTAAAATCTTTCTGGGCCTTTCCCTCCACATGGGCATAACTAAACAGAGTGAATTGCGGCTATATTGGTCCACTAGCCCAGTTCACCATATGCGCATGTACTCTGGCTCCATGTCCAGGGGGAGATACGAGCAAATTCTGCGATATATGCATTTCAGCGACAATGAACTCTGTCGTCCTCGGGGAGACCCTGCATATGATCGGCTCCACAAAATTTGGCCCCTCTTAGACCACTTCAATCAGCGGTTTGCAGCCTTGTTTACCCCCGAACAAGTTGTCTGCGTTGACGAGTCCCTGATTAAATTTACTGGCCGTCTTGCTATCAAACAGTACCTCCCCAGCAAGCGTGCCAGATACGGGGTCAAACTGTATAAATTGTGTGACAGGGCCACAGGCTATACAGTTAGTTTCCGGGTCTATGAGGAAAAAGATAGCACTGTGGAGCCCCCGAACTGCCCAGACTACATAGGGAGCAGCGGTAAGATTGTTTGGGACTTGGTGTCACCCTTATCCGGAAAGGGGTACCATTTGTACGTGGACAATTTTTACACAAGCGTGCCACTATTTAGTCACCTGCTTGAATTGCAAATTGGCACATGTGGCACCGTGCGACCTAATCGCCGGGGCTTCCCCCAACGGCTTGTAGATTCCCGTCTTAGTCGGGGGGCGAGAGCCTGCTTGAAAACGGACAAATTGCTTGCGGTGAAGTGGAAGGATACACGGGATGTTTATGTTCTGTTCTCTCTTCACGCAGACACGACGATCCAAATCCCTACGGCAACTGGCGTTATGGAGAAACCCCTCTGTGTCCACGAATATAACCTTAACATGGGAGGGGTGGACCTTAACGACCAGCTTTTGGCGCCGTATTTAGTTGCCCGTAAAGCCAGACGCTGGTACAAAAAAGTGTCTGTTTACCTTTTCCAATTGGCTATGCTGAACTCCTTTGTCCTATACAGGGCGTCAGGACGAAGTGGATCCTTCCGGGAATTCCAGGAAGCGATCATCCTTGCCTACCTGTACCCAGGAGGCATGCCTGCCCAACTTCCCCTTCCAGATGCAGTGAGTCGGCTGCATGAGAGACATTTTCCTTATGTCCTCCCGAGTACCCCTACCCAAATACGACCCCAAAGACGATGTCGTGTCTGTAGCAGGCGCGGATTTAGGCGTGACACCCATTATTATTGTCCCAAATGTCCTGACCAACCTGGTCTCTGCATCGGGGAATGTTTTGAGCGCTACCATACACTAGTGGAGTATTAGTGTAGGGTACAGCACGACACAGTGTAGGGCACACAAACACAGGGTCTCGAAGGATGTTGGATGTCCATCGACATTTTGAGAGACCCAAGCTGGAAGATCGCAGTCCCAAATCAAGACATCAAGAAACAGTTAGAAAGAAAAATAAAAGGATCCAAAAACTGTTGTTGTGTCAGTCATTTTATATGTCCTTCTACTCTTCTTACTGTACTTTTTTTAATGTCCTTTGTTTGATTTTTCATTCTTTTGTGACCTGTTTCTCTTGCAGGTACTCGTCGGCTACCACGCATTGATTTTATATATTCTGACACAAACAGCGTTTGCGCTCAGCATATATGGATACTTTTGCTGATAGCAGCTGTGGGGATTTTCTGATTTCAGCACTGCAGTTAAAATCCTATTTTGGTATATGTGGATAGTGTCGTGTATACCCATCATTAAATTCAGTGGGTGGTTGTTTGGGCGGTTAATGATGAGTAATACTACGCATTATTCCTGTGCTGATTTCTGATAGGTTCTCTTTTTTTCCGTTCAGCCCACAGGCTGCATGAAAAAAAAAAAAAACCTATATGCCAAACAAGGACCAGCAATGTACTGGTACGTTGCTGGACTTTGAGTGGTTGTACCAGGATGATGCCTGCAGATTTAGGCATCATCTTGGTATCGTTTTTTTACAGCCAGCGGTCGGCTTACATATAAAAGCAATCCTAGCAGGTAATTGGCCGCTAGACTGCTTTTACATGCAGTGGGAGGGGCCTCCCCCCCCACCGCCGCCTTCCGCAGCCTTCCGTGGTTTTTCTCGGGCTCTCCTGTCCCACCGGTTAACCCGAGAGTGCAGCCGGTGGTTCAATTATCTAACCATAGAGCTAATTGGAGATTAGAATGGCTCCAATCATCTCTATGGCCTAAGATGCCGGAGGCTACGAGCATTTCATGACTTCTTTTTCGCCAGAAATAAACAGGGCCATTGGGAAATTGGGAAAGTATTTTATCACACCAATTTTGGTGTGGTCAGATGCGTTAAGGTCAGAGGAGAGATCTAGAGTATAAAAGACCCCAATTTTTTTTGAAAAAAGAGTACCTGTCACTACAGATTGCTATAATAGGGGATATCTAAATTCACTGTGATAACAATAAAAATGATTTAAAAAAAAAAATAATTAAAGGAAAGGTGTTTATGTCAAATAACATAAAAAAGCAAAAAAAAAAAAAAAAATCGAGCCCCCCCCCCCCTTTCCCCCCGTGCTTGCGCGCAATGGCACACGCAAGCGTTGGTCTAGTGTCATATGTAAACCACAATTGCAGCATGCATTTGAGGTATCGCCACGATCGCCAGATCGAGTGCAGTAATTTTTGCAGTAGACCTCCTCTGTAAGTCTAAAGTGGTAACCTGTAGAGACTTTTAAAGGTTTTTAAAAATGTACGTACGTTGTTGCCGCGCAATTTTTAAAGCTTGTCATGTTAGGTGTCTATGAACTCGGCATAAGATCATCTTTTAAATTTTACCAAAAAAATTGGAATTATATAGTGTATTTGTGCAATAAATTTAAAAAAAAATTATTTTTTCCCAAAAATTGTGTTTGGAAAATCTGTGCGCAAATACCGTGTGACAAAAAAATTTGCAACATCCACCATTTTATTCTATAGGGCCTCTGCTTTAAAGAAATATATAATGTTTGGGGGTTAAAAGTAATTTTCTAGTAAAAAAAATATATTTTTTCATGTAAACAAAAAGGCACATAAAAGGCTTTGTTTTCAAGTGGTTAGAAGAGTGGGTGATATGTGGATAAGATTGAGCATAAAATGCCGGGACAGTTCAAACACCCCCCAAATGACCCCTTTTTGAAAAGTAGACACCCAAAGCTATTTGCTGAGAGGCATGGTGAGTCCATGGAATATTTTATATTTTGCTACAAGTGTCGGGAAAATTATTATTTCTTTTTTTTTTGTTGTTTTTTTACAGAAAGTTGTCAGTAAATGATATATTGCTCACACATGCCATGGGTATATGTGAAATGACATCCCAAAATACATTCTTCTGCTTCTCCTGAGTACAGGGATACCCCATGTGTGAGACTTTTTGGCAGCCTAGCTGTGTACGCGACCCCGAAAACCAATCCACATCTTCAGGTTTTCTAATGGCGTAAATTGCTGATTTTATTTTTTTTTTGCTGATTTTACCCCTGACTACCTGTCACAGTTTCAGAGGCCCTGAAATTTCAAGATAGCACAAAACCCCCCCAAATTACCCCATTTTGCAAAGTAGACACTCCAAGCTATTGGCTGAGAAGCATGGTGAGTCCATGGAATAGTTTATATTTTGCCACAAGTTTCTGGAAAATAATTTTTTTTTTTTTTTACACAAAGTTGTCAGTAAATGATATAATGCTCACACAGGCCATGGGTATATGTGAAATGACACCCCAAAATACATTCTGCTGCTTCTCCTGAGTACAGGGATACCCCATGTGTGAGACTTTTTGCCAGTCTAGCCGCGTACAGGACCTTGTAATTTTCCCGAAACTTGTGGCAAAATATAAAATATTCCATGGACTCACCATGCCTCTCAGCAAACAGCTTGGGGTGTCTACTTTCCAAAATGGGGTCATTTGGGGGGGTTTTGTGGTATCTTGACATTTCAGGGCCTCCTAAACCGTTATAGGTAGTGAGAAAATGCAATGAAAAATGTACGCCCTTTGAAATTCTGATGGTGGGGATTGGTTTTTGAGGTCTCGTACAAAGCTAGGCTCCCAAATAAAAAGTCTCACATATGTGGTATCCCTGTACTCAGGAGAAGCAGCAGAATATATTTTGGGGTATAATTACACATATACCCATGACATGTGTGAGCAATATATCATTTCATATAGAGGGTTGGTGAAATTCTCGCGCTGTCTTCTCTAATTATTGTCTACAAAATAGGCACCTTTAATGCTGCAGGTACTAAAATTGGTAACCTACACAATAAAGATAAATAAAGTTGGGGGGAGTACCGCGCTTTAAAAGTGCTTAAATAACATAAATAAAATATATAAATATGTAAATACGTGAAAAAGTGCCAAAGTGCTTCTTAAATAATATTAAAATTGATGTGTCTTAATGTATACAATAATATAATCCGATATGCTTTATACAATAAATATAATAGGTGATGAAATATTCATTAAAAAAATATAAATCTTATTGAAACCAACTATATCAATCCATTATACAGTGAAAAATTTATATAAAATTAAAATCGGTGACTTATTTAAATATAAAAAGTGCTCTAAATAAGTGATAACCAATAAAGTGCTGAAGTGTCCTTTTAAAATTATTTTTATAAATATATAAAGTGATGAACGCAATCTTCTTAATCCAAATTTCACATGCAGGTGCTTCGTGCGGTGCCCACTAGGTGTCCTAAGCGCTCACCTCACTGCTCCTTTAAAAGAGCCTTGGGTTGTATTTCCCAGTATGCTGTTCCTTCCTCCTTATTGTGCCATTATAAATCCTTGGTTATATCTCCCTTGTAAATGCAGCTATCTTTCAGGGGATATAAGCGGTTCTTTGTATCTCCAAAAAAATCAAATTGGGGCCAACATAGTGAAGTACGTCCCATAAATTTTATTTAAAAAAGATAGAGTAACACTCACATTGCTTTTCGTCTTGTTTCAAGCATAACATACGATCCTTTGCCGATACGTCACTTCCGGTTGAGCTATCCTACGCGTTACGCTGCGTCATCACGCAGCTTCTTCCAGGGATTTTAATTTTATAAGGACACTTCAGCACTTTATTGGTTATCACTTATTTAGAGCACTTTTTATATTTAAATAAGTCACCGATTTTAATTTTATATAAATTTTTCACTGTATAATGGATTGATATAGTTGGTTTCAATAAGATTTATATTTTTTTAATGAATATTTCATCACCTATTATATTTATTGTATAAAGCATATCGGATTATATTATTGTATACATTAAGACACATCAATTTTAATATTATTTAAGAAGCACTTTGGCACTTTTTCACGTATTTACATATTTATATATTTTATTTATGTTATTTAAGCACTTTTAAAACGCGGTACTCCCCCCAACTTTAATATATCATTTCAATGACAACTTTGTGTAAAAAAAAAAAAATTTTTTTTTTTAGTCATTTTTCAAACACCTGTGACTAAAAAATGAAATATTCAATGAGCTCAACATGCCTCTCAGAACATTCCTTAGGATGTCTACTTTCCAAAAAGTGGTAATTTGGGGGGGGGGGGGGGGTATGTACTGTCTTGCCATTTTAGCACTTCATGAAATGAGATAGGCAGTCAGAAATTAAAGCTGCGTAAAATTTCAGTATTTACACCATAGTTTGTAGACGCTATAACTTTTGCGCAAACCAATAAAAATACGCTCATTGAATTTTTTTTTGGTCAAAGACATGTAGCTAAATATATTTTGGCCAAAAAAAATGACATAAATTGAGTATATTGGATATTTTTTAAAAGACAAATTTGAAAATGTCATTTTTTTTGAAAATTTTCGCTTTTTTTTTAATATCGCAAAAAATAAAAAAGCGCAGTTTGTGGGGAAAAAAAGGACGTAAATTTTGTTTGGGTACCACATTGCATGACTACACAATTGTCAGTTAAAGTCGCACAGTGCCGAAGCACAAAAAGTGGCCTGGACGTAAGACAGCAAAATCCTCCGGTGGTAAAGTGGTTAAAGATATCATCAGGATTGTATTTCCTTTCCCTGAGTAGGTTAAATACATCCATTTTTGTTGGAGGTTTATAGCTTAACCGGCTGCCGTTCAAAATACTGGTTAAGGTACTGTAAAATAATAGATTATAGATGGTGAAGGCGCCTGGTTTTAATGTTTTGGCCCTTGATGTAATGCAAAAACCTGTTTCCCTTTTTTATTTTAATGGTGGTGTGCCAAAAAAAGTAGTAGATGATAAGTGAAAAAATAGGCGCTGGTAATCAGGTAATCAGTGGTGGTGTTCCAGGTGTGTTAGGGGGTATTAGATTGTCTACACCAATCAATTATGTCATCAATACCTCTTTGTTCTAAGATATCATTGGGAAGGTGAAGTATGCTTGTTTTTATCTGTAGCTCTTTCAGGTGCTGTTGCCAACGGACTGCATGGCAGGTCATCATAGGTCTTGTTTAAATCTGTATACTAGATAATAAGATATCTAATATCTATATATATCACAAAAAAAAAATACAGTGTCATAAATAATAAAATAGTTAGGAGTATACAGTATGAATATAAAAAATTATAAAAAATGTCCATGGCATAAATCATAAAAAGATTAGATAAATCTATTGATATAGCTACTCATCATACTGTAACATGTCCACTACCTGAAAAAATGATCACAGTGTCTAAAATCTATGGTGGTCATTGGTGAGCTGTTTACGGTAACCCCTAAGTGATGGTGGTCAGTAGGTATGTCCTTTAATGAGAGATTGTGTGATCAGGGCTATGAGACTGACCTGTATTTCTTAGAGAATGGTTATGCTCTGAGAGGGTAAAATATATTTTGTAGGAAAAAAAAATCAGAGAGAATGATAAGTTTTAAAGCCTATTATACCCAGAGATGAACAAATAAATGGTGCCCAAAGGGTTAATCATTAAGTGAGACATTTTTCTGGACACTTGGCACTCCTCTCCAATCGTCCATGTGTTCCCTGCAATACCAAACCCATTATCGTTATCTGAAATGTAGCAGCTCTAGACCCCAACGGGTCTCACCTACCACCTACAATTGGAAAAAAAAACATAAGAAGTGATTCCCTCTATAGCCTGCATACAGTAGGCAGCCCCCAGGGGCACCAGTCCAGCACCACCTTCCTCCCAATGTTTTTATAAAGGCTAGATCTTTGAATATGCAAAAATGAAAGGACAAAATGGCATCTAATCTTTCAAAGGTGGTAACGAATTTGAATAGTGAGAGGATAACATCTTGCACAGCAGTATTCGTCCTCGCGTTCCTTGATGAAACAAGCGAGGACGAATACTGCTGTGCAAGATGTGAGCGACTTGTTGCTCTGGAAGCCCACATCGTGGATCTAGAGAACACAGTGACAAGACTGCGTGGCATCTACAACCTGAAAAGGAGCTTGGACATTACCCATCAGGCGCTGGCAGGGGTCAGCATAGAGGAGGGAGGAATAGAGGAGACGCAAGCAGCAGAGGTACGCAGCTGGGTGACTGTTAGGGGGAGGAGAGTCAGGGAGGCCAGTCCTGAGTTGGTAGACCCTAACATGTTTGCCGAGTTGCAGGTTGAGGGGGATATCAACTCAGGGGTGGCAGTGCTGGAGCATGCGCCCTCCCCCAGCTGCCAGGGGAGGGACGGCTCCAGGAAGAAGGGGGGCCGTAACGCAGGAAAGGTTAGACAGGTTGTGGTAGTTGGGGACTCAATTATCAAGAGGACAGAGAGGGAAATCTGTAAAAAAGATCTCGTGAACCGAACAGTTTGTTGTTTACCGGGCGCCCGAGTTCGGCACATCGCAGATCTGGCAGACAGATTGTTGGGCGGGGCTGGGGATGACCCAGCAGTCATGGTGCATGTGGGCACTAATGACAAAGTTAAAGGTAGGTGGAGGATCCTTAAGAACGATTTCAGGGACTTAGGTAATAGATTGAGGAAAAGGACCTCCAAGGTGGTTTTCTCTGAAATACTGCCGGTACCTCGAGCCACACAGGAGAGGCAGAAGGAGCTTAGGGAAGTTAACAAGTGGCTGAGGAATTGGTGTAGGAAGGAGGGGTTTGGGTTCCTGGAGAACTGGGCTGACTTCTCAGTCGGCTACCGGCTCTTTAGTAAGGATGGGCTGCACCTTAATGGGGACGGTACAGCTCTTTTGGGGAGAAAGATGGCCACCGAGTTGGAGGGGCTTTTAAACTAGGAGACGGGGGGGAGGGCTCAGAAGTAGAATCAGTCAGGAGGGAGCAGAGGACTGAAGGCAGTTGTAGGGTCAACAGCGACAGTAGGTCAATAACATCAATTGGCGGGTCTGTGCGGGAGAACAGCAGACCAAACAGAAATAAACAAAACCGCCAATCACGTTTAACTTCCGTAAAACTAAGAGGGGTATATGCTAATGCCAGGAGCCTAGCTAATAAGATGGATGAGTTGGAAATGTTAGTACATGAGGAAGACATAGACCTTGTGGGAATAACGGAGACTTGGTTCGACCCCTCACATGACTGGCTGGCCAATATCCAAGGGTATTCGGTGTACCGGAAGGACAGGGTTGGTAAAAGAGGGGGAGGGGTATGTCTCTATGTCAAGAACAATATAAAGGTGCTAGAAAGGAGTGACATTACGGATGGGATGAGCATGGATTTAGAATCTGTGTGGGTTGAACTCGATAGGGAAGAAGATAAGGGAAAAGTAGTTGTGGGGGTTTGCTATAGGCCACCTAACCAAGGGGAGGAGGTAGAGCTGGAATTTTTAGCACTAATAGGTAAAGCGGCAAAACTAGGATCAGTCATCATATTGGGGGACTTCAATTATCCCGACATTGACTGGGAAGAGGGGACTGCACACTCGCATAAGGCCCGGCTATTCACGGAAACCTTACAGGATAACTACATGTCGCAGTTGGTGGATTCCCCTACTAGAGAGAATGCTATCCTGGATCTATTGATCACTAATGACCCAGACATAATCTCGGAGGTAGGAGTCCAGGACAACCTGGGCTCTAGTGATCACAGGATGATCACATTTAGTATAAATAACAATATAAAAAGGCAAGTGGGGAACATAAGAACCCTAAACTTCAGAAGGGCAGACTTTCCAAAATTGTACTCATTGATGGAAAGGGTAAACTGGGACCAAACCCTGGGATCACTGACCACAGAGGAAAAATGGGAATGCTTTAGAACAATATTAAGCAAAGGCATCTTGCAGTGCATTCCTATGGGGAATAAATTTAGAAGAGACAAAGCCAAACCTGGCTGGCTAAACCGTAGCGTTAAAAAACTTATTAGGGGAAAAAAATTGGCCTTCAAGAAATATAAATCAGAGGGCACAGTATCGGCCTTCCAGCAATACAAGGAGGAAAATAAGAAGTGTAAACACGAAATCAAGATGGCTAAAATCAACTTTGAGAGACAAATAGCGGAGGATAGTAAAAAAAACCCAAAGAAATTCTTTAAATATATCAACAGCAAAAAAACTAGGGCAGAGCATATTGCACACATAATTAACGATGATGGGAGGATGGTTACAGAGGACACTGAAAAAGCAACCGTGCTGAATTCTTTTTTCTCGTCAGTCTTTACGCAGGAAAAGGAAGGGTACACTGACCATGACTGTATGGTTAGTAGTAATACACAGGACTTGCCACTATGGCTAACAGAGGGGGAAATCAGGGAAAGACTGGATAAACTTAACACAAACAAATCACCAGGCCCGGATGGCGTACATCCGAGAGTGCTCAAGGAACTCACTATGGTTATATCTAGACCACTGTTCCTGATCTTTGCTGACAGTATTAGGACAGGAGATGTACCAGGGGATTGGAGGAAGGCTAACGTGATTCCGATATTCAAAAAGGGCCAGAGACATATCCCGGGAAATTATAGGCCTGTCAGTCTGACATCAATAATATGTAAACTTTTGGAGGGGATGATAAGGGACTATATCGTAGAGTATGCTAAAGACAACAACATCATCAGTAGTAACCAGCACGGGTTTACAAATGGGCGTTCTTGTCAAACCAATCTCTTAGCATTCTACGAGGAAGTGAGCTGTGAGCTAGATAGGGGGAGACCAGTGGATGTGGTGTACTTGGATTTCGCTAAGGCGTTTGATACAGTTCCCCACAAGCGCTTAATTTATAAAATAAGGTCTGCAGGTATCGACAGCAGGGTTTGCTCTTGGATATGGAATTGGCTAAAAGGCCGTGTCCAAAGGGTAGTAATAAACAGCGCATACTCAGACTGGTCTGAGGTAGTAAGCGGGGTGCCCCAGGGCTCAGTCCTGGGACCAACCTTGTTCAATTTATTCATAAACAGCATTGAGGAAGGGATCAGTAGTTCGTTATCAGTTTTTGCAGATGACACAAAATTGGCCAGGGCAATAACTGCACAGCATGAAGCAGATATCCTACAGAATGACCTGGACAAAATTACGGAGTGGGCAACGACATGGCAAATGAGGTTTAATGTGGAGAAGTGTAAGGTTTTGCACTTGGGGACCAAAAACATAAAAACACAATACACGTTAGGAGGGGAACCCTTGGGGGAATCAAAAATGGAGAAAGATCTGGGAGTCTTAGTTGATGATAGATTAGGCAACAGCATGCAATGCCAAGCGGCAGCTTCCAAAGCCAACAGAATATTAGCATGCATAAAGAAAGGGATGTATTCCAGAGATAAGACTATAATCCTTCCACTTTATAAAACTCTGGTCCGACCGCATCTGGAGTATTCTGTCCAGTTCTGGTCGCCAGTCCTCAGGAGGGATGTGTTGGAGCTGGAGAAAGTCCAGAGAAGGGCAACTAAACTGATTAGGGGGTTGGAGGACCTTACCTATGAAGAGCGGCTGCAATCGCTCGATTTATTTTCCCTGGAGAAAAGACGTCTGAGAGGGGACATGATAGCAATTTATAAATATCTTAATGGGGATCTCAGCTTAGAAGAAAAGCTGTTCATTCGAAGGAATTCCATGAGGACTCGAGGACATACAATGCGATTAGAGGAGAAGCGTTTTAACCTCAGGCAACGTGGGGGGTTCTTTACTGTTAGGGCTACAAGATTGTGGAATTGTCTACCACAAGAGGTGGTTTCTGCGGGTAGTATGGTGACTTTCAAAAGACTCTTAGACTTACATCTCAA
The DNA here is from genome assembly GCF_965119305.1 of Pelophylax lessonae. Lineage (NCBI taxonomy): Eukaryota > Metazoa > Chordata > Amphibia > Anura > Ranidae > Pelophylax > Pelophylax lessonae. Next base: position 262,760,810 of record NC_138774.1, on the reverse strand, counting down.
GGATCAGGAGATTGAGGGCTATGTTAGATGATTACAGTCACACACACCTACACAGGTTGAACTGGATGGACTATTGTCTTTATTCAACCTCACCTACTATGTAACTATGTAACTATGTAACTATGATAAGGGATATGGATGGTAGATACCTGGGGTCACTGAAATTTACTTTTGTATTTGGTAACCAGGGCTGCCATCAGGGGGGTACAGCCCATACACATGTAGGGGGCCCAGGCATCCCGAGGGGCCCCAAACACGGTAGGGTTGCCACCTGTCCCTGCAATACCATTCAATTGCAAGCTCCGCCATTCTCCGCAGACTGGCACTATGTGGGGGGTCCTGACCCTCACTAGCCCTCACAAACAGCTGTAGGCCCCACCCTCCCCTGTTCTCCAGCTGTTCACTCCTGGACAGGAGGAGTGGCATTTACTAAAACCATTCCCCTTTATGTTCCTGTGATTGAGGAGATGGTACTGGAGGAGGAGGACATGGGATGCAGTAGGACATGGGACTGGAGGAGGATGACGACATGGTAGGCGGGCCCTGGGGAATGTTGGTGGTCAGGCCCAGGGGGGGGCCCAGGCCGGGAGGGGGGGGCCCAGGATTACAACTGTGTAAGGGGCCTCAAAATTTCTGATGGCTGCCCTGTTGGTAACTATATATTTTCTGACGATCAAAACTAACATATTGGACAATTAATAAGCACATGCTTGTTCTTGTCAGAGACTTTTTAATTAGTGGAAGAAGTATGAGGACGACAGTCCCAAAACATGTACCTTTAAACCTAATACAACCCTTCCCAATGCTTTCTACAAAAAAAGAAAACATTTTAGCTGGAGATTTAGTTTAAATCTAAACTCCAGGCAAACATTTCATTTACCCAGTGCATTGTGTATAAATTACCTTACAGTATATAAATAAGGAATGGAGTGGCAATAAATCCTTGAAAAAAATATATTAAAGTGTTGAGGTATTATTGTGAATTAAAAAAATATTAAAAGGAATTTTAGACATAAAGCATAATAAATTTGATATAAACATAATAATTAACTCATATTAGTCCAAAAATGCAGTGCATCTATAGTTCCAGTGATATGTGAACCACACAATCAAAAAGTTCTAATTTAAGATACTGTGATAATTCTTCAAATGTAGTGAAAATCATGTATCATGCAATTCAATGTTTTTAATCAAAGTGCTCCACCACTATGTGCAACGGCCGCTCACCCTAAGACTCAATGTCATATGCATCAATTGAATCAGTAGTCTCCATAGGGTAATCACTCAATGGTAGAAGGTGCTCAAATGGCCAATTCATGGAAACAACACAAAAATGAAAATCCAGATAGTGTAGTAGTATTGTACAGAGTTATTCTTAAAAATGTGTAGACTTACAGCTAAAAGCACTTTGGCAATCAATCAAGAGAGACTGCACGGTCACACATGAAAAAGACACTGGCAAATCTGAATTTCCAGTTTCGGCAGCAGTCAGAAGTAACGTCACTCGGTTCCTGCTGACGCGTTGCGTCACTGACACGTGACTTTCTCCCTTGGGAGGAGTTCAAATTAATGTCGCAACACTTTTTAATATATTATTTCATTTAAAATCATTTTTATTGTAATTTTTCAAACAGGGTAAGACAATAGGGTAAAACAATAAGCAGGTTTGCATAGTACGTGTAACAGGTATTGCAGAATAGAAATCAAGTGACACTCGTGATCCAGAGCTATTTAGTTCTTAAGCATATAACATCTTCAATACAATAACATAATATGGAAAGTGTATAACACATTCTCCTCACTCACTTCTCTGAGTTCCACATAACAGTGTAAGTGCGCCATCTAGTGGCCGTAAATTAGATTACACAGAAAGGTTCATTTTGAACCAGTGGGTCCAAGTGGACCAAATGGTTTTCTCCCTATGGTAAGATTTACTTGTGGGGTTCATGAGTAGCTTGTACCTTTAATATATTATTTCCAAGGATTTATTACCACTCTATTCCTTATTTATATTTGATTGTGTATGTGGCGATTAGGGATGGGCTTCATGTTCGTGTCGAACGTAAGTTCGACTTGAACATCAGCTGTTCGTGTGTTCGCTGAACACACAAACAAATGGGGTGCTCGGTGGGAAGTTTGCCCCATAATGCAGTGAATAAACTACTGATGATTGGCCAAAGCATGCACATGACCTGTATTGATGTGATTGATGATGGATTTACATCGGGGACACTATTTTTTTATTTTTATTTTTTAATAAATGACTTGTCAAAAACTTTTTTTGTTTATTTTTTGTACTTTTTTTGGTGAATGGGTAGGGGTACGATGTACCCAATATCCATTTACATAGGGGGAGGGGGCTGGGATCTGGGGTCCCCCTTGTTAAAGGGGGCTTCCAGATTCCAGTAATCCCCCGCCCTGCAGAGCCCGACAACCACAGCCCAGGGTTGTCCAGAAGAGGCACCCCAAAGCACCCTCCCCATGTTGAGGGCAAGCGGCCTGGTATGGTTCAGGAGGGGGGCGCTCGCTCGCCCCCCCATCCTGACCAGCCAGGCTGCTTGCTTGGATAAGGGTCTGGTATGTATTTTGGGGGGGACCCCACTCCGTTTTTTTTTTTTTTCTGTTTTTCTGTATTGCCGTGAGCAAGTTTAAATGATATTTTTTCCTTTAAAAATGTCAGTATTGCTGCAGCAGGTTACATACATTGTACAGATGCTCCACCTTACAGGCACATTAAGGGGACGCCCCAGGCACGATATTTAAAGAAATCTTTCATTTTTATTGTTTCACTATAAGCATTATTAAAATCACTGCTGCTGTAAAAACAATAGTTTTAAAAAATATTTTTTCATTGAGACATGTTCCACAGAGCAGTACCCAGGTCCCCATACACGTTTTATGACAATAACTTGCATATAAGCCTTTAAAATTAGGACTTTTGATTTTTCATGTTCGTGTCCTATAGACTTTAATAGAGTTTACATGTTCGCTAGACCTTTTTCCCTGTTCGTTATGTTCTGGTGCGACTGAACGGGGGTGTTCCGCCCATCACTAGTGGTGACACTACAGGTGTTGGCAGCTTGAATTCCTTTGCTATTCATAAGATATTTTTGTGTGTTTTTTTTTTTTTACACATTTCTTACTGTGTCATTATTTTCCTTTTGGCACATTTTGTTTTTCTATTTACACAGTGTAGCGCATGAGTTATTTAACTTTTTAAATATAAAATTACCTTACCCCTCAGTCTTGGTTCTAGACACCTATTTAAGCCATCCTGCAGTGCAATGGATGAAATTTACAGTTTCCTCTATGATCTAAACTAATATCCTACCCTGGGGACTGGGCATTTTCCTGCTCTTTTTTATTTTTGGTCACTGGTCCCTTCACCACCCCCTTGAGTTCTCTGGCCCCTAGAACCTATGAAAAAGGAAGTGTCGCCTCCACCAATAGGAGGTGTCTACATCACACGAGCAGTGATGTGGACATCAAGGGAAGGACACCAGGAAGTAAGCAAAAGAAGAGAGAAGGATTGTCACGTGACCTTGGTTTCAAGTAAGTAAAATGGGCATTTGGACAGTTTTTTTTTTTTTTTCATACCAGCCATTTTGCTAATTTTCATGGTCATTTTTTTTGATTATAATTTAAATATGGATCACACGTGGGCTTGGATGAAAATTAGCTTAAGCTTATTGATGTTTTTTGTAATGGATTGTTTAAAAGCATTATTGTTCTTTTATCAGCAGGTATCCTCCTCACAACAGAGAGTTAATGTAACTCCATAGTCATGTTCAATATATCTAGATGTGCATCTTTCATTAAAGGAGAAATATAGCCAAAGCTTTTTTGGCTGTACTTCTGCTATGGATCACAGGAGTGCAGTTTGTTCTGCACTCCAGTGACTCGTTTTCAGCCGACAGCGGGTTAAAAACTGCTGTCGGCTGAAGTCCTAAAGCCAGTCCAGGCTCTGAAAAGATCCCAACCATAAAGCCGGGATCCACCCAGATGCTTGGTCTGGCAGCTGGCTCAGCCTCTCAGCCAGCCACTGAGAGCCTTATCCAGCTACCTCCATCTCCTCCACAGCCCAACGCTCCAATGAGCACTGGAGGTGCAGAGCAGAGACCAGCTCTCTGCAGCCTAAAGACCTAGTGCTGAAAGATCAGCAGTGTTTGATGCTGCATTCACCTAGGTGAGAATAATTTTGTCCCTGTCTCCCAGTTGTGCTTGTGGCTGTTTCAATACACATTACGTAGGCATGGCCCACTGGCATCACCATCAGAAATCCCACCCTTTAAAAATCGACATAGTCATCACTGGAGTGCAAGTAGAAATTAAGTGAGGCTGCAGAAGATAAGCAGCACCAAAAAGCAAACTAAATGTTATTCAGTTAGGGTTTGCATCTGATTTAAAAACATCCTCTATGTTAATTGGGCCATAACAGTTATAAATATTGATATCCAACATGTCTGTTTTTTTGTAGTTTTATATAACTCTTGAAATTGTTAACTACCTAATGAAAAATATTTAAAAAATGTCAGTCAATAAATATTACTGGCTATATCTTTCTATATTTTATCTGTAGGACTGAACATGGAGGAAGATGGTCCACTGCTGGATGTACCATTAAAAATATCCTCGATGACGTAACCATATGTTTTTGTAATCACACCACCAATTTTGCTATCCTGTTGCAAGTGTACGATGTCCAGGTAAAGAAAATAGCTGATATTTGAATAGTAATACTAAAATTCTGTCTTCACACTTTAGTCATGCTAAAAAACCTGAAGATGAACGAAATGGCTCCTGCTCGTCATTTTAGCACTTTTTATTATACACCCAGATATCTCACAAACAGAGATGTATAGTAACGAAGTAGAACTACTTAAGTACTGTACTTAAGTACCGAAATGCGGTATCTGTACTTTCCTAGAGTAGATTTTTTTTCTCCTACTTCTACTTTTACTTCACTACATTTTTTCGATGATTTCGATACTTCTACTCAAGTATTTTTTTTTTTGTGCTGCATAGTTACTCGTTACTTTTAAAAAAATTACCAGTGCCAGAACAGTAGATGGCAGGTTGCATAAAGCTCAAAAAAATGTGTATAATGTCATTTGTAAATCAGCGCATACGAAAATAAAGGCTGTGTATAATAAAAGCTGCTATACCAAATCTTTCCAATAAAAAGAAAATATGAAACAAACAAATAAATGGTCCTACAGCGCTTAAAGTGCATCAAGAAACTACTAACAAACACAGGTTAATCATTTGAATAAATCATTTGAAATAATAAAAACAATATGATGTTCAAACTTTTGACTTATTTCTTTAATAACTACATAACACAGTATTTGTACTTCTACTTTCAGTACTTGAGTAGAATTTTTTTTTCAAAACTACTGGTACTTTTTACTTTTAGTACTTAAGTAGCAAATTTTTTGAAAAAACTACTTGCAATACTTAAGTAAAAAAAATGTTGAATACTTTAGTACTTCTACTTAAGTAACTTTTTCTGCGAGCACTTCCACTTCTACTCAAGTAATTTTTTGATCGAGCACTTGTACTTTTACTCAAGTAGAAATTTCGAGTACTTTATACAAGTCTGCTCACAAAATATTATGTCTTCTACCCTAATGGGGCCCAAATATGGTCCTCCAAACCTTTGCATGTTGTTCAGTTCTCTTTACATATATAAATGTGAGATATAAATGTCTTTACGTTACAATAGTGTTCTTCCCTAGTAGTGAAGACTGCAGTTGTGTAGCACTGTTCTTACTAATAATGCTCAAATTCTTTTTTTTTTTTTCCAATATTGCAAATCACAAATAAGCATTCTTGTATGGAGATCAGAGCTGGGCCTCCAGGGGTCATGTGTCTTGTAGTGGTTGTTATTTCAGTCAACCCTTGTTGCTATACCACTATTCAACGTAAACATATCAATAAATACAATGATCTTTGACATGGTTTTCTTTAAGTATAGATTGTACGGCGGCTCATAGCTCAAGTTTCTTGAGGTTTGTTATAATTATAGAATTTCTTTTTTTGTGCATATGCAGAGAAGTACAGATGAAGAGTGGATTCTAAGAACCTTGACGTTTATTGGCTGTGGAGTATCATTATGTGCTCTTGTGGTGACTTTTATGCTCTTCCTCGTTGTGGGGTAATAACCTACTTGATATTATTATAGCAAAATAGAACTATAAACTTTAACCACTTTACCACCGGAGGATTTTGCTGTCTTACGTCCAGGCCACTTTTTGCGATTCGGCACCGTGCGACTTTAACTGACAATTGCGCGGTCGTGCGACGCCGTTCCCAAACAAAATTTACGTCCTTTTTTTCCCACAAACAGAGCTTTCTTTTGGTGGTATTTGATCACCTGTGCGATTTTTATTTTTTGCGCTATACACAAAAAAAGAGCGTAAATTTTGAAAAAATAACAATATTTTTCACATTTTTTTATATGAAATTCCCCCCCCCCAAAAAATTAAAAAATCAAATTTTTTTTAAATTTTTGGCCAATTTGTTTTCTGCTACATATGTTTGGTAAAAAAAAAATCACAAAAAGCGTATTTTGATTGGTTTGCGCAAAAGTTATTGTGTTTACTAACTAAGGGAAAGATTTCTGTCATTTTTGGTGTTTTTTTTTAACGAGTAATGGCGGCGATCTGCGATTTTTGCGGGACTGCGACATTGCGGCGGACCAATCGGACCCTTGACTGACATTTTTGACACTTTTGGGGGTACCAGTGACATTTCTACAGTAATCAGTGCTATAAATATGCACTGTTACTGTAAAAATGACACTGGCAGGGAAGGGGTTAATTTTATTGGAGAGGGAGGGGTTAATGTATGCCTGGTGCTTACTAACGTGTGTGGGAGGTGACTGAGTGACGCAGGGACAGATCGCATGTTCAGCTATGCTGAACCCTGCAATCTGTCACTGTTTGTCACTTAGGAGATCACAAGCGGGCGGATCTCCACACTCGATTCCCCGACGATCGGGGAAGAGCGGCGGTGATCACCGCTGCTCCTCCCCTGGCCCGACTCCCGCTGTGACTGAAAACAGCGGGAACGAGCCTCCGGGGGCTCCCACAAGGGGAGGAGTCTGGACGGAATCTAGCCACTTTGCCGCAGTACAGTCCCAGTGACTGGTCGGCAAGTGGTTAATCTGCAAAATGTCCATGTCTTAAATGTTTACATAATAATTTTAGAAAGAAATACTCTACATCAGTAATGGTGAACCTTGGCACCCCAGATGTTTTGGAACTACATTTCCCATGATGCTCAACTACACTGCAGGGAGCATGAGCATCATGGGAAGAGTAGTTCCCAAACATCTGGGGTGCCAAGGTTCGCCATAACTGCTCTATATGTTCGAACAAGAAGCAAAGGGAAATATGCCTAAGATATAGATTAAAGGTTCATTATGATGCAGCGGTTCATTACGTTTGATGCACCATCATGTCAAGAATGCCTTTTTGATTTCAGGGTTCCAGTATCAGAGAGGACAACTGTACACAAGAATCTGATATTTGCTCTTGCTGCAGCAGAGGCACTGCTTATGTTCAGTGATATGGCAAAAGATAATGAGGTTAGTAATGTAGTAAGACAAGATGTTAATGACCTGCTAGTATTTTTTTTTTAAACTTGGTTTTATTGAGTATATGCAGACAGGTAAATTACCCAAAAAAAAAAAGATTTTGAGGACAGGAAAATACATCCAAATTGTCACGTCTGCCTATAACCATATATATATATGTATATATATATATATATATATATATATATATATATATATATATATATACACACAGGGCTTTTTTTCTCAGAAAATAGGTGCGGGAACCCAACAATGCCCTCCCCAAAACAACCCTCTCCCTCCCCATACACCCCTAAACTGCATCAAATAGTGGGTGTGGCCAAATTTTACTAACAATGGAAGAGTCTTACCAGGAGTACATTACATACAGAGTGCAGAGTTTTGAGCAGGGGGGGGGGGGGGTGTTACAAATAGAGTACAGATTTCAGGGGTGCGCTAGGTGCAAAGTTTGGGGATGTGCTACGCAGGGATTTATTTCTCAGAGTATTGGTGCAGGAATTCCTCCTTTCTGAGTTTCCCCCTTCTCCACCCCTACCAACCTCGGATCCCCTCCCACTAGAATAGATCCCCCAGCAGCCAGCATCAATAGATCCTGCAGCACACCCCACATACATACAGCCAGTGCTGGAGGTGCTGGAACTGCATTCCCCCACGTTCCTGCTGAAAAAAAGCCCTGTATACACAGTATATAAAAGATTACAGCGGACAAATGTAGACTAGGAGAATTGAGATCTACAGTGAATGTATCTAATTTCTTTGGAAAAATAGCAAATAGCATAGTCTCAAGCAACTAAAATTGAACAGTAAGTCATATATCAATCATTAAAAAAGATGAAAGGGTCATTGTTGTGCAAGTAAACCCTCCCGCCTCTTCTAAAAGTGACCCAGCCACCAATCCGTGGTTGGTAGCACTTTTATGTGAAAGACCAGCACCTGAGGGAAAAATAATACTGGGGTTATGGCATCTGGCTGCAGCCATAACCCGGTATTTACTGTCAAAGTCATGACATTTTCAAATTAGGCGGTCCCAAGTGGCAGTACTAGTGTACATTAGGGACATACTTGCCTCTAAAATGAGCCCCCCGGCTCTGTGCTGTCACGGCTCCCCTTAGCCTTCAGCACATCCCTCGTCTCCCAGCCTTCTTACCTGGTTCTCTATCTTCGGCCACTTGAATGGCCGGGCTGCAGTGACATCAATCTTGCACATGTGCACGGGAGTCCCATCACCACGGCACACAGAGCAGCCTGTAAATGTAATGTGAGCTGCGCATGCGTGGCTCAGATCACATTATCTCTAACAGGCAGGGGGGACATTTCTTTATTAAAGTTTTTTTTTGGATAAGTCTATGTGTGTGTTTGCTTTTTTGGATGTTGAGGTAGAGGGTGAAATTGCATGGGGGGCCGAGGGGGGAAGAAAATGTTTGCTCAGGGTCCAATCAATATTAAAGACGGCCCTGTCTGCACCGCATACAGTATGTGAACCAGCTCCATAGAAAGCCGGTTTGGTTCACATGTTATGCAAATTGGATGCAGTTCAAAATGCATCCAATTTGCATATATGTGAGCCAGGGGCGTATCGTGATATACAGTATCTCACAAAAAAGTGAGTACACCCCTCACATTTTTGTAAATATTTTATTATATCTTTTCATGTGACAACACTGAAGAAATGACAATTTGCTACAATGTAAAGTAGTGAGTGTACAGCTTGTATAACAGTGTAAATTTGCTGTCCCATCAAAATAACTCACACAGCCATTAATGTCTAAACCGCTGGCAACAAAAGTAAGTACACCCCAAAGCGAAAATGTCCAAATTGTGCCCAAAGTGTCAATATTTTGTGTGCCCACCATTATTTTCCAGCACTGCCTTAACCCTCTTGGGCATGGAGTTCACCAGAGCTTCACAGGTTTCCACTGGAGTCCTCTTTCACTCCTCCATGATGACATCATGGAGCTGGTGGATGTTAGAGAGACCTCCTCCAACTTCTGTCTGAGGATGCCCCACAGATGCTCAATAGGGTTTAGGTCTGGAAACATGCTTGGCCAGTCCATCACTTTTACCCTTAGCTTCTTTATCAAGGCAGTGGTTGTCTTGGAGGTGTGTTTGGGGTCGTTATCATGTTGGAATACTGCCCTGCGTCCCATTTTCCGAAGAGAAGGGATCATGCTCTGCTTCAGTATGTCACAGTACATGTTGGCATTAATGGTTCCCTTAATAAACTGTAGCTCCCCAGTGCCGGCACCACTCATGCAGCCCCAGGCCATGACACCCCCACCTCCATGCTTAACTATAGGCAAGACACACTTGTCTTTGTACTCCTCACCTGGTTGCCGCTACATGCTTGACACCATCTGAACCAAATACGTTTATCTTGGTCTCATTAGACCAGTGGCTCTCAATTCCGGTCCTCGGGACCCACTAACAGGCCAGATTTTAAGTATTACCTTGGGGGATGCAGACTAGAATACCACAATCACTGAGCAGCAAATGAGATCACCTGTGATGTAATTTAGTTATCTTGCAAACCTGACCTGTTGGTGGGTCCCGAGGACCGGAGTTGAGAACCACTGCATCAGACCACAAGACATGATTGCAGTAATCCATGTCCTTAGTCTGCTTGTCTTCAGCAAACTGTTTGCAGGCTTTCTTGTGAATCATCTTTAGGAGAGACTTCCTTCTGGGACGACAGCCATGCAGACCAATTTGATGCAGTGTGGACATGGTCTGAGCACTGACAGGTTAACCCCCTCCCCTTCACCCTTGCAGAAATGCTGGCAGCACTCATATGTCTATTTCCCTGGGACAACGTCTGGATATGAAACTGAGCACGTGCACTCAACTTCTTTGGTTGACCACTGCGAGGCTTGTTCTGAGTTTAACCTGTCCTGGTAAACCACTGTATGGTCTTGGCCACCATGCTGCAGCTCAGTTTAAGGGTCTTGGCAATCTTCTTATAGCCTAGGCCATCTTTATGTAGAGCAACAATTCTTTTTTTCAGGTCCTCAGATAGTTCTTTGCCATAAGGTGCCATGTTAAACTTCCAGTGATCAGTATGAGAGAATGAGAGCGATAACACCATTTTTGACACACCTGCTCCCCATTCACACCTGAGACCTTGTAACACTAACGAGGAGAGAAAATGGCTAATTGGGCCCAATTTGGACATTTGCACTTAGGGGTGTACTCACTTTTGCTGCCAGCGATTTAAACATTAATGGCTGTATGTTGAATTATTTTGAGGGAACGGCAAATTTACACTGTTGTACAAGCTGTGCACTCACTACTTTACATTGTAGCAAAGTGTAATTTCTTCAGTGTTGTCACATGAAAAGATAGAATAAAATATTTACATAAATGTGAGGGGTGTACTCACTTTTGTGAAATGCTGTAAGTGGGCCCATATTCAAAATCAAAATTGGACCCTAGGCACCAACAAAAATAAATAATGTGGCGCTTGAAGCGCGCCATGGCGAAAGGTTGGCATTGTTTAAATTACACAAAATATTGGGTGAGGCTTAAAGGAGGTGTGGTAAATAGAGTCTGAGATGAATTGCATAGTGCAGAATGTGGTAATGTTAACCACTTCCGGACTGCCCTCCGCAGTTATACGTTGCTACATTGACGTTAAATACCCGGGTTATTGCTGGTATTTTTTCTACTGGGCAGGCGGTCCTCCTTCTCATGGATCACTTTTATTGGTGGCAGGAGAGGTGCCCGCCCCTCCCGCCGCTTCCCAGTCATTTTCCCTGCTTACCGGAGCCGTAGGTAGCGGCGAAAATGATCCGGTCCTATCCCCCTCCTAGGCAGAAAGTCGAGTGAGAACAAGCTGGCCCCCACTCAACTCTATGGCCGTGGAGGACTGGAGCAACCTCAAAACGGCCTTAAAGGGCCAAGTTTTTTTTTTTTTTTTGGCTTTTTAGTCTTTTAATCAATACAAAAAGGGAATTTGAGCTCAAGCCTATGATTACAAAATGTCAATTGTGCGTTCCCAAAACCTACTCTTCCCAAGTGAGAAAAACGTGAGGGCTGACTTACAAATAAACAGGTAATTTTGTTTGAAAACATTTAGTGATTAGCAAATGCAAGTGCCATTTCACGATAAGGTTATTTTATGCAAAATGTTTTTTGACCCTTGGCGATTCACCACATTAGTAAGCATTACTATCCAATCAGTATAACATTTTGCTTGGTGCCCATTATTTGGTAAAGTGTGCCATCTCGCTTAGAATTGAAATTCAGGGTTTAAAAATATTCACCTTTGCAGGGGACCCCTCCCCAATGCAAGGACCTGCCCATTTTGCCTAGGGAATAAAGAAGAAGGTGATATACTAAAAAAAATGTTTCACTTCTGCAGGCTTCCTCCTCTTTATGTGACCAGTCCATGTCCCCTGAAGCTTTTTACCATGGCTGCCTAACTGGTCAGCTCTCTGATATCCTCCTGTACAATGCACTCTTGCATTGTATCAGTGGACACCAAGGACCTGACCACAAGCCAGGAAATCAGACAGTGGAGAAGAGTGGCGGCTGCTGGGGAGTGAGGAATGAGTTTAGTATATTAGCTTATTCATCATCTTCTAGGCAAAACAAGTAGTTAATCCTTGCATTGGTGGGTGGGCACCATTTCAAGGGTAAAGACTTTTTTCCCAAGAGTTCAGCTTTGGTTGATTGAGAGGAAACCTCATGTAAGCTGATCACAAAGTTGAGGAGAATATACAGTAAGAGGCAGAGCAGGAGCTGATTGACCATAGGGGAAGAAAAGTAAGGCAGAATTGTACGTATTATAGAACTGCTGTGATATTGATATTTTAACATTTTGGGATCTTCCTATAGGTTTTTTGCTTACTTTGCTTTTTAACCACTTAAGCCCCGGAAGATTTTACCCCCTTCCTGACCAGGGGGTATTTTGCGATTCGGCACTGCATGACTTTAACGGACAATTGCGCGGTCGTGCGACGCTGTACCTAAACGAATTTGGCGTCCTTTTTTTCCCACAAACAGTGCTTTCTTTTGGCGGTATTTGATCACCTGTGCGATTTTTTGATCACGCGCTATAAACAAAAAAAGAGCGTAAATTTTGCAAAAATAGCAATATTTTTCCCTTTTTTTTATATGAAATTCCCCCCCAAAAAAATGTAAAAATCAAAATTTTTTAACATTTTCGGCCAATTTGTTTTATGCTACCTATGTTTGGTAAAAAAAAATGCAAAAAGCGTATTTTGATTGGTTTGCGCAAAAGTTATTGCGTTTACTAACTAAGGGAAAGATTTTTGTCATTTTTGTTGGTTTTTTTTTTAACGCGTAATGGCGGCGATCTGCGATTTTTTTTGCGGTACTGCGACGGACAGATCGGACCCTTGTCTGACATTTTTGACACTTTTGGGGTTACCAGTGACATTTCTACAGTAATCAGTGCTATATATATGCACTGTTACTGTAAAAATACACTGGTAGTGAAGGGGTTAACTTTATTTGAGAGGGAGGGGCTGTGTTTGTCCCTAGGGGCGTGATTCTAACTGTGATTGGCTGTGGCTTCAGCTGTATGCAGAGTGATCAACGGATCTACATAGTAGATCCATATGATCATCTCTCATACAGAGGGGAGAATGACAGGCAGCTTGTTTACACAAGCTGCCTGACTTTCTCCCTCTCCCCCGCCGATCGCAGAGTGGCCGGCGGACATCGGGTCCGCCGGTCACACGCGCGGGGGGGGGGGGGGTCCGTGACCGCGCGGGGGGGTCCGTGACCGCGCGGGAGCGCGCCTCCGGCGGCGCGCGCTTGCTCCCTAGACCCTCACAAGCTAGTGACGTAGCCCTACGTCACTTTGCCTGTGAGGGGCTGACCGCCGCTGTAGATAGTCGTGCGGCGGTAGGCAAGTGGTTAAAGCGGAGCGCCTCCAAAAAGGGGAAGCTACGCTTGTCTTCATTCTGCCCCCCTCCACTGCCACATTTGGCACCTTTTGGGGGGGGGGGAGCAGGAACCTGGTTTTGATACAGTGCCTTGCGAAAGTATTCGGCCCCCTGGAACTTTGTGACCTTTTGCCACATTTCAGGCTTCAAACAAAGATATAAAACTGTAATTTTTTGTGAAGAATCAACAAGTGGGACACAATCATGAAGTGGAATGAAATTTATTGGATATTTCAAACTTTTTTAACAAGTAAAACACTGAAAAATTGAACGTGCAAAATTATTCAGCCCCCTTGTGTTAATACTTTTTAGTGCCACCTTTTGCTGCGATTACAGCTGTAAGTTGCTTGGGGTATGTCTCTATCAGTTTTGCACATCGAGAGACTGAAATTTTTGCCCATTCCTCCTTGCAAAACAGCTTGAGCCCAGTGAGGTTGGATGGAGAGCGTTTGTGAACAGCAGTTTTCAGTTCTTTCCACAGATTCCTGATTGGATTCAGGATTGGACTTTGACTTAGACATTCTAACACCTGGATATGTTTATTTGTGAACCATTCCATTGTAGATTTTGCTTTATGTTTTGAATCATTGTCTTGTTGGAAGACAAATCTCCGTCCCAGTCTCAGGTCTTTTGCAGATTCCATCAGGTTTTCTTCCAGAATGGTCCTGTATTTGGCTCCATCCATCTTCCCATCAATTGTAACCATCTTCCCTGTCCCTGCTGAAGAAAAGCAGGCCCAAACCATGATGCTGCCACCACCATGTTTGACAGTGGGGATGGTGTGTTCAGGGTGATGAGGTGTGTTGCTTTTACGCCAAACATAACGTTTTGCATTGTTGCAAAAAAGTTTTATTTTGGTTTCATCTGACCAGAGCACCTTCTTCCACATGTTTGGTGTCTCCCAGGTGGCTTGTGGCAAACCTTAAACGACACTTTTTATGGATATCTTTAAGAAATGGCTTTCTTCTTGCCACTCTTCCATAAAGGCCAGATTTGTGCAGTATACGACTGATTGTTGTCCTATGGACAGAGTCTCCCACCTCAGCTGTAGATCTCTGCAGTTCATCCAGAGTGATCATGGGCATCTTGGCTGCATCTCTGATCAGTCTTCTCCTTGTATGAGCTGAAAGTTTAGAGGGACGGCCAGGTCTTCGTAGATTTGCAGTGGTCTGATACTCCTTCCATTTCAATATTTTTGCTTGCACAGTGCTCCTTGGGATGTTTAAAGCTTGGGAAATCTTTTTGTATCCAAATCTAGCTTTAAACTTCTCCACAACAGTATCTCGGACCTGCCTGGTGTGTTCCTTGTTCTTCATGATGCTCTCTGCGCTTTAAACGGACCTCTGAGACTATCACAGTGAAGGTGCATTTATACGGAGACTTGATTACACACAGGTGGATTCTATTTATCATCATTAGTCATTTAGGTCAACATTGGATCATTCAGAGATCCTCACTGAACTCCTGGAGAGAGTTTGCTGCACTCAAAGTAAAGGGGCTGAATAATTTTGCACGCCCAATTTTTCAGTGTTTTATTTGTTAACAAAGTTTGAAATATCCAATAAATTTTTTTCCACTTCATGATTGTGTCCCACTTGTTCTTGATTCTTCACAAAAAATTACAGTTTTATATATTTATGTTTGAAGCCTGAAATGTGGCAAAAGGTCGCAAAGTTCAAGGGGGCTGAATACTTTCGCAAGGCACTGTAGGTACCTGCTGCCAACTGAGCCAGATTTTTGGCCCCCCTCCTTTCCCCATAGCCTTCTGGGACACTTCACAGGTCCCCGAGGACTGCGGCCCATTTACAAACGCAGCGTGCTTCGTGCATGCGCAGTAGGATCCTGACTTTGAAGCCACGAGGCTTCACTGCCGGTTTCCCTGAGTCAAGATGGTGGCACCAGCACCCGGCAGCCATTTGAAGAATCGTCTTGGGTGAAAACCCAAGGCTGGATGCCTGGACAGGTAAGTGCCCTAATATGCAAAGACAGTGGCTACAGTATTTGTAGCTGCTGACTTCTGATTTTTTTGGGGGGGAGCCTGGAGCTCTGCTTTAAAGATGTTGCCTGTGTACATACAGTATCTCACAAAAGTGAGTACACCCCTCACATTTTTGTAAATAGTTTATTATATCTTTTCATGTGTCAACACTGAAGAAATTCTACTTTGCTACAATGTAAAGTAGTGAGTGTACAGCTTGTATAACAGTGTACATTTGCTGTCCCCTCAAAATAACTCAAACACACAGCCATTAATGTCTAAACCACTGGCAACAAAAGTGAGTACACCCCCTAAGTGAAAATGTCCAAATTGGGCCCAATTAGCCATTTTCCCTCCCCAGTGTCATGTGACTCGTTAGTTACAAGGTCTCAGGTGTGAATGGGGAGCAGGTGTGTTAAATTTGATGTTATCACTCTCTCATACTGGTCACTGGAAGTAAAACATGGCACCTCATGGTAAAGAACTCTCTGAGGATCTAAAAAAGGGATTATTGCTCTACATAAAGATGGCCTAGACTCTAAGAAGATTGCCAAGACCCTGAAACTGAGCTGCAGCATGGTGGCCAAGACCATACAGCAGTTCAACAGGACAAGTTCCACTCAGAACAGGCCTCGCCATGGTCGATCAAAGAAGTTGAGTGCACATGCTCAGTGTCATATCCAGAGGTTGTCTTTGAGAAATAGACGTATAAGTACTGCCAGCTTAGCTGCAGAGGTTGAGGGGGGGGGGGGGGGTCAGCCTGTCAGTGCTTAGGCCATATGCCGCACACTGCATTAAACTGGTTTGCATGGCTGTCTTCCCAGAGGGAAGCCTCTTATAAAGATGATGCACAACAAAGCCCGCAAACAGTTTGCTGAAGACAAGCAGACTAAGGACATGGATTTAAGGAACCATGTCCTGTGGTCTGATGAGACCAAGATAAACTTATTTGGTTCAGATGGTGTCAAGCATGTGTGGCAGCAACCAGGAGAGGAGTACAAAGACAAGTGTATCTTGCCTACAATCAAGCATGGTTGTGGGAGTGTCATGGCCTGGGGTTGCATGAGTGCTGCCAGCACTGGGGAGCTACATTTCATTGCGGGAACCATGAATGCCAAAATTTACCGTAACATCCTAAAGCAGAGCATGATCCCCTCTCTGGAGACTAGGCCGCAGGGCAGTATTCCAACACAACGACCTCAAACACACCTCCAAGATGACCACTGCCTTGCTAAAGAAGATGAGGGTAAAGGTGATGGATGGGCCAAGCATTTCTCCAGACATGCTTGGCGAGTCCATCTGTGGGGCATCCTCAAAGGTGGAGGAGCGCAACCTCTCTAAGATCCACCAGGAGTAGAAGAGGACTCCAGTGGCAACCTGTAAAGCTCAGGTGAACTCCATGGCCAAGAGGGTTAAGGCAGTGCTGGAAAATAATGGTGGCCACACAAAATATTGACACTTTGGGCCCAATTTTGGAAATTTTTACTTAGGGGTGTACTCACTTTTGTTGCCAGTGGTTTAGACATTAATGGCTGTGTGTTGAGTTATTTTAGGGGACAGCAAATTTACACTGTTATACAAGCTGTACACTCACTACTTTACATTGTAGAAAAGCATAATTTCTTCAGTGTTGTCACATGAAAAGATATAATAAAATATTGACAAAAATGTTAGGGGTGTACTCACTTTTGTGAGATACTGTACACGCATGTCCTTAATACAAAATGATCAAACACAAATGCATATGCTTTCTAGAAATGCAGTTATAAACTGTGTTAAAAGCTTTTTTCTTACAGAAATATGTTTTTTATCTACAACAGAAGGATAACAAGAAAGTAGAAAATTATTATCTCAGCCCTGTATCCCTCCTTTTCATAGGGACTGGGAGCAGCAACTTAATATTCACATGCAATCTGTAGGGGAAACTTGCCAGTGTTTCTCAATCTGTTTCCAGTCAGGGCACCCTTAAAAAGTATTTTAAGTTTTGATGCACCCCAGTCTAAGGCTTGGTTCAATTTACTGTGTGCTTGGGAACGCACTAAAAAGCGCATCTTCCTGACATACAGTGAAATTTGCTGCTCTTTAGCAGAAGTGCAGGGGTGTCATATTAACCACTTGCCGACTGCTCACAGTATATTTACTGCAGCATTCAGCCCCTCACAGGCAAAGCGACGTAGGGCTACGTCACTAGCCTGTGAGGCTCTGGGGAGCGAGCGCGCGCCCGCTCGGTCACGGACCCCCCCCGCGCGTGTGCCCGGCGGACCCGATGTCCGCCAGGCACTCGCGATCGTCCGTGACACCGGGAGAAAGGCAGGCGGCTAATGTAAACAAGCCGCCTGTCATTCTTCCCTGTGTAAGAATGGTGATCATACGGTTCTACTATGTAGGACCGTTGATCACTGTTCTTACAGCTCAGCCACAGCCAATCACAGTTAGAATCACGCCCCTAGGGACACACATAACCCCTCCCTCTCAAAAAAAGTTAACCCCTTCACTACCAGTGTCATTTTACAGTAACAGTGCATATGTATAGTACTGATTACTGTAGTAATGTCACTGGTAACCCAAAAAGTGTCAAAAATGTCAGTCAAGGGTCCGATCTGTCCGCCACAATGACGCAGTCCCGCAAAAAAATAAATAAATTGCAGATCGCCACCATTACACGTTAAAA
This sequence comes from Pelophylax lessonae, assembly GCF_965119305.1. Lineage (NCBI taxonomy): Eukaryota > Metazoa > Chordata > Amphibia > Anura > Ranidae > Pelophylax > Pelophylax lessonae. The sequence continues at coordinate 262,742,652 of NC_138774.1, read as the reverse complement.
AAAAACAACAAAAATGTCAAAAATCTTTCCCTTAGTTAGTAAACGCAATAACTTTTGCGCAAACCAATCAAAATACGCTTTTTGTGATTTTTTGTACCAAAAATATGTAGCAGAAAAATTGGCCTAAAATGTTAAAAAATGTTGTCGTTTAGGTACAGCGTCGCACGACCGCGCAATTGTCCGTTAAAGTCACGCAGTGCCGAATCGCAAAATAGGCCCTGGTCAGGAAGGGGGTAAAATCTTCCGGGGCTTAAGTGGTTAAATTCTTAATGGCAAACCCAGTGTGCTTTCAGTGTGGTACGATTTAAAAAAAAAAAAGGGTCAGGGACTTCTCTCCCTGTGTTTCTATGGGTAGGAAAGCCCATTGAAATAAAACGTCTGTCCTACACGCAGCATGCAGCCACAGAACTGTGAACCCACAGCTTGTTCTTGCATACGGTTGGGGGGACAGTAAAAACCACACAGTAGAGCCATCTTTTTTACCATCCCAACCACTCCCCCTTTACCTGAAGTGGCAACAGCCAGGGATGTACACATGCTGTGGCCATGGCTAGAAGTATACCCCCAGGTGAATGGGGGCATGCGGTTGTGGCATAGTGATGCTGCATTTATGGGGTAAAACAGGTGGTGAGGTGGCAACATATCGCCCCTAATCACTATGTGCAGTGCCAATTCCCCCTACCGCCCAGGGTTCCCCTTGTTGGCCTCCTCGCCCCGCAGTGCTGCTGGCTTACCTCCTCTCCGCTGCGGGGGATGTTTCAGGATAAAGAGTGGGGAAAGGGGCTAGGAAATATGTTGTTTATCAGTGCCTTCCTTTTCTAAATCAAAGACACTTGCACTCTGTACTCATTCATAAGTGAAGTATAGTAAACTGTGTTTACTATGCTTCAGTTTGTGAATGAACAGGAAGCCAAAAATGTATTTAAAAAAAAGGCGTGGGGTCCCCTAAAATCGATACCAGACCCTTATCTGAGCATGCAGCCTGGCAGGCCAATAAAGGGGGGGGGGGGGGGTGAGCGAGCGCCCCCCCCCCATGCCCTCACCCTGGGCAGTGGTTGTGGGGGTCTACAGGCAGGGGACTGATCAGAATCTAGAAGCCCCTGTTAAAGGGGGCCCCAACCCCCCCATGTAAAGGAATACCCTTGCTCATTCACCAAAAAAAGTGTCAAAAATAAAGACAGGAGGCAGTTTTTCAGTTTCTTTATTAAGAAAATAAAAAAACAATGTCCCCCAATGTAGATCAAATCACAATGCTCGCCGCACCGCCGGCCCAGAAAAAAAAAACAAAACAAAAAAAAATTAAAAAAAATTCCACTTGGCGAAGAAGGATAACCACCAAAAGCCTACTCCTCTGACTGACAGTTCTTAAATAGGTACGAATAACAGTCCTTAAAGTCAAATAAAATGTAACTTTATTGAAATCTACTATTTACAATGTATCTCTGTGCTTTAGAACTCTACGCAACCCCCGACGATCAAACAGTGGCTACGTAGGGTGTCCACCATAGCGGAGATGGAGGAACTCATCCATATTGCTCATGATACCCCAACCAAATATCATAAGAAATGGGCATGCTGGCTTCATTTTGCTAGCACGGCGGAATTCTCTAAACTCAGTTCTTAATGTGGCAACCGCTTGCCTATACCTCTTGGCCTGTGTATCCCTGCTGATGTTCGCCTAGCTTGTGCTCTTGCCGGCTTATCTTCATGACATGACTGGTGATTTCTCTTTTGGTTCGCTATTACTATCTTATGGCTTCCCTTGTTTTTTTATGTCTTCTTGACTGTGTGCTCCCAACCCCCCCCCCCCCCCCTGTGTAGTGGTGTGTATTTGTTGAGTGTGTTTTTCTTTTTACCTCCCCCCCCTCAACCCCCCTCCCCTCTCCCTCCCAGTCCCTCTCATGCCTTGCCCTCCCTCTTCTGGCTTATGTGCTCTTTCGCTGGTTGGCTTTGCCAAGTGGTGAGCACCTTTACACTTCCCCGAACGCCCACTTATGGTATTAGGCCTTCTAGACCCCCCCTCCTCCCCTCCCAGGCCTGGCCCGCCGGAACCCTGGGTGAGGGAGGACGCCACGTCAGGTCCCCCCTTGGAACACATGGGCCCCTGTAGCCTCAACGTCTGTACCTAGAACTGCCCTACGCCGATATTACAGATATTTTCGTGACGTCATTCTGCCTTCTTAGGCCGCCTCACTCGCCTTGGATAGCCTCGTCTGGAGTCGGGACTAGTCTCGCGGGAGTGTATCACAGCCATACACCCACCCACAGCAGCCCGGTGCCAGCCAGCCATCCACACCTACAGACTCTGTACCAGCCAGCCAGCCACAGGCACTGTACCAGCGAGCCAACCAGCCACCCACAGGCCCTGTACCAGCGAGCCACAGGCATTGTACCAGCCAGCCACACCCCCAATGTGCCAGTTACCAACCCACCACAGGGTGCCAGCCACTCACCACAGGGTGCCAGAAAGCCAGCCATTAAACATTAAACAAAAATTAACATGTTCAGTACCAGATTTGTGTCAAAAATTGTTGATTTTTCAAAACTTTAAATGTACAAAATATCGGCCGATACCGATACGTTGTGACCAAACTATCGGTATCGGCCCTGACAAACATATTGGTCTATCCCTAGTGTATAGTAACCGGTGTGGCAAAAGTACCCTCAATTTTACATGAGTGCAATTCATGGACATTTTTACATTGATTGTATTCATAATTGTAATACACAGTATGGTTGTTCAGATCTTTATAGCTAATATTTCATTTATGTTATCTGTGACAGCAACTTTAAGTTGTGTTTATTCAATCCCTTAGGTTATCTGCATCACAGTTACAGCTTGTCTTCACCTGTTTTTTATGGCGGCCTTTGCTTGGATGTTAGTTGAAGGCCTACTATTGTGGAGTAAAGTTGTTGCAGTGAACATGAGTGAAGGCAGAAGAATGAAATTTTACTACATCACTGGATGGGGTGAGTTGAAGTTCCTTACCTAAGTAGGATTTAAGCTATAAATGATATATTTTAAATATTTTCATGGTAACATGAATAGAAACATGGGTGGGTAAAAGTCCTACCTCTTTAGTCATGAGCTATGATGTATCTTGGCACTCAGAAACATAATATCAGAATGCGTTGTTGCATGGAACCTATATCTCATAATTGATATGACCTTAATGCATAAATCAGACATTTGTTTCTTGCTGAACTTTGAGCTTTGTATTGACTCTGATATGCAAATGTAGTTGCTGTTATTGGAATGCATATGAATAAAACAATGCATTGAATTGTGTCCTTAGTGCTTTCCACCTGCACAATAGTAAATTCCCGGAAATACATGCTTCTATTATAAATTTAACAAAAGTGGTCTGTTTGCAATATCTCTCTATCTCTCTATCTATCTCTCTATCTATCTCTCTATCTATCTCTCTATCTATCTCTCTATCTATCTCTCCATCCATCTATGATCAAAGTGTTCAGAATTCAGGTTCAGATTACTTTAATAATCCCAAAGGGAAGTTATAAAGATAAAGTTACATTCTACAAAGACAACACAAGATCACAATAACGAACGGAAAAAGACAAAATGACACGATAAAATTACTAATAAAAGCAATTAGTATCAGATAAAATAAAATTAAACTATACTCTAAAAAAAAAAAAAATCATGCTATTAAAATACAACATATAATTAATAACACAGATTGAAAAATAACAAAACCAAACTATACAAAATAACATAACCAAAATACAAATCGTATACCACTTTCTCTAGCATTGCCAAAAATAATAGTTAACATAATACCAACATGCTATAAAAATGACATAAAAATACGGATCATAAACCAGATTAAATCGTCACATCTAGCACTCACAGAGAAGAATTATATAATTTGATGGCTACAGGCGAACATGATTTCCTGTGTCGCTCTGTGGTGCACCGTAGTTGTAACATTCTGTCACTGAAAGTACTCCTCAGACTGACCAGTGTATTGTGAAGTGGGTGGGAGGAGTTGTCCAAGATTGACGGTACCTTGAACAACATTTTCCTCTCCAACACTGTTATTAAAGATTCACTCCAATCTAACATCACTGGCCTTGCGAATCAGTTTTTTGAGTCTGTGGGTGTCGGCCACCCTAAAGCCTCGAACACACGTGTCGAAAATCGGCAGGGAATTTTCATCCGACGACCGATCTGCCGATTTTCGGCTTGTTAGTATGATGCTTCCGACAACCGACTCCGACTTTTCGGCCAAAAAAAATCTGGTGTGCAGGCTATAAAATTTTTGTCCGCCGTCAAAACACGGACGATTTTCGTGCAGTCAGTACAGATTTCGACAGGGAAAAATCTAATGAGCAAGACTGGGCATTTTTAGAGAAGAAAGAACACAAAGAAAGCAAACCAACACATGACATCACTTCTGAAGTAGAATTTTGTCGGGCGAGAAAATTTGTGTGCAGTCTAGAGCACATTCCAACCAACAAACACCACTCTGGACAAAAGACGGACGATCGGTCGGCAGATAATCATTGCGTGTGTACTAGGCTTAAGCTTGTTTCCCCAGCATGTCACAGCATACAGGAGAGCACTGGCCACCACAGATCCATAAAACATCTTCAGCACCATCGGGCAGACATTAAAAGACCTCAGCCTCCTTAAAAAATAGAGGCTGCTTTCGCCTTTCCTATAGAGCGCCTCAGTATTCCTACTTCACTCCAGCTTATTATCTATGTGCACCCCGGATACTAGTAACTCTACTACATCCACTACTCGGATGGATACAGGGGTCTCCTGTGCCGTACGCCTTCTCAAATCCACACCCAGCTGCTTTGTTTTTGTCACATTTAGATAGAGATGATTATCCTCATACTATTTGCCAAGGTTCTCCACCACAGTCCTAGATACAGTCTCTTTCCCATTCCTGATACATCTCACTACTGTAGAGTCATCAAAAAACTTGAGGAGAAGACTCTGGTAACTGAAACTAGTAGTATAGACAGTAAAAATAAAGGGAGAGAGAACTGTCTCCCGTGGAACCCCAATATTGCTGATCACCCTATCCAATACACAGTCTTGCAAACGTACATACTGCCATCTTCCTATCAGGCAGTCTGCAATTCGTGACACAAGGGAAACATTATCCTATATTGCTGCTAGCTTCTCACCCAAGAGATCCAGCCTGACAGTATCAAAAGCAAAAAACATGAACCTCATAGTGCTCTCTGGCTTATCCAGGTGTGCATACATGCAATTTAACATGAATTTTATAGTATCCTCATCTACCAGCCTCAGTTGGTAGGCAAACTGCAAAGGGTCTAAATATTAACTAACCATGGGCCGTGACTGATAAAAACAATTTTCTACAAAGTCCTCATAATGTGGGAGGCCACTGGTCTGTAATCCAGCCACAAGGACGTGATGTCTTCTGCATAGCGACAAGGCAGGATGTCTTCCACAACACAGGGACCTTGAGTAGACTCAGGCTCAGGTTAAAGCGGACCTTCACCTTCCCGAGGACGATCCCACCTCTCCACCCCTCCTAGCTTCCTCTGCAGGAATAGGGCTTTTTTTCCCCTTTGTTTACTTTTTTTTATTTAGCATTTACCCCGCGTTCACATACAAGTCACTTGCCTTGGGTAAATTACGTGCTCTTAGGAAACAGTCCAAGGTTCTAAGCAGGGTTGTTCCATGGCCATGTGGTCCTGGCAAAGCACACCTCCTAGTCTCTGCAGCTCCCTCTATCACAGCAGCTCTCTCCCCTACCCTATGCATGGCTCTTGCACTTTGCCCTAAATAGGGCACTGCTCACAGCATGGCAGAAACAGCACTAAGCTCCTGATACTTTCAGCCCAGGCTTTACACAGTAGTGATCAAGACAGCTGCAGCTTCCAATAATGTGCCCTAGTCTCTATCCATACACAGTGGAAAACACAGCTGCCCCTGTAGGATGGGGATGGGGGGGGGGACTTAGTTGAGTGGCTCACTCAGCCTTCCTCTTCTGCGCCCTCCTCATCCTCTCTATCTGCACCCTCTTCACTCTGCTGTGTGCACCCCCCAAAGACACCACAACCATATACCCTCCGCTTGAGTCACAGGAATTATTTTCCAATCCATCACAAGACATTTCCGATGCACAGTCATTCTTGGCATCGGATCAGGAAGAGGAGGTAACAACAGCCGCCACTCAGTAGTCTGACGACAGTACCCAGATCAGCCCAAGGAGGTTGGTCCCTGCTGTTGCTGCCTACTCTGAGATCTCTAATGTTAGTGGTGGGGAAGGTGATGTCAATGATGACGTGTCTATGGACATCATGTGGGTGCCCACAAGAGAGGAAGAGGAGGGGAGTTCAGAGGGAGAGATGGACCAGCAGATAGGGAGGAGAAGCAGGCCGAACTTACAATGCACATGAGGGACAAACCAGACTGCTAATGTATCAGGAGTGAGCCATCAACCATGTACAGTCACATCTGGCTGTCACAGAGCTTACCTTTGTTGGAGTCTGTAACACAGAGATGTACGCTCACACTTGCAGATATCCACAGTCCAAGCTGACCAGGTAAGAAAGCCACCTGGCCTGTGAATCTGTGCACGGGGGCTTGGCAAGGAAGGTGCTCCAATAAGCAGGACCGGCAGGAATACAATGGGAAGGGAAGTCCAGGAATAACTGTAGTCACTGGATGACACAAGTCTGGATAAGGATCAGGAGATGAGAGGAAGATAAGGTCGCAGGAAGGTAAGGATGGAAGCCGGAGTCAGCCTGGAACACACGCTCAGGAAATAGGAACACAGGAACAAAGTCTATCAAACAGGAACAATGATCAGGAACACAGGAACAAAGTCTGTCAAACAGGAACAAAGATCAGCAATGAACTGACACTACTCTTAGGGAGAGGCAGTGTTTTATACCTTGCTTAATTGAGTAATTAGCTTCAGGTGGAAAATGAGAGAAAGGAGTATACTCAGGTGAAGTCCAGCCCCCTAGTGCTGCAGGCAATACCAGATTAACAAGACTGGATCCATAAGAGCTGAAGTGTGGCTCAGAGGTAGGATAACAGGACAGAATGTCAAAGTACACAGGTTCAAATCCCATGTCTGGTACTTAACGGCGACCAAGCCTGGCTGTCTGTAAGCCATGGTGAGAACCGTGACACTGGCGCTCCCAGGACGCCGACACATGGCTCCGCAGTGTGGGCTTTTTTTAACGTGTCCGCTGCCGACAATAGTGTTGCCATCTGCAGCCTTTGCAGTCAACGCATAAGTCGCGGTAAGCCCAACACTCACCTAGGGACGACCGCCTTAAGAAGACACCTGGTCTCCCATCACCGAGCCCAGTGGGAGCAACACCGTCAGAACCCACAAAGCCACACTCCAGGCTCTCACTGTCCAGCCTCTTCTCCTCTCTCCTCACAATTGTCCTCCACTCCACTTTCCATCATGCCGTCCTCACGTTGTTCTGGAAAAAGGCAGGCTTCCGTGGCCCAAATGTTCGAGCAGAAAAAAAAAATGATGACGCCGGATAACCCTCTTGCCCAACGGTTGACCGCTAGCTTGTCAGAACTGATAGCCCGCCAACTACTGCCATATAAACTGGTGGACTCGGAGGCCTTTCGAAAATTTGTGGCCATTGGAACACCACAATGGAAGGTCCCAGGAAGGAAATATTTCTTGCAGAAGGGCATCCCAGAGCTATATGGCCATGTTCAGTGGCAATTGAATGTATCTCTGGCACACAGTGTCGGTGCCAAGATACATCTAACAGACAAGTGGTCTAACAAACACAGGCAGGGAAGGTATATAACTTTTACTGCCCACTGGGTGAACCTTCTGACGGCCATCAAGCATGTAACCGATGGCACCCGTGTAGATTTGGTTTTACCGCCACGGATTGCATGCAGGTCTGCCTCTTCTCCTCCTACTCCATTCTCCCTTTCCTCCTCGGCTGACTCCTTCTTTTCCGCTGCTACCGTCTATTCCGCTGCGCCGCCCAAGATCCCCAGAACCTATTGGACATGCTAGGTGAGACGTTGCCATGCTGTGCTGCGTCTGTTGTGCCTGGAAGCCAAGAGCCACACTGGTCCTGCACTCCTTTCAGCTTTGCGTTCACATGCAGATCAGTGGCTAACACCGCTCAGTTTGACAGTTGGTAAAGTGGTGTGCGACAACGGTGCCAATCTGCTGAGCGCGCTGAAACAGGGCAAAATTACACACGTGCCATGCATGGCACACGTCCTGAACTTGGTCGTGCAGCGATTCGTTGTCAAATACCCTAGGGTCCAGGACGTCTTGTGGCAGGCCAGGAAAATCTCGGGCCATTTTAGAAGATCTTACACAGCCATGGCTCGCCTCGCCTTGCGACACAACCTGCCCGTCAGACGTCTTATTTGTGACTGCATGGAACTCAACCTTGTATATGCTTGATAGACTGCTCCAGCAGAAACGTGCAGTTAACGACTACCTGTACGAACTATATAGAAAAAAAGGCTATCTCTGCAAGTTTATAACAGATACAAAGCACCACGTCCCTAGTAAATATTGTAACGTGAAAGGTTTTTTTGGGGGTGCCACAAGGGGGACTTTTCAGTTGGGGTGCTTAAGTATTCATTGATATATAAAGTAAAACTAGAGAAAATGTATTTATAGTAAAAAAAACAAGAAAAATTTTATTCTGAACAACAGTAAAAAGTATACTGTAATTGAAGGGATTACAATATACTGTACAAAACTGAATTGTATTAAAAACATATACAGTAAACAGCCATATAGTATTATACAAATATATATATACTCTCCTAACACAAGGGTAGATGGTGTATATGCTTTATACCCAGTTGCATCCACAATGGATGGTCTTTGTGCAGGAGGCGTAGTGGCCCACAGCCATTAACCCAACATGTTTCGCGGCACTGCCGCCGCTTCTTCAGGGGTATCTTTGAGGGTATCACATAGATATATTTGTCATGAAAAGAATTTAATAACGACTTAAATGGGAAAAAATAAAGAAGAAAGAAAGAAATCAATACAGAATCATCAAACGTATGTTTACAGTAACTTATACGATTTATGATATACTGTTACAACATATAGAAATCATATCTATAGTAAACAGATATTGCATTGCATGCAATATCTGTTTAATATAGATATGATTTCTATATGTTGTAACAGTATATCATAAATCGTATAAGTTACTGTAAACATACGTTTGATGATTCTGTATTGATTTCTTTCTTTCTTCTTTATTTTTTCCCATTTAAGTCGTTATTAAATTCTTTTCATGACAAATATATCTATGTGATACCCTCAAAGATACCCCTGAAGAAGCGGCGGCAGTGCCGCGAAACATGTTGGGTTAATGGCTGTGGGCCACTACGCCTCCTGCACAAAGACCATCCATTGTGGATGCAACTGGGTATAAAGCATATACACCATCTACCCTTGTGTTAGGAGAGTATATATATATTTGTATGATACTATATGGCTGTTTACTGTATATGTTTTTAATACAATTCAGTTTTGTACAGTATATTGTAATCCCTTCAATTACAGTATACTTTTTACTGTTCAGAATAAAATTTCTTATTTTTTTTACTATAAATAAATTTTCTCTAGTTTTACTTTATATATCAATGAATACTTAAGCACCCCAACTGAAAAGTCCCCCTTGTGGCACCCCCAAAAAAACCTTTCACGTTACAATACCTGTACGAACTCTGCGGCAAGACAGGTTTTAGGGAGCTTGTTTTTTTTTCACCGCGCCAGTGGCTGCTCATGTGCGACGCATGCAGACTTCTGTGGCCATTTGATGAGATCACCAAACTGGTCAGTCGCAGGCAGGGCACCATCGTACCTTACGCCTTCTTTCTGGAGTTTGCATTGCGTCGTGTCATTGATCAAGCTATCGAGAAACAGGAGCAGGAAGATGAGGAAGTCGCAATAATGGATGAATTCCCAGGGGGGGCTACTCCATCTGAGACAAGTCAACAACAGGAGTCTGAAGAGGAGTCAGAGGAGGATGGTGTCGGGGCAGATGAGGAAGAGCAATAAGAGCATGCTTTAAACCTTTCTGGGATCCCTGGTGTTGTCCGTGGATGGGAGGAGGAGAACGAGGACGACATTATCCTGGATGATGAGCAGGAGCCAGGCCACTACACCGCTTCCAGTTTAGTGCAAATGGGGGCCTTCATGCCCCAGTGTTTTAAGAGGGACCCCTGTATAAAAAGCATAAAGGGCAAGGATCAGTACTGGGTGGCAACGTACTTAAACCCCCGGTACAAACAAAAAATTGCGGAAATGTTACCACCATCGCAGAGGGCGGTCAGAATGAAGCACTTCCAGGCCTTGCTTCGACAAATGCTTCATTCTGCTTTTGCGTGCGCTGGCAGAGGAATTTCCACTCACAGAGAAACAGTTGCGGGTACCAATCCAACAGCGCCTGCAAGAAGAGGGCGGTTTGAAGATGTGTTGGTCACTTCTGATAGGAGATCATTCTTTCAGCCTACCCATCGACATCTGTCCTCCAGATCCAGCATCAGGGAATGCCTAGACGACAGGTGTCTGACTACATCTAGTTAATGGCCGATGTGGACGCTCTGAGAAGTCATGAACCCCTGGACTACTGGGTGGGCAGGCTTGACCTCTGGCCAGAGCTTGCACAATTTGCAATGGAACTGTTGGCTTGCCCCTCATCCAGTATCCTGTCCGAAAGGACATTCAGTGCAGCAAGGGGGATCGTGACCGATAAGCGCACTCGCCTAGCTCACGACAGTGTTGACTACCTCGCATTTCTAAAAATGAATGAGGCATGGATCTCTGAGAAATTCAACACATGTGGCCAGTAGACCATGTTTGATTCAAATTCCTCATGACAGGCCACAAATATCCGCCACCACCCATAACAATTCATGGTCCCTGTCTTAGCTAAATACAGTGGCTCAAAAGGCCTTTATGTCCTTTGAATGCCTAATTTTTGGGGCCTGTAATGGCCGACACTTATTTATCCTGTGAATGCCTAATGTACCTCCAGTCACAGGATACAAAGTTCTTCGCTGTCAGGTGAAAGCCTGTCAGCTAATTTTTGGGGCCTGTAATGGCCGACACTTACTTCTTTATCCTGTGAATGCCTAATTTTTCAGACTGGAATTGAAAATCAATGGGTCTGTAAACGTTCCGCTAAATTGTAGAACAGATGCAGACCCATTTTATAGATGTGTGAATGGACCCTATATGTATTTGACATGTATTTACCAGCTGCTTTCAGTTCTGGCTGATTTTAACCCTTCATAGCCTGGCATTGCCTCTCCTCCATGGCCTTCATGCACTCTTGAATTGACAAAATTTTGCAAATAAAAAAAAGAATGCTTGTCGATCGCAGATTCGCAGATTCGCCTAATATTTCTGGTAGGTCAGTGTCCATGTTGTGGGACTGTGTGCGCACAGCTAGTATGTATTTTGTGGCTGCAAATATTACCTGGAGGTTTTTCATGTTCACCTGCCATTAAAATGAATGGGACCCGTCGTGAACCTTTGCGCGATCGCGTTCGCGATCAGATGTTCATCCATCACTACTCTTCAGCTGTAGCAACAGCCAATCAAGACACCTCCCAACCTCATTTCTTTCTTGCTTCAGCTGTCCATCACTGCTGTTTTTTTTTTCAGAACTGTTAATCAGCATTTAAAAAGCTCAGACCAGAGCTACACAATAGTAACAGTAAAAAATAGACAGAAGATAAAAGTTGTCCCTCTATCTTTTTTTTTTTAAAAGACATAGAGGGTGTCTTTTGGCCGGTGTTCTTCACCAGACTCCAAGCTGTGCTCTCTTACCCTGGCCAAAATTCCTCGACCATCACACGCTTTTGGGTGCATTGGAGACATACATCCCTGTCCAATCCCCCAACTCCTCCCTGCTCTGTGGCCCCGTAGAACTGCAGTGATTGTGGCCAGTTGGTGAAACCATAGTGTACAGTGGGGGGTGGTAGGCATCTGACACACCTCCAAGTAGATCCTATGGCCACATTGGCCAGTATCTCTCTTAAATAGAAACAAATATCTTCGAAGTCATTGCTGGTGAGACTGGCAAGTATTCTACAAAAAAAAAAAAAAAAAATGCATATATGCATTCACACATGTGAAGAACATGAATTTTCACATTTCACTCCAAAAATACATTACCAGAAAGATTTTATTTCAATTCAATTTTAATTTCTAAAAAACGGATACTAAATTGTAACCTTATTCTATGCTTCTAATACAGAACAGAAGGGTTTCTCTGTCTTACCAAATCTTGTCTACTAATGAAAAATCTGTTATCTCCTCCTCTGTAGGTCTTCCAGTCATTATTGTAATCGTGACCTTGGCAACCTCTTTAGATAAATATGTGGCAGACAGTCACTGCTGGCTAAACATTCAGACTGACATAATCTGGGCATTCGTGGGTCCCGTTCTTTTCATATTAACGGTATGTATTTGTTATTCAACATCTACCTGTTGATGCACAGTATTTGCATTTTGTATAGGCAGCAAAGAGGCCAAGCTGCATTGACTTTTAAAATAAGAGTGTATACTCTTAAATACGACCTTGGCAAACAAAGCCATATTAGGATAAAGTTTTAATTACCTTAACTGCAAATGTATAATGTGTTTTTTTATCTTTACTAATCATTCCATATATTTAGGTTTCTTAGAAATATGTATTTTACCCAATTTCACCTTGGAAAAAATTGATCTTCATTGGATTTTGGCTGCAAATGCATATTTTGTACTTTTCATCTTTGACACTACATACATTTACTATATAGTTCTATGATTAAAATATATACAGTAAAACCTTGGATTGAGAGTAACTTGGTCTGACTAACTTTGCATAAGACAAGAACATTTTTTTTTTATAAATTTTGACTTGATAAACGAGCAGTGTCTTGATATACAAGTAGCTTCTCGTCACAACTATTAAAGTATAAAAAAGAAGAGAGGCACCTCTAAGTGTAGCAATATGGTTACATTTAATGAAGATACAAAAATTAGCCCACATGCGTTTACCTGACAGCTAAGAACGTTGTATTCTATGGCTGAAGGTACATTTGGCATTCACAGGATAAATAATTAAGTGTCGCCCATTACAGGCCCCAAAAATTAGCCCACATGCGTTTACCTGACAGCTAAGAACGTTGTATTCTGTGGTTGGAGGTACATTAGGCATTGACAGGAAAAATTATTGTCGGCCATGAAAGGCCCCAAAAATTAGGCATTCAATGGACATGAAATGCCTTTTATGCCGCTGTATTTACCGAAGACAAGGACCATGAATTGTTGTGGGTGAATGGCGGTCTATTTGTGGCCTGTCATGAGGAATTTTAATCAAACATGGTCTACTGGTCACATGTGTTGAATTCCTCTGAGATCCATGCCTCATTAATTTTTATAAATGTGAGGTAGTCACTGTCATAAGCTAGGCGAGTGCGCTTATTGGTCACCCCCTGCTGCGCTGAACATCCTTTCGGACAGGACACTGGATGGGGGGCAAGCCAACAGTTCCATTGCAAATTGTGCAAGTTCTGGCCAGAGGTCAAGGCTACCCAGCCAGTAGTCCAGGGGTTCATCACTCCTCAGAGTGTCCACATCGGCCATTACCCGATGTAGTCGGACACCTGTCAGTCTAGGCGTTCCCTGATGCTGGATTCAGAGTACAGCTGTTGATGGGTCGGCTGAAAGAATGATCTCGTATCTGAAGTGACCATCTTCAGTGAACACATCTTCAAAACACCCTCTTCTTGCAGGCGCTGTTGGATTGGTACCCGCAACAGTTTCTCTGTGAATAGGAATTCCTCTGCTAGCACACGCAAAAGCAGAATGCAGCATTTCTCAAAGCAAGGCCTGGAAGTGCTGCATTCTGACCACCTTCTGTGATGGTGGTAACATTTCCGCCATTTTTTGTGTGTACCGGGGGGTCTAAGTACGTTGCCACCCAGTACTGGTCCTTGCCCTTTATGCTTTTTATACAGGGGTCCCCCTTAAAACACTGGAGCATGAAGGCCCCCATTCGCACTAAACTGAAAGCGGTGTAGTGGCCTGGCTCCAGCTCATCATCCAGGATAATGTTGTCCTCGTTCTCCTCCCCCCCCCCATCCATGGATAACACCAGGGATCCCAGAAAGGTTTAAAGCATGCTCTTCTTGCTCCTCCTCATCCCCCCAGCACCATCCTCCTCTGACTCCTCTACAGACTCCTGTTGTAGACTTGTCTCAGATGGAGTAGCACCCCCTGGGAATTCATCCAACATTGCGACTTCCTCATCTTCCTGCTCGACGGCTTGATCAATGACACAACGCAATGCACGCTCCAGAAAGAAGGCGTAAGGTACAATGTCACTGATGGCGCCCTGGCCGCGACTGACCAGTTTGGTTATCTCATCGAATGGCCGCAGAATTCTGCATGCGTCGCACATGAGCAGCCACTGGCGCAGTAAAAAAAAACCAAAGCTCCCCAGAACCTGTCCTGCCGCAGAGTTCGTACAGGTAGTCGTTAACTGCCCGTTTCTGCTGGAGCAGCCTATCAAGCATATACAAGGTTGAGTTCCATCGCATCGGGCAGTCACAAATAAGATGCCTGACGGGCAGGTTGTGTTGCCCCTGAATGTCAGCAAGGTGAGCCATGGCTGTGTAAGATCTTCTGAAATGGCCCGAGATTTTCCTGGCCTGTCGCAAGACGTCCTGGGTATTTGACAACGAATCGTTGCACGACCAAGTTCAGGACATGTGCCATGCATTGCACGTGTGTAATTTTGCCCTGTTTCAGCGCGCTCAGCAGATTGGCACCGTTGTCGCACACCACTTTACCAACTGTCAAATTGAGCAGTGTCAGCCACTGATCTGCCTGTGAATGCAAAGCTGAAAGGAGTGCAGGACCAGTGTGGCTCTTGGCTTCCAGGCACAACAGACACAGCACAGCATGGCAATGTCTCACCTGGCATGTGGAATAGGTTCTGGGGATCTTGGGCGGCGCAGCGGAAGAGACGGTAGGAGTGGAAAAGGAGGAGTCAGCTGAGGAGGACAGGGAGGATGGAGTAGGAGGAGAAGAGGCAGACCTGCATGCAATCCGTGGCGGTAAAACCAAATCTACATGGGTGCCATCGGTTACATGCTTAATGGCCGTCAGAAGGTTCACCCAGTGGGCAGTAAAAGTTATATACCTTCCCTGCCTGTGTTTGCTAGACCATGTGTCTGTGGTCAGATGTATCTTGGCACTGACACTGTGTGCCAGAGATACATTCACTTGCCGCTGAACATGGCCATACAGCTCTGGAATGCCCTTCTGCGAGAAATATTTCCTTCCTGGGACCTTCCATTGTGGTGTTCCAATGGCCACAAATTTCTGAAAGGCCTCCGAGTCCACCAGTTGATATGGCAGTAGTTGGCGGCTATCAGTTCCGACAAACTAGCAGTCAACCGTTGGGCAAGAGGGTTATCCGGCGTCATTTTTTTATGCTCCAACATTTGAGCCACGGAAGCCTGCCTTTTTCCAGAATAATGTGAGGACAGCATGATGGAAGGTGGAGTGGAGGACAATTGTGAGGAGAGAGGAGAAGGAGAGAGGAGAAGGAGAAGGAGAGAGGAGAAGGAGAAGGAGAGAGGAGAAGGAGAAGGAGAAGGAGAAGGAGAAGGAGAAGGAGAAGGAGAAGGAGAAGAGGCTGGAGTGTGGCTTTGTGGGTTCTAACGGCGTTGCTCCCACTGGGCTCCGTGATGGGAGTCCAGATGCCTTCTTAAGGCAGTCGTCCCTAGGTGAATGTTGGGCTTACCGCGACTTATGCATTGACTGCAAAGGCTGCAGATGGCAACACTATTGTCAGCAGCGGACACATTAGCAAAAGCCCATACTGCGGAGCCATGTGTCGGCGTCCTGGGAGCGCCAGATGTGACTGTACATGGTTGATGGCTTGCTCCTGATACATTAGCAGTCTGCTGCTTGTTCCCTCCTGTGTAATGTAAGTTCTGCCTGCTTCTCCTCCCTATCTGCTGGCCCATCTCTCCCTCTGAACTCCCCTCCTCTTCCTCTCTTGTGGGCACCCACGTGACGTCCATAGACACGTCATCGATGTCACCTTCCCCACCACTAACATTTGATATCTCGGAGTAGTCAGCAACAGCGGGGACCAACCTCCTTGGGCTGATCTGGGTACTGTCGTCAGACTGCTGAGTGGCGGCTGTTGCTACCTCCTCTTCCTGATCCGAAGGCTGAGTGAATGCACCTTCTGAAACTTCACACTTTGGCTCCGGCCTACTGCTCCAGCCCTACCCCTACCACCCCTGCGTAAGGACCTGCCTCTTCCTCTGCCTGTCATTTTTTAAACTACCCTGTGACAAAAGTTTCTAGAGAAGCGCAGTATATATGGAAGAAGTTATATAACACCCACTTCATTCTGTGGTATTGGGAGGCCACTGGTCTATCACACCAGTTCTACAAAAAATTGACCAGTAACTGTTGTCACTGTGTGTAGCACAGTTAACGCAGCAAAAAGGGCAACATTTTTGCAGGACAAAAATACACTCTTATAAAAGTATACTGTTAGATAACACCCCACTTCGATCTGTGGTATTGGGGGGCCACTGGTCTATCACACCAATTATACAAAAAATTTGCCAGTAAGTTTGGCACTGGGTGTAGCAGAGATAACGTAGCAAAAGAGGCAATATTTTTGCAGGACATAAATACGCTGTTATAAAAGTATACTGTTAGATAACATTCCACTTCAATCTGTGGTATTGGGGGGCCACTGGTCTATCACACCAGTTATAATACTTTTTTAAAAGTGCTTTTGTCACTCTGTAGTTGTAGTATCGCTGCAGAAACGCTCACCACACCAGTCACAATGCTGCACAGTGCACAATACAAATCCACTAGAATATGCTTTCTTTATTAGAATTATTATAAGTGTATTACACCCCTATATAGTGCACTGCACACCAAAGAATAGTACACCTATACCAAATACCAGTCCTTGAAAGGACTTTTGTGGTCCTATAACCGAGCGATCTGTGTCACTGACAATCTATCCCTGCTCCCCACAGCAAACCTCTCCCTACACTGACAAAAGAGACAATATAGATAGAGTACTCCTATACCAAATACTAGTCCTTTAAATTACTTTTGTGGACCTATAACAGAGTGATCTGTGTCACTGACAGTCTGTCCCTGCTGCACACAGCAAACCTCTCCCTACACGGACAAAAAGCAGAATGTAAAATGGCCGCCAGGTCAGGTCTATTTATAAGGTAGGGGGTATGTCCATGTGCTGAAATGTCTCAATTGGCTGTCCTGTTCCACCTGATGGATGCTTCATGGGTCAAAGTTCTCCCCAATGTAAACTAATATGGCCACCGCCAACAATCGCCATATGTTCGCAATATCGGCGGACTGCGAATGAGCAAAGTTTGCCGCGAACTGACCGCCAGGCGAACCGCAAGGCCATCCCTGGGGGGAGTGCTCGCTTTGCCCCCCCCGTTTTCCTGGTCTGCCGGGCTGCATGCTCGGATTAGAATCTGGTATGGATTTTGGGGGGGCCCCACGCCGTATTTTTTAAAACATTTTTGTGTGGAGTTCCTCCAAAATCTATACCAGACGCGAAGGGCCTGGTATGAACTTCAGGGGGGACCCCATGCCGTTTTTGTTTTTTTAATTCTGTCATAGGGTTCCCCTAACCACTTAAAAACACTTTCATACCCTTCCTGCCCAGACTACAGCGCACTTTCATACCCTTCCTGCACAGACTAATTTTCAGCTTTCAGCTCTTATTGGCTTTTATGGCAAATCTTAGTCAGCGGGACATAGCACTACTCCCAGTCTTTACCATTCGCATCTATTGGAAATCTTGGTCAGCTTGACATGGCACTGCTCCCAGTCTTACCATTGACGTCTATGGAAAATCTTGATCAGCTTGATATGGCACTGTTGAGCCATAAGTGACAGGGACACCAAGCTTGGGAAACACAGACAGGGGACCCAGGACTATAATATATCCATACATTTTAAAATTGGGGTATGCCCATACACTACACTGACTGCACAAAACTGACTGAATACACTATTCACTAACTACTCTGCATAATCTCCTTTGTCACACACTATACATGGCTGCCATGTAAGCAGCAGCCTTATATCGTGTGGGGCGTGGACTTAGCCCCACACTATACTTACATTCGACTCGAACACACAGCCCCTCCCTAGTGATAGGGTCCTTTTTTTTTTTACTCTTTTAGGAGAGGGTGCATTGACCTCTTGTCTTTCCCCCCAACCTGGGTGACCCAATTTTAGATACCAGGGAAAGGGTAAAAGTACAAATAGAAAGAAGACTTTGTCCTCTGCTTTTTCTTCAATGCTTTTCTGACTCTGGAGCTCTGTTTGCTCTCAGGACATTTAATTGTATTGTGTCAGTATCTGACAGTAAGTAAATTAATCTCTCAGAAAACTATAAATAGCTATATTAAAAACCCCTACTAAAGGGGAATCCCAGGCCAGCCTATAGTACCTGTATCCTAATGAGAAATGAGGTAAACTAGACACAAGTAACGTGTCCCCTTTACAACCAATAATATAGCAATGTTCAGAACGCAAGGCTTTGCTATATCTTCACCAGCAGTTGGAACTCAAAGAACAAATGATTCCCAAGTGTAGCACCATGAAATGAGCAATGCGAGTTAGATGATTCTAATTAATGATGATCCACTAACTGATCCAAATGTAGGATGTCTGTATACAGTGTTCAAGAGAAGCTGTAACAGATAACTGGACTTTGAACAGGTGCTCTCTCCCCAATCCTCCCAAGTCCCTCTTATAATTTTTGGAAGAACAAGCAAAGTCAAATCTCCACGCTGTGAGACACTGAGATGACCATGCTCTGCTGATTCAGTGAGTTCCGCCGACTCCGATTCTATCAGCGATGCTGCAGGGATGTCCGCGAAGTAGCGAGTGTCATCCATCCCACCTGCAGACAGCTGGGTGGCGTGCAGTAGGCCACAGTCCTCTATCTACACACACGATGGATCCCAGGAAGCAAGAGAGCGTGGACCTGGTCAGCAGATCCCTTTATAGTCTCTCCCACAATTCTCCCCTAGAGCGAATGGCCTGCTGGGAGGTGCAGTTCATAAACAGTTCAGCATTGCAGTAATATCATTCCGGAAGACTATACTTCTCACAATGCTTTCTTCCAGTCACAGGAGTGTGATGCATGAAGCCCGAGAATAAGTCTGCAGTGTCAGATAATTGTAGTCTGCGTCTGGTTACAATAGTAAAAGGTTAAACCTTATCCTTAAGGCCCAAATCCTGAAAAATGATTCTCTGAACCACAGAGAAATGGTTCTTTATGGGGACCATTAGGAAAGACAGTGTCAGTGGCTGAGGGGTAAACCAGAACAAGACAAACTATATTTAAGTAGTGAAGAGAAATTTCCTTCTGTTTTAGGCCTAGGTCTCAGGAATTCCAAGTCTTTGTGTAAGACTGGAAACGTTTCTGTACAGGACAAGGCAGCCAGCTCAGACACATACCCTGCAGTGGTGATGGCAACACAGAATGCAACCTTGTGAATGCGAGTATATAGGGAAATATTCCTGATAGGTAAATGGTGGTTTTCTAAAGAGTTGATCTAACCAAATTCAACTCCCATGGAGTCTTAGGAGGTTGTACAGGAGTAGCTACATATAAAAAGCCCTGTACAAAATTCTTTGCCACGGAGTGGGAGGCTAACAGTTATTGGAAAAATATTGCGAGAGCCAAAATTTTTCACTTGATGATACCCATTACCAATTGCTGATCCAAGTCTGCTAGCAAAAAGGTTAGGATTCTGCTCACAAATCTTCTTTCCAGCAAGTGAAGTAAACCCTCTGTGTGCTGTGGTAGACCTTGTGGAAGGTAAAATTCCTAGCTTTTAACAAGGTAATCCAGAATAAAAAAGACCTCAGTGTCTCAAGTCCTGGGTTTTAACTGCTATGCCATTAAGGCAGCATCTGGCAAGGGGTTAAATAAATCCTTGGGATAGGTAATCCAGTCAATCTGAAGAGCTTATGGGGTGTCTGCCAGAAGTTTGATTCGTTTGGATTACCACAGCTGCTTGGGACAGTTCAGAGCTATGAGGAGCAATGGAATGCCTTCCATCTCAATCCTGAAGAGTAGACAAGAAAGAAGTTTTACAGAGGAAAAGGCAAAGGTCAGAAGTAGGGTTGAGCGAACACGGACTGTATTATTCGTGTTCGTACCGAATAATTGGATTTTTGTTACCCGAACACGGACCCGAAAACGTTACTGTATATTCGGGTAAAAATCAGTGTTCGGTCGTTTTATTTCCGGGTTTTGCATGCTTTGGCGCGCTTTTCATGGCGGGCTTTCAACAGCCAATCAACAAGCGTTTAACTGGTGTGCCTAAGCCATCCCAGCCATGCCTACAAATGTATCAGTAGCTGTGATTGGCCGTCTGAAGCATGTGACCAAGTCTTTATAATTTCAAGGCAGCGCCGCTGCGGCGTCATTCTGCTGTTTAGTTCAGGGAGAGAGCACACATCAACGTGCTGGCTGCTGATTAGGGACAGACAGGAAAAAAAAACATTTGTGTCCGGATAGAATTGAGGGACAGGTCGGAGTGTGTTAGGCAGGGCGAGTTGTAGGCATTTTAGGGAGAGAGTCTGCTGATTTTTAGGGTCAGTGTGTTCTACAAACTACAATCGATATTGCTGTGTGGGGGGGGGGGGGTTTGCAGTCACCCGATCTACGATCTTATCAATCCCTTTAGGGAGAGAGTCTGCTGATTTTTAGGGTCAGTGTGTTCTACAAACTACAATCGATATTGCTGTGGGGGGGGGGGGGGTTGCAGTCACCCGATCTACGATCTTATCAATCCTTTTAGGGACAGAGTCTGCTGATTTTTAGGGTCAGACAGTGTGTTCTACAAACTACAATCGATATTGCTGTGTGGGGGGGGGGTTTGCAGTCACCCGATCTACGATCTTATCAATCCTTTTAGGGACAGAGTCTGCTGATTTTTAGGGTCAGAGAGTGTGTTCTACAAACTACAATCGATATTGCTGTGTGGTGTGGGATAGGAGATAGGCAGGTGTCAGTGGTCCACATCCATTTTGCTGTGTTTGGGCTGCAGTGAACACAATCTTTTTGGGGTGCAGTGAACACAATCTTTTTGGGGTGCAGTGAACACAATCTTTTTTGCCCACTGAGGAGGAGGGAGAAAAGTATTTTTCTATCAGGCACTGTGTGCAGCATTTTTCCTTCAGCTTTGCTGTGCTGAGTGACTGATCATACACTGCTGTGCTATTGAGTGGTTTCAAAAATCATACACTTTTTTTCTATTCCACTATTCAATATACAGCCTTGGGTTAAAAAAAATTAAATTGTGGCCTGCAGCAGAGCTGAATGATATTTGGGGTTTTTGGGGTTCATCTCATACTTCTGAAGATTTGAGGGTGCTGCCTGTTCCAAACTCCTCCTACTCCTCATCCAGCCTTTTAGGGGTACAAACAATAGTAATTGGGGCCTAGTGTGGTTTTGTACGTGTTTGATACATACACTTTTTGGTCATATTTTCTATGCCGCTATTCAATAAAAACCTTTGGGGATCAGTTAAATTGCGGGATAGTCTGTGTTGGTATGTGTGAGATCCACCTTTCCAAGTTTTTGGGGTTCATCTCATACTTCTGAAGATTTGAGGGTGCTGCCTGTTCCATACTCCTGCTACTCCTCATCCTGCCTTTAGGGGTACAAACAATAGTAATTGGGGCCTAGTGTGGTTTTGTACGTGTGAGATACATACACTTTTTTTGATCATATTTCCTATTCCGCTATTCAATAAAAACCTTTGGGGATCAGTTAAATTGCGGGATAGTCTGTGTTGGTACGTGTGAGATCCACCTTTCCAAGTTTTTGGGGTTCATCTCATACTTCTGAAGATTTGAGGGTGCTGCCTGTTCCATACTCCTACTCCTCATCCAGCCTTTTAGGGGTACAAACAATAGTAATTGGGGCCTAGTGTGGTTGTGTACGTGTGATATACATACACTTTTTTTGATCATATTTTCTATTCCGCTATTTAATCAAAACCTTTGGGTATAAACAATTAAATTGCGTGATAGTCTGTGTCGGTACGTGTGAGATACACCTTTCCAATTTTTTGGGTGCATCTCATACTGCCGAGGATTTGAGGGTGCTTCAGTCTGCCTCCTGCCTGTTCCGAACTCCTCCTACTCCTCATCCTGCCTTTAGGGTAGAAAAAATTGTAATCGGGGGCCTAGTTTGTGTTTGTACGTGTGAGATACACAGTTTTGTAAAATTTGTCCTATTCCGCTATTCAATATACACCCTGTTTGAGTGTAAAAAATTAAATTGCGGGATAGTCTGTATCGGTACATGTGAGATACACCTTTTTAAATTTGTTTGGCGCATCTCCTTCTACCGCCGAGGATTGCAGGGCGCTTCAGTTTGCCTCTTGTTCCCAACTCCTCCTACTCCTCTTCCTCATCCTGCCTTTAGGGTACAAAAAATTGTAATCGGGGCCTCGTCTGTGTTTGTACGTGTGAGATACACCGTATTATAAAATTTTTCCTATTCCGCTATTCAATATACACCCTTTTGGAGTGTAAAAAATTAAATTACGGCATAGTCTGTATCGGTACGTGTGAGATACACCTTTTAAATTAGTTTGGCGCATCTCCTTCCCCCGCCAAGGATTGCAGGGCGCTTCAGTTTGCCTCCTGTTCCCAACTCCTCCTACTCCTCTTCCTCATCCTCCCTTTAGGGTACAAAAAAATTTAATCGGGCCTAGTCTGTGTTTGTACGTGTGACATACACCGTTTTTTTATCCTATTCCGCTATTCAGTATACACTCTTTTGGGGTAAAAAACATTAAATTGCGGCATAGTTTGCATATTTGACTGTGAGATACACCCGTGCGATACTGTTGTTTTGTTCCGCTATTCAATAAACACATTTCTAGGGCAAGATCTTAAATTACAGAAATATGAGGAGACCGTCAAATAGGGGCCATGGCCTGGGTCGTGGTGCTGCTGGTAGAGCTCCTGTTGCAAGGAGAGGACGTGGTCGATCTGTGCCAGCTACACGCACAAGTGAAACACCTTCCTCAAGTGTTAGTAGGCAACAGAACCTGCATCAGTATTTGGTAGGGTATCATACGCCTCTAGAAGTGATGAGGCCAGAACAAGTAGAGGCGATAGTAGATTGGTTTGCTGCTGACAGTGCCTCCAGTTCCTTCACATTGTCTCCCTCCCAGTCTACTGCAGAAAGGTCAGAGTTGGCACCTGCAGCCGATGTCCAAATGTCTTTCACCTCACCCCCTTGCAAATCAGGCAAGCAGTCTGAGCCCCAAGCCATACAGCAGTCTCTTGTTCTTTTTGAGGACTCTGTCAGCAGGGTTTCCCAGGGCCATCCACCTAGCCCTGCCCCAGAAGTGGAAGAGATTGAGTGCAGCGATGCCCAACCACTCATTTCTCAAGATGAGTACATGCAAGGACCATCGCAGCACGTCTCCGATGAAGACGAAACGCAGGTGCCAACTGCTGCGGCGTTCAGCATTGTGGAGACCGACAAGGAGGGCAGGGGTGAAGACTGGGTGGAAGATGATGTGGAGGACGATGAGGTCCTCGACCCCACATGGAATGAACGTCATGCAGGTGACCTGAGTAGTTTGGAGGAAGAGGCGGTGGTCGCACAGAGCCACCAGCACAGCAGAAGAGGGAGCAGGGTGCAGAAGCGGAGCGCCCGTGCCCTAGACAGTACGCCTGCTACTGCCCAACGCAGCAAGGGAACGAGCGCACCAAAGTCAGCTCAAAGGAGTTCTCTAGCGTGGAAGTTCTTTAGAAAATGTGCTGATGACAGGACATGAGTGGTTTGCACCCTGTGCAATCAGAGCCTGAAGCGAGGCATAAACCTTCTAAACCTGAGCACAACCTGCATGATCAGGCATCTAAGTGCAAAGCACGAGCTGCAGTGGAGTAGACACCTTCAAAACCAAGAAACGTCTCTGGCTCATCCTGCTTCCTCTTCTGCTGCAGTCTCGGCCGCTCCAGCCACATCTGTAGTGATACCGGCACCTGCCACTCCGCAAACAGAGGATCTGTCAGTAACACCACCACCTGGGTCACCAACCATCTCCACAATGTCCCGTGGAAGCGTCCAGCTTTCCATCTCCCAAACACTTGAGAGGAAGAGGAAGTACCCCCCTACCCACCCGCGATCCCTGGCCCTGAATGCCAGCATTTCAAAATTCTTGGCCTTTTAAATGCTGTCATTCCGTCTGGTGGAGACGCACAGTTTTAAAAACCTTATGTCGGTGGCTGTCCCACAGTACGTCGTGCCCAGCCGCCACTACTTTTCCAGGCAAGCCATCCCTTCCCTGCACAACCAAGTGGGGGAAAAAATCAGGTGTGCACTGCGCAACGCCATCTGTGCCAAGGTCCACCTAACTACCGATACGTGGACCAGTAAGCACGGTCAGGGGCGTTATATCTCCCTAACGGCACATTGAGTAAATGCAGTGGCGGATGGGCCTGAGGCGGATAGCAATTTGGCGCATGTCCTCACCGAGGATTGCAGGGCGCTTCAGTTTGCCTCCTGTTCCTAACTCCTCCTACTCCGCTTCCTCATCCTCTACCGCCTCCTCATCCGGACAGCGTAACACCTTCACCACCAACTTCAGCACGGCCAGGGGTAAACGACAGCAGGCAGTTTTAAAACTTGCCTGTTTGGGGGACAAACCACACACCGCGCAGGAGTTGTGGAGGAGCATGGAACAGCAGACAAATGAGTGGTTGCTGCCAGCGAGCCTCAAGCCCGGCCTGGTGGTGTGCGATAACGGGCGAAATCTCATAGCAGCTCTGGGCCTAGCCGGTTTGACGCACATCCTTTAACTGGCGCATGTGCTGAATTTGGTGGTGCAGAGGTTCCTTAAAAACTACCCCGATATGTCAGAGCTGCTGCAGAAAGTGCGGGCCGTCTGTGCGCACTTTCGGCGTTCTCACCCTGCTGCTGCTCGCCTGTCAGCGCTGCAGCGTAACTTCGGCCTTCCCGCTCACCGCCTCATATGTGACGTGCCCACAAGGTGGAACTCCACCTTGCACATGCTGCAAAGACTGTGCGAGCAGCAGCAGGCCATAGTGGAGTTTCAGCTGCAGCACGCACGAGTCGCTCTGCGGAACAGCACCACTTCACCACCAATAACTGGGCCTCCATGCGAGACCTGTGTGCCTTGTTGCGCTGTTTTGAGTACTCCACCATGGCCAGTGCCGATGACGCCGTTCTCAGCTTAACTATCCCACTTCTATGCCTCCTTGAAAAAACAATTTGGGCGATGATGGAAGAGGATGTGGCACAGGATGAGGAGGAGGAGGAGGATGAAGAGGTAACTTTTCCAAGGCTTTCAGGGCAGTCATTCGCAAGGGGCTCCGAGGGTGGGTTCCTGCACACACAAACGCCAGGGACACAATTGTCCAGCAGGGGCACAGTTCTGGAAGATGAGGAGGAGGAGCTGGAGGAGGAGATGGAAGCATGTTCACAGCAGGGTGGCACCCAAGCCAGCTCATGGCCATCACTGGTGCGTGGCTGGGGGGATACAGAGGACACGGACGATACACCTCCCACAGAGGACAGCCTTTCGTTGCCTCTGGGCAGCCTGGCACACATGAGCTATTACATGCTGCAGTGTCTCCACAACGACCGCCGAGTTGCCCACATTCTAACTTGTGCTGATTACTAGGTGGCCACGCTGCTGGATCCCCGTTACAAGGACAACGTACCGTCCTTAATTCACTCACTGGAGCGCGATCGCAAGATGCGCGAGTACAAGCGCACGCTGGTAGACGCGATGCTGCTGGCATTCCCACCTGACAGCGGGGCCACAGTGGAAGCACAAGGCAGAGGAGGAGGAAGAGGTCGCCAACGCAACCAGGGCACCGCCAGCACCTCAGAAGGCAGGGTTAGCATGGCCGAAATGTGGAAAAGCTTTGTCAGCACGCCACAACAAACAGCAGCACCAGCAGCTCACATGGAACGTCTTAGCAGGAGGCAGCATTTCACCAACATGGTGGAGCAGTATGTGTGCACACGCCTACATGTAGTGAATGACGGGTCTGCCCCCTTCAACTTCTGGGTCTCCAAATTGGGCACATGGCCTGAGCTTGCCCTTTACGCCTTGGAGGTGCTGGCGTGCCCTGCAGCCAGTGTATTATCTGAACGGGTATTTAGCACGGCTGGGGGCGTTATCACAGACAAGCGCAGCCGCCTGTCCAGAGACAATGTGGACAAGCTCACGTTCATTAAAATGAACCAGGCATGGATCCCACGGGACTTTTCCGTACCTTGTGCAGAATAGCAATGGATACAGACTTTACCCACCCATTGTTCCATTTTTGCCCTTTCTCACTCTTTTGGGGTGTACCCTCATTTAAAATTTGTGAAAAGAAGCAGTGTTGGCTACCTCGTCCTCCTCAGGGCCAGATTAACGTAGGGGCTATTGGAGCTGCAGCTCCAGGCCCCTACCTTTATATAGGCCCCGGGTTGGCCATATTCACTGTTACCGCTCTTCTGTCACTTGTAAACACAGAAGTCTGGCTTCTATGCTCGCTTCCCCAGGCAGCTCCCCCAGAACCTCCCCACACAGCACGAAGGCCGGACAAGGAGGGACAGTTGCCGATGCATGGATGTGTTTATGGGCTTCAGAGACAGCATCCCATGTGGAATTAGGCATGCATGGCTGCACCCTTCCTCCTCTGGGTGCATGCCAAGGCACGGCCCTTAAGGCCCTTCAAAATCCTCAGCACCAAGCCCATGATGCTCTTAATCCGGCCCTGGTCCTCCTCCACCGCCGCTTCCACCTACACCGCCCATAGGTGTGCGCAGCCTATTGCATTAGGGTGTGCACCCCAAAGTTTAAATACACATGCATGTGTTTGCCTACATGTACATGGCCCCGATACATTACTCTCCCTGCTGGCAAAGTGAAATAGAGCAGAGCAGGTCCGAGGGAGATCTTTCCCATCTCCTCACTGGCAAACAGAGCGATAATGCTAATGTGCCCTAGGTGATTAGGGTGTGCCCAGGTACACCCGGCACACCCTGTGCGCACGCCTATGACACCGCCACATCCACCACCATCTCAACCTCCCTCCTACTCCATATGGGCCTTGTCCTTCAGAGATGAAGAACATTGTTTTATTTTTCTGGGTTTTTTTTGGTTGTTTTAAGTTATTTCCCTATCCACATTTGTTTGCAGAGCACTTGCCGTGCTCTTAAATACGTTTTGCTGCCATTTGCAGCACTCTAGCCCTTTCCATTGGTGTTTTAGAGCCATTTTAGTGCCTGAAAGTTCGGCAAAAGTTCTGCTACTATCACACCTATATATGTCTAGGGGTATATATTCAGACATATATGTGTATATATACCCCCTATACACATGTTCAGATGTTTTGCCTGCCTCAAAAGAATCCGAAAAAAATGCCAAAAAAACGCTAGCGTCAAAAAAAACAAACGCCCAGGTGTGTTTTTGCTGGCATTTTTTGGGGGGTTTTGGAGGCAGGCAAAACATCTGAACTTGTGTATAGTGGTGTATATACACACATCCATATATTTATATACACACCTAGACATATATAGGTGTGATAGTAGCAGAAATATATGCTTGCGCTAATGAAATCATTTACAGTAATATATTTCTGCTACTATCACACCTATATATGTCTAGGTGTGTATATAAATATATGTATGTGTGTATATATACCACTATACACAAGTTCAGATGTTTTGCCTGCCTCAAAAGAACCCCAAAAAATGCCAAAAAAATCTCTAGCGTAAAAAAAAAAATGCCCAGGTGTGTTTTTGCTGGCATTTTTTGGGGGTTTTTGGAGGCAGGCAAAACATCAGAACTTGTGCACAGTACCACTATACACAAGTTCAGATGTTTTTCCTGACTGCAAAGAACACAAAAAAATGCCTTCTATTAAACCGGCAAAGTGTTACAGCAGCGAAGCCAACTCCCTGTCTGAAAGTTTTCTAATACAAACAATCCTTTTTTTTCTGGTTCTGGACATGCTACAGAGCTGAAACTTCACAGGTACACCTTTTAGACCCCCAGACACAAAATCACACAAAAAAAAGTTCTTAAAAATTGTCATTTTTGAGAAAAAAGCCAATTATTGAAAAAATAAAAAAAAAAATAGATTTTCTGATTTTTACTTTGGATTTCAGATCTGGGGGGGTCTAAAAGGTGTACATGTGAAGTTTCAGCTCTGTAGCATGTCCAGAACCAGAAAAAAAAAATATCGTTTGTTCTAGAAAACTTTTAGTTCAGGGGGTTGGCTTCGCTGCTGTAACACCTTGCCGGTTTAATAGAAGGCATTTTTTTGGGATCTTTGCAGTCAGGAAAAACATCTGAACTTGTGTATAGTGGTACTGTGCACAAGTTCTGATGTTTTGCCTGCCTCCAAAAACGCTAGCGTTTTTTTTGGCATTTTTTGGGGTTCTTTTGAGGCAGGCAAAACATCTGAACTTTTGTATAGTGGTATATATACACACATACATTTATATACACACCTAGACATATATAGGTGTGATAGTAGCAGAAATATATTACTGTGAATGATTTCATTAGCGCAAGCATATATTTCTGCTACTATCACACCTATATATGTCTAGGTGTGTATATAAATATATGGATGTGTGTATATACACCACTATACAGGGAGTGAAAGGATTAACTGGGGTTAAAGCTGTGCCTATGTGTACTGGTGTCAGTTTAGTGCTTGTGTACTCAGTTGATGCGCTCTTCTCCCATGCTGGAACGGAAAAGGGCTGCATTAGAGAAGAGTGCATTATTTCCTGTGCCTGTGTTTACATTAAACAAGCACAGGACATTCTGCAATTGGTCAGAAATCATTGGCCTTAACCTGTTGACTGACCTGAATCAACGCGCGCCCCCTAGCCCCAAGCATTATCGATGTACAGTTACATCGGTTCGCGCAGCCGAGCCACCTTGCTGCAGTAAAACTGCGGCGGGTGGTCGGCAACTGGTTAAAAATGTAGGTCAAAAAAGCAAATTAGAAAAATTCTCCATTTCAAATCAATACAAAATTTGGTAAAATCCCTGCAATTTACATAGATAAAGATAAGATCACCCAGTGGGGAATGTTTTTTTCTAAAAAAAAAAATGGATTTTTGTAAAATCTTACCGTAAAATCCTTTTCTCTTAGCTCATTGACAGACGTAGTCCTCGGTGATACAGCACCTTCGGGTTATGTTGCCTCCACAGGAGTAGGACTAGACAGGATATAAAATGCTCTGGCCACACCCTAGGGGCAGTCCCAGAGGGTATATCCTCTCTCTCTCTCTGCCTCAGCAAATCAGTTATGTCATAAAAGCAGTCTTTAGAGAATTTAACCCAACCCAACTCAAAAAAACAGAGGGGCGGGTACTACGTCTGTCAATGAGCTAAGAGAAAAGGATTTTACGGTAAGATTTTACAAAAATCCATTTTTCTCTATCGCTCATTGACAGACGTAGTCCTCGGTGATACAGCACCTTCGGGAAGTCCCAGAGCAGTATCACAAATGAGGGGTGGGAAAATGGAAATCAAATCCAAATCTAGAAGGCCCAACCGGTGTCAACTAGAAGTTTACAATGCTCATCCTTAATGATGAGACTCAACAAAAAAATTTTCAAACAGAAAAAAACCCTCGAGGTAGACCACCGGTCTCCTCAAATTGCGGCCTGCAAAACCTTGCGGCCAAATGAGGCATCCGCCGATGCCATCACATCAATTTTATAAAATTTTGTAAAGGTATGTACCGACGACCAGGTGGCCGCTTTACATACCTGGACCACTGACGCCTGATGGCGAAAGGCCCAGGAAGTACTGAGCGCTCGAGTGAAGTGCGCCCTAACAGGGAACGGAGGATTCCGACCCTTAATAGAATAAGCCTGTACCACGGTCTGACTGATCCATGTAGATATGGTCGCGGCAGACACAGGCAACCCCCTTCAAGGGCTATCCGTGATCACAAAAAGTGAGTCCGTCTTACGAAAACCACTTTAGGAAGGAAGGATGGATTCGGAAGAAGAACCACCTTATCCCTATGAACCACCAGATCTGGGGAACGACAGGATAATGCGGCCAGTTCTGACACCCTGCGTAGAGAAGTAATGGCCACCAAGAAGGCCACCTTCTGGGAATGTAAGCAAGGGAATCTCCCTAATATCTTCAAAGAGAAGTTTCTGAAGAACCGACCACACTAAATTAAGATACCAGGCGGTAAGGGTGCGCGCACTGGCGGAGCCAGATGTCGCACCCCCTGGATGAAATTCCGCACCAAGGAATGATTAGCCAAAGGTTTCTTGAAAGAAGATTGCTAATGCCGAAAACCTGACCCTTGATCGTGCTCAAGGATAGTTTCTGCTCAACCCCTTGTTGCAGACAGACCAAAATTCGGGTCACCGAATAGGTATGTGGGGAGAATCCAATAGATTCACACCATGCAATATAAGACTTCCATGTGCTGGAAGTCGCTTTCCTTGCTTTAACTGGAGGTAGGAATAACTGAAGCTGACACTCCCTTGTCCTTCAGTACCTGGGTCTCAATGGCCAGGCCATTAAGCCAGCGACTGTAAAGCAAGATGTAAGATCGGTCCCTGAGACCGCAAATCCTCCCTGAGAGGAAGTCTCCAAGGA
Organism: Pelophylax lessonae; assembly: GCF_965119305.1. NCBI lineage: Eukaryota > Metazoa > Chordata > Amphibia > Anura > Ranidae > Pelophylax > Pelophylax lessonae. Next base: position 262,711,934 of record NC_138774.1, on the reverse strand, counting down.
GCGTCCGCGACTAGCCTCGCCAAGTCGGCGTACCAGGCTTGACGAGGTCAATCCAGAATTTCCAGAATAACTGGAATTCCCTCCACCTCTATCCTGCGAAGAAGTTCCCGCAGCAACTTGAGAGGATGGAAGGCATGCCGTAGCTGATACTGCCCCCACGGGGCGATCAGCGTTTCTGCTGCGTCCGCTAGAGGATCGTGGCGCGAGCTACAAACCTCCGCACCTTCCTGTTAGGCCAAGGTGCCAACAGATCCACATCCGGGATGTCCCAATGAAGGGACAGCTAGGGAAAAAACCTCTGGATGAAGAGGCCATATGCGATTGGATCCGAATCGGGCTGCTCTAGAGCTGCTCGATCCAGTAAATCAGACAAAATCTGATCGCTCTCAATTCCGATACCCTTATTGGTAATCTGGATACTATCGGAAGAAATGACTTCCCCTGGTTGAGCATCGGAGACTTCCTGGTCCGCTCGCTCAACCGGATCCGATTGTCCAGGGAATCGGAATTCTGATTCCATTAAAAAAGAATCTCCTTCAGGAGAATTCGGGTATGAGACTGGGTATACGGTACTGCCTCTAAGAAGGCCACCATCAGTCCCAGCCAATTGACGGACAGCAACATCCGAATCGTTGACTGAACCTTCTGGAGTTTCCCAGCAAGGAGAAACTCTCTTGCCCAGGATGTATCCAACCTTAGGCCCAGATAGTTCAGTCTCCTGGTGGGAACCAGGGATGATCTTTGGGAAAGCGAAAAAACGCTGATGTCCTGCGATGATGGGGATATAAAGATAGGCATCCTATATGTCTATGGACGCCAGGAAATCTCTTTTATGCAGGGAGGCCACCACTGTACGGATGGACTCTATTTCTTCCCAAGTCCAGATTTGGACGCACCTTGCCCTCTTTCCTGGGCATTGTGAATAGGTTCGAATAGAACCCCTGAAACCGTTCAATGTTAGAAGGGCAGAATCGCACCGGTGGAAGTGATCGAAACTCGATCCTGTGTCCTCCAGAAACCGGTGAAGACACCCCCCCCCCCACCCCAGAGATGGGTAGGGGCGCATCAGGCTATATTCTTCAGGCTTGGCTGAGCCGGACTCTTTGTTTACCCGACCAGCGCCCTTTGAAACCCCTCTAAAGGGGCTTTGGAGGGTTTCGCCTTATCGCCCGCCCTCGCGGAACGAACAACTCTATATGAGCAGAAAAGGAAGGTCCTCGTTAGTTACGAGGTCTTTTTATCCTAACAGTCTGTGGCAAGACAGCAGGTGGTACTGTCTATCCTATAAAGAGGAATTCCTCAAACGGATAGCACCTAGCCATGCGTTTGGAAATAACAGGGGTTCGTTTCAAAACGACCCCATTTGGGTAAAGGAAAATCCTTCGCCCTTTTGGTAGGCTAACAAGTACCAAAAAGGAATCTCAGTCTCAGCTACCTCTGCCGGTGTAACCTCAAGACTAAAAGTTTCCCGGACGGACACAACTAGTGCATCCACCACTCTTGTGCTATGGCGGAGGCAGAAACGTGCTCCTCACTGCTGAGGAGATATTACCTGAGACAACAGCCCCCTAAGAGGGACCTGCAACTGCATTGACCAGTTCCGAATCTGTATCTGAAGTATCTGATAAACAATAGGGGTAGGCGGGGGTCGCTACTTGACCCCCGTCCCTGACAGGCCACCTCCACCCGGAATACCAAAGACTCCAAAATTGCCGATAATGCATTAAAAACAAGTGGGGTACTGGAGGGTCCTGCGGCCACCTTGAGGGGATCAGGTGGGGATACCTATGCGGCAGGGTCAATGATTATACAAGACACTTGCCAGCGACAAAAAATGACAAAGTAAAAAAAAAACTTTTTTTTTTTTTTTTTTTGTGTCCCCCAGTCGCAACAGTGCCCCTCAGTGTTACCTGCCTTTTTGGACCCCACAGAGAGAGAGACAGACCCCAAGGCTCATCCCTGATGCACAGAAGTTTCCATCAGCTTGCTCAGTGCTTGTCTTGTTACAGACAGGAAGTCTTTGGCCCGATTTCCTGGGTAAAAGAGGCGGCTCCGCCCCTTAACACGCCTGCCGGCTCCTCCCCCTGGCTCCATGAGGTGTTTGAGTCACCTCAAACATGGCCACCCCCATGCTGGAGACACGAGGCTACACCAAAATGGCGGCCTCGTGCGATCTACCAGACAATGGCGGCGGCCTGCACAGAATAGCGGCATGTCTGCAGAAGGATTTCGGCCTCACAACCCTTCACCCTCATGGTGGTCAGCGTGGTCGGAGGTACCGGACCCTAGCGGGCCGTATGCAGTCCGCTGCTTAGCTGGAGGAATGATCTGGAATGCAGTATACATGTATAGACATCGCCCTGTGGCTACTGACAGGTAGGATACCTTATACTATCACAGTAAAGTTCTAGTACTGCGACTGACTACAATCATTTACACATCTTTACAATTAGATTGTCAGCTCCCAAACCAAGCCTCCTGGCTTCTTGTACACAAAAATCACACTCAATTAGGGGGATCTGTGACATGTAATAGGATAGAGGGGAACCCATCCTTACCAATACAGAGAGGGGCCCGCGTTCACCACAAGACCCGTCAGGGGGAAAGGGGGAACATACTACTCACCATACCGGAACCAGGCGGGCGCCAACTCCTGACAGTACCCCTCTCCACCGGGGTGGGAGGGCTGTCGACCAATACGGGCGCCGTGACTCATGGTCTTTGGCGTTTCAGCGAGACGTTTAACTCACAGGGTCAGTCCCCGTCCAGTGGGACTATGTCGCGGCCGACCCAGCGCGGAGCTAGGGCCTGCACGCGCTCGTAGGCTGAACTGGGGTGACCACTGGATCTCAACATCCAGCCCGTCGCCCAGTTCAGCTTTCTTGCTTGAAGATCTCACAGGAACACTGGAGAAAAAAAGCTGTCTTAAAAAATTCTTTTCTAACAAAAAAATCCTGCCAGGACCGAAGATCCCAGCAAGGTATCTAGGTCCTTACTCCTGACTAGACAGAAAAAAACTGATTTGCTGAGGCAGAGAGAGAGAGGATATACCCTCTGGGACTGCCCCTAGGGTGTGGCCAGAGCATTTTATTTCCTGTCTAGTCCTACTCCTGTGGAGGCAACATAACCCGAAGGTGCTGTATCACCGAGGACTACGTCTGTCAATGAGCGATAGAGAAAGTGGAGTTAAATTGCTTACCTTTGTGCCTATGCAAATGATGCTTCAAGTTTTTTGTATTTTTACCAACGATTATCGCTCCACATGGTCCCAGAAGCTGACGTTTCTGTACAGTTTGTCAGTACAGCTTGTGCAGCAAGTGGGGATGGGAAGTAAATGGGAGTGAGAGAAGTCTGCATGCTCTGGATGATCTAAGGAGGCCTGTAATGCACAGTGAGTGCTCTGGATGGTCTGAGAAAGCATGTCATGCACACTGAGAGCTCTGAATGGCATGAAGAGGCCTGTAATGCACAGTGAGTACTATGGATGGTCTGAGGAGGCTTGTAATGTAAAGTGATCTGGAATTTCTGAGGAGGTCTCTAAAGTACAGTGCTCTGGTGGGTCTGAGGAGGCCTGTAAAGCACAGTGCTCTGGAGGGTCTGTGGAGACATGTAATGCACAGTGCTCTGGACAATCTTCTGAGGAGGCCTGTAATGGCACACACAGTGCTCTGGATGGTCATCTGAGGAGGAGGCCTGTAAATGCTGCATGGTGCTCTTGACAGTCATCTGAGGAGGCCTGTAATGCTGCACAGCGCTAGCATGCCATGCCACTAAGCATGCTATGGTCGCTACCTTATTTCCTGAGAGAAGCACTCACATGCTTTACAGGCGGAGCTCTCACATTTTTGTACGTTTTCCGTTCGTTAATAAAAATTGGAATTGATTTTGGTCATAGTTTGTCAATTGATGAAAATTCGAATTGATTTTCATTTATTTTTCATCACTAGAAATCTGATGAAAATTATGACAAAAATATTATCGGCAACAAAATTGACACTGGTGGAATGCATGTAGGAGTTTAGTCTTTACTTCTTGCTTTTTTTTCTTCATTTACGCAAGTGCATTTTTATAATTTTTGGCTACTTTAATAATACATTTACTGCACCAGAAAAGGCCTCTATAATCTATATGTTAATGGAACATTGCAGAGATTCTTAAAGGCACAGAGGCGATTTAAAGTTATTGGAGAAACATCCACATAAGGATCCAGGGGATTGTCTGGAAGGGGCCCCATGATAATACAAATAGAGAGGTCGTATTTTTAAGTTGCAACTACACCGCAGAGTGCATAAGCATCATGGGAAAATGTAGTTCAAAAACATCTGGGGTGCCAAGGTTCGCCATCACTACCCTACAGGATATTTGGTGTATTTAGAAATCTCACCATCCCTCTTAAACCAAACCTTGGAATGTCAACTTTACAAAAAGGGCTCATTTGGGGGGGGGGGGGGGTCTTTGTACTATCGTGGCATTTTAGGACCTTGGAAACTGTGAAAGGTAGTCAGGAAAGCAAATGCACAAGTTCTTTAAAAGCCTGAAGGTGCTATTGGGATTTTGGGTCCCCGCACGTGGTTAGGCTCCCAAAAAGTCTCACACCTGGCATCCCCAAACCCAGGAGAGTAAGCAGAATGTGTTCTGGGGTGTAATGCCATGTATACCCATTAAATGTGTGAAAAATAACCCAGTAAATTACAACTTTGTGTATAAAAAAAAAAAAGAAAAAATTCCCAAATTTTGTGGCTAAAAATAAGATCATCCAAAGACTCAACATGCCTTTCAGCAAATACCTTGGGGTATCTACTTTTTAAGAAAGGGGTCCTTTGGGGGTGTTTTGACTGTCCTGGCATTTTAGGGCCTCTGAAAATGTTATAGGTAGTCAAGAAAGTCAATATGTAACCAACGCCCCTTGATAACCTGAAGGTGCTCATCGGATTTTGGGTCCCGGTACGTGGCTAGGCTGCAACACAGTCTCACCTGTGTAATTCCCATACTCAGGAGAAGTAGCAGAATGTGTTTTGGGGTGTAATTCCACGTATACCCATGGCACGTGTGGGAAATATCTTATAAAGTGCCAACTTTGTGTAAATAAAAAAAAAAAAAACATTTCTTTTTCGCTATTTTCCAAAAATGTGTGGCAAAAAAATAAAATCTTCCATGGAATCAACATGCCTATCAGCAAATACCTTGGGGGGTCATTTTGGGGGTGTATTATCCTGGCATCCAACGGCTCAGGAAATGTCATAGGCAGTCAGAAAGTCCGAGCTGATAAACTTCCCTGGCGGTATTCCTGAGTGCGGCTTGGGGTTAACTTTCAGTACCAAAAGCGGTAACCCCAGAATCATACTCACCTGACCTGCGATCCCCCACCGTTCTCACACTCTCTCCCCACTCTGTGCACGGCCAGCGTTGCGACGCAAGGGGGGGTGGAACCGGCGGCAAATTCAAAAGTGTATATACACAAATTACATGATACAAAGCTGTGAGCCTAACAGATTACACTGTATCATGTCATTTCGGCACAGGATTGCACCTGGTGACTTTTCCAGTGCCCTGCCTGTGCTTTTCCAGTGCTTTGTGCCTGGAAAATTTTGAACGACCATGGAGTCCAAAAAGCGTTCTTTTTGCGCAAAAACTCATTTAGAGGAACTGGAAAACAGCGACAGTTCGTTGCAACGCTCGCAGGGAAGGGAACCGGAAGACAGGTGCTGCCATCGGCCCAGCACACAGCGGGTGGACAGTGGGCGGACGGTGGGGGATCGCAGGGGAAGGTGAGTTTTAAAATGTAAAACAACAGATTTCCATGCAAAAGAATGTATCGCTTTTAGCACAGAAATCTGGACATAATCAGACCGCAAGGGAGGTTAAAAGCTGCATTCATTCCAGTTTATATACCATACTTTCACACAAACCAATAATATAGACTTATTAGGATTTGTTACCCAAATACATTTTGTTCTAAATGTATGAAGACATTAGATTTTTTTGGATATGTTTTATAACAGAAAGTTCTAAATATTGTTGTTTTTTTTTTAATTTTCAGTCTTTTTTCATTTATATAATGAAAACGAAAAAAAAAAAAAAAAACAGTAATGATCAAATACCACCAAAAGAAAGCTCTATTTTTGTGAAAAATTATATAAATATAATTTGAGTACAGTGTTGCATGACTAAGCAATTGTCAGTAATGTAGCACAGTGCTGAATACCATAAAATGGTCTGGTCTTGGAGATAAAACCTGCTGGAGGTCAAGTGGTTAAAGTACTGAGTCTTACCAATTCCTATAATCTCGAAGGCTCCATAAACACCTGGCATTTCTGGAACATGTGACAAAGTGCACAGAAAATGCATGTTTTGCCATGTGTTTCCGTTAAGTTTTAATGGCACTTCAAACACAGAAAGCAAAAGTAAGTTTACTGCACAGAGCTGAAACTTCACAGAACACATTTTAGACCCCCCAGACACAAGATCACACAAAAAAAAGTTCTTAAAAATTGTCATTTTTGATAAAAAAAAAGCCAATTATTGAAAAAATTAAAAAAAAAAAAAAAAAGATTTTTTGATTTTTACTTTGGATTTCAGATCTGGGGGGTCTAAAAAGTGTACATGTGAAGTTTCAGCTCTGTAGCATGTCCAGAACCATAAAAAAAAGATCGTTTGTATTAGAAAACTTTCAGCACAGGAGTATGGCTCCGCTGCTGTAACACCTTGCCGGTTTAATAGAAGGCATTTTTTTGGGTTCTTTGCAGTCAGGAAAAACATCTGAACTTGTGTATAGTAGTACTGTGCACAAGTTCTGATGTTTTGCCTGCCTCCAAAAACGCTAGCGTTTTTTTTGGCATAAGATCTGAAAGTTTTCTAATACAAACAATCTTTTTTTTTTATGGTTCTGGACATGCTACAGAGCTGAAACTTCACATGTACAATTTTTAGACCCCCCAGATCTGAAATCCAAAGTAAAAATCAAAAAATCTCTTTTTTTTTAATTTTTTCAATAATTGGCTTTTTTTTTATCAAAAATGACAATTTTTAAGAACTTTTTGTGTGTGATTTTGTGCCTGGTGGGTCTAAAAGGTGTACCTGTGAAGTTTCAGCTCTGTAGCATGTCCAGAACCAGAAAAAAAAAGATAGTTTGTATTAGAAAACTTTCAGACAGGGGGTTGGCTTCGCTGCTGTAACACCTTGCCGGTTTAATAGAAGGCATTTTTTTGGGTTCTTTGCAGTCAGGAAAAACATCTGAACTTGTGTATAGTGGTACTGTGCACAAGTTCTGATGTTTTGCCTGCCTCCAAAACCCCCCAAAAAATGCCAGCAAAAACACACCTGGGCATTTTTTTTTTTTGACGCTAGCGTTTTTTTTGGCATTTTTTGGGGTTCTTTTGAGGCAGGCAAAACATCTGAACTTGTGTATAGTGGTGTATATACACACATACATATATTTATATACACACCTAGACATATATAGGTGTGATAGTAGCAGAAATATATGCTTGCGCTAATGAAATCATTTACAGTAATATATTTCTGCTACTATCACACCTATATATGGCTAGGTGTCTATATACATGTAGCATGTCCAGAACCAGAAAAAAAGATCATATAGGTGTTAAAGGAGGGTCCCACATCCCTGTTCTACTGAAAAATTATCTTTTTTTTTTCATGGTTCTGGACATGCTACAGAGCTGAAACTTTATTTTTCAATAATTGGCTTTTTTATCAAAAATGACAATTTTTAAGAACTTTTTTTTGTGTGATTAATAGTTAATGGGGCATGACCTAGAACCCTAGGCACTTTTTAGGGGCATTTATTGGGTTTTAGGGCTTAAAAATGGTGTTTTTTGATTACCGAAGTTCGGGTCCCATTGATTTCAATGGGGTTCTGAAATCCGGGCCGAACTTTCGGGAAGTTCGGATGTTCTGGCCGAACCAAACTTTTGAAAAGTTCGATCATCCCTACTTATGACCAGACTACATACTGCCACTGGAAGGACTCCTGTGTCTCTAAGCTCCAATTCCCTACTCTAGCTTCCTGGCACCTGCACCTTCACTGCCCTTTCAGTCCCTGTCTCCACTATCAGGAGTGTTTGAACAGGAAGTCAAGAGGCAGAACTGTGGTCAGGAGTCTAAGCTGAGGTTGGTAGCACAATTGAACAGCAGACATATTAACAAAGGGTGATCCAAGAGAGATGTCAGGCTTAGCTGGGTCAAGAACAAGGTAAGCAGACTTTTAGGGAACTAGGAATACCAGAACCAGAGCTGAAGACAATCCAGCACTGAGGCCAGGCAGACCCTGGGTTTAAATTGACCACTGTGTGCCCATGTGCGTGCACATCCTTGTCCTACCACATTTAGTTAGGCTTCTGTGCTTATGACCATGCGCAAACGCATGAAAATGAGCGCTTACTGTATGGGAATGAAAATGAGCACCTGCTGAACGAGATACCTGACACTTAGACCATTCAGAGTATGATTAATTAATCACTACTCCCTGAATATGGTCTTTTACACAGTATATTCTGTATAAACTGAATTTTTTAAGCTTATAGACTTTAACTTAAGCAGCCCATAGATTACGTGATTTTTTTTCCTTCCACTACGGGTAGAAGAATACAAAAATCGCTCAATTCGAATTGCTCCCAAGCGCTATTGTGGTGGCAGGAAGCTTTCCTGGCCTGCAGAATAGAATGATTACTACTAAAGCCATCGGCAGTAATGACGTGCACAAAATCTGACAGGCTAGTTGTACCCAAGTCGATTGATGTATCCATCTATGGCTGGCTTTACACTTTAGTCCTTTGTAGGGAACTGTGGTAAATCCTTTTGCAAAGTCCAAGTATACTATATCAATAGAAACTTTTGTCTAACTGTTTGCTTACTTCCTCAAAGAGATAGCAGATTTGTTTTAATATCTTTGGCCTTTCCGACGGGGCTATAGCTGAATGACGGCTACAGTGCGGTCAGCTAGTTCTGGGAGGGCGTACAATGATGTCCTCCCAGACTCTCGCTTCTTGCGCCCCCCCCCCCCCTGGGGCGTGCACCCGGGAACTTATCCAGGGAATGTATGACACGGGTGTTTTGTTTTCCAAAATGGGTTCATTTTGTGGGCATTTTCATCGTCCTGGTGCTCTAGGGCCTCCAGAACGCCTGGAGGTGCTACTTGCATGTTGGGCCTCTGTATGTGGCCAGGCTATGTAAAAGTCTCACACGGGGTATTGCTATACTCAGAAGGAGTAGCAGAATGTTTTTGGGATATATTTGCAAGTATGCCAATACAGTGTGTGAGAAATAACTTGGTTCTATGACAATTTTGTGAAAAAAAAAAATCTTCATTTTGCAAAGACTTTTGGGAAAAAATTTAAAAACTTGAATAAAACTCATCATGCTTCTTACTAATTACCCTGGAATGTCTACTTTTCCAAAAGGGGTAATTTGGGGGTATTTGTACTTTCATGGCTTGTTAGTGTCTCAAGAAATGATAGGCCGTCAGTACATCAGGTGTGATCAATTTTCAGTGATTGGCACCATAGCTTGTAGACTCTAATATTCACAAAGACCAAATAATATATACTTATTTGGACTACTTTTACCAAAGATATGTGGCAGTATAACCTTTGGGCAAAATTTATGAAGAAAAATTACTAATTTGCAAAATTGTATAACCGAAACAAAGAATTTTTTTTTTTTTTTTATAAAAAAAGATTTGGCCTTTTTTCATTTATAGCACTAAAAATAAATATCCCAGTGGTGATTAAATACCACCAAAAGAAAGCTCTATTTGTGATTAAAAAGGGCAAAAATGTCATATGGGTACAGTGTTGCATGACTGAATATTTGTCATTCAAAATGTGAGAGCACTGAAAGCTGAAAATTGGCCTGGTTAGGAAGGGGGTACAAGTATCCAGTAGGCAAGTGGTTAACCACCTCAATACTGGGCACTTTCACCTTTTCCTTACCAGGCCAATTTTCAGCTTTTAGTGCTGTCACACTTTGAATGATAATTACTCAGTCATGCAAAACTGTACCCATATGACATTTTTATAATTTTTTTCACACAAATAGAGCTTTTTAAATGTATTTAATCACCATTGGGGTTTTTTTATCTTATGTGCTACAAATGAGACTACGAAAAGACTGAAAATTTCGAAAAAATGCATTTTTCTTAGTTTCTGTTATAAAGTAATTTTTCTTCATAAACTTTTACCAACATTTATACTGCTACATTTCTTTGGTAAACATCTAAAAGGAGTGTATATTATTTAATCTGTGTGAAAGGTATAGAGTCTACAAGCTATAGTGCAAATCATTGAAAATCGATCACACCTGATGTACTGACAGCTCATCTCATCCCCATTTCTTGATCTAATTTCTTGAGTTCCTAACATGCTAAGACAGTACAAATATCCCACATATTACCTCTTTTTGGAAAGTAGACAGCACAAGGTACTTAGTAAGAGGCAAGGGGAGTTTTTTGAAGTAATTTCTTTCCACAATTCTTTGGAAAATTAAGAAATAAAATATTTTTTTCCACAAAAATGTAATAACAAGTTATTTCTCACACATGGCATAGGCATACTTGCAACTACACCTCAAAACACATACTGCTACTCCTCCTGAGTATGGCAATATCAGATGTGTGAGACTTTTTCACAGCCTGACCACGGAGAGACGCAACATCAAAAGAGTACCTCTTCTGACACTTTTTGTTTACTAATAAAAATCTGTATTTTTGTTAGAAAATTACATAGAACCCCCAAACATATGTTTTTGTAGCAGAGCCCTAGAGAATAACATGGTGGGTATTGCAAATTTTTATGTCACAAACCTTGAAGTTGATTGGTTTCTCTGCAGAAGTTTGACTGATATTTGCGCAGCAGTTTTTGTAATGCAATTTTACACTAAACGCATTAATACATTTTAATGAATTTCAATGCACACAAAATATAATGCTCAAATTTTTTGGAAAAATATAAAATATGGCGCTGGGTAAATAGATAGGAAACAGGTCATGCTTTAAATTTTCCCACACTTGTGAAATTCCGCCAACCTTCGGTATTTAAAAATCTCCATAGGCGACATTTTATAAGCCTTAATTAGTTACCAGTTTAGAGTTACACAGGAGGTCTGGTGCTAGATTTATTGCTCTTGCTCTGACATGGCGATACCTCATGTGTGGTGCGATCACTATTTACATATGCGTATGGGACAAACATTTGCATTCGTCTTTGCACAGGGGCTCTTTCAATTTTCTATTTATTTATTGATGGGGCACTGACAGATGTTTTTTGTGCACTTGTGCACTATGACAGATGTTGATCATCCACCGGCGGACACTGACATATATTAATGTTGCAATGGAATACTATTGCACTTTTACAGATGCTTTTGTGCACTGGTACAGATGTTGATGGGACACTGGTATACTGTGAGATGTTTTGTGCTCTAGTCCAGATGTTGTTGGGACACTGGTACACTGTGACAGATGTTTTTTGCACTGGTACAGATGTACAGATGTTCATGGACACTAGGGATGATCAAACTTTTGAAAAGTTTGGTTCGACCAGAACACCCGAATTTCCCGAAAGTTCGGTTCGGATTCCAGAACCCCATTGAAATCAATGGTACCCGAGCTTCTGGAATCAAAAAACAAAATTTTGAAGCCCTAAAACCCAATAAATGCCCCAAAAAGTGCCTAGGGTTCTGGGTCATGCCCCAGGGACTATTACAAAAAATCACACAAAATAAAGTCCTTAAAAATTGTCGTTCTTGATAGAGAGCCAATTATTGAAAAAATTATTTAAAAAAAAAGAAGAAATGAGATTTCTTTGGATTTAGTGTCTGGGGAGGGTCTAAAAAGAGTTTCAGCTCTGTAGCATGTCCAGAACCAGAAAAAAAAAGATAATTTTTCTTAGAATTTCAGTAGCGCAGGGATGGTGTTACCCTCCTTTCATACCTGGGCGTTTTTGTTTCAGGCGTTTATTGGGCATTTTTTGGGCGTCTTTGGAGGCAGGCATGACATCTGAACTTCTGTATAGGGGTATATATATATATACACACACACACACACACACACACACACACACACACACATACATAACAAGGATTGACAACACAGAGACACATGTCTCTGTTCACATTGCGTGATTGGACACAGTCATCACGAGTTTGGGAGGGCCAATCACAGCACCCATGTCCAGATCTGTGATGAACTGTGTCTGAAAATCACAGCCATCACAGGATCGAGGTGCTGCCTTATGGCTGGCCACTAGCAACCAATCTGTGCAACATACGAGTACGTCCACTCGAAATCGAGAAGCTTCCACCCAGCTGTATATGTACATTGCGCTGGGTGGGAAGCAGTCAACGAATCCATGCTGACTATTGCCTCAGCACCATCACATTCTCTATCAACAAGGTCCTCTTTCACACCCACTTCGAGATAACTTCTCACATAAAGACAGACACCACCAATTTTTTTTACCCTGTCTCTCCAAAAGAGCATAGGCAGGGATATTCATAAAAAAAATCCAAGATTCAGCAATACCAATTAAATTGCGGTTCCTTCTCCCTTCTACTTTGCTTGACAGAATTGTGGCATAGATGAACAAACATTTTAAGCCATTATTACATTACATTTTTTCACTTATGTTTTGCATATCTTTTTTTGTAGTACAAATAGTATTAATATTTATAAAATGTTTGTTTGTATCACAAGAATCTCCTTATTTCCTGCCACAGCCCTCCCTCAAATTCCCCCATTCTACCCTTGTTTGACCCTTGTCTGACCCATTATATTCTAATTTTCCCTTCCACTCTTATCCTAGTTTAAATATTCCACCAGTCTTCCCAAAAGCTGCACTCCTAATACAGCAAACCCTCTTTGCAATTACGTGCTCTAGAAATCCAAATTCTCCCTCTTACACCAGACTTTTACTATTGCATTCAGTCTTGTAAGCTTCCGCTGCCTTTCCTGTTTTGTACATGGCACAGGCAATATTTCAAAGAATAAAACTTTGGCGGGCCTTCCCTTTAACTTCCAGCCTAGCTTTTTTTTTTTTATTAACCACTTTGCCCCCTTAATGACCAGGCCCTATTTTGCGATTCGGCACTGCGTTACTTTAACAGACAATTGCGCGGCCGTGCAATGCTGTATCGCAATAAGCGTATTTTAATTGGTTTGTGCAAAAGTTATCGCGTCTACTAACTGTGGGAAAGATTTGGGTAATTTTTATAATTTTTTTTTTTAATAGTAATGGCGGTGATCTGTGATTTTTAGCGGGACTGCAACATTGCGGTGGACAGATCGGACCTCCAACTGACATTTTTGACACTTTTGGGGTTACCAGTGACATTACTACAGTAATCAGTGCTAAAAATATGCACTGTTACTGTAATAATGACACTGGCAGGGAAGGGGTTAATAGTATAGGTGATCAAAGGGTTAAATGTGACTCTAGGGGAGTGATTCTAACTGTGGGGGGGGGGGGCGTGGTTTCTGAGATGACCACAGAGACATGTGATCCTATATAGAAGGATCACATGAGCTCTGTGATAATTTCAGGGAGGAGGACGGTCGGCTGTGTTTAGAACAGCCGACCGTCATCCTCTCTCTGCTGGGAGCGGGTGTCAGGCGGCAATCGGAGCCACTTGACAATCGCATCGGCTTCCTCGTTGACGATCGGGGCCGCGGCGCGCACTCTCCCCCTAGCTGCTCCCAGGCGAGCGACAGACCTACGTCGTTTTGCCTGTTTGAGCCAGCCTGCCGCAGTAAATATAACGTAAGTGTAATTTTACCTGTGGCCAGGTGACAACTGCACCCTGTTGGAGGCAGGGGTGCAGCGCAAGGTAGTGAACCCGATCGCTGACTGCTGCAGATGGACCGGGACATCTGCCCAAGATTCCCCAGGGCGTGGAGTGTAAGACCCAGCAGGTGTTCAAGGATGGACTTGGCTGCAGTTGGGCCCAGGTCGCGGCCCCAGGGGTCCACCGGGCCATGCTCTGCATGGAGAGAGGGAGAGCAGCCACTCAGGACACACGGAATGGCGAGGGGTAAGCCGAGGTCGGGGTAACAGGCAGACGAGGGTAACCAAGGGACAGGCCGAAGGTCAGGGTTACAGGCAAACAGGAATAGTCAGAGACAAGCCAAAGTCGGTACACAGAAAGATAGATCAAGCACACGGAAGACAGGAAAACAACTAACAAGCACTGTTGAACAGCAAAGCAGACCTGCAGTGCATTGGTTAACATAGACTTCCTGTGATGGTCTGGGGTGGGGCTGAACAGGAAGGAGAGATGATAAAAAGGAACCAGAAAGGGAATCTGGCCTCTAATGCAGACATGAAGGAACAGATAAGCTGCCAAACACTATTGCAAGTTCAAGACAGTAAGCGGTCGGGAACTGGTTAAGGATCCCCATCTTCCATGCCACTGAATCCAACAAGGATAAAGTCAGCTGGGTCATGTCTAGCCCTTCTCAGTACTTTGTCTAGCCAGTTCACCACATGCCAAACCCTGACACTAGGGACACAACAAATCATTCAATTGAAGTGATTCTGGCAAATATTAAATCAGTCCCTTTATTTATAGAATCCCCAATTATGACCAGTTGCCTGGGCCTTCCTCCATAATCCTCACCACCCTACTAGATGGACTGAACTACTGGTTTTTAGGGGTAGCAGTGACCTCTAGGGCTGCCACCTCTTATTTTGCAACCCCCACATCTTCCCCTAACTTGTCATATTTGTTTGGGTGCTCAAACACAAGACTGGCCTCCTCTAAGCTCCTACTACTCCCTCTAACTATAGTAACCCATTATCCTACCAGATCATCCTGATTCGCCCCTCCACATCAACCCCATCATTGACCTGCTCAGTGAACAGAAATCTCTTTTGAGATTGTCTGTTCCACTCAATGTTGCTAATCACTCCTCCAGATAGCTAATGTGAGCTTCCAGAAGGGCAACCTGCTCACATCTGCCACAGCAGTATTTTTTTCCTGTAGCTGTTGCTCTATTATTGTATCCATGTGGCATTATGGACACTAAACAAAGCTTTCAACCTAGGTGACACATACTGTCCATTCTCTGACAGTCAAAGCCTCACAAAAGGTTCTCATGTTCTTTTTCCCCATATATAGCAGTTGAACCACCATTCATACCCATTGTAAGCAAAGCAAAGATTCTTTGTTAACCTCAAGTAAGTTTTTTACAATACAGCAATGGGTCAAGATCATTGTGCAGTTCACATGCTGTTCTGCGTATGCTTTGTACCTGATAATGATTACTGGAACACTTGTGTTTAAAAGCATAAAGCTTCTTTCTCTCAGATATGTCCTTGTCCAAAAGTGACCTAACCCGATTTATCATTAAACATTGCATAGTGACCATCTTGTTTGTTGGTTTCAATAGTATTCCACATATAATTATTTTACTGGTACTTAAAAATAACTAAAAACACTTTAAATACAAAGCTATCGAATAAAGCTGCTTAGGAATGCGATAAAGCAAAAGCAATACTCAGCATTATGAATGCTTAGCATTATCTCATGCAGAAGAGAATTTAAAAAGATCTTATGTTCTGGATGTAGAATAATGATAAAAAGCTACATGATGCTTGAAGCAATCCATTAAACTTTTTAGTTTTTTTTATTACAACAGTATTTATTTTTTTGGAAACAAACCAGTCAAATTACAGCTGCTGTAATTTGATTTGTCAAATTTTTTTTTGCTGTTATCTCACAACCAACAGGTCAGCAATGCCCCTAAATATTTCTTCTGTGAGCCACAATACAAACATAAAAAAAATATAAAGCAGGTGTACTCTGGTTGCGATGGACAACACAGATATGTCTTATTGTTCAGTTTAAAAATGTACATTCTGTCACATTGGTTATGAGCAAATTCATAACTTCAGAACAATATATTTCTGGTATGTGACCTACTACACAAACATTCTACCAAGTCCCCTATCTAGATTTCTGATTTTCTCTTGTAGAAACCACACATAATTAGAATTAGAAACATACCCTTTGACATTTTCCACATTTTGTCATGTTACAACCAAAAAATGAAATGTATTTTTTGGGGATTTTTTTGTGATAGACCAACACAAAGTGGCACATAATTGTGAAGTGGAAGGAAAATGATGAAAGGTTTTCAAAATGTTTTTGAAGTACAGTCAATACTGTAGAACCACTTTTTGCAGCAATTATAGCTGCAAGTCTTTTTTGGTATGTCTCTACCAGCTTTGCACAATAGAGTGACAATTTTTGCCCATTCTTTGCAAAATAGCTCAAGCTTTGTCAGATTGGATGGAGATTGCCTGTGAACAGCAAGTCTTGCCACAGATTCTCAATTGGATTTAGGTTTGGACTTTGACTGGGCCATTCTAAAACATGAATATGATTTGATCTAAACCATTCCATTGTTGCTCTGGCTGTATGTTTAGGATTGTTGTCCTGCTGGAAGGTGAACCTCTGCTCCAGTCTCAAGTCTTTTGCAGACTCTAATAAGTTTTCTTCTAAGTTTGGGAAAGTTCCATATGCTTCTATCATACTGAGGTGCCATATAGGAACCATTCAACAATCTGCTTCCTGTACTAAGCAGATACCAGAGCTCAAGAAATGCAAGTGTGGGAGTACATAAAGGTAACATATCATTAGTAAGACCTCATCTGGAATATGCAGTTCGGTTTTGGGCATCGGTTCTTAAAAGGATATCGGGGAACTGGAGAAAGTGCAGAGAAGGGCAAACAAACTGATAAGAGGCATGGAGGAGCTCAGCTATGAGAAAAGATTAGATGAACTGAATTTATGCTCTCTTGAGAAGAGGAGATTAAGGGGGGATATTATCAACATGTATAAATACATAAGGGGTCCATATAGTGAACTTGGTGTTGAGTTGTTCACTTTAAGGTCAACACAGAGGACAAGGGGGCACTCTTTATGTATAGAGGAAAACAGATTTAGTCTCCAAATACGGAAAGGTTTCTTTACCGTAAGAGCTGTGAAAATGTGGAATAGACTCCCTCCAGAGGTGGTTCTGGCTAGCTCACTAGATTGCTTTAAAAAATGCCTGGATTCTTTCCTAGGTGTACATAATATAAATGGGTACTTACATTTTTTTGAAGGTAAAGTTGATCCAGGGAATATCCGATTGCCTCTCGGGGGATCGGGAATGAATTTTTTTCCCCCTGCTGTAACAAATTGGATCATGCTTTGCTGAGGTTTATTTATGCCTTCCTCTGGATCAACAGCAGGTATAGGATTATGTATATGGGATTGTATGGTTGGGTTTTCAATACTTGTGTGTTTTTTTAACCTGACTATGTAACTATGTGACTATTTAACATTGCAACTGGAACTGATGGTCTCTGTTTCAGAGACTAACAAGCAGAAAAAGGCAAGGAACACTGTAATTATGCAAAGGTAGGTAGAACTGAGGGAAGAAAATCAAAGGAGCAGAAGAAGGCAGGAATAAACACTGGGCTGTGTAGAGAAGCAACACCACAGGGAACCAGACTGGAAAAATAATTAAGGACAAACAAAACGTCAGGGATAAGGAATATTATAGCGTATAATCTGAGATCACAGGATCAACAACTTGGGAACTAAGAACAGACGCATTAACAAACATTTGCATCAAACAAAACTCCAGCCAGAATTGGAAAGAAAAACACCAATGAAGAGGCTGGGACACTGGCTAAAAGACTGTAGACATGCAACAACGCATAGATCCCAGAATAGATTTTAGGCATATCTTACGATACAGTTTTGGCCCTAGTATCGACTCAGATATTTCACTTGAATACAAAAGTGAACATGTTACTTTTGCATTTTCACCAAGTACCCCTAAGGATTGCTATACCAAAGAGCGTGAGAAGCCAAAGTTTTAATTGAGTATTCCAATTGTGGGCTGCATCAAGTATGCAGAACGTCACAAAGTACAACATGGGTAGACTGAGACAATCTCCTTACAGAGATACCTGCTTAGCATTGGTCTACATACCCCAAAATTACAAATCATTTATATTTGAAAATGTAAACATACATGTAAATCTGCCCTCTTATATAAGCCATTGTGCTGAAACGAATAAATAGTTTAACCAGTTGCAGGCAGATCTTAAAGCATCTCTATACATACAGCTAGGCAAAAGGAAAAAGCATTGAAGGTGTTGCACTGAGAACAAAAAAAAAAATAGCCAAAAAGATTAAAAACTATTCCCAGAGCACTATAGGTTATCCAAGCAGATGCCACTCCAGAGCTGCTTGCTTTAAGGCACAATTTGTCTGCCTGAAATTTAAACCATATGTAATTGGTAGACTAAACATTGTTAAAACATAAATGTGTTCCTTCCAAATACTAAGTGTAGCTATTTTTCATTTTATCTCTATTTATAAATCCAAATCTACACACACTATCTATATGTAATGTTCTGGTACCTCTGGTACCCTTATTCCACTTTCCATTCCGTGTATGCGTCCCACCATTCTCTTCTGGTAGGTGCGCATACACCTTTAAGACCGATGCTGTCATCACTGAGCGCCGCAGAGCGGCTATTTCAACCGCCGGTGTTCTCACTCACATGTTCGTTCAACCTGCCTTGCATCTATGCTTACAAGCGTGTCTCGCTGTGGAACCTCGCTACAGATCCCTGTATCTCGCTACCAGGATCACTTCCTCAGACCCGAACCTCGCTACTGATCCCTGTATCTCGTTACTGAATCACTTCCTCATCACCACACCCTTCTACTACTATACTATAGTGATAAGTACCCCGCAGGGGAAACCTCCATAACTTACACTACTACTATTGCATTAAGGACTGTTACTACCTATCCATACTATCCTATCATCTGCACTGTTACATAGATTGCTAGCTCTTGAGACTACTACCATCTATCATCTGCACTGCTGCATAGATTGCTAGCTCTCCTGTCTACTACTATCTATCCTTGCACTGGGTTAGTCTATCCTGTATTTGTCATCTGCTGTCCTCACCACCTGTTAGCATACTCGATACTGACCTATCTGCATTCCTAAATACCATCTTGAACTCTCCTGTACAAACCTATCAAGTGCTTACCATCCTTGTCACTGTTCACACCTGTCCCTTCAGCACATCACCTTCATACTATCATATACATCCTATCACTCCAGGAACATCTCATTGAGTGTGTATATATCTGTATGTTGAAGCTGACAGGCCCACGGTGATGAGTCCTGGAGAGTTGGATCTGGTATTCAACACATCTCTACATGACTACTGAGTGGAGATTTTGCAGCTGTAAATCCAGCCTATAACAAAAACGCAGGAGCGTTACACTATAGTCCATAGTTATTAGTAGCAAGTCAAGGGGACATTCCACATCCTGGTTTCTCTTAGACTTTGAACATGTGAATGAATACTGTATTCATATCTGCTAATCTTGTAAGATACTGTTGAAAGGTAGAATCTGAGAATCCGAAGTGGAGCTTATACTGAGGGTTAAGGCATTAGCATTGTCAGGTAGTCAGCAATAGTTCTGACAGAAAGGCACAAAATCAGAATCCCAAACCATCAATGATAGGCAGGGGTCATACACAGACTGGCAGAGGAATGCAGAACCAGAGGAAGAAGAACAGAAGAAGAAGAACAGAAGAAGAAGACCATAGCGGAGAAGACCATAGCGGAGAAGACCGACAGGAAGATTTTTAACAAAGGACTTCTCAAAAGGTCTGTCATTTACATACACTGCTTTTTATGGGGTGAATGGGTAGGGGTACAATGTACCCCATACCCATTCACATATGGAGGGGGTCTGGGATCTGGGGGCCCCCCCTTGTTAAAGGGGGCTTCCATATTCCGATAAGCCCCCTGCCCGCAGACCCCCACAACTACCGGCCAGGGTTGTCGGGAAGAGGCCCTTGTCCTCATCAACATGGGGACAAGGTGCTTTGGGGTGGGGGGTGTAGAGCTCCCCCTGCCCCAAAGCACCCACCCCCCTCATGTTGAGGGCGTGTGGCCTGGTATGGTCCAGGGGGGGTGGGGCTGCTCGCTCATCCGCTCCCCTTTCCTGACCTGCATGGTCTGATAAGGGTCTGCTATGGATTTTGGGGGGGACCCAATGCCATTTTTGAGGCGTGGGGCTCCCCTCAAAATCCATACCAGACCCGAAGGGCCTGGTTTGGAACATGGGGGGAACCCCATGCTGTTTTTTTCCCCATTTCAGCGTGGAGTTCCCACCAAGATCCTCAGATCCGACTTGTGATGCAACTTCCATTCAAATCAATAGTCTGCCATAGGGATTTTCACAAAAAAAAAAAAAAATGTATAACGTGGCTTAATTCTGTATAAGCAACGTTAATTAGCCTTTATCAGCGTCAGACGTTTTTACAGCTCTGGCGCTTGTCCTCAGAGAATCTCCTGTACCATGCCCACAGCACTGCATTTCCTGAGGAGATGCAGGGGCTGCAGAGGAGTCTCACTTACTGTACCTTTTGGTGAGGGGCCTTACATTTAAAAATGGCGCCGACTGGTGCCATCACTTCACTGCGCATGCGCCGTCTGCCCGGGAATAGCCGAACGTGTACATGCTTTCCTGACTGGTGAACAGGTGAGACTGTAACTCGAGTATAAGCAGAGGGGGGCTTTTTCAGCATAAAAAAACATGCTGAAAAAGTCGGCTTATACTTGAGTATATACGGTATAATAACTCTAAATGCGTTAAGAATGATAGCAGCTCTTTACTGGTTTTGAGTGCACTCAAATAAATAGACAGGGGCAGGATACTGCCTTAAATGGCTAGCAGATAGAGCTTCAAGGTAGTTACAACTAGGGGCAGTCCTTAGTTCTAAGTTTCTCTAGAGGTCATTGGCACGCGTTGCAGCCGTCAGTAAGGCCTCCAGGCAGTATTAGAGCTATTGGATCACTGGTTAAGTAGCTCCTAGTGGCTTTAATACCTAGCTGTGGTAGCAAGTAGAGGCCCCAAGGCCCGCTCACCAGTCCCGGTAACACTGTTAGTTGCCCCTCCGATCAGAAGTCCACTTGCTTAGGGCGACTCTGGCAGGCAGCACAGCAAAGACAGCCTCCCGGCAGTGGCTCTGTCTATTTGAGTTTTCTGGTCCCAGAACTGCTTTCCCACACTGTAGTAACTTCCAATGCAGGATGTAGTAACATCCTATGCAGGATGTGGAAACCTTACAAGCGGACCTGAACAAAATAATGGGGTGGGCAACTACATGGCAGATGAGGTTTAATGTTGAAAAAGTAATGCACTTGGGTGCCAGAAACCAGAAAGCAAGCTACTCACTAGGGGGGAACCTCTGGGTGAATCTAGGATGGAAAAGGACTTGGGGGGACTGGTAGACAACAGGCTTGGAAGTGGCATGCAATGCCAAGCCACTGCAAGCAAAGCCAACAGAATACTGGGATGTATAAAAAAGGGGATTCACTCCAGAAATAGAGATTATTCTCACACTCTACAAGACTCTGGTCCGGCCACATCTGGAGTATGCTGTCCAGTTCTGGGCACCGGTCCTCAGGAAGGATGTGCTGGAACTGGAAAGAGTCCAGAGAAGGGCAATAAAAATAATTAGGGGAATGGAGGACATCAGCTATGAGGAAAGACTGCAAGCACTGAACTTATTCTCTCTGGAGAAGAGACGATTGAGGGGGGATATGGTATCAATGTACAAATACTGTACTGGCGACCCAAGCATATTGAAAAACCTATTCAGAGAAAGGGAATACAATTAGACACGTGGCCACTCACTAAAACTAGAGGAAAGGCGGTTTAACCTTAAAGTACGTAGGGGGTTCTTTACTGTCAGAGCAGTAAGGATGTGGAATTCTCTTCCGCAAACAGTCGTATCAGCAGGGAGCATCGATAGTTTCAAAAAACTATTAGATGGGCACCTTAAAGACCATAACATACAGGGGTATACAATGTACGGTTAACAGCAAACACACACACACACATCATAGGTTGAACTGGATGGACTGATGTCTTTTTTCAACCTCACTTTTTTCAACCTCACTAACTATGTAACTATGTAATATGTAACAATAGTATAGCCTGTCTCCATCTTTGGACTTTGGAGATGACACCCCCCGCCTCGTCCTCGCACCACAATGGCCCCGATAACTCGCTGCAGACTCAGGAGATCCCCCAAATAGCTGGAGTTTTCTGCCGACTCAGGCTCTCTCTGAAATCACCTCAGCCTTCTCAGCACTTTCCGAAACTAACCTTTTTTTTCAGTGTCCTCCGTGTCTTTGAGTTTTCTAAAAGTACAAGTCAGCTACTCCCTATCTCCACCTTGTGGCCAAAAGGAGACTTTTGCATGACAAATAGTCTTTCATTTCTCAATGACACATGCCTGTTACACATCTGTATCAGGAAAAAGCACTCAATATATCACATGTATGTAGATTACATCTAAAATTCAAATGTACCATTTGTAGGCAGAGGAATGGAAGGAAATAAGCATTTTTAAGAGAGCTAGTTGCTTTGACCTTCATGAGCAAAGCATACATTCATTTACCTCAAAGCAAAAAATCCCTTTCTGAGAAGGGGAAAAAATGCTCTGAGCAGAGGATAGCTTAATGCACACAGTTGAATTGTGTTTTATATACCTATGTACTGAAAGAGTCTATAGTTATAAATGTTATATAAAAGCGGGCTGAAAAGCTCTGAAACCGAAACTGATAAGTGGTTTGACATCTGTGCGCCTGACTGATACTCAATCCAAGCAAATCACTATTTGCAAAAGATGACCCCTTGTGAGGATGTTGAGGCCTCCCCCCACACCACTGAGTATACTGCAGAAAGAGAGTCATGGATGAAAAACAGTGAGTGTGGCTTCTTTGACCCTTCTTGCGTCAAAACTCTCAAAACGTCTACCTTTTCTAGCCCCAGACTAGAATAAAAGGAAAACCTAAATTCTGTGGGTTAAGACTTCTAGCTATGCAGCTCCAACATACATACTAGCAAGGATATTAGGTAGATACTTTGTAAACATGATAAAGAAATGTTTGCAGGGAGGGGTACCTATGGCACGTTATACGGTCAAAAGGGTCATGATAGTTTCCAGAGCGCTCCACCTCCAACCCTGTGTTGGTGGGTGACCCAGCCCAACCCAGAGTTGGCAGAAAAATAGTTTGAACATTTTCTAGCAGGACTTGCTTTGCTTGCATTTAACTTCATGAACCCCAACTGAAAAGCCGTAATCTCCCTAGGCTATGAGCTAGAATGTTTCTCCAGAAAACAAGAGCCTTGCCTAAAGCCTCGTACATACGCTACGAATTTACGCCGACCGGTCGTCCGTCTTTTGTCCAGAGTGGTGTCTGTTGGTTGGAATGTGCTCTAGACTGCACACAAATTTTCCCGTACGACAGAATTCTACTTCAGAAGTGATGTCATGTGTTGGATTGCTTTGTATGTATTCTTTCTCTCTGAGCATGCCTAGTCTTGCTCTTAAGATTTTTTCCCATCGAAATCTGTACTAATGAGACGAAAATCGGACGTATTTTGACGGGAGGACAAAAATTTTATAGCCTGCACACCAGGATTTTTTCGCCCGAAAAGTCAGAGTCGGCTGTCGGAAGCACCATACTAACAAGCCGTAAATCGGCCGATCGTCAGACAAAATTTCCCGGCCGAATTTCTTATCGTGTGTACGGGGCTTACGTGTTCTTGGAAACTATTCCTGAGTGAAATCAAAGGAAAAAACATTTTTGGTAAGTTTAAAAGTGTATAAGTACTGCTTCCAAATGCCTCATCTCTGAATAGGATAAAACCTGACACTGCCAGGTAGATGTTCTTATTCAGCACCCTTTGACCCCTGATAATGCGCTAGAGCAGCCATCGGATCTGGTGAGTGCATTGGATTGGTGGTGCACAGCGTGGAGTTTTTTTTATTTTTTTATAAGATTACATTTTATTTTTATTTGTTTCCTATAGTCTTTAAATACTACGTTATATATACTCTTTGATTCTATATACTCTTTTTGATTCTATTTAAGGTAGTATGTGTTCCACATAATCTGCCATCCATGTGTTTTCAATGGAGAAATAGTCCGGCCATTACCATTTTAAGAGGGTCATCTTGTTAAAGGGGCCGTCTCCAGGGTAACCGTTTTTGAAGGATGTCATTGAGCCCAGCTTGCTGCCTATAATTTGTGCAGCCATATGCTCTGGTAAATGCATTGGATTGTGTGTATATATTATAAACAATAAAAAAAAAAAGCCATTGTTGCCTGTGTCTGGAACATGTGGCACAAGTAAAGCCAATTTGTGAGGGAAGCCAGCCTATGCCCTTTGATTTTTCACTGCAGTGGAATAAAGCTACCAGATTAAAAAGAAATAATGTAGAGGGAGCTATGGGAAAAAAGGGACAAAATAGATAGGTGTTTTAGAGCATACCTCTGTTGTGCAGAACTGTGCCCTAACATGCCGAGCGCAAAGTTTCAGCAACAAATGTGAAACCAATGCCACCCTGTGGTAAGGTGGCCAGCTTTTTCCCATTACATGTTTCCGCTCATTTATGCCTACAGGGTGGGCTGCCTTTCATGATACTGAGTGCAAGCCTTTTGCTGTCCATTGATATCATTGAGGTGCTGCTCCCACCAAGCTGTTTGGCGCATAGTCATGCGTTTCCTTATGTACTGTATATGGTATCCAAATTGCTGGGACTTTTACCACAGTTTATGTGCTGCAGGCAGAGGCAACAACAGTCTAAAGCCTCGTACACACGCAACGATTTTCCGCCAACCGGTCGTCCGTCTTTTGTCCAGAGTGGTGTTTTGTTGGTTGGAATGTGCCTAGACTGCACTGGACTTTTGTCGACCGACAAAATTCTACTTCAGAAGTGATGTCATGTGTTGGTTTGCTTTCTTTGTGTTCTTTCATCTTTGAGCATGCCCAGTCTTGCTCATAAGATTTTTCCCAGTCGAAATCTGTACTGACTGCACGAAAATCAGCCGTGTTTTGACGGAGGACAAAAAATTTATAGCCTGCACACCAGATTTTTTTCGGCCGAAAAGTCGGTGTCGGTTGTCGGACGCATCATACTAACAAGCCGAAAATCGGCAGATCGGTCGTCGGACGAAAATTCCCTGCCGAATTTCGACACGTGTGTACGGGGCTTTAGTTACATAGTTAGTGAGGTTTAAAAAAGACATCAGTCCATCCAGTTCAACCTATGATGTGCATGTGTGTGTTTGATGTTAACCGTACATTGTATACCCCTGTATGTTGTGGTCTTTAAGGTGACTGTCTAATCATTTTTTGATAGTTACATAGTTGTTGAAAAAAGACATCAGTCCACCCAGTCACAACAGTCCTGAAGGAAACAAAGGCCCATGTTGCGCTTTCAAATTGCTTCCTATTTAAAGGCTAAGTTCACCTTTGTTGACTTTCTTTCGAAAATCCAGCTCCCCAATGTACCAATATAGCATTAACCACTTGCCGACCGCCCGCTGCAGTTTTACTGTGGCAGGCTGGCTCAGCTGCACGGAACGACATAGTACTACATTGGTTGTGGGCATGGTGCTGGGGGGCGAGCAAGCTCCACCAGTGGCGCGCTCTCGCCCCCACTAGGTAGCGGGGATGCCGATTAGGGTTGCCACCTCATCTCTTTAATCCAGGACACATATTAATTACACAGGTTCTGAGGCTAATATAATGCACTTAAGGCACTAAGTGAGTTTAATTACCACCTTAATCAGCCACAGAACCTGTGTAATTGATATGTGTCCTGGTTTAAAGGGATGAGGTGGTAACCTTAATGCCGATGCACAGGGCCGGTGGCTGCGATTGCCGCTAGACACCCGCGATCGCTCCCCGCTGAGATAGAAGAACCGTCAGCTGTTGTAAACACAGCTGACCATTCTTCCTGAAATGATCACAGAGAGCCTGTGATCCTATATAGCCCTGGTCCTCAACCCTGGTCCTCAGTACCCACTAACAGGCCAGGTTTGCAAGATAACTGAAATACAACCCAGGTGATATAATTTGCTGCTCAGTGATTGCAGTACTCTAGTCTGCATCTCCCCAAGGTAATACCTAAAATCTGGCCTGTTAGTGGGCCCTGAGGACCGGAGTTGAGGACCACTGCTATATAGGATCACAGGTCTCTATGGTAATTTCACAAGCCCCTCCCCCCCAGTTTGTCAACACTCCCCTAGGCCCACATTTAACCCTTTGATCACCCACTAGGTTAACCCCCTTCCCTGCCAGTGTCATTTTTACAGTAACCGTGCATATTTTTTAGCACTGATTACTGTAGTAATATCACTGGTCCCCCCAAAAGTGTCAAAAAAGGTCAGTTAGGGATCTGATCTGTCTGCCACAATGTCGCAGTCCCGCTAAAAATTGCAAATCGCCGCCAATACTATTAAAAAAATCTAAAAAAATAAAAATGACATAAATCTTTCCCCTAGTTTGTAGACACGATACCTTTTGCGCAAACCAATCAAAATACGCTTATTGGGATTTTTTTTTACCAAAAATATATAGCAGAATACAAATTGGCCTAAAAGAAAGAAAAAATTTGATTTTTAAATTTTTTTTGGGGAATGTTATATAGCAGAAAGTGAAAAGTATTGTTTTTTTTTTTTTTCAGAATTGTTGCTTTTGTTTATAGCGCAATTAAAAAAAATTGCACAAGTGAAAGCTCTATTTGTGGGAAAAAAAAAGGACATCAAATTTATTTAGGTACATCATCGCAGGACCGCGCAATTGTCCGTTAAAGCAGTGTGTTTCTCAACTCCGGTCCTCAGGTCACACTAACAGGCCAGGTTTGCAAGAAAACTGAAATACATCACAGGTGATATAATTTGCTGCTCAGTGATTGCAGTATTCTAGTCTGCTTCTCCCCAAGGTAATACTTAAAATATGGCCTGTTAGTGGATCCTGAGGCCAGGAGTTGAGAAACACTGCATTAAAGTAACACAGTGCTGAATCGCTAAAAATGGCCTAATCATTAAGGCTACATTCACACCTGAGCGTAGCGTTTTCGCGCGTTTTTTACCGGGATTTTACCGTGATTTTTGCGGCGATTTTACTGTCATTTTTGTGCAGGCGTTTTTAGATTGAATAGAGATCAATGGAAAACGCCTGTAATCTGCCCAAAAAGAAGCTCATGTACTTTTTTGAGCGTTAGGCGTTTTGTATACAGCGTCAAAACGCTCAGATGTGAACAGGGGCCATTGAAATGAATAGGATTTGTCTTGTTGGGCGTTTTGAGAGCTGATCCTAGAGCAGAAAAACTCCCCAAAAACGCCCCAAAACGCCTACATGTGAACGGAGCCTAAGGGGGCAAATCCTTCCGGTCCTGAAGTGGCTAAAAACGCTTGCAGCATAAAATAGTGTGCATGGACATATAGGATAAGACTATTAGCTTCTAGGAGCAGAAAAAAAAAAAAAATGTTAATAGTTTCTAGGAGCCTAAAAACCCTTAGGGTCCTTTCACACGAACGCTCCGATCAGATCCGCCTGTCAGTTTTTTTTAGGCGGATCTGATTGGATGCCCCATGCATCCCTATGGGGCAGCGGATGCCAGCAGAGACATGTCCGCTCACACCCGCTGCCATCCAAATCCGATCCTGTCTGTGAAATCCGGACGGATGGAAACCGGGGGTCGGATGGGATGAGAGGACAGGCGGTCCGCTCTCATTCGATTCCCCCATAGAGATGCATGGGGCTCTGACACCTTCCTCTCCGCACACAGAGCGGAGAGGGAGCTGTCACCTGCCTGCTCAGCAGGGATCGGTGTTTTTACGATCTCCTGCTGAGCAGCACGGATCCGCCTACGGAGGCAGACCGTGTGAAAGGAGCCTTAGTGTGCATAGAGCCTAAAGGCCTGTATACACGTGCAGATTGTCGGCCGAAAAGCTTCGGCCGACGACCGACCTGCCGATTGTAGGCTTGTTAGTATGATGCTTCCAACAGCCGACAGCGCACTTTCGGCCGAACAGAATCTGTCTTGCAAGCATGAAAATTTTTGTAGGCCGACACCAGAACGGCCGATTGTTCGCCAGTCAGTACAGAATTCGGCCGACACACAGCTACAAATCTCAACACGCATGATCAGAACCAAATAAGGTCCCGGAAGAATTTTCTCAAGTAAACTCAACATTTTATCCAGAAAGAACTTTCGGCTCGCGGCAGGCCAAAAAATATGTGAAATGCGGAGCACATGCTCATCTTGATAAATGTGAGAAGAAGGAAGATGCTGCTCATAATGCCATACTTTCCAAATAAAAAGGCATGTGTTCTGTTATGATGAAGATAATGTTTGTCTATTCTATCTGTTCTATCAAAATTTTGAATTAACTAATTTTAACTCTTCACCATTATCTTTGTATTTTGACAGCAAAGATCTAACTATTGATATGACCCTTTATTCTTTTATGAATTAATGTATAAAACATATTTTGCTGGTTATGTACAATATTAAACATGTTAACAAATTAAGATAATCCATTTTTTATTTCCAATTTTCTTTATTTTTGGAAAAAACAAAAAGAAAACATTAATACTTTCCGTATTTAAAAAAAAACATAAAAAAAGGTCCATTTGGACTAAATTAAATTAGAAAATGACAAACAGGGGTAAACTAAATAATAGGGGGTTACAAAAATCATAATTGCTGATAAGCATAATCCGGCTGCCATGAGGGCATGTTTGGATCATGCTGCCCATATTGCCACTGGCCATGTGGCATTTGGCAAGGTGGTGGTTGTTGTGGAGGTGGAGGGCATGGGTGCTCCTCGCACGCGTGGCTGTGCTTGGTAAGGAAGCCCCTTTCCGCCTTTTGCAGAACCTCCAAAATAGTTTTTTGGGCATAGTGACGCTGCACGAGGTCCACCTGCCCTAAAATTTTGCCCGTCATGTTACCAAAGGACTCGTGGGCCTCCGGTTTGCGACGGAGGGCTATGGTGGCCTCAGTGATAAATTGGTCTGTGATGTCCTCAGAATTTTTTCTTTTTTGCCTCCGTTTGGCAGGAGGTGGTGCTGGAAAGAGTTCCAAGGGCTCCCCAGGCTCCTGGCTGCAACCTGGCTCCTCCTCAGTGATACTTCCCTGTTGATGAAATGAACAATTGATTAGAATGTTATAGTGTATATAAAAATGCATGTTTGTTATATTATTGTGAACAAATAGCAGACTTTACATACAGTGGCGTATCTAGGGTCTCCAGTGCCCTTGTTGAGAAGCTGTATTTGGCAACAACCCCCCCCCCCCCCAAGATCAATGTAAAAATGTAACCCCCCCCCATAAAAAAAGGGCATTAAATGTTTCTCATTTGTCCCTTGTTTGCCCAGTGTAGAGCTCTCTAGTGGGCAATCATTGTCTCAGGTGTGAAAAACAAGAAAGAGAGGGGTGGGAGATAGAGAGCGGGAGAGAAAGAGGGGGTGTGAGAGAGAGAGGAGGGGGGTTGCAGAGAGAGAGGGGCCTGAACTTGCAGAGGGCTTGATGTAGGGCATTGAGGGTGAAGTGTTGCAGGGAAACAGGAATAAGGAAGCCACCTGCCTTGCTAACCCAGAGTGAGAGACCAGAGACATGGAAGCATCATTTGCAGGAGCTGTTAGTTTGTTAGTTTTGTTTAAAAAAGGTTGAGCCAGAGGAATGCTGAGGCTACAGCAGTGTTTGTTAGGACTGGAGGTGTGCTGGGGATGCAGCAGTGTTTGTAAGACCGGAGGTGTGCTGGGGATGCAGTGAGAGGCAGTCTCAATCTCCTGGTCTGTTGGCTCAGCTGCTCTCAATGTTTTACACCTGCATGAAGCAGCTCTCAATGTTTTACACCTGCATGAATCCGCCTGCAAACTGGGGGTTCTGGGGTGTGCAGGCTGAGTGGATTGTTAAAAAATCACTAAAACAATGCCAATGTTTTTGCGACCCCCCCCCCCCTTGGCCTGCACCCCTGGCGGTTGCCTGTCATGCCAACCCCTTGCTATGCCCGTTTACATAAAGGGTCAATTATGGTTTAGCTTATAATTTTGTTACATGATTACATTTTTAGCAGACAATATATTGTGAAATGCCATACCTGAGTCAAATTGCCCTCTAGGATATCTTCCTCCTGGCTGGGATCAACAGAGACTGAGCCTTCTGCCGAAGTAGAAGGCAGCGTAGAAATTGATGGCCTGGATTCCAACGTGTCTGCCAGGAACCGCAGGTTGTCAAAGTACCACAGCCGTGGTACAGGGATATTCTCTGCAGCTGCTCCAGACTTGGTGGCCTCTTCAATTTTTTTGACCTCTCGCCTGTATGCAGTGCGAATGCTGTTAATTTTTTTTCTTATATAATCTAGATTTGCCGCTGGATAGACGGGCTTGTAGAAGGCCACTAGGTGTTCATAGGCCTGTTTTTTAAGATGCCTATTTTTGTACTCTGCAGATTTTACTTGCCACAAACAGGGCAGTTGCCTGAATTCATCAATGAAGTTGATCAGGAAGTCATGGCTGGTGAAACAGTCCACCATTTTGCAGGACAGTATATGCCTGCAAGACACAGCACAACACAAAACATATTAAAATAGCATGTATCCTAATAAAAGCTGTATAGGGCCCAAAACACACACTTTCTAATCAAATAGTCGTACCTTTGTTTGTGGGGAAGAGTCGTGATTCGCCGATCGATCGTGCTCCAACCAACGATATGTCCGCTAGCGAATCGTCGGCCGAAAGATCTGGCGTCCTTTAAATACAGCGCATGCGTCAACTCCTCCTCCAGTGGCGGGCTTGTGCAGGGGTGTGTACGTGCCGAAGATCAGGCCTACATGCGACACACACACACCTGAGGCAGTGGAATAATCGTTGGCAAGAACCATGTCTCAACGATCTGAGAGCTCTAGTAGTGTGGGCAGAAGTGGTTGGGCCACCAGAAAAACCAGGGCTACACCCATGACCAAGGGGGAAATGGTGGAGATGGTAGGAATCCTAGAAAGGATGGATTATGATGGGAAGTTGGCAAATTATGATCGGCCCAATGCCAGGAAAGATCGCATCATGGACAAGGTGGTGGCCTGTTTAAATAAAAAATATGGTGTGGAGCGATCCAAAGATCAAATTAGGAAACGATGGTCCGACCTTAAACATCGTGAGCAGGATCAGCTGGGCCAAATCCATCGTATTCTGAAAAAAAGTAAGTTATTTTTTTTTATCATGCAATATGTTTTTTTCAAATTTGGTGTATGTTGTATTAACAGGTCTAGTTTATAATGTCTATATAAAAAGTACTATTACTCATTTTATTGGTAATGTCTTGATTAGATCGATCTATTGGTGTTTTTTTAGTATATTACATTAAAAGACAGGAAGCCATAGTTAAAAATATATGTATTGTGTTGCAACGAACGTTCTTTCCTGCACGAATTTTCTCTGCAAACATTCATATTAATCACAGATTATTATTCTATTATTCAAACCTTGAAATAGGAGAAAAAAGAAAACTAAGAGCCAAACAATGGGAAAGGAGGAGGAGAGGTTTGGCAGCTCCATCTGCAGTGGAGGAAGAAGATGAGGACATGGGCCCAGATGGTGGCACAGATTCTCCAAAAGGTAATTGGTTCCGATGCACAGTCAAACATTAATGTACCATATTTTTAGTAGATAACCATGTACATGTCTTAATATTTGTTCCTAAAATAGCTATCAAGCAGGGCACCATGTCCTAACAAATGTACCTCTTGTGACTTTTATGATATGGCAACTTTTTGGTATTATGTAGATGAAGACATTATTCCCGAAATTATCGTGGTGGAGCCAACAAGTGACCAGACACCAGAGCAACATGAAGGTTGATAGGCACAGATTTTTGGGTAGTGGGATCATAGAAATATGTGTATTTGCAATGATTGTTTAACCTTATATTCTTGTATTCCCTTACAAATTTACATTGCAGATGTTCCCTCATGCGAGGATGTGGCATCTCCAGCCAGGTCAGAAACAACATCTCCTGGCAACTTGCCAAGCAGCGTTGCGGGCACATCTGAAAATGTGGAGGATCCTGGACCAAGTGTCGGAGAGCCAATTGTGTGCCCACGTAGGTTTTTTCATAATGATTTTTACCAGTGTTATTTTTAGCCTCCAATTGTCAACACTAGTTCCCTATGGGAGCCTCTTTATATGAATGGAATTCGCACCGTAAGTCGGATCAGGATGCTCTGACTTGCGGGGCCACTTGCGCTGTGAAGATTGAGGGGGAACTACACAGAAAAATTGAATAACCCACCGTGGGTGTCCCCTCCAAGTTCCCAAGCAGGCCTTTTGTGTGTGGTATGGAGTTTGAGGGTAGGCCCACAACAAAAAGACAGCGTGGGTTACCCCCAAAACCCATACCAGATCCTTATCCAAGTATGCAGCTTGTCAGGCCAGGAAAGGGGACAAGCAAGCGGACCAAACCTCCCCTGGACCACAGCAGGACACATGCCCTCAACATGGGGGGGGGTTTTGTTGCTTTGGGCCAGGGGGGGCTCTGCACCCCACACCCAAAAGCACCTTGCTCCCATGTTGAGGAGGACAAGGACCTCATCCCCACAACCCTGTCTGGTGGTTTTGGGAGGTCATGCGGCCAGGGGGTTCCTAGGACTTTGGAAGCAACCTTTAACAAAGGGTGGCCCCCAGATCCCAGACCCCAATCCCTATGTGAATGGGTATGGGGTACATAGTACCCCTGCACATTAACCACATAAATGGAAGTGTATGTGAACAACGACAGGAGACCTTTATGAAATGTTCTTAAATATCTTCATCCGGTCTTCTCCACTCTGCTCTTTGGATCTTCTCCTCTCCACTCTTCTGCTGTCCAATCTTCTGCTCTTATGTTGTCTGCTCTTTTGCCCTAGGCTCTTCTTCTTCCTCCTGTCCTCCTCTGATGCTGTTGCCATGCATTCTGCCCATCTCTGGTCTCTGCAGCTTAATATATATACATTAAGACCATGCCCTCACAATGACGTCATCGTGCGTTCACACCCCTAATGAATATATAGTAAGCTCAGGAGACCGGCAGAATCATCAGCAACAGCATCGGAGGAGGACAGGAGGAAGAAGAGCCTAGGGCAAAAGAGCATAAGAACAGGGTAGGTATTAACTCGAGAGTAATTTAAGATAACCTGGACACAAAATGTTTCTCTATTATTATGACCTCATGTAGGTGATTCACATTGACTCAGTTGTATTTTATTTTACAGATCATGTTTTACATAGTTGCACTTTGGCCAAATTAACCCGTGAGGCTCTACAATGCTGCTCAGACCTAGAGCAAATAAAGGAGACTGCAAGGGCATTGCAAACCAAAATGCGCGATTGTGTGGACATGCTTGCCAAATTTTAAACAAAAATTTTTTATAAGTTTTTAATGTTTGTATTGGGATGTTCCTGATGTTACAAATTTTTTTAAATCTTTTATGCCATTTTTATGACTCAGATGTTAAGAGTGTACCCAAGTTTGGGAAAAGCACTTTAGAACACCCTAACATTAACCCTGTGAATGTTTCTTAATAAAACATTTTTACATTCAACAATGTGTGTTCAATTCTTTATTTGACTTTCGTTGGGGGGTCCAGGTCTAAAGCTGTGTAAAGAAGCACTAAATGTATGATGGCTGTCCTATTCACATATTTACATGTTAATGAAAGCATTTTGGACACTGCCATATGCGAGTTGCTGGCGGTGTCAATGAAATGTTAAAGATCCCACCAGTTTTAACGCATATCACAGTGCGATCTGACATTTCACACAGGATCGAATCACACAAGTGTGAACGACTGTGCGATCCTATCCTGATGCAGCTGAATAAATGCATCATGTGCATCATACAAACTGTATAGATGATTTTGACCTGAACATCTGATCGCATGTAATAAAGGAGCAGTGCGCTACGATATTACATGCCATCAGATGTGCAGTGTGAATTGAGACATACACTTTGTATGGCTACATTCACACTGAACACGCACACAAGTCGCACATGACCCTTTATTTCTGATCTATCTGGATTGGATCGCACAGTGCTTCACACTTGTGGAATACAATCCTGTGCTAAAAGTAAGTGGCGGGTTACCCTTATGCGATGCTGGAAGGCTGCAAAGTCGCAGACTTCCCGCATCGCATAAGTGTGACTCAACACTCAAGGTACTAGCAGTCCTAGGATTCAATATGGCATTGATATTGCCAGTAGCAATCAGTGTAGGGAGATCAGTGTAATCTATAGTGTATTGCTGGTTCTTTGGTCTAGTTCACTTTCCATTACCTATATATAACACTTTGAGATGAACAATGATCAAGTTTCACATAACACTGACATATCCTAACATTGGTGGGCAGTGAGAAGGATGTCATAAATGAACACAACATAACAGGTGTAGGTACGTTGTTAATACCCTAATGTATTATATGAAATATATAGTATGGGCACCTTCTGGACAATGACCACCAATGTAAGTTGACATTAGATGAACCTTGGGTGTGACATAGTTCTCAATGTGAGAGGGTTTGTGGAAATTTTATGGGGTGCAGAAGGCCCTTGTATTTACACCACTGGCTAAAAAATAATACATGGCCATCATCACTTTGGATCAGCTGGTGAGAGACTACAGTAAAGAAACACACTGATGAATGTATTAACCCTTCCAAAGTCACAAATATATAACACATGATTAACCCAAAAAAATATGTTTGGCATATGTGCCCAAATGATTAGAATCCACAATACAGAATCATTGCAATTTTGGTTTAATGTGTTGAAAAATAAGATATCTCTGACATTTATCTTGTGTGTCAAATCTTTAACAACATTAATGTGTGTGTGACATTGATTGCTGCCAGGACACAGCTCCTCTCCCCACGAAATATTCCAGATATTCCTGGCGGATCTGACGGGCCCTCTGTGATGCCAATCCTGAGCGTCCAACTTGCATTGAGGTCATGGACTCCATTTGGTCACGAGGTTGGGCCTCTCCACTTGTACCTGGCATAGCAGGGTCAGTATCCAGTTGCTGCATAACATAATTTTCTGCATTCCTGCGTAGGAAGTTGTGCAAAATGCAGCAACACAGGACCACATTATCAACTTTGTACAGTGCCAGGTGTATGGACGTCAGCAATATCCGGAACCGGTTGGCCATTATCCCGAAGGCATTCTCCACAACTCTGCGAGCTCTGGACAACCGGTAGTTGTAGATACTTTGGTCGGGAGTGAGGTTCCTCTGAGGGTAGGGCTTCATGAGATGCTCCCCAAGCGCAAATGCATCATCTGCGATAAAAACAAAGCTCATACCCTCAACGGTTTGCTCCCTGGATGGCAGGTTCAGAGTGCCACTATGAAGACGACGAGCGAACTCCATCTGCTCAATAACTCCCCCATCCGAATTGCGGCCATTTTTGCCAATATCCAAAAAAATAAACTCATAGTTTGCATTAACTATGGCTAGCATGACTATACTAAAAAATCCTTTATAATTGTAATAAAATGTGCTGGAATTCAGAGGGGGGACAATGCGGACGTGCTTCCCATCTATAGCACCCCCACAATTGGGAAAATTCCACTTCTCCAGAAATTGAGCAGAAATCTCCAGCCATTGCTCTGCGTTTGAAGGAAACTGTGGGGGAAAAACAAAAAAAAAAAACAAGATTTAGTGCTTGAGCACATCACATTATTAATTACACACACAGTTGTCTGTTAAATGCTTATGCATCTTTTTAAAAATATAAACAGGAAGGCAATCGTTTGGATTTGGGGATGTAACATATACATACATTTTACACCTCCTATTGTTCTTCTATTGTAAAGGGCCATACACACTATAAGATTCTCTGAAGACTTTTTCCTTCAGATTTACCTTTTCTATGTAGTGCAAGGGCCTGCCAGATTGCATAGGATTTGAAAGTGTTTGTTTGACCTCATATTATCTGGTTTTGGTAAATCGTAAGGAAAAATTGTTGAGAAAATCTTATAGTGTGTATGGCCCATTATACTCACCAGCTAGAGCTGAGATTTACAAACTATGGCCCTCCAGCTGGTGCAGAACTACACATCCCATGAGGCCTTGTAATTCTCTGACATTCACAGACATGACTAGGCATGATGGGAATTGTAGTTCCTGAACAACTGGAGGGCCATAGTTTGAAGACCTCTGAGCTAGAGCTTTGGTATATGCTGACTTTTAGATTTAGCATGTGGATGGGGGGGATGGGTAAGTAAAACTGGGCATTTATACATCAATAAGGGCTTGTGGTCAGTGAAGTTTTTAACATCATTACATAAACATACACAATCATAGGTGGGAATGGATGGACTGATGTATTTAAGATAAATCATAAACTAGGTACTAAAACATTGGCCAAGGAATAATTGTTTGAGGGAAAGTAATAAAATGACACAGATTCAAAATACTGTTAACATGCAATGCGTTTAAGGACACATAGGAGAGAATGGTGGGGTGATTAGTGGGTAATTTTACAAATGGTAAAGATAATCTACATCTTTACTACTATGTGCATGCGGACAGAGGGTAGTTACAAAATAATGGCCTGTGTCAATTGCTGTACATCCAAAAACATCATAATTTGGGTTAAACGACTAATACATGTAATGTAAAAAATAAAACATACCTTGATATAGTCCTTCTGCAAGACCTTGATGATGGCAGAGCAGGTCTCAGGGATGATGACTAGTGTTGAGCGAACACGGACTGTATTATTTGTGTTCGTACCGAATAATTGGATTTTTTGTACCCGAACACGGACACGGACACTTTACTGTATGTTTGGGTAAAAATCCGTGTTCGGTCGTTTTATTTCCGGGTTTTGCATGCTTTGGCGCTCTTTTCATGGCGGGCTTTCAACAGCCAATCAACAATCGTTTAACTGGTGTGCCTTAAGCCATCCCAGCCATGCCTGCAAATGTCTCAGTAGCTGTGATTGGCCGTCTGAAGCATGTGACCAAGTCTTTACAAGTTCCAGGCAGCCGCAGCGTCTTCATTCTGCTGCTTAGATCAGGGACAGAGCACACATCAACGTGCTGGCTGCTGATTAGGGAAAGACAGGCAGGAAAAAAACATTTGTGTCCGGATAGAATTGAGGGACAGGTCGGAGTGTTTAGGCAGGGCGAGTTGTAGGCATTTTAGGGATAGAGTCTGCTGAATTATAGGGTCAGTGTCTTCTACAAACTACAATCGATATTGCTGTGTGGGGGGTGGGGTCTGCACTCAATCCTGATCTACGATCTCTTCTCAATCCTGTTAGGGAGAGGCTGCTGCTGAATTTTAGGGTCAGAGTGTTCTACAAACTACAATCGATATTGCTGTGTGGGGTCTGCACTTAGTCCCGATCTACGATCTCTTCTCAATCCTGTTAGGGAGAGGCTGCTGCTGAATTTTAGGGAAACTGTGTTCTACAAACTACAATCGATATTGCTGTGTGGTGTGGGATAGGAGATAGGCAGGTGTCAGTGATCCACATCCATTTTTCTGTGTGTGAGCTGCAGTGAACACAATCTTTTTGGGCTGCAGTGAACACAATCTTTTTGGGGTGCAGTGAACAACGTCCTTTGTGGGGTGCAGTGAACACAATCTTTGTGGGGTGCAGTGAACACAATCTTTGTGGGGTGCAGTGAACACAATCTTTGTGGGGTGCAGTGAACAAAATCCTTTTTGGGGTGCAGTGAACAACATCCTTTTTGGGGTGCAGTGAACAACATCCTTTTTGGGGTGCAGTGAACACAATCCTTTGTGGGGTGCAGTGAACACAATCTTTGTGGGGTGCAGTGAACACAATCTTTTTGGGGTGCAGTGAACAACATCCTTTTTGGGGTGCAGTGAACACAATCTTTGTGGGGTGCAGTGAATACAATCTTTTTGGGGTGCAGTGAACAAAATCCTTTTTGGGGTGCAGTGAACAAAATCTTTTTGGGGTGCAGGGAACAGAATCTTTGTGGGGTGCAGTGAACACAATCTTTGGGGGGTACAGTGAACACAATCTTTTTGGGGTGCAGTGAACAAAATCCTTTTAGGGTGCAGTGAACACAATCTTTGTGGGGTGCAGTGAACAAAATCCTTTTTGAGGTGCAGTGAACACAATCTTTGTGGGGTACAGTGAACACAATCTCATACTTCTGAAGATTTGAGGGTGCTGCCTGTTCCATACTCCTCCTCCTACTGCTCAACCATCCTTTTAGGGGTACAATCAATAGTAATTGGGGCCTAGTGTGGTGGTGTACGTGTGAGATACATACACTTTCTTTTTGATCATATTTTCTATTCCGCTATTCAATTAAAACCTTTGGGGATCAATTAAATTGCGTGATAGTCTGTGTCGGTACGTGTGAGATCCGCCTTTCCAAGTTTTTGGGGTTCATCTCATACTTCTGAAGATTTGAGGGTGCTGCCTGTTCCATACTCCTCCTCCTACTGCTCAACCATCCTTTTAGGGGTACAAACAATAGTAATTGGGGCCTAGTGTGGTGGTGTACGTGTGAGATACATACACTTTCTTTTTGATCATATTTTCTATTCCGCTATTCAATTAAAACCTTTCTAGGGCAAGATCTTAAATTACAGAAATATGAGGAGACCGTCAAATAAGGGCCGTGGCCTGGGTCGTGGTGCTGCTGGTAGAGCTCCTGTTGCAAGGAGAGGACGTGGTCGATCTGTGCCAGCTACACGCACAAGTGAAACACCTTCCTCAAGTGTGAGTAGGCGACAGAACCTGCATCAGTATTTGGTAGGGCATCATACGCCCCTAGAAGTGATGAGGCCAGAACAAGTGGAGGCGATAGTAGATTGGTTTGCTGCTGACAGTGCCTCCAGTTCCTTCACATTGTCTCCCACCCAGTCTACTGCAGAAAGGTCACAGTTGGCACCTGCAGCCGATGTCCAACCGTCTTTCACCTCACCCCCTTGCAAATCAGGCAAGCAGTCTGAGCCCCAAGCCATACAGCAGTCTCTTCTTTTTGATGACTCTGTCAGCAGGGTTTCCCAGGGCCATCCACCTAGCCCTGCCCCAGAAGTGGAAGAGATTGAGTGCAGCGATGCCCAACCACTTATTTCTCAAGATGAGTACATGCAAGGATCATCGCAGCACGTCTCCGATGATGACGAAACGCAGGTGCCAACTGCTGCGGCGTTCAGCATTGTGGAGACCGACAAGGAGGGCAGGGGTGAAGACTGGGTGGAAGATGTGGAGGACGATGAGGTCCTCGACCCCACATGGAATGAACGTCATGCAGGTGACCTGAGTAGTTTGGAGGAAGAGGCGGTGGTCGCACAGAGCCACCAGCACAGCAGAAGAGGGAGCAGGGTGCAGAAGCGGAGCGGCCGTGCCCTAGACACTACGCCCGCTACTGCCCAACGCAGCAAGGGAACGAGCGCACCAAAGTCAGCTCAAAGGAGTTCTCTAGCGTGGAAGTTCTTTAGAAAATGTGCTGATGACAGGACACGAGTGGTTTGCACCCTGTGCAATCAGAGCTTGAAGCGAGGCATAAACCTTCTCAACCTGAGCACAACCTGCACGATCAGGCATCTAAGTGCAAAGCACGAGCTGCAGTGGAGTACACACCTTCAAAACCAAGAAACGTCTCTGGCTCATCCTGCTTCCTCTTCTGCTGCAGTCTCGGCCGCTCCAGCCACATCTGTAGTGATACCGGCACCTGCCACCCCGCAAACAGACGATCTGTCAGCAACACCACCACCTGGGTCACCAACAACCATCTCCACAATGTCCCATGGAAGCGTTCAGCTTTCCATCTCCCAAACACTTGAGAGGAAGAGGAAGTACCCCCCTACCCACCCGCGATCCCTGGCCCTGAATGCCAGCATTTCAAAATTATTGGCCTTTGAAATGCTGTCATTCCGTCTGGTGGAGACGCACAGTTTTAAAAACCTTACGTCGGTGGCTGTCCCACAGTACGTCGTGCCCAGCCGCCACTACTTTTCCAGGCAAGCCATCCCTTCCCTGCACAACCAAGTGGGGGAAAAAAATCAGGTGTGCACTGCGCAACGCCATCTGTGCCAAGGTCCACCTAACTACCGATACGTGGACCAGTAAGCACGGTCGGGGGGGGTTATATCTCCCTAACGGCACACTGGGTAAATGCAGTGGCGGATGGGCCTGAGGCGGATAGCAATTTGGCGCATGTCCTTCCACCACCGAGGATTGCAGGGCGCTTCAGTTTGCCTCCTGTTCCTAACTCCTCCTACTCCGCTTCCTCATCCTCTACCGCCTCCTCATCCGGACAGCGTAACACCTTCACCACCAACTTCAGCACGGCCAGGGGTAAACGACAGCAGGCAGTTTTACAACTTGCCTGTTTGGGGGACAAACCACACACCGCGCAGGAGTTGTGGAGGAGCATGGAACAGCAGACAAATGAGTGGTTGCTGCCAGCGAGCCTCAAGCCCGGCCTGGGCGAAATCTCATAGCAGCTCTGGGCCTAGCCGGTTTGACGCACATCCCTTGCCTGGCGCATGTGCTGAATTTGGTGGTGCAGAGGTTCCTTAAAAACTACCCCGATATGTCAGAGCTGCTGCAGAAAGTGCGGGCCGTTTGTGCGCACTTTCGGCGTTCTCACCCTGCTGCTGCTCGCCTGGCAGCGCAACTTCGGCCTTCCCGCTCACCGCCTCATATGTGACGTGCCCACAAGGTGGAACTCCACCTTGCACATGCTGGAAAGACTGTGCGAGCAGCAGCAGGCCATAGTGGAGTTTCAGCTGCAGCACGCACGCGTGAGTCGCTCTGCAGAACAGCACCACTTCACCACCGAGACCTGTGTGCCTTGTTGCGCTGTTTTGAGTACTCCACCAACATGGCCAGTGGCAATGACGCCGTTCTCAGCTTAACTATCCCACTTCTATGCCTCCTTGAAAAAACAATTCGGGCGATGATGGAAGAGGATGTGGCAAAGGAGGAGGAGGAGGATGAAGAGGTAACATTTCCAAAGCTTTCAGGGCAGTCATTCACAAGGGGCTCCGAGGGTGGGTTCCTGCACACACAAACGCCAGGGACACAATTGTCCAGCAGGGGCACAGTTCTGGAGGATGAGGAGGAGGAGGAGCTGGAGGAGGAGATGGAACCATGTTCACAGCAGGGTGGCACCCAGGCCAGCTCATGGCCATCACTGGTGCGTGGCTGGGGGGATACAGAGGACACGGACGATACACCTCCCACAGAGGACAGCCTTTCGTTGCCTCTGGGCAGCATGGCACACATGAGCGATTACATGCTGCAGTGTCTCCACAACGACCGCCGAGTTGCCCACATTCTAACTTGTGCTGATTACTGGGTGGCCACGCTGCTGGATCCCCGTTACAAGGACAACGTACCGTCCTTAATTCACTCACTGGAGCGCGATCGCAAGATGCGCGAGTACAAGCGCACGCTGGTAGACGCCATGCTGCTGGCATTCCCATCTGACAGCGGGGCCGCAGTGGAAGCACAAGGCAGAGGAGGAGGAGGAGGAGGTCGCCAACGCAACCAGGGCACCGCCAGCACCTCAGAAGGCAGGGTTAGCATGGCCGAAATGTGGAAAAGCTTTGTCAGCACGCCACAACAAACAGCAGCACCAGCAGCTCAGATGGAACGTCTTAGCAGGAGGCAGCATTTTACCAACATGGTGGAGCAGTATGTGTGCACACGCCTACATGTAGTGAATGAGGGGTCTGCCCCCTTCAACTTCTGGGTCTCCAAATTGGGCACATGGCCTGAGCTTGCCCTTTACGCCTTGGAGGTGCTGGCGTGCCCTGCAGCCAGTGTATTATCTGAACGGGTATTTAGCACGGCTGGGGGCGTTATAACAGACAAGCGCAGCCGCCTGTCCAGAGACAATGTGGACAAGCTCACGTTCATTAAAATGAACCAGGCATGGATCCCACGGGACTTTTCCGTACCTTATGCAGAATAGCAATGGATACCGACCTTACCCACCCATTGTTCCATTTTTGCTCTTTCTCACTCTTTTGGGGTGTACCCTCATTTAAGATTTGTGAAAAGAAGCAGTGTTGGCTACCTCGTCCTCCTCCTCAGGGCCAGATTAACGTAGGGGCTATTGGAGCTGCAGCTCCAGGCCCCTACCTTTTATATAGGCCCCGGGTTGGCCATATTCACTGTTACCGCTCTTCTGTCACTTGTAAACACAGAAGTCTGGCTTCTATGCTCGCTTCCCCAGGCAGCACCCTCAGAACCTCCCCACACAGCGCGAAGGCCGGACAAGGAGGGACAGTTGCCGATGCATGGATGTGTTTATGGGCTTCAGAGACAGCATCCCATGTTGAATTAGGCATGCATGGCTGCACCCTTCCTCCTCTGGGTGCATGGCAAGGCACGGCCCTTAAAAATCCTCAGCACCAAGCCCATGATGCTCTTAATCCGGCCCTGGTCCTCCTCCACCGCCGCTTCCACCTACACCACCCATAGGTGTGCGCAGCCTATTGCATTAAGGTGTGCACCCCAAAGTTGAAATACACATGCATGTGTTTGCCAGCAGGGAGAGTAATGTATCGGGGCCATGTACCTGTAGGCAAAGAGAAATAGAGCAGAGCAGGTCCGAGGGAGATCTTTCCCATCTCCTCACTGGCAATGCTATGTGCCCTAGGTGATTAGGGTGTTCCCAGGCACACCCGGCACACCCTGTGCGCATGCCTATGTCACCGCCACATCCACCACCACCTCAACCTCCCTCCTACTCCATATGGGCCTCGTCCTTCAGAGATGAAGAAGAACATTGTTTTATTTTTCTGTTTTTTTTTTTGTTGTTTTAAGTTATTTCCCTATCCACATTTGTTTGCAGAGCACTTGCCATGCTCTTAATTACGTTTTGCTGCCATTTGCAGCACTCTAGCCCTTTCCTTTGGTGTTTTAGAGCCATTTTAGTGCCTTAAAGTTCGGGTCCACATTGACTTCAATGGGGTTCGGTGTCCGGGAAAAGTTCGGTAAAAGTCCGGGACACGGACCCGGACTTTTTTTTAAAGTTCGGCCGAACCCGTCGAACACGGACATCTAGGTGTCCGCTCAACCCTAATGATGACTCCAAGTGCTTGGGGGGAGATGCCTGTGGTGAACTTCAGATCCTGCAGGCTTCTCCCTGTTGCAAGATACCTCAAAGTCGCAATTAACCTTTGCTCAGGAGTAATTGCAACCCGCATACAAGTATCCTGCTTCAGAATATAGGGGGACACCAGGGCAAGAAGACGGTAAAAGATGGGATCCGTCATCCTCAAATAATTCCTGAAATCAGGATTATTTTCCTGGAGCTCCCTCAGCAAGGACATGTGGGAAAATTGATCACGGTTAAGCAACCAATTTTTCGTCCAGGAGGTCCGGTTCTTCTTCCTCTTGCTCGTACGTCGCTTCAGAGCCAAAACTCCTACGCTAAGTACAGCAATGGTCGAATCCACGGGCTCCATAATAAATTCTCGAACGATGTCTCGGAAAATAGCGAAATGTCGTCAACCAAACAAATGCTACTGAAATCAGCGCGAGATGCCCAGAAGGGTCACTCACTTCCTCTTTTGTAGCGGTGACTGTGCGTGGAACATACTGACGTCATTTTCTGTCGGCAGACAAAAGTCCTGGGCAAGTTTTGAGCACTTTTCAACAGACAAACAACAAACACGACAGCCGTGGACATTTGACGGCCGATCGGTCGGCCAACGATCGGTACGTGTGTACGGGGCATAAGTCCCCATTCACACTAGCGCGACTTGTCAGGCGACTTGGTCGCCTGACAAGTCGCGGTTGGTCTCCTGCCATTGATTAGCACAGGACCTGTTCTATTAGGAGCGACACAAGTCGCTCCGACTTAGAAAAAGGGTCCTGTACTACTTTGGGG
The DNA here is from genome assembly GCF_965119305.1 of Pelophylax lessonae. Lineage (NCBI taxonomy): Eukaryota > Metazoa > Chordata > Amphibia > Anura > Ranidae > Pelophylax > Pelophylax lessonae. The sequence goes on along the minus strand of NC_138774.1, from coordinate 262,668,139 downwards.
CGACTGTAGGCGACTTGCATTGACTTCAATGATATGAAGTCCTTGCATGTCGCACCGAGGTCGCGGTGCACAGCACAGGTCGCCCCGGCAAGTCGTGTCGCCCCTGTGTGAATGGACTCTTAGGGTATTTATGTTTTACAGAAATAAATAAAAACTGCATTGTAAGCACCCCAGTTGGTGTTACATGGTTTATCTCAACTCCATAAGGCTGGGTTCACACTAACTACGGCTGTGGCTGGCAGCAGGGGCATCTCTGTTCTCCATTTCAGGTGTGAATCAGGTTCGAATTTTTGCCTGAAATCGGACCTGAAATGGAGCCAAAGTTGCACAGGACCCTTTTCCAGTGCGGACCATGGCCGTCCCAGAGCTGTGGGAACTGGCTGCATTGAGAGCCGGTCACAGTCTCCTTTCATGCAAATAGGATACGGGGAATCCAGCCTAATTGTTACATAAGCAGGACAGCATGGTATGTTGAAAAACAAAGGATTTACTGGCAGGATCACCAGGTGAAAAAAAAAGAAAGTAAAAAAGCCAAAAACTATTGAAGCCACCACATCTGAGAATTGGTAAACTGCAAAATAATAAATGTTTGCTTTTGGGTTTAGTACTGTTTTAAACATATCAATATTGCTCCCCATAATGTTTTCATTTACATTCTGCCTACTAATGCATCCTTGGTGTAGACAATATACAAGGCGTATCTCTGGTGATAACTGCTATAGTTCCTAGTGTGTCTGTCAGCTCTCAATCCAGCTTTAAAGTCCACAAATGGCTGGTGTCATGGCTGGTTATGTATTCAGCACCATGGCAACTGCAGATCTAAATAAAGCTTAAGTTGCCACCGCCATAGGAAGGTTTAATTCTAGCTTTAACCACTTGCCGACCACTAGCAGTACAGTACACATACTGCAGGAAGTCGGCTCTGTACGTCGTTTTCGTGGGACCGCTAGTGGGGGAGCGCGCTGCTAAAGGCGCGCACACACGCCGTTTGGCTACAGGGGGAGCCAATCAGTGGGCCCGGTGGGCGCAATTTCCACCCGCAATCACTCACCATGGAGACAGAACGGTGGTCTGCCATTGTAAACACGGCATACCGCTGTTATGTCAGTTGCGAATACAGGGATTCTGTGTTCCTCTTATTAAGGAACACAGGTCTCTGTTCATACAGCAAGCCCCCCACAGTTAGAAAACACCCCCTAGGGCAGTGCTGGTGAACCTTCACACCCCAGATGTTTTGGGACTACATTTCCCATGATGCTCCTGTACTCTGCAGTGTAGTTGAGCATCATGGGAAATGTAGTTCTAAAACATATGGGATGCCAAGGTTCGTCATCACTGCCCTTGACACATTTAACCCTTTGATTACCCTGGTGTTAACCCCTTCCCGGCCAGTGTCATTAGTACAGTAACAGTGCATATTTTTAGCCCTGATTATTGTAGTAATGTCACTGGTCCCCTCAAAAGTGTCAGTTAGGTGTCCGATCTGTCTGACGCAATGTCGCAGTCCAACTAATAATCGCTGATCGCCGCCATTACTAGTAGAAAAAAAAAAATAAAAATAAAATAAATCTTTCCCCTAGATTGTAGACGCGATAACTTTTGTGCAAACCAATGTATATACACTTATTGGGATTTTTTTTTACCAAAAATATGCAGCAGAATACAAATTGGCCTAAAATTATGAAGAATTTAGATTTTTAACTAATTTTTTTTTCTTTTTTTTTATTGGGAAAGTTATATAGTAGAAAGTAAAAAATACCAACAAAAGAAAGCCTACTTTATGGGAAAAAAAAAAAAAAGGACATCAATTTTATTTGGGTACAGCGTGGCACGACTGCACAATTGTCAGTTAAAGTAAAGCAGTGCCGTATCGCAAAAAAAATTGCCTGGGCATTAAGGGGGCAAACCTTTCGGTCCAGAAGTGGTTAAGAGGCTGCTTTCGGAGATATGATGGGTCTAAAGAGTGCAATTATGCCTCCTTATTGGAGCTATGTATGTAAATTCTATACAAATATCTAAGGCTGCATCCATGGCAATCCCAAAAGAATTGAAAAATAAAATCCTTTAGCCAGGTAATATAAATGAGATGAACGCATATTTAGTAATTACTCATTAAAGCGGAGTTCCACTCAAAAGTGGAACTTCCACTTATCTGTCTCCTTCCCCCCCTCCGGTGCCACATTTGGCACCTTGCAGGGGGGAGCGGGTGCCAATTTTTGACAAGTACACTGTCCCCACTTCCGTCGGACCTCGTTCGGCCCCTTGCTCCTCCCTCTGCTTCCTGGCCAATTACCGAGAGCAGCGCGCTTCGCACGTGCACAGTAGGGACCTGGCCGTGAAGCCGCAAGGCTTCACTCCTGGGTTCCCTTACATGCAATGGCAACGACAGCCAATGGAAACATCGGCTGTGGTGCCGACATCACTGGATTCCAGGACAGGTAAGTGTTCTAATATTAAAAGTCAGCAGCTACAGTATGTGTAGCTGCTGACTTTTCATTTTTGGAGGGGGGGGGGGGTTAGGAACACCTCTTTAAGTTATATCACTGAGGTAGCACAGATTCACAGAACTTGGACACTTTTAAACATCTGTTTGTCGAGAATATTGTATTTGCATTCATAATAAGAAATGGTCCAGTCTGGCATAACAGCTTGTCTATACCAATATAGTAAACATTATTATGAGCACCTTTGAGAATGAGTGTTTTTTTTTGTTTTTTTAAACTTGTTTTATTGGAGTAAAGCAGTAGTTACATACAACCAGGGCTTTTTTTTTTCTCAGAAAATAGGTGCAGGAACTCAACCACTACCACACTGTAGGTGGCTCTGTTTCTCTCTCAAGTGCAGGGAGATTATCCAGTGGGGGTGTCCCCATGGCACGGCACCTGCACCCCCCTTGTCCCCATCCTGCACTCAGTAAGACCCGCTCAGGAGATCAGATCTGTGGGAGCCAAGCCGTCACTTGTAAACCCAGAAGCTGGCCTTCTGGGTTTACAAGTAATAGTGTTGAGCAGGGAGCAAAGGGCCTGAGCCAGAGGTGGTGGAGTTTCACCAAGTTCCAGCTGAAAAAAAAGCCCAGCATACAACGATTTTGCTCAACATGAGCACAGAAGGCACAACACATGTAAAATTGACATGAGGTACAATCGAAAAGGCAGATATCATTTATCTGACCGAGCATTCTACTAGGTGCAATTTCTGCTGGTTACCTTGGGTACGTGCGAGAATATAAAATGACCTAAAGATTTCTCTAATTATAAACCAGTACATTTCCAATCTCCTTTTAACCATGATTGATGGTAAGTGGGGAGGTACACCATCTATCCCAGATCTTATTATATTTCACAGAGCATCCCCTATGTTCGTATACAACATTTTCATAAGGTAGGACATTATTTACCATCTTCATCCATGTGGCAGCAGAGGGTGGAGCCGGCTGAATCCACTTAATTGCTATAGCTTTCCAGGCCAGGAATAAAGTCTCTCTCAACATAGTTCTATCATATCTCTGCCATGGCTCCCCATCCAGGATACCAAGAAGGCACCGGCAGCGAGAGAACAGTAGAGAATGTCAATTACCTTATCCCAATATCTGGCAATCACAGGGCACAGCCCCATAACATGTAATGGTGGACTTTGTTAGCTGTTGCATATGTAGGAAACCCTCCAAATTGTAATATTGGGGAAATGTAAGTTTTGGATTTAAATAAAAAATGCCTTTAAAATTACACTTACAGCACCAGCATATACTAAAGTGAGAGTAGTGTAAATGTTTGGTTATCTAATAGCAACTTTTTAATCTCTTCTTCCCTGGAAACATATCTTTAATTTGTACTTTTTTGTTGTAAAGACCTAAAAAATATAGTTTCAACATCCTGATATTTCTCCCCCATATAGGTCAACACTTTTGTTCTGTTTCGTGTGGTTATGGTGACAATCTCTAGCGCTAGAAGACGCTCCAAGATGATGACACCCAATTGTAGTCTAGAGAAACAGATTGGCGTCCAGGTCTGGTAAGTTTACATATCTCAAGAAACCCTGACATAACGTAAAAATGACTATGAAAATCCAACTTTAACGCAGTACATGTTTCACTATTGATAACAAACACCAAGGATTATCTGCATGGTCTACAAAATAATTTATCACACAGAATTTCTCACTCAGAAAACAGTCGGTTCACACTATGGCGACACGACTTCGGGGGCGACTAGTGAAGTCGCCGTGCACCGCGACTTCGGCGCGACTTGCACGGACTTCACATAATGGAAGTCAATGCAAGTCGCTCCGACTTCGGACAAAAGTAGTGCAGGAACCTTTTTCTAAGTCGGAGCGACTTGAGTCGCTCCTATTAGAATGGTTCCCATAGCACAGAATGGAGCACGACTTGTCAGGCGACCAAGTCGCCTGACAAGTCGCGGTAGCGTGAACCGGCAGTAAAGGCTAAAATAAAAAAAATAAAAGCATTTCTTTGTTTTGCTATAGACTCGGAACTTGTTTCAGATAACTCATTGCCCACTGCACTTTCAACATGGGGCAACTCTTGCTGGCATTTGTCTACATAAAAATAAAAAAATTGCACCTTCTGGATTCCTCTGGGTTACCCTTAGCAACTGATAGCAGACAAATAGCATTTAAAGGCCTTGGCTCAATCAATGAACAGTCCAGAGGATGTTGGTTTTTATGTTTTATTTAGAACTGGGATGGGAGAAGGGATGAGTGGGATACTACAACTAGAACTATGCACAATCCTGAGGACAACTAACTGTAGTGTGGGGCAAGGCCGCTGCTTCATTTTGCCTCTAAAGTGAAGATGAAGAATCTGAACTCCTGTTTAGATTACTCTTCAGGGTCTAACTTGGCACCCCCTTTTTCACTTGCTGTGTGTGCTGACCTCCTGTCCACTGACACCCTTCTGGAGTGGTCCCCTTCCTCTGCAGACCCCCGACAAGCTTCCCGGTACTCACGGACACTGTTTTTCCCTGGGTTGCTTCTGCCTTCAACTCCTATGTCAGCATCCACTGGACCCCCCGGATTAGCACCACACCTCTGGCTCACCAGGCCGACTGCCTGTGACCACCTTCCATACAGACAGGAGGAGAGACAGCCATCACCCTCCTCCTAGGACCTGGCTTCCTGCCCAAAGACACCCTGCCACATGTTCCCTTGGCTTATATAACGTATCCCAGGATGCACTACTGCCTGTGCCAACCCTCTGGGACCGTTACAAAACCTGTGTGTCTCTAGCTGGGTTTCCTCCACTGTACAACAGGCTCCCCTGTTGGACACAGTGGGGACACTCCCTCAGACCAAGTGAATCACACATGGACACATGCAACAGGCCTAACTACTGATCAGGCTTCCCTGATAAGCAGATGGAGCATACTATAGTTTACCTACTAGCACCTACCTAGCTGGGAGCTACACTTAATTCCTCATTTATTAAATTCAGCAAAGAATCATGAGTCTTTACTCTGGAAGTCAGCGCTATGTCATTGTTTGTTCAAGTAGATCATATAATGTTCATGGGGGAATTAACACAGCGTAGTCAACGATCTCTGAAATCCAACGTGCGTGGTCCCTGGAGGGAATTTAAAGCAGAGCCAAAGGCTTTTTTGAACAGACTGCAAACAGGCAGGCTATTATTGCAGGCAAAAAATTGGGGGGAGCATACCCATGTATTTCTAAAGCTGCTGCAGCTATGAACCAAAAGACATGTATATTAAAAAAGAATCGCGCGCAAATGCAAAAGAAATAACTACCAAATCTGAAGACAATCCATAAATAAAAATGGGGGTTTGGTCCCACCATATGGCCATATCGTGCTCAAGCCCACTACTGCGTCAAAGTACCCCATTATCAGTGGGTCCTACACTATCCATGAAAAAGAGATGAATCCAGCCTTTCTAACATTCATCTCTTTTTCATGGATAGTGTAGGACCCACTGATAATGGGATACTTTGACGCAGTAGTGGGCTTGAGCACGATATGGCCATATGGTGGGACCAAACCCCCATTTTTATTTATGGATTGTCTTCAGATTTGGTAGTTATTTCTTTTGCATTTGCGCGCTATTCTTTTTTAATATACATGTCTTTTGGTTCATAGCTGCAGCAGCTTTAGAAATACATGGGTATGCTCCCCCAAATTTTTTGCCTGTTTATTATGTATTCGGTCTGACCAGACTATCGAGGTTGAGCAACCCTCCCCACCCACCCCACACACACCTGTACTCAATCAGTGTCCACCATCAAGTGGATATAGGAGGAGTCCCCTGTAGTGCATTTGCACATCCTTCCCAGCAAGGAGTGTTATCTCCAAGGGTTAGAAAGGCTGGATTCATCTCTTTTTCATGGATAGTGTAGGACCCACTGATAATGGGGTACTTTGACGCAGTAGTGGGCTTGAGCATGATATGGCCATATGGTGGGACCAAACCCCCATTTTTATTTATGGATTGTCTTCAGATTTGGTAGTTATTTCTTTTGCATTTGCGCGCTATTCTTTTTTAATATACAAGGCTATTATTGCAGAAGAGACATGCAATAAAAGTCACCTACCTGCCTACTTGCAGTCTTCTGGGGTAATGTAAGCTGAGCTGCACATGCACAGCTCAGCTTGCATTGCTGGCACAGTCTGTGTGCCGGGATGACTAACTTCTGTACAGTAGTTACCTCATCCTGTGCTAGCCAATGGAGATGAACGAAGATCGGCACCCAGGGCGAAGAAGCTGGGGATGGCAAGTGACCTGGACCTCTAGAGAAGGTGACTTTAGCTCCCCTTTAAAATATTTACAGACCATCTATAGGCTTGCTCAAGTTATTGATTTAATGCTACATGATCTAGACTACTATAATTATTACCTGCATTTATAGACAACATCTTAAGGGAAATCAGTGCTCCTTTTTCCCCTTATTTTTTTTTTTCCTTCTCTGTCTTCTTTCTATATTCTTATATTGATGCATATGTATAATTTAAATCTATCATTTTTTTAATTAAGACTAAACTATAATTTTTTAATTAAGACGAAACAAAGAATGAATTGTTTTTCGGCAACTAATTGTTGATTTGGAAAATAATATTTTCCTGCTAATAAAAAAAATAAATAAAAAAGGTCCACATGCAGAACAGACTTACATTTCTTTAATAAAAGTGGAACTTTATTCAAGGTAAAATATACCATAAAACTGAAAATTAATCTGTGCAATATTTTCTTTTCAGGGCCACTGCAAAACCCATCATTGTCCTGCTCCCTGTCTTAGGACTGACCTGGTTATGTGGCATTCTGGTACATCTCAGTGTAATCTGGGCCTATGTTTTTATCTTCTTGAATTCATTTCAGGTACTGGATATTTTCCCTTATATATTTAATCCGCTTTATCTTTTATGCATTTGTTTCATGTGGGGACCCATTTAATAAGCAAAAGAAAAACAGTTTTTCATTCTCCCGACTTTTTGTAAAAGTAAACTCTCAAAATCAAGTAAAGAAAATAAAGCTTGATAATTTTGTGCAAAGCTAATTTTTAGGTGTTATGTGCTGTAGTTTCAATCCATTCTAAGAACTCATGTTGATACCAATCCACGTGCAACTTACCATACAACTATAGGCAAAACTTTTTTTTTTTCATTTTCAAGTAGAACAAGGGAGGGTTATAACCACTGTCAAATTTTTTTTCACCCCATTGCAACTCATGGCGGAGATTTCCCTTCACTGTCCCATAGACAAACAGGAAGTGAACGGTTCCCTTTCCGGCAATGGCGGCGGCACCCGACATCGCTGGACTCCAGGACAGGTACTGTACCTTTCATAACAAAAGTCAGCAGCTACAGTATGTGTAGCTGCTGACTTTTAATTTTTGGAGGGGAAGGCAGAACTCCGCTTTAAAGTCCCATGAAGAATCTCACATGTATGGGAAAAAGAGAAAAAGTCCCATCAAGAATCTCACATGTATGGGAAAAGAGAAAAAGTCCCATCACGAATCTCACATGCATGGGAAAAAGACCCATCAAGAATCTCACATGTATGGGAAAAAGAGAAAAAGTCCCATCAAGAATCTCACATGTATGGGAAAAGAGAAAAAGTCCCATCAGGAATCTCACATGTGTGGGAAAAAGAGAAAAAGTCCCATCACGAATCTCACATGTATGGGAAAAAGAAAAAGTCCCATCACGAATCTCACATGTGTGGGAAAAAGAGAAAAAGTCCCATCACGAATCTCACATGTATGGGAAAAAGAAAAAGTCCCATCACGAATCTCACATGTGTGGGAAAAAGAGAAAAAGTCCCATCAAGAATCTCACATGTATGGGAAAAAGAAAAAGTCCCATCAAGAATCTCACATGTATGGGAAAAAAGAAAAAGTCCCATCACGAATCTCACATGTATGGGAAAAAGAGAAAAGTCCCATCAAGAATCTCCCATGTATGGGAAATAAAGAAAAGTCCCATCAAGAATCTCCTATGTATGGGAAAAAGAGAAAAGTCCCATCAAGAATCTCCCATGAATGGGAAAAAGAGAAAAGTCCCATCAAGAATCTCCCATGAATGGGAAATAGAGAAAAGTCCCATCAAGAATCACCCATGTATGGGAAAAAGAGAAAAGTCCCATCAAGAATCTCCCATGTATGGGAAAAAGAGAAAAGTCCCATCAAGAATCTCACATGTATGGGAAAAGAGAAAAAGTCCCATCACGAATCTCACATGTATGGGAAAAGAGAAAGTCCCATCAAGAATCTCACATGTATGGGAAAAAGAAAAGTCCCATCAAGAATCTCCCATGTATGGGAAAAAGAGAAAAGTCCCATCAAGAATCTCACATGTATGGGAAAAGAGAAAAAGTCCCATCAAGAATCTCACATGTATGGGAAAAGAGAAAAAGTCCCATCAAGAATCTCATATGTATGAGAAAAGAGAAAAAGTGGCATCAAGAATCTCACATGTATGGGAAAAGAGAAAAAGGAAAGCACTTCCAATAGCGTAAAATCCACAGTAACTTATTAAAAATGCTTTAAAAACCCTCACATATATAAAAGTGAAAAGATGATAAGAGAGCGCTATAGTATACATCCACAGTAACTCGTTACACTTCCGTGTGTGTGATAAAGTCATGATGCCAGGCTCCACACACACAATTCATCACAAATGTTAAATCCACGAACCTAGCAGCAAACCTGATTAAAGTCTAAGGGAATTGATCTTATTTTTTTTTGGCCTCTTTTAAAACAAATTTATTTTTTGCATGACATAGCTGGGCACTGCTATGGGAATTATGTTCCAATAAAAAAATGCCCTTTAGTGTTTAAAGGATTATTTATTATGCCTTAAAGCCTAACTCCAAGGTTCTTGTGACTTTAAAGCTGGTTGGAATAACTATTTGCTTCACTAACCAATGCACCCACTGGGAGTGTTGTATAAACTTTACTGTATGTGGCATCAGCTACATACACTATACAACTCCGTGATCTTGCAACAGAATGGAGAATTCCTGTTACATTCCTGGAACACAATCAAGTTGGGCTGATTGCTCAGCCAACCACAGGAAGCATTGTCTTTCATAAATTAAAACAAACTTCCTCTTGTTGGTTGAGATGGAGATCGTGATATCAACCTCCCACCTCCACCAATCAGAGGAAGTATTTTATTCATTGATAAAACACAAGGCTTTCTGTGAACGGAGCAGCGCTCAGCTCAACTCAGTTTTGCCCCGGAAGTTTCATCCCACTGGTGGAACACTGTGCTGTATACTTAATGTTGCTGATGGTGCATACAGTTTACACAGCGCTCATAGGGGGTGCATCTGTTAGTTAAGAAAATAGTTCATTTGGGCCAGCTTGGTCCAAACAAACTATTTAAAGTCAATAGAAACCCGGAATTAGGATTTAACTGCAGTCGGAGGCTCATTTAGGGATATTTCCCTTTTTCTGGGGACAACCTTTTCACCAGACAGGTAATAAAGGTAAACTCTCCAAAAGCAACACAGACCGAAGTAAAAATGCTCAAAAAAAAGGGAGGAGCAATAGACTGTAAAGGAGACCTCATTAACCACGTAAGGACCGCCCGCGGCAGTTACACTGCGGCAGGCAACCCCTCTTGCGCAATCCGACGTAGGTATAAGTCGGTCATGCACCTGCAGCTAGGGAGCAAGCGAGCACGCACCACTGGCGGCGCGCTCCCGCCCCCACTCGGCAGCGGGGACTCTGATGCACAGGGTAGGCGGCTCTGATTACCGCCTGCCACCCGCGATTGTTCCCTGCTGAGAGAGAAGAACGGACAGCTGTCGTAAACATAGCCGACCGTTCTCTCTGGAATGATCACAGAGCGCCTGTAGTCCTTCCATATAGGATGGCATGTCTCTGATCATTTCACAAGCCCACACTCCCCTACCGTTAGAATCACTCCCCTAGGCTTACATTTTAGTTCGATGATGGGATGCACATGGGAATCGGGACTAATGCTTCGCTGGGTCGCTGGGCATTTGGGGCCCCCTGGGCAAGTGGGGCCCCTGGGTAACTGCCCAGCGTGCCCATTCGGAAAGATGGCCTGATCGCAGGTGCCCGGCGGAAATTTGCCGCCGCCGGTCCCGTGGATCGGCATCCCTGCTGCCTAGTGGGGGCAACGCGCGCTTGCCCCCCCCCCCCCCAAGCACCACTCCTGCCAACCTGACATACCCCTACATCGATTCAGCAGCTGAGCCAGTGGTCGATAAGTGGTTAACATTAATGTGCAGCAAAAATATCCCATATTTTTTTAATGAGCATTTTATGTATGTATAGTGATTTTATGGAGAATAAAATACAATAAGGTTGGGGGGCGTGGCCTGGCGCAGCATGTGAGAGGACGTGTGTGAGAGGAGCTCCGCCGGACCGATATCCTTTACCGCTAATCCTGCAGCCCTCCGGGCACGATAATCCTCCCTTCACCTCCCGCACACCCGCGGCACTGACCTCCACATGTCTCCGCCGAAGAAAGGCTCTGAAGCTGCGGCAAAACTAGCTGCATTCCGGAGGCTGGAGAAGGAGGCCCCGATCCAAGATGGCGCCGGCCCGTCGCTTGTGGTGGAGGAGCCTGAGAGCCCTGCTACATCCAAGGTTTTGGAAGCGATTGCCACTTGCCAGACCATGCTGACAACTAAAATCGAGGAGGTGAAGGTAGATATATCTTTGATGCGTCAGGAAATGCAGAAGCTAAGGGACAGAGTTGGTGAGGCTGAACACAGAATTAGCGAGGTGGAAGACTCCCTCCCCCCATTGCAAAGCTCCTCAGACAGGCTGCAGCAACAAGTACACCTTATCCTCCAAAAACAAGATGACATGGAGAATAGGCTGCGCCGCTGTAACCTGCGGTTCATTGGCCTCCCGGAGGGCTCTGAAGGTGCAGACCCCTCATCCTATTTGGAACAATTGCTCACTCAGACATATGGCAGAGAATCCTTTTCACCCACTTTTGTTGTGGAACGTGCACATCGCCTCTCGGGGCGTCCCCCCCCTCAGGGTGCACCCCCCCCGCACATTCATCGCTAAATTCCTGAACTATCGGGACAGAGATGCCATATTACGCCTGGCCAGAGTTAAGGGGAACATTCCATTTGGAAATCACAAAATAGCGATTTTCCCCGACTTCTCTGCTGAGGTCCAGAGGCGCCGCAAGAGCTTTTTGGAGGTCAAACGCAGGCTGCGTATCAAGAATATCAAATACTCTATGTTGTACCCGGCCCGTCTTAGAGTGGAGGGTGAGGACCGAGCCCACTTCTTTGAGGATCCGGAAGCCGCCATCTCCTGGTTAGAAGGACTGGAAGCTAGGGCCTGACCACCTTGCCCTGGCGACTTCATGATACTTTCTCCCTGATTGCCTGTGCCTTACGCTGCTGCAGAGGTGGAGGGGGTTTTGTAGATCCTGCGGAACTCCAGACTTTGCATCCCCCTTCCCCCCCCCTCCCCCCTCATTTCCCTGCACTACTGCTCCTGTGTTTGACCGGCGGAGCGCCCTAGCTCCACAGATGGAACTGATTTTTCTGTTCTCTTCCTATGGATTTCCACCTGCCCATAGGCTTTGCTACCCAGCGATACACCTGTTGGTTTTCGCCCCCTACACCCGCTCAGGCGTGTGTTTGTGCCCAACTCCCCTGTTGCCCCCTGCGACTTCTGTTGGACCTGGGCCCCCGGGCCCCCTTGCTTGTCCTAGTTGTATTTTGCTGTATTTTTGCTGACTGTCCTGGGGGTCCCTGGCCTCCTGATCTTGCTCTTTACCAGTCGCATGTGGGCCTGTTCTGGTTGAGGCACTTGTTTGGGAACAAGCCCGCACAAGTTGGGGTTGGTGCAGGGCAGGGAGGGGGGATTGGGGTATTACCATTGTTTACAGTTTATATTTGGTACAATCTCTATACTGTTTCTGTTCTATGCACATTGACCTCAAGTAATAACTACCTGCTCTTTTGCTGCCGTTTATTAATGCTAGTGTATGACCGTGGACTTGTTAGTTCTGTGGCCTTATTGCCTGAGATCCTGGGAGCCTCCGCTCCACGCTCCGTATTACCCCTGCCATGGCCGCATTGAAATTGTTGACGTGGAATGTCAGGGGTATGCGCGATAAGATTAAACGGACGGCTGTCTTTAATGTTTTACGCCGTGTACGGGCTGACATTATAGTACTGGTGGAGACACATTTGGAGGGCCGCGTACAACAGTCTCTCAAACGGCCCTGGGTTGGCTGGGTGCAGCACTCTGCATATAGCTCGCACTCCAGGGGTGTGGCGCTTCTGGTGGCCAAATCGGTACATTTCCAGCTCCTAGGATCTCAGGTTGACCCAATGGGTAGATATGTCTTTTTCAAAACGTCAGTCTATGGGGAATTGATGCTGCTGATGGCTTTCTATGTGCCCCCCCCTTACTCTGCTGTGATTATAATGGAGGCATTGGCGTTTATGGCACAATGCCCGGGGGCCCCGGTGATCTGGCTGGGCGACTTTAACAATGTGATGGACTCGGGTCTGGATAGATCCGGTGGCGCCTCCCAGGCGCCGCCGGGGTCGTCCCCGACCAGGTTCTCCCGATTGTTGGAGAGCTTTGGTTTGGCCGACTCTTGGCGCAGCAAATACCCCGCTCAGCGTGCGTACTCCTGTTTCTCGGCTGCACACCATTCTATGTCACGCATTGATCTGATATTGTTGTTTCGAACCCTGCTCCCCAGGTTACTGGCGGCAGGCTTCGCCCCACGGACTCTGTCTGATCACTGCCCTTATTGGATACTGTTGTCCTTGCCCTGCAATATACCTCCCCCGGCCTGGCGCCTGAATCCCGCCTGGCTCCCCTTGGTGTCTGATGGGAACGACATTGAGGGGACCTGGACACAATTCTTTTCTGATAATGAGGGCACCGCCTCCCCGGCTGCAGTGTGGGAGGCATTTAAACTGTTCGCCAGATCCACTATGATTTCCAAAATCAAAGCTGTTAGAGCGCGGGCTGCTGAGGAAATCTCCAGGGCAACGACAAATCTAATTGAAGCTGAACAGGCCTTTATGGCGGACCCGACTCCGACACATGAATCCCAGTATAAATTGACCTCTAAAGTCCTTTCCCAACTTGAATATGAGAAGGCGAAATCTAAGATGTTTTTTCAGAAGCAGAATCTGTTTGCACATGGAGAGCGGGCGGGGAAACTCCTCGCATATTTAGTCCATTGTGAGGATAGGCCCCCGGTAGTTATTACTTTAAAGGATGACCTGGGTAATGAGATCACTGATCCTGCTGCGGTGACACGGTGTTTCCGATCATTTTTTAGTACACTTTACACCTCTAGGGCCCCCGCTGACTGCACTGACATGCATGACTTTCTGGACTCTATTGACTTTCCCACTTTGACACCCGACCAGTTGGCGACCCTCGAGGCACCCATTTCTGTGGAGGAGATTGCAGCAGCCGTGTCCAAGTTCCCTAGATCTAAGGCCCCCGGCCTGGACGGCCTCCCGATTGAATTCTTCTCCCAATATTTGGAACTCCTTTCTCCTAAATTATTGGCTTTGTTTCAATCTCTATTCAAAGATGCAGCCCTACCCCCTTCTATGCGGGAGGCGCTAATTGTGCTCATCCCCAAGCCGGGCAAGGACTTACACGCCCCAGAGTCTTACCGTCCCATCTCTTTGCTCCCAGTAGACACTAAAATCCTTGCGAAAATTTTATCCCTCCGTCTTAACAAGGTGATCCTTTCACTCATACACTCGGACCAGGCCGGGTTCATGCCTGGGAGGAACGCCTCATTTAACCTTCGCCGGTTATTCATGAATCTCCAGGCACAACACGACAGAATGGGTGGCAGGGTGGTGGTCTCCTTGGACACGGCTAAAGCATTCGACTCGGTAGAGTGGCCATTTCTATGGACCTGCCTGGACCGATACGGCTTTGGACCTAATTTTATTAAGTGGGTCAAACTTCTATATAGCGCCCCGGTAGCTAGGGTCCTGGCCAACGGCTGGCAGTCGACCGCCTTCCCTTTATCCCGTGGCACTCGACAGGGGTGCCCCCTCTCCCCCCTGCTGTATGCCCTGGCCGCGGAACCCCTGGCGATGGCCATTAGAGCACATCCCGGGATTCGTGGCCTACGTAAGGGACCGCTGGAGGAGAAAATCAGCATGTATGCTGATGACACTTTGTTATATTTGGAAGACTCTCGAGAATCCCTGCTCACAGCCCTTTCTTTAATTGAATGGTACGGACGATTCTCCGGTTTTCAGATAAACTGGGATAAGTCACAAATTCTCCCGCTTGACGAGAGCCCGCGGGCGATCGCCCCCGCAAACCCGGCCCTACAATGTGTATCCCGCATTAAATACTTAGGGATTCAAGTGACAGCTAGCTCAGCAGATTATGTCCCGGATAACGTTCAACCCTTGTTCCCTCTGCTTAAGGCTAAAATTCAAGTATGGTCCAAATTACCTCTGGGAGTGATGGGTAGAGTCAATTTAATTAAAATGATTCTCCTTCCCAAAATTCTCTATGTTGTATGGCACTCTCCTATTTACCTGCCACTCAGGCTGTTTAAGCAGATGGAATCACTCCTCAAGACCTTTGTTTGGGGTGCTAACCGGCACAAGATCTCCTGGCGCAAACTCAAGAATCCTACAAATCTAGGGGGGTTGGCCCTGCCGGATTTTAATCTGTACTATCTGGCAGCTCAGTTGTCCCAGTTCTTTCACATAGATAAAACGGATAGAGAACGCTTCTTGACCCTGCTCTGCCCTGGGTGGGCTCATCCCCTCGGGGACCCCCTCCTAGTTATCCTTAGGGGCGTCAGGGGCTCGCCGGAGCCCCTGTGCCCCAGATCTCTTCTATATCACTATTGTCGGATCTGGGAGGTGGTAGCGTCCAGGCTTCGGTGCCCTCCATTCCACACATTCACCCCTCTGTGGCATAATAGTACATTGCGTGAGTTCCTCTCCATCCCTGACCTGTCGGTATGGAGTGGGAGGGGTATTCTTCTCCTTAGCCATATCTCCACGACCACTGGTCTACGGTCTTACGAGACCTTGCGAGACCAGTTTGCACTCCAGGGCCCCATGCACTACAGATACTTACAGCTCTCCCATGCCTATAGATCTCAATTCCCTGACGGCCCTCCTGAGATAGAATCGGTTACCACCCTTGAGATTGTTAAAAGTACAGAACCCAGTCACCTCATTTCCATGTTCTACTCTGAACTTCACACACCTTCCTCGACCACTTTAGCTTTTGCACTTAAGACCCGCTGGGAGCGCAGTGTGGGGGCCATGGAGGATGAGGAATGGGAGGATGCCCTGGAGACGTGCCGCAGAGTGTCGCCAAAACTGTCGGATCGCCTAACCCAGACCTTTATAATACACCAGGCTTATCTCACCCCACTTAGACTGTCCAAATATCACCCTGACTTGGTCCCCTCTTGTCCTATGTGCGGAGACCCTGATGCTTCCTTCTTTCATCTATTGTGGAGCTGTCCCCAATTACAGACTCTATGGCAACAAGTAGTCACATTTCTGCATGACAAAATGGGGTCTCCTCTACAACTCTCCCCTAAGGAGTGTCTCCTGGGGGTCTATCCGGATGGAGAGATGCCCAAATCCACTGTCATATTTCTTCAGGAAACTTTGTTTATAGCACGTAAATTGATAGCCAGGCGGTGGATGAGACCTACTCCTCCTACTCTAGGATTGTGGATTAAGGAAATTAATAGTGTCATCCCATTTCATAAACTTTTATATAAACATAGGGGGTGCCCTCAGAAGTTCAACAAGATTTGGGACAAATGGGTGCAGTGCCCTGATACGGCTCAGTAGTGAAGTGGGTAACTACTTTATGCTGACCGCCCCTGTTAAACCAATATTGTCTGCTTGAGTGTTGGGCCGACAGAAAGTAACTGACTACTGCCTTATTTTCACTATGTCTGTTCTGTTTCTAAGTGTTAATCACTGTGTATATTTGTATTTTTGTACCCCTGTGTGTTATGAATCTGATCGCAGTTTCAATGCACGGTTTATTGTTGTATTGTACCAAAAGTTTCAATAAACCTCACTGTTTTAAAAAAAAAAAAAATACAATAAGGTTTTAATGAAACTTCAATATATGGTCTATGCCAGGGGTCCTCAAACTTTTTAAACAGGGAGCCAGTTCACGGTCCCTCAGACACTGTTTGGGGCCGGACTATAGTTTGAAAAAAATATGAACGAATTCCAATGCGCATATTTTTTTTGTTTTATTTATATAATGTCGGCTGGTGCTCAAAATGTTTGGGGGGCGCAAACAGAAAAATGTAATAGGCATTGCTTTGCGGCAAAAATGCTGTAAAAAATTGCGTGATTTTGAGGTCACAAAAGTGTAAAAGGGGCCTTCAGTAATCAAGGTATAGTGTGCCCCCCTTCAATGCAGAGTGACCACAGCGTGCCCCCCTTCAATGCAGAGTGACCACAGCGTGCCCCCTTTCAATGCAGAGTGACCACAGCGTGCCCCCTTTCAATGCAGAGTGACCACAGAGTGCCCCCTTTTCAATGCAAAGATACCAGCGTGTCCCCATTCAATGCAGAGAGACCAGCATGCCCCCATTCGATGCAGAGAGACCAGCATGCCCCCATTCAATGCAGAGAGACCAGCATGCCCCCATTCAATGCAGAGAGACCAGCATGCCCCCATTCAATGCAGAGAGACCAGCATGCCCCCATTCAATGCAGAGAGACCAGCGTGCCCCCATTCAATGCAGAGAGACCAGCGTGCCCCCATTCAATGCAGAGTGACCAGAGTGCCCCCATTCAATGCAGAGAGACCAGCGTGCCCCCTTTCAATGCAGAGAGACCAGCGTGCCCCCTTTCAATGCAGAGAGACCAGCGTGCCCCCTTTCAATGCAGAGAGACCAGCATGCCCACATTCAATGCAGAGAGACCAGCGTGCCCCCATTCAATGCAGAGAGACCAGCGTGCCCCCATTCAATGCAGAGTGACCAGTGAGCCCCCATTCAATGCAGAGTGACCAGAGTGCCCCCATTCAATGCAGAGAGACCAGCATGCCCCCTTTCAATGCAGAAAGACCAGCGTGCCCCCCTTTCAATGCAGAAAGACCAGCGTGCCCCCCTTTCAATGCAGAGAGACCAGCGTGCCCACTTTCAATGCAGATAGACCAGCGTGCCCCCATTCAATGCAGAGAGACCAGTGTGCCCCCCATCCAATGCAGAGTGACAAGTGTACCCCCTTTCAATGCAGAGAGACCAGCGTGCTCCCATTCAATGCAGAGAGACCAGCGTGCCCCCATTCAATGCAGAGTGACCAGTGTGCCCCACTTTCAATGCAGAGATACCAGCGTGCCCACTTTCAATGCAGAGAGACCAGCGTGCCCACTTTCAATGCAGAGAGACCAGCGTGCCCACTTTCAATGCAGAGAGACCAGCGTGCCCACTTTCAATGCAGAGAGACCAGCGTGCCCCCATTCAATGCAGAGAGACCAGCGTGCCCCCATTCAATGCAGAGTGACCAGTGTTCCCCCCCATCCAATGCAGAGTGACCAGCGTGCCGTGCCCCCTTCAATGCAGAGAGACCAGTCAGCGCACTTACCTGCAGTGGCGGCTTCTCTGTCCCCCGCATCTCCTCGAGTCCTCCCGCCTCCTCCTCGGCCAATGGCATGGGTTCGCCTTTCGGGCCAATCAGGAAGCATGGGCTCGCGGGCCATAGTTTGAGGACCCCTGGTCTATGCAATGCTTTAAAAGCCCTGCTTTTTTCTTTTTTTCTATATTGATTGGTCACTTAAGCCAAATCAATTAGAGTCTTTCAAAAAGCAAGCATAAGGCCTCTTTCACACGGGCGCACCGCCCGACGGAGTCAGTTCTGCTCAGTGGGGGATCAATGCGCTGATCCCTGCTGAGCAGGTGGATGACAACTCCGTCTCTGCTCTGTGTGCGGAGACTGAGCTGTCAGATCCCCGCTGTCCTCTATGGGGAGATCGGATGAGAACAGACCGTCTGTCCATTTTCATCCTATCTGATCCTCCAGATGGATGGAAAATAGGGTTTTCATCCAGATTTCACGGACAGGATCAGAGAACAGCGGGTGTCAGCGGACATGTCACCATCTGCTGCCCCATAGGGATGCATGGAGCATCAGATCAGGTCCGCCTGAAAAACTGACAGGCGGATCAGATCGACCATGTGAAAGGGGCTTTAAGATGTATGATGTTTTGTTAACAAGGATTTTAGCGTACAGAACGAAAATGGTGCTGTTAAAATACCCTTAATATTTAGTAGGAGAGATTTACTCAAATTGGTGCGCACAGAATCTGGCGCAGCTCTGCATAGTAACTGATCGGTTTCTAACTTCAGCTTGTTCAGTTAAGCTTTGACAATAAAATCTAGATACTAATTAGTTACACTAGATTCCGTGTGCGCCAGTTTTAGTTCAGCTCCCCCAGAGTTGGTAAACATAGTTTTTTACGTTTTATGGCAAGAGTAATTACTAAAAGGTTATGTTGTTGTCCATGTGGGCACAGAAGTGCTAGTTATCAATATAATATACAAGAGTTTGGATAACCTCCCTCCAAGACACCCAGATGAGCATATCCTGCAGCTGTGTTCCCAACCTCTGCCCCCCTCCACCCTACATCACAAAGAACTTGGCAGCTTTTCTAGTGTGGGAGTAACCTGTTTCTTTTGAAGCACAAGAACTTTGTGACTTTGTTGGATGTTATTCCAAATGCTTGTTTGGAAGGATGTTACTTGGTGTTGATGAGATGCATTGCTTTCTGAAGTACAGCTGATTTATTTGGCAAGAACAGTTAAGGAATACATTGTAAATCAGGAAGAGAGGAGAGACCATTTTTTAAAATTTTTGTAGAATGAACTTTGCTGTATGACCTAAACATTCTGTATGCATCCTGTTACTCAAAGTCATTGCAAAGGGCTTTGGGGCTCCAATACCAATATGTGTTTAAATGATCAATTAAAGTATCTTTTTTAAGGCTTGGATGGAATAGAGCAGCAGTCTCCAACCTTTTTGGCACCAGTGACTGGTCATGGCAGGCCATGGAGTCTGTCCTTAGCCCCCCCCCTTTACAGCACAGCTCCCCTTTATATCAGTGTCCTTAGTTCCCCTTCACATCACAGCCCCCCCCCCTTTACAGTGCATGAATGTAATGGGGACTGCTCTGTAAAAGGGGCATTGTAATGTAAAGGGGGGCTGTGATGTAAACGGGACTGCACTGTAAATGGGGCACTGTGATATAAAGGGGATTGCACTGTAAAGGGGCACTATAACGATTACAGTGCTCCTTTATAGCGCAGTCCTCTTGACATATGCGTGCATAGGGGGTGTACCAGGTGTGCCTTGGCACACCCTAATCACTACGCTGCAGGATGGAGAGTGGGGAAAGGGGCTAGTAAATATGTAATTTACTGGTGCCTTCCTTTTCCAAATGAACATTGTGAACACAACTAGGTTTACTATGCTTCAGTTTGCGAATGAACAGAAAGCCGCTCAGCACAGAGCACTTCCCATTCATTCACTGTCCAGTGCAGCTGAGGCTGCAGAGAAAGGCATGTGTGTTTGAGCTTTGGGGTGCACATCCTAATGCAATAGGCTGTGCACACCTATGCCTCTTGATATTACATTTCCCTTAGCAATCACAGCCTCCTCCATCACATTGCCCCTGCAGTCTGCCCCCCCTTTAGTCTCTAACATCACACTCCCCCATTCTAATCTCTGCCTCCCCTGCAAAGGACTCCTACTTTTGGCAGAGCAGGGGCTGAGATTAGTCCTTGTGTCCTATCCTGGCTCCCCTGCCCACCCAACGATGTCAGCCTATCAGCAAGTCAGGGGGCAGAAGGAACTCTCCATTCTGATTTACAGCCTCTCCCTCCCCCTGCCCTGCTGATGGAATTACATCAGCAGCCAGGCAGGAGAGGACACACGGGCATGGCTGCACAGCAGGCTGTGTGACCCAGCCATCATCAGGCTGCAGAGCAGCACTGGTCCACTGGTACTTTCTGCTATAAAACATTCCCAATAAAAATGTTTTAAAAATTACATTTTTTTTATCAGTTTAGGCCAATTTATATTCTGCTACATATCTTTGGTGAAAAAAATCCCAAAAAGTGTATTTTAATTGGTTGGCTCAAAGGTTTTAGCGTTTACAAACTATGGGATAGATTTTTTGACTATTTATTTTTATTAGTAATGGCGGTGATCAGGGTTTTTTAGCGGGACTGCGACATTATGGCGGACAGATCGGACCCCTAACTGACATTTTTGACACTTTTTGGGCACCAGTGATATTAATACAGTAATCAGTGCTAAATATTATCCACTGTTACTGTATAAATGACACTGGCAGGGAAGGGGTTAATATTGGGGGTGAGCAAAGGGGATAATGTATACCTAAATATGCTTGCTCACTGTAGGGGGGGTTGGGGGAGGTTCTGTGACAGTCACAGAGATCACGGTTTCAGCTTAGCTGAAACTTCTGATCTCTCCCTGCCCGTCTGACAGAAGACTCGCCTGCTTTGTTTACATAAGCAAGCGGGTCTTCTGTCAGTTTATTTGATGATTGCGGGAGGCCGGCGGCAATTGCCGCGGCTCCTCCCGCGGCCCGCCTCCCACTGTCTAAACACAGCGGGAGCGCGGCTTCGGTGGCACGTGTGCACCACCAAGAGCTCATGTGTGAAGTCACGTAGTACTACGTGGTTTTGCGCAGCCGAGCTGCCCTGCCGCAGTAATACTACGGTGGGCGGTCGGCAAGAGGTTAGTATTGTGGAAAGGCAAACAAGGGAAAGTGATCTGCCACGGAAGTATAATTGTCTAGCTAACTCCATCCCTAGTAACATAGTAGAAGACAAAGGAGGAGTGTGGGACTTTGAATGAGTATAGCTAGACATATATATCTACTATATGGTGTAATAGGCATGTCCTACTGCTTATTGTCAGTCCGTGAAGGACTGACAAATGCATAGGTTGGATTAATGTAGCATATATGACTCTGTAAATCATATTATTAGATCATAATAGATGCCAATTATATTCAAAACAAAGAAAGTATATCATGTCCAAAATCACAATAATAAAACATATTTATTGTGGAAATATTCTTTTTTTCTTTTTTACAGGTAAGCACCTTTTAAAATATAAAACTTTGTATGACCCAAACCATGGGGACCCCTCAAGGGTTAACACACAATCGAACATTCAACTATTCTAATCTGGCACGATATATTAACATAATGATACAGATTATATATACAGAACATATACAAGAAAAGACATACATGAATGTATATAAATTAGCAATAAAACCATACATATTCATATTAGAGATCAAAAACAGCTTGATATAAGAATGTGAATCTCATTGAAAAACATAATCTTAAAATTAGATAGGATTTTCATGGAGTAACTTGGATGATTGTTAGTTTATTGTACCAGGTGTGAATAAGATGATGTAAGTAGTATATTGGCTCGACGCGTTTCATGGAGCTTTGTCCACTCATCAGGAGCAAAAAAGAATTGGTTTCTGAAAGTGAAAATATGAATAAGGTTTTGGTATAGATGTGGGATATGGAGAAAAAAAAAAATTAATTAATAATATTTTATATAAGATCAATAAGGGGTGAACACTACCTTAAACTAGTGTCATCGATCCATAAACAAACCAGTCCGGTGCCGGCAAACAGGGGCCGCTCCAGGAGAACGCCTGTCCCGGGGCTGAAGCATGGGTTGCACCCCACACACATGGGGGCAGCAGGAAAGAGAGGACCCAAGTAGAATTATATATTGATAGATGAACCAAACAGAGAGGCTTTTGGGAGATTAATCCAGAAAGTATGGGTCAGCGATCGTTGGAACCTGAGGCAGTCTGAAAATATATGTATAGAATTGGGATAAATATCTAACATGAACTAAAAGGAAAGAAAAAATATATATAGTCTCACAAAATTCTATCTTGAATATATTATATACGGGGTTCAAAAGAAATTTTTTTGATCCCAAAGAAGAATCTGCCTGTGGGTGACCGAGCATTGGATAAAGGTTAGAAGAAGGGGGATTAGACGGTACGTGTAGTTGGAATGGTATATAGCGAGCGTGTCATATAGTTAAGTGAAGTGAGATGAGATAAGTGATGAGAATTGAGTATACATGGAGAATGACCAGAAATCATGTACAGAATTACATGCACTGGAAACCAAAACGACCAGATAGAGGAACATATTGGGATGAAGATCACCAAGTGTGAGAGGATAGATGAAAAAGTGATGGATTAATGATGTGGTAGATATATAATTAAATGGGAGACCTGGAAAGGTTAAAGAAGGGACCAAATGGTCCAGACCTATAAAAGTGAAACGGTATTGAATACACAAGGGTCAGAAGGAAAAGAAGTGCCAGAGTGACAAGTAGGTGAGGGCTTGTGAAAGGCAGAAAGCGTGGAAAGGTGACATAATTAACCAGTGAACCTAAATTAGGTGAATAAGGTGGAAAGTCTATTGGAAAAATAAATCAGGGTGAGCAATAGCATGTAAAATGATTTACCAGAGAGAAAGATTTCCGGAGAACATAGGAGAGGTCCAAACAAACCAGCGCGTCCATAGTGAGCGGGAGTGAGGACCACGCTAACGCCATGTTGAGCGTCAGTATATATAGGCGGTTCACGTCTCCCGCCTACATCCGGTCGGTCAGACCGGATGACAGCGGGAACAGACCGCCCACTGACGTCACATGAGATGGAAGGAGTTGCCATAGCAGCGTGACGCCGACTGGAGTCACGTATCAGGCCACTCGGAAACATGGCGTCGATGGAGGGCGTGACGCTCCGCCCCCGGCCCGGATGCCGAAGTAGAGACGGGCTCGGGAGGGGAGAAGTCCGGCCACCCATCGCAGCCCCGGACAGGAAACCCGAGGCAGCCCTGACAGCCAACTTACGGACCGGATGTAAATGGATTAAAACACACTACATCTGTACTTAGTAAGAGTTGCTGATTGTGTGTCTAGGGAGTAGATTGATATTGGACATATTGTTGGATCTGAGGGAAGGGATGAATTGAGGTGAAGGGGATAATAAAGAGTCTAAAATAAACTAGATATAGATGTCTAAAAAAGAGAACAAAAGGTTTATTATATGTATTAATGTCAGATGCTGGGTGTGGCAGACCTACAAAGCGGGTGTTTTCCACCCAAAAATGTAGAAAGGCAAACAAGGGAAAGTGATCTGCCACGGAAGTATAATTGTCTAGCTAACTCCATCCCTAGTAACATAGTAGAAGACAAAGGAGGAGTGTGGGACTTTGAATGAGTATAGCTAGACATATATATCTACTATATGGTGTAATAGGCATGTCCTACTGCTTATTGTCAGTCCGTGAAGGACTGACAATGCATAGGTTGGATTAATGTAGCATATATGACTCTGTAAATCATATTATTAGATCATAATAGATGCCAATTATATTCAAAACAAAGAAAGTATATCATGTCCAAAATCACAATAATAAAACATATTTATTGTGGAAATATTCTTTTTTTCTTTTTTACAGGTAAGCACCTTTTAAAATATAAAACTTTGTATGACCCAAACCATGGGGACCCCTCAAGGGTTAACACACAATCGAACATTCAACTATTCTAATCTGGCACGATATATTAACATAATGATACAGATTATATATACAGAACATATACAAGAAAAGACATACATGAATGTATATAAATTAGCAATAAAACCATACATATTCATATTAGAGATCAAAAACAGCTTGATATAAGAATGTGAATCTCATTGAAAAACATAATCTTAAAATTAGATAGGATTTTCATGGAGTAACTTGGATGATTGTTAGTTTATTGTACCAGGTGTGAATAAGATGATGTAAGTAGTATATTGGCTCGACGCGTTTCGTGGAGCTTTGTCCACTCATCAGGAGCAAAAAAGAATTGGTTTCTGAAAGTGAAAATATGAATAAGGTTTTGGTATAGATGTGGGATATGGAGAAAAAAAAAAATTAATTAATAATATTTTATATAAGATCAATAAGGGGATGAACACTACCTTAAACTAGTGTCATCGATCCATAAACAAACCAGTCCGGTGCCGGCAAACAGGGGCCGCTCCAGGAGAACGCCTGTCCCGGGGCTGAAGCATGGGTTGCACCCCACACACATGGGGGCAGCAGGAAAGAGAGGACCCAAGTAGAATTATATATTGATAGATGAACCAAACAGAGAGGCTTTTGGGAGATTAATCCAGAAAGTATGGGTCAGCGATCGTTGGAACCTGAGGCAGTCTGAAAATATATGTATAGAATTGGGATAAATATCTAACATGAACTAAAAGGAAAGAAAAAATATATATAGTCTCACAAAATTCTATAGAATTTTGTGAGACTATATATATTTTTTCTTTCCTTTTAGTTCATGTTAGATATTTATCCCAATTCTATACATATATTTTCAGACTGCCTCAGGTTCCAACGATCGCTGACCCATACTTTCTGGATTAATCTCCCAAAAGCCTCTCTGTTTGGTTCGTCTATCAATATATAATTCTACTTGGGTCCTCTCTTTCCTGCTGCCCCCATGTGTGTGGGGTGCAACCCATGCTTCAGCCCCGGGACAGGCGTTCTCCTGGAGCGGCCCCTGTTTGCCGGCACCGGACTGGTTTGTTTATGGATCGATGACACTAGTTTAAGGTAGTGTTCATCCCCTTATTGATCTTATATAAAATATTATTAATTAATTTTTTTTTTTCTCCATATCCCACATCTATACCAAAACCTTATTCATATTTTCACTTTCAGAAACCAATTCTTTTTTGCTCCTGATGAGTGGACAAAGCTCCACGAAACGCGTCGAGCCAATATACTACTTACATCATCTTATTCACACCTGGTACAATAAACTAACAATCATCCAAGTTACTCCATGAAAATCCTATCTAATTTTAAGATTATGTTTTTCAATGAGATTCACATTCTTATATCAAGCTGTTTTTGATCTCTAATATGAATATGTATGGTTTTATTGCTAATTTATATACATTCATGTATGTCTTTTCTTGTATATGTTCTGTATATATAATCTGTATCATTATGTTAATATATCGTGCCAGATTAGAATAGTTGAATGTTCGATTGTGTGTTAACCCTTGAGGGGTCCCCATGGTTTGGGTCATACAAAGTTTTATATTTTAAAAGGTGCTTACCTGTAAAAAAGAAAAAAAGAATATTTCCACAATAAATATGTTTTATTATTGTGATTTTGGACATGATATACTTTCTTTGTTTTGAATATAATTGGCATCTATTATGATCTAATAATATGATTTACAGAGTCATATATGCTACATTAATCCAACCTATGCATTGTCAGTCCTTCACGGACTGACAATAAGCAGTAGGACATGCCTATTACACCATATAGTAGATATATATGTCTAGCTATACTCATTCAAAGTCCCACACTCCTCCTTTGTCTTCTACGAGGTTAGTATTGTGTGTGGAAATTTACTCTAGCAAACACATTTGATAGATTATGTGCGTCATTAGATTTCCATAAACAGAGATTTCCATCCTGACAGATATGTTTCTCCATAGGGTGTTATTCATGCGTGGTTGATCTGGATCGATCTCAATTGTGATAGGTGTATGGTCAGACTTTGTGATATTATGGATGCGAATATGTATTAACCTTTTTTTTTAATTTTTTTGGGATTTCTCATCACATTCTGTCCCAATGACTAGAACACAATTAGAGTCTCCCGAACATGAAGACAGACAGAAATGAAGGTTTGACAAAGTGGTTTTTTACTGTTACCTACTCTATAGAAAACTAAAAATACAATTTTGACTACAGATATGCATAGTCACATATTTAGTTAGGTTGAAAGAAGACACTGCTCAATCGAGTTCAACCAATAGGAAAAAAAAAAAAAATAAATGGAAAAACCATAATTCCATATACACAATTTAATATCTCACTGTTGATCCAGAGTGACAAACTAGGAACAGAGAGAGAGAGCACATAGAGGCAGGTCAATCGAACCCTGATGGGTGGGTGTCTATTGGGAGACTTGAGAGTACAGGAAGGGTGGCACTGGGGCACTCCACAAAGAAGCAGTTCACCGAGTACAAAGGACACTATACAGCTAAACAGTTCACTGAGTAGAAACAGGCACAATACAGTTAAAGGAGCTGTAAAGGCAGAAGGTTTTTTTTTTTTTATCTTAATGCATTCTATACATTAGGATAAAAAGCCTGCTGTGTGTAGCAGCCTCCCCAGCACCCATCTTTATCCAGCGATGTCTACGAGTCCCTCAGCCGTCCGGGACACTCCCTCCTGATTGGCTGAAACACAGCCACAGCGCTACTGGCTTCTGCGGCTGTCAAAGTCAGTTAGCCAATCAGGAGAGAGAAGGGCCGGGGCCGAATGGCAGCTCCGTGTCTAAATGAACACATGGAACTGCAACTTAGCTCAGGTGCCCCCATAGCAAGCTGCTTGTTGTGGGGGCACTTGATAGGAGGGAGGGGCCAGGAGCAGCAACGAGGAACCAGAGAAGAGGAGGATCCAGGCTGTCCGGTGCAAAACCACTGCCCAGAGCAGGTAAGTATTTATTATATGGTTAATATTAAAAAAAAAAAAAAAGAGACTTTACAATCACTTTAAACAGTACATACCTTGCCAAACAGATCACAAAGTAGTCAGGGCCTCCACAAGGCAAAAGAATCATCCAAGGGGGAAAGAGTACAGTGATGGTGGGACAGTCCACAGGGCAGTGAAAAGACACTGAGATGCAGGGGATCCTCTAGACATTAGAACACCACAGCAGGGGTTAATCCTCCATGAAATAGAGGTATGGCAAAACAAAGATACCAGTCCTAAGGGCAACAATAAAACACAACACGGGTTGAGTCCGGCATCCAGGGCAGCGATCCAGGCTGAGCATGGTTTGTCACAGCAGAGGTTAAATTCCACACACAGGTCAGGGTTTTGGGCAGAGAGGAGTTGGCTCAGCAGGGGTTAAGTCCTTAACACACAGGTCAGGGATCCAGGCAGAGAAGAGTCTGGTACGGCAGGGATTAAATCCTTAGCGCGCCTTTGCTCTGGCCCTCCCAAACATTTTGAGAGATCGGGGGGCTAGGGGCTGGGGCGAGTGCGATGTAAGGTCACGCTCCCTGTGGTTGGATTATCAGACTGTACTCTGTGTTGAATTGTTCCACGACTCTGTTCATAACTTACATGTGGTTGTTGTTAGGCCTGCCAGAGACCCCTACCGCTCCTCCGGTTTCCTGACCAGTAGTCTTGTTATCCCGGTATCAGGTGGAGGAGCGGATAAGGTCCTCCAGCCGAAAAATCGGGACCACAAATGAAAGTGCAACCAGCAAACTTAGGGAACAACAAATAAGAAAAGACTCACGGTTTGGAGTAGGTCAGAAGCCAGACCCCAAGGGAGCAAAGTCCAGAAGAGTAGTCAGGAACAAGCCAAGTTTGTTAGCCAGAGCTGGTACAGTCCAAAAGGGGTAATCCAAAGAGAGGTCCAGGTAAGCCAAGGCCAGCAATGCGCACACAACAGGAAGCAAAACCTATACCTCAGGTACTAGCAGGAAGTAGAAAAGGGTATATATAGGTCAGGGGACGAGGTAACTGACTACAGCTGGCCACTGGGTGGAGCAAGAGTCTCATACCAAAAGGTAGGAGATAGTGAGAAACAAGCCCAGAATAAGAATCACCCAGTGGCTCAGCCAGCAGGGAAACGATCGAGAACACAGCAGACCACAAGATCGATTCCCAGCCAAGGTGTGACAGTTGTGTTATTTTATGTGCTGACCTGCTTGTCATGCACTCTTCATGTCTGCTCCTATTTTATGTTTCTCTTGAAATTCAAATAAAAATTTAGTGAAATTAAATACTTAGCGTGCACAGTGGCGTTTGGCACAGCAGGCGTTAAATCCATCACACAGGGCAAGGTTATAAATTCTTTAAAGCCCTAAAGAACAGACAGTGCACAGTCCACATGGGGTTTGCTGCTTAACTGCAGGCAGGAAACACAAACTTTATTCAGGGAAAAGACAGAGCATACCATAGATGCAGCTTCAAGTGTATAAACACTGTAATCTACTGTTTAAAGAATATATCTCCACTAATACAGATGTACAGTAGTTGTTGCACAAAATACAGTTCTATATTCCAACACCCCCACTCAACAACTACTCCTTATATTAGTCCCATTTCATATTCCAGTTCCATAAATCTGCTCCTTGTCACAGGTTTTGTCAAAGCATCTGATACACTTTTCTCATGGGTTGGAAGTCTTCATCTCATCATATAAATCTGGCTCTAATTTTAATGCTGTGTGAGCAACATAGGACAGACGTTTGGCTGGGATGCCTTTTATAGCTTCCGGTGGTTTTCCTGATTGAAGTCTCTTGTGGCTTGGTTTCTTCTTATACAGCATTGGAATTGTCTGCGTTAATTTCTATTTCATTTTAACTTTGTTGCTTATCTTCTTATAACACATCAGTGTATGTTCTCTCAGTTTGAAGTGAATTTCTGTCGACAATTACGCTTCTACTGATGGTTACCTTGTTTGTGTCTTGGTGTAGAATTCTGTATCCCTTTTGAGATCCACAAGTACACTTCCTTTGTGCAAGCATCCCATTTTGCACGTTTTTCTTTTGGAATGTGCACATAGACTGCTTCCAAAATTTTTTAGAAGGTTCAATATCAGGGGTTTTCCATTTCACAGTTCATATGGAGTTTTCTTAGTTGATTTTCGTCGATTTTGGAGATAGCATGAGGTCATAATTGCATCCCCCCAATATGTGGTTGGCATATCTGCATCAAACAGCATTGTACTTCTACTCACTCAGAGTTCAGTTTATTCTTTCTGCAACCCTGTTTTGTTCTGGGTTGTATGGTACAGGAGTTTGAAATATTAATCCATGCTTTATGAGAATCGCCAGTTTGTTGTCACATTGTCTGTGTCCAATACACTCAGCATTTTGCCAAATTTGTTGCTTACTTGAGCTAAATACTGTTCATTTTCTCTGGTACTTATTTTGTTGTGTAACAGATATAGTGTAATATACCTGGAGTAATAATCTAAAAAAATGAGAAAATGCCTCTTCTTTACAGGAGTCTATTTTTCCATTGGACCGCAAAGATCTGAATTAAGGCCAGAGGTTTCTTAGCTCTACTGTTACCCTTAAGAAATAATTTTCTTGTACTTTTTCCTTTCATTTTATATAGCTGGTGCATTTCATTGTTTGATCAAATGGACTCATTTTATTCCACTTGTTTAGGTATTGTCAGTTAATTTCTTTATTATGTCAGGAGTTTAAATGTTTTTCCTCCTTGGCAGTATTACCACCTCATTGCAGTTCAGCGCATACAGTTCACCTGTAATTTTAGCCTTTGCAGGTAAGATATCCCCTTTTGTGATGGCACAATTGTCATCTTGGAAAGTCACTACATTGCTTTGTTTTATGAGCTTCTTCAGTTTTAAGAGCAGGGACATCGAGGACATTTTTCACAGGTATCTTTCTGGTGACACTCTGGGATATAGGACTTCTGATTCCATTATTTGCCCTTTAGCTGTGGTGATTTGTTCTGCTTTATTCTGGTCAAGGTGAATAAAGAAGTTTCTATCATTTGTCATGTGACTTGTAGCTCCTGAATCAACACACCATGCCTGCAAAGATGAGGTGTGACTTTTGGATTGAAAAACATATTCATTTTCTGAAGCAAAATCAGTTTCTTCCTGCACACTTTTAGCCTTTTGTAGTTTAGTTTGTGTTTGCATTCTAGCTTTCCAGATTCTGCAATCTGCTTTGAAATGCTCTTGTTTCTTGCACACACGTTTCTTGTCGCAGGATATTGTTTTTTTTCCTATTTTTCACCTTTAACCACTTGCTGACCATATAATATATATATATATATATATATATATATATATATATATATATATGTATATGTATATATATATATATATATATATATATATATATATAATACACACACACACACATATACACGGTGGCAAAGCGGCCCTTCTGCACAAGATCTGTAGGTGAACCTGCACTTCCAGGTTTGGGGTGTGCGCACACACTTCTGGTGACCCACTCCTGCTGTGAATGGAAAAGCCAATCAGAAGAGCCAGGGGATACGATGTCTGCTGGGACCCAACGATCGTTCCTGAGAGAGGCAGAACATCCCTCTGCCTATGTAAACAAGGCAGATTGCCATTCTAAGAAGGAACATGGTCGTCTGCCTTCCCACAGTACAAGCACTCCCCACACAGTTGGCCAGCAGTCCCTATGAACACAGTTAACCCTTTGATCGTTCCTGATGTTAACCCCTTCCCTGCCAGTGTCATTAGTACAGTGACAGTGCATATTTTTAGCACTGATCACTGTATAAGTGTCACTGGTCCCTAAAAAGCTTCACTCAGTGTCCAATTTGTCTGCCACAATGTTGCAGTCCAGCTATAAGTCGCTGATCGCCACCATTACTAGTAAAAAAAATAAAGAAATAAAAATTCCATAAACTATCTTATAGTTTGTAGACGCAGTAACTTTTGTGCAAACAAATCAATATATGCTTATTGGGATTTTTTTTTTTTACCAAATATATTGATGAAGAAATTAGATTTTTTACATTTATTGGATGTGTTTTATTGCAGAAAGTAAGAAATATATATTTTTTAAAATCGGTATATAGCGCAAACAGTAAAAACCGCAGAGGTTACCAAATAACACCCAAAGAAAGCTGTATTTGCGGGGGAAAAAAGGAAATACATTTTTTTGGGTACAGCAGCGCACGAACGCGCAATTCTCAGTTAAAGTAACGCAGTGCCGTATTGTAAAAAATGGCCTGGTCATTAAGGGGGGGTGAATCTTCCGGAGAGCAAGTGGTTAAAGCAGACTCTGCGACAGTAGCACTGTGACTAATAATGCTTTCTGTTATCTGCTTATATTCAATCACAATCAGGTTAGGATCCCCACCTGGGGGGATCGATTGATCATCTCTGACCCG
Organism: Pelophylax lessonae; assembly: GCF_965119305.1. NCBI lineage: Eukaryota > Metazoa > Chordata > Amphibia > Anura > Ranidae > Pelophylax > Pelophylax lessonae. Next base: position 262,636,631 of record NC_138774.1, on the reverse strand, counting down.
AGAGGGGTACTCTGCACATTAGACTAAACTTAATTGCGTGATCACTGGAATTAAGGTCAGGGTCCATCCAGGGGGGGGGTTAAGGTTGATGGTGTCGCTCACTACGGAAGATTTTCTTTGATACACCTCTTGGCACTTTGAAGTGGACTATTGATCAGATCTCTGGTTGATCTTTCACACCACTATTGAGCACTTTTTAAGAGTATATTTAAACTATTATAGTATTATTAGTATATTAGTATATATTATTAGTTTTCTAAATTCCACAAATTATTTGGACTTATATGAATATTCCCAAATGCTAATGTGCTAGTATTCCTTTAAATCTGTTTGCATAGCAATTCTCAGTATCAGCATATCATATCAAACCATATATAACAGAAACAAAACAAACAATGTATCAGTCCATAAAGTGTCCTTTGGCATGCATTCGCTTGCATATGCTCAATCTTTCATAAAAAAACAGGCTTGTGTTCTCATATCCAAATGACTGCCTCCCTAATTAGTGTTCACCACTATGTGCTCCAATCATCTACATACATTAGTTATAATCCCCTCATCTGATGTGCCCTCACCTGGGGATAAGACCAACCCAGGGGAGGACTGGGCCAGGGGGCAGGGGGGCAATTGCCCCCCTGGCCACTCTGATGCCCTGTAAAAAAGGCTGCACTACTTCTGTCACAGACATGCCTAAAGGATGCCTGGTGAAGAGAAGTAAAAGTCTCCACTGCTGACCTACTGAGTGTGGGATAAAGACAAGGAAAGAGCGCAGGCCTCCCCCACATCATGGATGGTGTAAACTGTGTCTGAACAGAGGCCAGTTCCATGCACCACTGGAAACTCTCCTCCCCCAACCAGCCCAGATCAAGCTGTCCCAGCTCCCCCCAACCCCCCCTGCTGGCCTGGTCAGGAGACCCGGATTTGTCCGGTGAGTAGAGAGTACCTGGAGTGGAGCTTCAGTCTGGAATGGGGGTCAGGGGGAGGCTGGGAAGAGGGATAGTGGGAGGGGGGCCGATTCACTGCACTATGGGCTTCTGGTTTGTACTTGCCCCCTGGGCTGAAGGTTGCCAGTCAGCCCCTGGACCAACCAATGGTCTATATGTGCTTTTATCCCTCTCTGGGGATCTGTTTTATGTTATTTCACTCCTTTGGTGGCAATCTTGAGTTCAGAACCCTCCTTCTCTTACACTAATCTATATACGCCCAAATCATAAAGAGAGAAAGCTGGACATAGTGCTTTATCTTTTAAAACAACCGGTTTATTAAACACTAAATATAAAAACACACATTTTCCTGGTGCTTAGAGTACACCAAACTGTAAAAAGCATTCAAACCTCACAGCCACGTGACCCAGTGGCGTAACGCATACGGAAGGGGCCAATCTGTTGTCACGCTAAGGCACGCATTGTGAGCATACCCTGGAAATACTGTCTGATTGTCTTATACCTGCACTGTGAGGACTGAATGCTTTTTACACCGGTTGTTTTAAAAGATAAAGCACTATGTCCAGCTTTCTCTCTTTATGATTTGGGCATATGTAGATCAGTGTAAGAGAAGGAGGATTCTAATCTCAGGATTGCCAGCAAGGGAGTGAAACAGCATAATACAGATTCCTAGAGAGGGACAAAAGCGCATATAGACCATTGGTTGGTTTTATGCCCCAGGTGAGAGCACTTCGGATGAGGGGATTATCACTAATGTATGTGGATGATTGGAGCACATAGTGGTGAACACTAATTAGGAGGCAGTCGTTTGGATATGTGAACACAAGCCTGTTTTTTTTATGAAGGATTGAGCATATGCCAGCATATTCATGCCAAAGGACACTTTATGAACTGATGCATTGTTTTGTTTTGTTAATGTTATATATGGTTTGATAGGATATGCTGATTCTGAAAATTGCTATGCAAACAGATTTAAAGGGATTAGCATTTGGGAGTGCGGCACCACTTTTGAATACAATTTTGCACATTGATACACATTTAGAGAGTGTGTGTATAGGTGTGAGCGATCCGCTTTGTAAGTTTTGTAGTCTTATAGCACTCAATAGCACAACATAGCAGCGTGCAAGTACACCCATTTTTAATTGGTGGAAGGTTATGTTTGATGATTCACTTCATCTCTCATAACAGCAACACAAGGTGCCTGTTGATATTCCCTGATGGACTGTCCCTGCTGGATCCATCTAGTGTATTTATATATACGAGGATATCGAGTTCATGTGAAGAGATCTGGTCAGCTGTCACCACCTTGCTGTATTTAATGTATCTGGTAAGCAGATAAATATGACACATTATGTTGTTGAGTGATTCTTCACAGCAACCAGGTTTTGGGCTCTCTGCATGCTCTATGCTATAGGAATTGTTTCTTAACCACTTTAGGACTGCTCACTGTGCTGCTACTGTGGCACAGGGGCAGCCCTGTGTCCTGCGACGTTGACCTACGTCGCTGGACCCCTAGCTGTCTCGGTGGCGCGCGCGTGCCACCTGAGGCTCGCTCCCGCTGTGTTTAGACACAGCGGGAGTCGGGCCGGAGGAGAAGAGGCCAGATCACCGTCTCTCTCCCCCAATCGTCGGGGAAAGAGTGAGAAAATCCACCCACTTGTGTAAACAAAGCAGGCGGATCTTCTCTGTGACAGACAGGGACAGATCACAGGATTCAGCATAGCTGAACCTGCGATCTCTGTCACAGAACCCCCCTCCCCCTCACACACGTCAGTAAGCATGAGGCATACATTTAACCCCTTGATCACCAACAATGTTAATCCCTTCCCTGCCAGTGTCATTATTACAGTAACAGTGAATATTTTTAGCACTGATTACTGTAGTAATGTCACTGGTCCCCCCCAAAAGTATAATATTAAATTTCATTTGGGTACAGCATCGCACGACTGCACAATTGTCCGTTAAAGTAACGCAGTGCCGAATCCCAAAATAAGGCCTGGTCAGGAAGGGGGTAAAATCTTCCGGTCTTAAAGTGGATAAAAATACGCTCATTGAGAATTTTTTGGTCAAAGACATGTAGCTAAATACATTTTGGCCTAAATATATGACAAAAATTGAATATATTGGATATTTTTTAGCAGTCAAAGTAGAAAATGTAAATTTTTCGCAAAATTTTTGCTATTTTTTTATTAATACCGCCAAAAATAAAAAGCGCAGAGGTGATCAAATACCACCAAAAGAAAGCTCTGTTTGTGGTTAAAAAAAGGACGTAAATTTAGTTTGGGTACAGCAATGCATGACCGCGCGATTGTCAGTTAAATTCATGCAGTGCCAAGTTGAAAAAAGTGGCCTGGTCATTGAGCAGCCAAATCTTCCACGGCTAAAGTGGTATATTTACTACACTAAAGGAATTTTTAATTTATGCTGGATCCTGCTTACCCTGTCCCTCTTGGATCGAGTGCATCTTTGAATGTTCAGCCTTGCTTAGTTTGGAGAAAATCAACTGCTGATAGGCGTTTTTTTCTTCCTTTGTCTGGTAAGCTGTTTGAACTACCTTCTTTGAGCTTCAGCATTCAGGAACATTGAAGTCGGTGTCGGAACCTTATATATTATAGTCTAAAGCACCACTTGTGAACTTTATGTTTGATGATTAGGTTGGGAATTAAAGCTGAGCTCTGAGCTAAATCTGAGGTTTTCTACCTTAAAACTAGAGAGCAAAAAAGGGTGTCACATGACAATCAATGTTGCTTTTTCATCCTCCTGTGCACTGGCTTGTGGTAGGAGTGTGAAGGCCATATTGCAGACTGTGACATCAGGCTTATAGAAACAGTAGATTACAGTAAAAGAGATGAGATGTGTTACATAAGACACTCGTTTGAGCTTCTTTTCCATACTATTTACTGCTTATGTTATACAGCACAGATCACCTAGCACAACAAGAAACACAGCAAAACAGCTGTATACACTGATAACCAGTTTGTTGACACACAGGGGTCCAAAAATAAAAGATTATTTGAACAATTGTGACACATTCATACAGGCTTTCACAATTGTTGGCCGTAATGTCTATAATAGAATAATTCTTATGATCATCATCTCCATCTAGTGGCCTAAATTTGATATTTCTGAAATACCTCCAAGAGAAAAGATACCACATTTTGGCCACCAGATGGAGGTAACGCTCTTAGGAATTTATCTATTACAGAAATTACTGCCACAATTCATACAACCAGCACAAATGTGTGTGACATTCATCCAATTAATCTTTTAAAAATAGGCCCCATAGTGTCAAGAAAATGTTCTGGCCAGCTTAGTAGTTTGCATAAAAAAAAAGCTGGATGCATTCTTCAATGCAAAAAATATAACTTGATATTATTAAGTAATAATACCAGAGATTGTTAATCCGATTACCTTCAGGGATCGGGAAGGAATTTTCTACCCCAGCTGGAACAAATTGGACCATACTTTATTTAGTTTTTTTGCCTTCCTCTGGATTAATTGTGAGTAGATAGTTCTATATATTATTATATTTATTTATTTTTCTTTTTTCTTCTGGTTGAACTAGATGGATTAAGGGGACGTTCTGCCTTTCTTCTTTTTCCCTCTTCCTCTATCATATTTAAAATGTGTTTTTTTTTAAGTTTTTTTGTCACATACCCATTCCCCCACTTTCACTCCGACCGCCTAGATAATTAGAGCTGAAGTTCTCCACCCTCCCTGCTCGCAACCTCTTGGGATATATCACAAGTTCCAGGAGACTGCTGGACCATTCAGAACGTGCAGCGTGGCTCACACATCTGCAGTGAGGAGTCGGTTGTGAAGCCACAGGGAATCACAGCCGGCTTCCCACACTAAACATGCCAGTGCCAGGGACCCAGAAATTGGTGCAGATCTTGCCCAGGTGAGGACAGCACTGGATCCCTGGACAGGTAAGTGCCCTTTTAAATAAAGTCAGCAGCTACAGTACTTGTAGCTGCTGACTTTAAATGTTTTACATACTGACTAAAGCTACCCTTTAATGTATGGAACATAGAATACAGCAACATGTAGTGCACTGTCAGCTGTGGATGAGTCCAGCACTTTAGGGTGCACAGGAGGAAGGGGGAGGGGGGCTCTCTGTATATAACTCTTTTGTATGCAGATGAAACAAGGTGCTTTTACATGTATTTGCAGTCTGGATCACACTTCACAACCATCACTATTAGCAAAATACCAATTGCTACCATTTGGACACTCCATCCTCAGTGGCACTGAGCTTCCTCCTGCTCATGCAGCTCTCTGTTTGACTTTTTTACAGCAGGGTGGGCAGAGCCTGATGGGGATTCACAGACACTAGTTCTCCATCAGGTTCATTCCCTTTGTGATTGACAATAGGTAGTAGGCAGTAGCTTCAGCCATAACCACGGTAAACCACTTCAAAGCTGAAATGCTCCATGGGCCGGGGGGACAGACCGGGACGGACTGGACCACACCATACCCCCCTCCCCCCCACACACACACCAGCCTGCACACCCTAGCATTGCCACCTGGAAGAGACCATACACAGAGCTCATCGTACCTTCGTCAGATCAGAGTCATACAGCGGTGACTTCTCCTCAGTCCTCAGTCCCCCGCATCTCCCCCCGTCTCCTCGAGTCTACTTGAGTCCTCCCTTCTCCTCCTCCTCCTCCTCCATGGCCAATGGCATGGGTTCGCCTTTCGGCCAATTGGGAAACGGGTCTCAGACCCGCTTTCTGATTGGCCAGGAGGAGGATCCGTGTGACAATAGCGAATATTCATTCGCTATTGTCACACAAATGGGTGGGCTCGGGGCACAGTGCTCTGCGCCCCGAGCCCACCCTTTTCTGAAGCCTATTAGAGCCTCTGGCTCTAATCACGTGCTTCAGAAAAAAAAAAACCCCATTGAACTCCATGCGTCCGGCACCCCGCATGTAGATTAGGGGGCCGGACACATGGATGGGGGGGGGCGGCGCCCCTGCACCCCTTATGCACCAGCCGCCACTGAACGTATAGTATATATACATATTGCAGTCTTTAAATGGTTGGGTGCCACTAAATATACAACAGCTAGGCCTTGAGGCCTGATCACAAAAATGACCATGGTCTAAACCAAAAGGCCTAGCCCATGGGGCAGTGTGCAGAAAAAAGCAAGTGCTGTTGTAGCCTAGTTTTCATTCTCACAGTGGTGTCCTAAACCCATAATAATACTTGACCACAAAGGTGGTCAACACTGCAGATTCTCTGCTTGCTTTATAGCTTTTTTATTTTATCTCATGCTTGGTGTAAGGGTGCTTCATCACTTTTAGGCGGAGTGCAGGAAGCAGAGAATTATGTATTTGGATTGCAATGGGACCCTTTAGCTCCCCGCAGATGAACAGGCCTGGTAACAGCTAAATATTTTGGGACCTGTTCCTACAATTTTTTCTGTATACTGGCCTTACCCTCAGTGCCATTATTTTACCGTTAGGACCCACTGCAAGGTAACTTTTTCCACTCATATACATTAAAAAATTATATTTTCTTTACATATATAGAAGACACAAGGTCAATAAATGTTTATAATGCTCTTCTGTAAATGAAAGTGATTTGCATGCTTGTTCTTCACTTGTAAAAACTATTCTTACAGTATATAAATGATTCATTTCTACAGCAACCGATACCGTCTTTTGTTCTAATGTGTTAGCAAAGTCACAAGGCACACCATTTTTTAAATTCAAAGAGGGTTTTGTAACACTCAGTGATGTCTATTACAGCTCAGTTTAAAATGTTCAATACACAAATGCTTTGAATGTTGCATTAGTCAAACTGATGCTTATCCACTTAGGTGTCACGAGTGGGAGATGACAAAGGATTGCTCTGAAAGAAAGCACAGAAAGAAAAGGTCACTAAGCAGGGATTCAGGTTTGATCAGAAACTACTACTAATGAATAAAATATCACATACTGTAAAACACTGAAGACCATCAGAAATGACATGCCATAATTGAATGCAGCTTAAAATGAGTCCACACAGAGGGCAATTTTCTTAGATTTGATTAGTAAATGGAACAGTTAGATGGACTATAGTTACGACTATAGTTATAGCAGAACATTTTTACATATTAAACTATGCAGACTGCAATAGCATTTTTTCAAATACATTTGGGTCTGATTTTTGTTGTAGGGCTCATAACACATAATTATGGCATTGTGTGCCATTCAATTTCACTAATCCTTCAAGGTGCTATTGTTCTAACATACACCACATTATTAAAAGTATTGGGACACCTGCCTTAACAAGCACATGAGAGTTCAATATTAATTGGGCCCACCCTTTGCAAATATAACAGCTTCAACTCTTCTGGAAAGGCTGTTCACAAGGTTTAGGAGCGTGTCTATGGGAATGTTTGACCATTCTTCCAGAAGTTAATTAGTGAGGTCAGGCACTAATGTGGATGAAAAGGCCTGGCTCACAGTCTCTACTCTAATTCATCCCAAAAATATTCTATTGGGTTGAAGTCAGGACTTGTGCAGGCAATTAAAAGTTCCTCCCTCCCAAACTCACTCATCCATGTCCTTATGGACCTTGCTTTGTGCAATGGTCCAAATCATTGGGTGGAGGGGGGATTATGGTGTGGGGTTGTTTTTCAGGGGTTGGGCTTGTCCCCTTAGTTCCAGTGAAGGAAACTCTTAAGGTGTCAGCATGCCAAGACATTTTGGACAATTTCATGCTTCCAACTTTGTAGAAACAGTTGGGGGATGGCCCCTTCCTGTTCCAACATGACTGCGCACCAGTGCACAAACAAGAACTGTGTAAAATAGACTTCACCAAGAAGTGAAAATGCACATTTATTTTTGTATACTCTAAAACAGCCATTCTCAGCTAGAGTTCCGTGAAACCCTAGGGTTCTTCCAGAGGTTGCTGGTAGTTCCTAGAGTTGTGGCTAAATGACCTCCCATCTGATGGTGCCTTCATAGTTCCAGGTGCACTACCACTTGGCAGAGCCAGTAGGATAACAACAATGATCTGTAAAAGTGAGTGAAAAATGGTGGCATTCTAACTACCACTGAAAGAGCTTGTTCATACTTCATAAATACCATGTGTTTGTGCAGAATTTATTGAGCATTTTTAAAGTCTCATAAGTCATAACCCCTCAGTAGCGTTATATTATGTTGTGGTAAAAATTAAAATGCAAGTAAACCCTCCTATAGTTTTCAGCCAGGAAAGCTGCCATCTTGGCCTCTGTTTAATCTGCAACTGCCATGATGCTTCACATGTGATCCGTTATGACACCAGTCATTGAATGGTTTGACAATTTGGTTGAGAGCACAATCAATGAGACAGCTAACATTTCCAGCATGCCAGGAATGTTAACTGTTTTTTGAAACTATCAAATCGATGGGTTTACTTCCGCTTTAAGCAGCGTGTCGCTCTCATGAGTCGTCAACACTTTTCAGCCGCCTCTATTGGTTTCAATGGTAATGCTCTGTATCCACACTTTAACAGCAACGATAGCATTTATGGTGCGTTAGTGAAGCATTTAAAGTGTTAGCTGAGCACTGGGGGAGGTCTGCCCCCAATCCATACCAGGCCCTTATCCGGGAATGCAGCACGGCAGGCCAGGACCTAAACCATACCAGTTCACATGCCCTCAACATGGTTGGGGTGCTTCGGAGCATGGGGGGCTCTGCCCCCCACCTTAAAGCACCTTGTCCCCATGTTCATGGAGACAGGGGCATCTTTCCCACAACTCTGGGCGGTGGCTGTGGGGGTTTGCGGGCAGGGGAGCTTATCCAAATATGGAAGCCCCCTCTAAACAAGGGGGCCCCCAGATCCCCCCTCCATGTGAATTTAGTATGGGGTACATAGTACCCCTACTCATTCAGGAAAAAGTGTAAAAAGTGAGTAAAGACTCAACACGAGTTTTATACAAGTCCTTTATTAAAAAATCAAAATTAAAAAACATGTCCCACCATGCAGATCCATCATCATATATGATGCCCACCGCACTGACGGACCCGAAAAAAAGTAAAAAAAAAATTGAAGGCTCGTAGAAGGCTCCTGCTGTCTGCCTACTTCTCTGTCTGACATTTCTTAAATAACTAAGAGGTGTATGTGGTGTGTCTGGATTTTGCAAAAAAATGTAATACAGTCCCCCATAGACGCTTAATTCACAAACTGAGGTCTGTAGGCATGGACCATAGAATTTGTACATGGATAGAAAACTGAATACAGGGGCATGTCCAAGGGGTGTGATAAAAAGCAAATACTCAGATTGGTCAGGAGTGGAAAGCGGGGTACCCCAAGGATCTGTCCTGGGACCAATTCTGTTTAGTTTTTTCATAAATTATATAGAGCTTGGTATAAATAGCTCAATCTCAATGTTTGCTGACAACACAAAGCTAAGTAGGGAAATAACTTCACAGAAAGATATAGAAACTTTACACTTTACAAGAGGACCTCAATAAAATAATGGGTGGGCAACTACATGGCAAATGAGGTTTATTGGTAAAAAATGTATGGTAATGCACTTGAGGGCTAAAAATGTAAATGCAAGTTACTCACTTGGAGTAAAACCTCTGGGGGAATCCATGATGGAGAAAGATCTGGGGGTCCTATTAGATCACAGACCCAGCAATGGCATGCAATGCCAAGCTGCAGCAAGTAAAGCTAGCAGCAGAATATTAGAATGCATGAAAAATGTAATTTACTGCAGAGATAAAATGACAATCCTGCCACTTAAAAAAACTCTGATTTGGCCACATCTGGAGTATTCCGCCCAAGGAGGAAGGTGTGAGAACCGGAGAGGGTCCAGAGAAGGGCAACAAAGTTAATAAGGGGACTGGAGGACCTCAGTTGGGATCATATCTCCTCTCAAGAGACAATTGAGAGGAGATATGATAGCAATACACAATACAGTAAAACCTTGGATTGCGAGCATAATTCGTTCTGGAAACTTGCTTGAAATCCAAAGCACTCTTATATCAAAGCAAATTTCCCCATAAGAAATAATGGAAACTCAGATAATTTGTTCCACAGCCATTTATTCATAAGTGCTTCAGTTTATAATCCATATAAAAAGATTATAGCAATGTGATAGGTTGTGTAACCATAAAATGTCCATCCACAAATGGTGACCTCCACAAGGGGACTAAGTGTAGCAATATTGCTACATTTAATGATGGTTCAACATTTAGAAACTCGCATGGATGATGATTAAAGAGACACATCTAAGTATGCAGGCACCTGGGGTAAAGCTGTCCACATAGACCATCCTCCTCATCGCCGGCTCCCACCGCTGTCAGTCTGCAGTCCTGCCCGGGAAGACTACTGGAGCGATCTGAAAATGGGGCTTGATGAGCGCAGCGTGGAAGGGATGACATGGATGGCAGTGCAGAGGATGGTCTATGTGGACAGCTTTACCCTGGATGCCTGTATACTTAGATGTGCCTGTTTTAATCTTCAACATGTGAGTTGTTAAATGTTGAACCTTTATTAAATGTAACCATATTGCTACACTTAGAAGTGCCTCTCTTCTCTTTCAGGGCCTGTTTACACTGGTGCGATGGAAGACATTGCATGTTACATAGTTACATAGCTAGGTTGAAAAAAGACAGAAGTCCATCTGGCTCAACCAATAAAAAACAAAAAACAGTAAAGAAAACCCAACCATACAATCCCATATACACAATCCTATAACCGCAGTTCATCCAGAGGAAGGCAAAAAAAACCCAGCAAAGCATGATCCAATTTGCTACAGCAGGGGGAAGAATTCCTTCCTGATCTCCCAAGAGGCAATCGGATATTACCTGGATCAACTTTACCTATAAATATACTACCCATTTATATTATGTCCACCCAGGAAAGAATCCAGGCCTTTTTTTAAAGCAATCTAGTGAGCTAGCCAGAACCACCTCTGGAGGGAGTCTATTTCACATTTTCACAGCTCTTATGGTGAAGAAACCTTTCCATATTTGGAGACAAAATCTGTTTTCCTCTAGTTTTAAAGAGTGCCCCCTTGTCCTCTGTGTTGACCTTAAAGTGAATAACTCAACACCAAGTTCACTATATGGACCCCTTATGTATTTATACATGTTGATCATATCCCACCTTAATCTCCTCTTCTCAGGAGAGAATAAATTCAGTTCCTCTAATCTTTTCTCATAGCTGAGCTCATCCATGCCTCTTATCAGTTTGGTTGCCCTTCTCTGCACTTTCTCCAGGGCCCCGATATCCTTTTTAAGAACTGGTGCCCAAAACTGAACTGCATATTCCAGATGAGGTCTTACTAATGATTTGTACAGGGGCAAAATGATATCTCTCTCTCTGGAGTCCATGCCGCTGTTAATACAAGAAAGGACTTTGTTTGCTTTGGAAACCGCCGCTTGGTATTGCATGCTATTATTAAGCTTATGATCTACCAGAACACCCAGATCCTTCTCTGCTATGGATTCCCCCAGTTCTACCCCCCCTAGTATGTATGATGCATGCATATTCTTAGCCCCCAAGTGCATAACTTTACATTAATCAACATTAAACCTCATTTGCCACATAGTTGCCCAATGAAACAGTGATTGAGATCAGCTTGTAAGTTGGAAGCATCCTGTAAGGAAGTTATTCCACTGCAAACCTTGGTGTCATCACTGCACTGCTATGCAAATCATGTGCGAAGTCTGTGCAATGTGAATTCAGCCCTACAGAATGTACGGCTGAATTTGCATCGCATTTGGACCATAGTCATGCAGGACCCTTTTTTTGGTCCTCACCAGAATCGGATCGCATGGGTGTTAACACCCATGTGATCCTATTCATGTCCGAATTGACAGTTCTCACTGGGATATGCGAACTGGGGATGTCATTGACTTGACCCGCAGTGGATTTGCCTGGTTTCCCGCATTGCGCCAATGTGAACCGGTCCTTATACTCTGTTGTGACATGACGCTACTCGTATATCAAGACATCTCTTGTTTATCAAGTCAAAACTTATAAAAAAATGTTGCTTGTCTTGCAAAACGCTCTAAAACCAAGTTACTCTCCAATCCAAGGTTTTACTGTACCTCAATGACAATTCTGGCATAGTGAATGAACTATTCAGTCTCAGGGAGTGTAAGAGGACATGTGGCCACTTAATGAAACTGAAGGAGAAGCAGTTTAACTTTAAAGTGGAAGTTCAGCCTGAGACTAAAATCTCTATATCTACTTGCATCCACAATTTAAGACTAACATATCTAACCCTGTAAAGCAAAAATCCCTATACATACCTTTTCTGAAGCCGGTCTCCAGTGGTGGAAGCTCTGTGCAGGAGACAGCCAACTTTGAAATGCCTGGAAAGTCAACCATAAAGTTCCATTGTTGGCTGCCTCTTCCGCACACTCCAACACAGAGAAGCTGCCACTGACAGCCCAGCATGGGACCGCATTGGAACAGCTTCAGAAGAGGCATGTATAGGGATTTTTGTTTTAGAGGGCTAGATAGCTTAGTCTTAGATTGTGGATGCAAGTAGATTTAAAGATTTTAGTTTTAGCCTGAACTCTACTTTAAGCTGTGCAGGGGGTTTTTCACTTTCAGCGTGGAGGATGTGGAGTCACTTCCACAATCCGTGGTGTCAGCAGGAAGTATTGATAGTTTAAAAAAAAAACTCTTGGACGTGTATCTTAGGGAGCACAGTATAGAGGGATAAGGGAAATGATTATGAACACGCACACCTACACAGGTTCAACTTTACCAGGTGTGTTCGGATCCTAGTCCCAACCCACCTAAGCAATCCCGCTAGGAAGCTGTCACTGCACACCACCAATTATAGACAGTGAGGCATTTCCCAGCCTGCAGCTGCACCTACACACACTGCTCATGATTGGCGGTGTGCAGTGACTGCTTCCTGGCAGGATTACCCAGGTGGGTTGGGGCTAGGATCCTAACACACCTGAGCCCATCCTTGCTGAGGAGCATTGCTTCATTCTTCATAATCAACACACGTGTGAACGAGCCCTTTGGGGGATTTTTTTCGGCCCAGAAAACCAATGTAAGCGGCATTTTCCTAATGACCCTCAATGGACTAAAAGCAGGGGTCCCCTAAGATGTGAAAATGATTTCAAGGTTGAAAAAGGCTGCTCTAAAATGTAGGGGACCTTTATCAAAATAGTAATGTCAAGATGATCAGGGCCTTCTCTTTGTAGTTAAACATTCATTTTATATGGTTCCCCCTTAACTTCCTGATACCAGCTGCCAGCCTACCAGGATGCATAGGCTATAGGGTAATTTGGGAAAGCACAAGGTAAAAAGATTTTAGAACTTTGTAGGGAGTAAGGCAAATATACTGTGTAGATCTCCACCTATGGTATCTCAAATGTTTACCTGAACAGCCTGTAGCCATCATAGGATTCTTTTTGTTGCATATTAGTTCATACATTGATTAATACTGGATAGTTGCCAGCATTTGAAAGAAATTTCCAGGGGCACTTTGCAGCAGTACAGCTCTCAATTAGTTACCACACCCACTTCCCTGAAGCTCCACCCACTCTGCATAATCTCCGCCTACTTATTGGAATATAGGGTCTAATGAATAAAGAGAGATTTACAGGAAATCGAAAAGGGAATTTCAAACTTAAGGCCAAAGTAGCAGAGTTGGAATAACTCTCCCATTCAGCTGCACTACTTCTGTCGAAAGTTCAAATCTCTCATCACAATTCCCTGCAATTCTAAAGTGTCAAATGTGCTCAGGTGTGACCATACAAAAAATGTAATATGTAAATATAAATAAAGTGCAAGGTGTAAATAAGTACAATAAAACCTAATTAAACTATCTGGTCTAATTAGGTTTTATCGTACTTATTTACAGCTTGCACTTTATTTATATTTACATATTACATTTTTTGTATGGTCAAACCTGAGCACATTTGACCCTTTATTCACGTGTCATGTTACCGGATAGTTTTGCACATAAGATTGTTGCTTTCATCCTACCTACCTTCATGTCTGTGAATGTGTCTTCGCTCTTCAGGGGTCCTTCTCTGCTCTGCTGTGGCGTCCGGCGAGGTGCTGCCGAGAATGAGTGCCTTTGATTTAAAAATGGCGCCATGTTGCGCCATTATGTAACTGCGCATGCGCCTGCACAGCCGAGCTTGTACGAGCTTTCCCGAGCTCGGCTCAAGCGCAGTTACGATGTCAGCCTGCAACCATTTTTTTTACGGGCACCAGCTGCCCGTAACGGGCATTTATGGGCAGCCTGATTAACGGGACAATGTGAATTACCCGGGACAGGCTCCTATTTCCCGTGACTGTCCCGGCAAAAACGGGACAGTTGGCAAGAATGTTACTGGTACTTCATTTTACAGGGAGCCACTGCCTGAAACAGAAATAACTAATCTAATGTTCTTCTTCTACCCAATAACTGAGTTATCTTTCCTCTTGAATATTTTAAAGTCATATTACTTTTATTAGCAAATATATATATTTTATTGGGAAAAATAATCCATTATCTATTTTGTTTTACAGGGGCTTTATATTTTCTTGATTTATGCCATTTACAACAGTGAGGTAAGACCAATACACTCAGATATTTATTAATCATATTACAATGAAATTTCATCAGTCCCAAGAAGTCACTAATTATTGCACATCCCGTTATCATTTCTTTTGGGCTATTGCTTATGAACTTCTATTTTAACCAGTTGCCGACCACCCGCTGCAGTTTTACAAGGTGCAAGGTACAACGAGCAAGGTGGCTCGGCTGCGCGAACTGACGTAACTGTATGTCAGTCGCGTGCGGTGCTAGGGGGCATGCGTCCGCCGTCCCTGCAATGTTCTGATTCGGTTCAGAACCAATCAGTCATCAGGTCCAGGCCAATGATTTTTGGCCTGGACCTGGTGATCGATTCTGACCAATTGCAGAAGGTCCTGTGCCTGTGTAATATAAACACAGGCACAGAATATGATGTAATCTCCTCTCCTGAAGCCCATTTCGGTTCGAGCATGAGAGAAGAGAACATCAACTGTGAGCACACATTTAACCCCCTTATCACCCCCCAGTTAACCTTTTCACTCCCTGTCACAGTGTCACTATATACAGCAGTCCCAGATAGGTTTAGGGTACCCGCCATACATTTCCTAATAAAGATTTAACCCCCTGATCACCCCCAGTTAACCCCTTCATTGCCCTGTCACAGTTTCACTATTATAGTGTACAGATTTTTTTTCTTATTCAGATCACTGTATTAGTGTCACAGTTGACATCAGTTAGAGTTAATGTTAGTTAACGTCAATACAGGATAGCGTCAGATTGCCCACCGCATATTTAGTAATACATTTTAACCCTTTGATTGCCAGTGACACACACATTAAACACCTCCATTACTAGTATAGTGTCTGAACAGATCAATATCTTTGATCTGATCATTACTATACTAGCATCCCCAATAGTTTAGTATAGTGTTCCCAAAATGCAGTGTTAGCAGGATCAGCCCTGACCCCTGCCAGCACCTGCGTTTAGCGCCGTCCATCCCCTAAGAAGTGCAGTATCAGCAGAATATTGTCACTTCCGATATACAGCACACTAGATCGCAGAGTTAGCAGAGCCAGGCCTGATCTCTGCTAGCACTAGCAGTTACATTTTTTGGTAGCAGTTCAAACAGTCCTTGACAACCAGGTGCTTTTTTTCCCCATGAGTCACACTAGGTGCCTATAAATTTATTAGCCAAAATGTCCAAACAGAGGTACACTAGTGAAGAGGCCTACATGATGCTGAGTATGACAGATGAGAGCGATAGGGAAGCCTCACTGTCAGAATCAGGCTCAGTATTCGAACCTGTAGAGAGCAGCGGCACCCTGACAGATAGCTCTGATGACAGAGTAGTGATCCCTGCTAAGGTCAGGCGTAGCTGACCCCGTTCTTCTGTTGCTGAGGTGCAACAATCAAACGGTTCTCGTATGCAGCAGCGTGTCGGTACTAGTGCCGCTCAAACTTCTGGTGAACTGGCAAGCACCAGCGGCCTAGTACATCCTGGTCATAGTCAAATCAGCACTGCAGTAACACTTGGTGACGTTACATAGTTACATAGTTAGTGAGGTTGAAAAAAGACATCAGTCCATCCAGTTCAACCTATGATGTGTGTGTGTGTTTGCTTTTAGCCGTACATTATATACCCCTGTATGTTGTGGTCTTTAAGGTGTCCATCTAACAGTTTTTTGAAACTATCAATGCTCCCTGCTGATACGACTGCTTGTGGAAGAGAATTCCACATCCTTACCGCTCTTACAGTGAAGAACCCCTTACGCACTTTAAGGTTAAACCGCCTTTCCTCTAGTTTTAGTGAGTGGCCACGTGTCTTATTGTATCTCCTTTCTCTGAATAGTTTGTTCCTTATGCTCGGGTCGCCAGTACAGTATTTGTACATTGATATCATATCCCCCCTCAATCGTCTCTTCTCCAGAGAGAATAAGTTCAGGGCTTGTAGTCTTTCTTCATAGCTGATGTCCTCCATCCCCCTAATTATTTTTGTTGCCCTTCTCTGGACTTTCTCCAGTTCCAGCACATCCTTTCTGAGGACCGGTGCCCAGAACTGGACAGCATACTCCAGATGTGGCCGGACCAGAGTCTTGTAGAGCGGGAGAATAATCTCTTTATTTCTGGAGTGAATGCCCTTTTTTATACATCCCAGTATTCTGTTGGCTTTGCTTGCTGCGGCCTGGCATTGCATGCCACTGCCAAGCCTGTTGTCTACCAGTACCCCTAAGTCCTTTTCCATCCTAGACTCACCCAGAGGTTCCCCCCCTAGCGAGTAGCTTGCTTTCTGGTTTCTGGCCCCCAAGTGCATTACTTTACATTTTTCAACATTAAATCTCATCTGCCATGTAGTTGCCCACTCCGTTATTTTGTTCAAGTCCGCTTGCAAGGTTTCCACATCCTGCATAGAAGATATTGGCATGCCTAATTTAGTATCATCCGCAAATACTGAGATTGTACTAGATATCCCCTCCTCTAGATCATTTATGAATAAATTAAACAGGATTGGTCCCAGGACAGAACCCTGGGGGACCCCACTTTCCACACCCGCCCAATCCGAGTACTCCCCATTAATCACCACCCTCTGTACTCTCCCCTGGAGCCAGTTCTCTATCCAGGTACTCACCTTATGGTCCATACCTATCTTCCTTAGTTTGTACAGTAAGCGTTTGTGGGGAACGGTGTCGAAGGCCTTTGCAAAGTCCAGATACACCACATCCACAGGCTTACCTTTATCTAGGTGGCAGCTCACTTCATCATAGAAGGTTAATAGATTGGTTTGGCACGAACGATTTTTCATGAATCCGTGCTGATTAATACTTATAATACCGTTTTCATTACTAAAGTCTTGTATGTGGTCCCTTAACATCCCCTCCAATATTTTGCAGACTACAGATGTTAGCCTGATCGGCCTATAGTTACCCGGGATATATCTCGGCCCCTTTTTAAATATTGGTACCACGTTGGCTTTTTTCCAATCAGCTGGCACCATACCCGTCTGTAAACTATCCTTAAAGATCAAGAATAATGGTCTGGCAATCACCTGGCTGAGCTCTTTAAGAACCCTCGGGTGCAAGCCATCCGGTCCCGGGGATTTATTTATGTTAAGCTTCTCTAGTTTAGCTCTAAGTCTATCTTCTGTTAGCCATGGCGGCACTTCCTGAGGTGTATTATTTAGTTCGGCCTTACAAGCTGGGTTCGTGTAGACCCCCGATTCCCCGTTGCGAGTCCCATAAGTGCAATTCAAGCTGGTGCGGTGGCTAGCACAAGTAGTGTCCCGCAGCCACCAAAAATTCGAAGACATCAGCTCTGTAGAGCCCATAGTGTCCTTCCTGATGTGCTTGCAAATCCGGATTGGGAGCCCACCACTTCTGGAGCTCCCTCACTTCCCCCATAGCCTGGCCAACCTGGAATTCAGGTGGAAACAGACGATTTTACTCCCCTTGGTTTTTATGAGCTGTTTTTCACGTAAGATTTGTAAAGATCTAATGTGAACCAAAGCAATTTATATGCCGATCAATTCATTACCGCAAATCTAAATTTGACCCTTGCCAGAGATTTTGCATGGAAATGTATCACTGTTTCCAAGTTTAAAGCCTTTCTGGGCCTATTCCTCCTCATGGGCATTACTAAGTGAGTTGTGGTCATATTGGTCCACTGACCTAATTCATTATATGCCCATGTTCTCTGGTGCCATGGCCAGGACTAGATAAGAGAAAATCCTGCGGTTCATCATATGCCCATGTTCTCTGCTTTGATGTGTTTTTTATTATTAACCATAGTTTTCCTTGCAGATACCACCAATCTACTGTTTTACTACACTGTATACTATTATATTGTAATGTTTTATTGTTACTGTGTTTTATTGTTAATCATTGTTTGCTTTGCAGGTACACCCATCAGCTGCAGAGCTGATTTGTTTATTCTGACAGCAACAGCGTTTGCTCTCAGCATATACGTAAAGTAACGTTTAGGGGTTGATTTCACCTCCGCAGTTAAAAAAAAGAGCATATATGGGGAAGCATAGGGGAGGGGGTGGACACAGAGGGTGAATCTCCCCTATGCTTCACCATATATTTTGTAACACTTTTCTTGGCAGAGATCCTCTTTCTGAAGGAAAAATCTAACATTGCATGTATGCCCATCATTAGAAGTGGGTGGATGCTGGGAGGTCTAATGGTGGGCATACCACACACTTTCTGGCAGAGATTTCTTCATCTACATCAATCAATGTGAATTAAGGAATCTGTTAGGTTCTTTTTTTTTGTTCAGCCCACAGGCTGCATGAAAAAAAAAAGAACCTTACAATATATGCTCAGCAAGGACCATCAACATACTGATACATCGCTGCTGAACTTTGAGTGGTCATACCAGGACGATGCCTGCAGATTTAGGTCTCAACTTGGTATTGCTTTTTACAGCCAGTGGTAAGCTTTCATGTAAAAGTAATCCTAGCGGGTAATTACCCGCTAGACTGCTTTTACAAGCAGTGGGAGGGGACTATCCCCCCCTTCCGCCGCCTTCCACAGATAACTCGAGACTGCAGCCGGTGGTTCTGTCAGCTAACCATAGAGCTGATTGGAGATCAGAATGGCTCCAATCATCTCTATGGCCTAAGATACCGGAAGCTATGAGCATTTCATGACTTCGGTTTCGCCAGATAAATACAGCGCTATTGGGAAATTGGGAAAGCATCTGATCACACCAATCTTGGTGTAGTCAGATGCTTTAAGGGCAGAGGAGAGATCTAGAGTCTAATAGGCCCCATTTAAAAAAAAAAAAAGAGTACCTGTCACTACTTTTTGCACTACTTATTGCTTATTGCAATACTTTCTGTATATATGGGATATTTAAATTTCCTGTGATAACAATAAAAATTATTAAAAAAAAATGAAAGGGAATTTGTCAAAATAAAATAAAAAGCAAAATAAATAATAATAAAAAAACTAAAAAATTCAAGCACCCCTGTCCCCCAGTGTTTGCACGTAAAGGCGAGCGCAAGCATCGGTCTGGTGTCATATGTAAACAGCAATAGCAGCATGCATGTGAGGTATCGCCACGTCCAATTAAAGGCAGTAGTTCTTGCAGTAGACCTCCTATGTAAATCTAAAGTGGTAACCTGTAAAGGCTTTTAAAAATGTATGTAGTTTGTTGCCACTGCACGGGCATGCGCAATTTTAAAGCATGTCATGTTTGGTATCTATGCACTCGACATAAGATCACCTTTTATATTTTACCAAACAATTGGGCAATATATAGTGTATTTGTGCATTAAATCTAAAAAAGTGTTTTTTTTCCCCAAAAAATTGGGTTCGGAAAATCTGTGCGCAAATACCGTGTGACAAAAAAAAATTGCAACACCCACCACTTTGTTCTGTAGGGTCTCTGCTTTAAAAAAATATATAATGTCTGGGGGTTCAAAGTAACTTTGTAGTAAAAAAAAATAATTTTTTCATGTAAACAAAACATTTCAGTGGTTAGAAGAGTGGGTGATGTGTGGCATAAGCTTTTAATATTGGGCATAAAATGCCAGGGCATTTCAGAAAAACCCCAAGTGACCCCTTTTTGGAAAGTAGACACCACAAGCTTTTTGCTGGGATTCATGTTGAATGTTGAGTCCATGGAATATTTTATATTTTGCCGCAAGTTTCGGTAAAATAACAACTTTTTTTTTTTACACAAAGTTGACACTAAATGATATATTGCTCACACATGCCATGGGTATATGTGGAATGCCACCCCAAAATACATTCTTCTGCTTCTCCTGAGTACAGGGATACCACATGTGTGAGACTTTTTGGGAGCCTAGCTGTGTACGGGGACCCCCCCCCCTCGAAAACCAATCACCACCTTCAGGTTTTCTAAGGGTGTAAATTGCCTATTTTACTTCCTCACTACTAACAGTTTCGGAGGCCATGAAATGCCCCCCCCCCCCCCCCCATGAGCTCATTTTGCAAAGTAAACACTCCAAGCTATTTGTTGAGATGCATGTTGAGTTCATTGAATATTTTATATTTTGCCACAATTTTCTGCTTCTCTTGAGTAGGGGGATACCACACATATGAGACTTTTTGGCAGTCTAGCTGCATACAGGACCGCGAAAACCAATCACCGCCTTCAGGCTTTCTAAGAGCGTAAATTGTTGATTTCACTCCTCACTGCCTATCAAAGTTTCAGAGTTCATGAAATGCCAAGATAGCACGAAATCCCTCCAAATTACCCCTTTTCGGAAAGTAGACACCCCAAGGCATGGTGAGTATTTTTCTTTTTCTAAAATTTTAAAACTTTGTGACAAAAAGCGAGATCTGCAAAATACTCAACATGCCTTTCAGAAAATAGCTTAGGGCAGTGATGGCGAACCTTGGCACCCCAGATGTTTTTAGAACAATATTTCCCATGATGCTCAACTACACTGCAAAGTGCATGAGCATCATGGGAAATGTAGTTCCAAAACATCTGGGGTGCCAAGGTTCGCCATCACTGGCTTAGGGTGTCTACTTTCCAAAAAGGGGTCATTTGGGAGGGGGGGGTTTGTGCTGTCTTGGCATTTCATGGCCTCCAAAATTCTGATAGGTAGTGAGGAGTGAAATGAACAATGTACGTCCTTAGAAAGCCTCAAGGCAGTGATTGGTTTTCTAGGGCCGCCTGTGGATACCGGACCTGAGTAACTTGTCACACATGGAGTGACACTTGGTGGATCTCCACATAATTACAATTAAGCCTGCAGTGGTCTATCCATTAGGTTGGATGACCATTTCCTTCTGGTAAGCTGCTACATTGTTTCCTTTGGTGATCCTTCACGGGTGTTCCTCCTCCTTATCCCTTGGTTTTACAACGTGGAATTAGGACCTGTCTGCTGGGACTTGTTGTTCCTTGAATCTTTGGATATTCTTTTTGACACCATATATGTATTTTTTCTGCACCGTTTGGTCACCGGTTGATCCCAAGTTTTTTTTTTTTTTCCTTTTTGGTGTATGGACTATTGATTTGATTAATACATATGTTTTTTGTATTTTTTTTCACAGTTATTTCGATGCACTAATATGATCAGAATCTCAGTGTGTTTATATATATTTTTTTAGGGTGTACACCTTTAGAATTAATTTACTTTTGGTCATCAATATTTATAATATAGTGTTAATAGTGTTATACCAACATAATTTTTTTGATAGCGCTACACATATTGAATCTATTACAGCTTTGGGATTTTTTCTATAAGTCCATGTGTGCTGCTTTCATTTTCTTATTTCACCAATCATTTGTTTATTAGTCTAATTTCATAGTGCATAAATTCCCCCATATACATACCATTAGCAACAGTCTATGGAACTTATCACTTTAAATACTCAGCTCAGACAATGAACAGTCCAGAGGATTTTTTTTATTTTTTATTTTTTTTGAACTTGGATGGGAGAAGGGATACTCCAACTTGAACTATGCACAATCCTGAGGACAAATAACTGCAGTGTGCGCGGCAAAGCTGCTGCTTCACCTTACCACTGAAGTGAAGATAAAGAATATGAACTCTTTTTTTAGGTTACTCTTCAGGGTCTAACTTGGCACCCCCTTTCTCACTTGCTGTGTGTGCTGATCTCTTGTCCACTGACACTCTACTGGAGTGGTCCCCTTCCTGGGCAGACCCCTGGCAAGCTTCCCGGTACTCACGGACACTGTTTTTCCCTGGGTTGCTTTGCCTCCAACTCCGTTGTCAGCATCAACTCCTTCTCCTGGCTCAGCTGGTCGACCGCCTGTGACCACCTAAGCAACAGTAGGAGATACAGCCGTCACCCTCCTCCTGAGACCAGGCTTCCCGCCCAAAGACCCCCGGTCACATGTGCCGTGGCTTTTATAACATATCCCAGGATGCACCACCGTTGTGCCAATCCACTGGGATAGTCATAAAAGCCTGTGTGTCACTGGCTGGGTTTCCTCCACTGTCCAACAGGCTCCCCTATTGGATACAGTGGGGACACTCCCTCAGACTAGATGAATCACACATGGACACATGCTACAGGCAAAACTAACAATCAGGCTCCCCTGATAAGCAGATGGAGCTGCTAAGCTTTTATTCACCTAGCACCTACCTAAGAGGGTGCTACACTTGTTTGCCCCTCCCCTACCCCTCTCCATCAGCATTGGGGTCACATTAGCTGAGTGAGGGAGAAGAGAAACATTGGAAGTGTACCTAGTCAGTACTGGTGTCCAAAGGTGTGTTTGCTTTTTAAGAATAAATCACCTCTAACACTGGGTGTCCTACAAGTGTGAATGTTGGTGGTGGTGTTATGTAAAGCTATTCGTTTTTTACATTTTAGAATGGGGTGCATCAGGTATGTGCGGACTTTTAAAGGGTGCCTTTACTGGAAAAAGAGTGAGAAACACTGATTTAATTTGCACAAATGAATTGTGGATGGACTTGGCACTGATAGTCATATGCACGCTTTATACTGTTTTTCAGTTTATTTTAAATTATTTTTAATTAAAAGATAATTAAGGACTTAAAAAAAAAACACATTTATACTTAATCCAATGCTGCATTTGTCCCCTGATTGCTCAGTTCTTAGCATTCTGTGAGCAGAGAGGCGGGGGCTGTCAGTCTCCGGCTCTCTGATCTGCTCCCCACCCCCCCCCCCCACGCTCACTGGAGCGCTGGGCTGTGGAGGGGGCAGGAGGGCCTGGCTTAAGCCTGGCACACACCGCTTGTTTTTTTTTTCGTTCAACCCAGCGAGTTGAACGAAAAAAAACTGATGACTCTGACTGGAGCCGCTGAACTAAGGATCTGACATTAGAACAAAGATCTCCCCTGCTGTTCTTTTGTGTTCTGACAGGGGGGCAGCCCCCCCTGCCAGAACACTCCGGCCAGCGCTCTCAGCTATTGGCTGAGAGCGCTTATTGGGAGCCGGTCGCCTGCTGGTTATCCAGCATGCCTATTAAAAAAGAATAGCGCGCAAATGCAAAAGAAATAACTACCAAATCTGAAGACAATCCATAAATAAAAATGGGGGTTTGGTCCCACCATATGGCCATATCGTGCTCAAGCCCACTACTGCGTCAAAGTACCCCATTATCAGTGGGTCCTACACTATCCATGAAAAAGAGATGAATCCAGCCTAACCCTTGGAGATAATACTCTTTGCTTTCTAAAAGCTGCTGCAGTCTTCAGATTTGGTAGTTATTTCTTTTGCATTTGCGCGCTATTCTTTTTTAATATACATGTCTTTTGGTTCATAGCTGCAGCAGCTTTAGAAATACATGGGTATGCTCCCCCAAATTTTTTGCCTGTTTATTATGTATTCGGTCTGACCAGACTATCGAGGTTGAGCAACCCTCCCCACCCCCCCACACACACCTGTACTCAATCAGTGTCCACCATCTAGTGGATATAGTAGGAGTCCCCTGTAGTGCATTTGCACATCCTTCCCAGCAAGGAGTATTATCTCCAAGGGTTAGGCTGGATTCATCTCTTTTTCATGGATAGTGTAGGACCCACTGATAATGGGGTACTTTGACGCAGTAGTGGGCTTGAGCACGATATGGCCATATGGTGGGACCAAACCCCCATTTTTATTTATGGATTGTCTTCAGATTTGGTAGTTATTTCTTTTGCATTTGCGCGCTATTCTTTTTTAATATACATGTCTTTTGGTTCATAGCTGCAGCAGCTTTAGAAATACATGGGTATGCTCCCCCAAATTTTTATCCAGCATGCCTGTCCGTTTGGCGGGCTTCTGTCAGATTGGCTGAATTACACATGGCCCGAATATTGGCCTGTTTTTATTGAACTGGCCGATGTTGCCCAACATTGGCCCCTGTGTATGGGGCTTTGGGCTCTCAGCAGGCTACTGAGAGGCTGAGCGGGCTGCTGGCCCAGGCTTTTGGGCTGATCCTTTCTGAGCTCGAGCGGCTCTGTGACATCAGCTGAAAATGGATCTCAGAAGGTCAGAACAAACTGCACTCCTGTGATTTATAGGAGACTTATAGCCAAAATAGCTTTGGCTATACATCTCCTTTAACCGGTTGCCGACCGCCGCACTACTATTTACTGCGGCGGTCAGCCCCGGCCAGGCAAAGTGACGTATATATATGTCACTAGCCTGGGAGCCAATAGCGGGCGGGCGCGCGCCGCCGGAGGCACGCTCCCGCCTCGGCTCGTTCACGGACACCTCCGTGCGTGTGACCGGCGGACCCGATGTCCGCCGGTCACTCGCGATCGTCCGCTGTGAAGGGAGAAAGGCAGGCGTCTAATGTAAACAAAGCCGCCTGTCATTCTTCCCTGTGTAAAAGCACTGATCTAACGGTCCTGCTATGTAGGACCGTTGATCTGTGCTGTTACACACACAGCCACATCCCTGCACAGTAAGAAGCACGCCCCTAGGGACACACATAGTCACTGCATCTCTAATAAAGTTAACCCCTTCCCTGCCAGTGTCATTTTTACAGTAACAGTGCAGATGTATAGCACTGATTACTGTAGTAATGTCACTGGTACCCCCAAAAGTGTCAAAAATGTCAGTCAAGGGTCCGATCTGTCCGCCGCAATGTCGCAGTGCCGCAAAAAAAATCGCAGATCGCCGCCATTACTCGTTAAAAAAAAAAACAACAAAAATGACAAAAATCTTTCCCTTAGTTAGTAAACGCAATAACTTTTGCGCAAACCAATCAAAATGCGCTTATTGTGATTTTTTTTACCAAACATAGGGAGCAGAAAACAAATTGGCCAAAAATGTAAGAAAAAATAGATTTTTACATTTTTTTGGGGGGAATTTCATATAAAAAAAATGTGAAAAATATTGTTATTTTTGCAAAATTGTCGCTCTTTTTTTTATTATAACGCATGATCAAAAAATCGCACAGGTGATCAAATACCACCAAAAGAAAGCTCTATTTGTGGGGAAAACAAGACGTCAAATTCGTTTAGGTAGAGCGTTGCACAACCGCGCAATTGTCCGTTAAATTCACGCAGTGCCGAATCGCAAAATACCCCTGGTCAGGAAGGGGGTAAAATCTTCCGGGGCTTAAGTGGTTAATGAAATGATAAGTAAATGATTTATTTAGTCACTCTGCACTTTAAAATACTGAGCGCTGTACACTGTTTAGGGGGTGAAAGAGTAAGTGCATACCATTATCACGATTACGAGTTCTCTTTGCTTGATGCTTGTTATGTGTTTTGGCATTGTTAAAGGAAAGAGAAGAAAACATGTTATAAAATGTCCAGTATATTCATATAGAATATTTATTTCTAGGTCAGAAATGCTATTCAAAGGATGAAAGAAAAGAAAAGGGCCCTATCATTCACGGTAAGGTAAAATAAAATGTTTTTTGAAAAGAATAACTGTCTAATAGTTCTACAAACACACAGTTTTTGCCTAGTATACCATTCAGAAGACCTTTCATCTACTTCATTTATCTAAAAGGAAACTTTTCTCTGTTTTATTTTTTTCATGTTTTAACAGTCTGTAAAATCTTTTTACTCAAGTAATGCAGGATGTTATCAAAACAAAGGGAAATATAGAAACTCTGGTTGGCCCAGGTACATTCAACATGCTGCATTAACTACATTCACCTTATTTTCATGGCTAATTCAATTGCAACATTCACATCTACTGTATAATGTGGTGAATGTTTGGTGTACAGATGGATCATTTTTGGCAAAATATGATGTAGAGGGGCTGTGAATGTGTAATATCATTGCATTTAGGATTAGATTTGGAACAATGGCCTGTCATAGTTTTATAGTTTCATAGTAGTTGAGGTTGAATAAAGACAATAGTCCATCCAGTTCAACCTGTGTAGGTGTGTGTGGCCCTAATCATCTCACATACCCCAGAATGTTCTGATCCTTGAGATGTACGTCTAAAAGCATTTTGAAAGCCACCATACTTCCCGCAGAAACCACCTCTTGTGGTAGAGAATTCCACAATCTTGTAGCTCTAACAGTAAAGAACCCCCCACGTTGCCTGAGGTTAAAACGCTTCTCCTCTAATCGCAATGTATGCCCTCTAGTCCTCATGCACTCTCTACGACTGAATAGCTTTTTTTCTATGTCAAGATCACCATTGAGATATTTATAAATTGCTATCATGTCCCCTCTCAGGCGTCTCTTCTCAAGGGAGAATAAATCAAGCGATTGCAGACGCTCTTCTTTATGCATGCTAATATTCTGCTGGCTTTGGCAGCTGCCGCTTGACATTGCATGCTATTGCCTAGTCTATCATCTACCAAAACTCCCAGATCTTTCTCCATTTTTGATTCCCCCAAGGGTTCCCCCCCCTAGCGTGTATTGTGCTTTTATGTTTTTAGTCCCCAAGTGCAAAACCTTACACTTCTCCACATTAAACCTCATTTGCCATGTCATTGCCCATTCCGTTAATTTGTCCAGGTCATTTTGTAGGATATCTGCTTCATGCTGT
Source organism: Pelophylax lessonae (assembly GCF_965119305.1). Lineage (NCBI taxonomy): Eukaryota > Metazoa > Chordata > Amphibia > Anura > Ranidae > Pelophylax > Pelophylax lessonae. The sequence goes on along the minus strand of NC_138774.1, from coordinate 262,609,800 downwards.
GCAGTTATTGCCCTGCCCAATTTTGTGTCATCCGCAAAAACTGATATAGAACTACTTATCCTGTCCTCAATGTTGTTTATGAATAAATTGAACAAGGTTGGTCCCAGGACTGAACCTTGGGGGACCCCGCTTACCACCTCAGACCAGTCTGAGTATGCGCTGTTTATTACCACCCTTTGGACACCATGCCCTTTAAGTTGACTGCTGAGAAGCATAGGCTCATTTATGACCAACTAATAAACCAATACCTTGCCCCCCAAGAAGACACAAGAGCTGATTAAGCTGGAAATGGGCAAGGCCACAGCTTTTCTGAACTTTGCAAAAGTAACAACTTTCCAAATGTACCAAACAACAACAATAATGCAATAATCATGCTGTCTAATCAGCATTTTGATATGCCACACCTGTGAGGTGGATGGATTATCTCGGCAAAGGAGAAGTACTTACTAACACAGATTTAGACAGATTTGTGAATAATATTTGAGAGCAATAGGCCTTTTGTGTACATAAAAAAGTCTTAGATCTTTGAGTTCAACTCAAAAAAAATGGGGGCAAAAACAAAAGTGTTGCATTTATAATTTTGTTCAGTGTAGAAACAACAACAAAATATGTGAAGGGTAAAAACCAGAAAAGGGGACAATGTTGGACCAAATGATAGATTGGTAAAAGTGGCACAACATCGAGCAAAAACATGCTTAACCACTTCCTTACCGAGTCATGTAAAATGACGTCGGCAAAGTGGTTGTCTAGATCCGGGCCGCCGTCATATGACGTCGGCCCGTTCTAGCTGCTACTGCGCGCCCCCGGCGCAGAGCAGCGATCGGGGACGAGGCTCGTCCCTCGGACAGAGTCGATCCCCGATCTAGGTAAAGAGCCAATGAAATTGGCTCTTTACCACGTGACCGGCTGTGTCCAATCACAGCCGGTCACAAATGTCAACAGAGAACACGGTAACTAGCTGTCACCGTGTTCTCCTCCTCACACACTGATCCTGTGTGAGGAGGAGATTGTGGTAACAGCTAGTTACCAATTACAGTGCACCCCAAACACACTGATTGCCCCCCCCCCAATAAAGAGCACCTGTCACTAGCCCATCAAAGTACCCGAGTACCTGTCATCAGGTACTCAGATGACAGGTACTCGGGTACTCTGATGGGCTGATGACAGGTATTCGGGTACTCTGATGACAGGTACTCGGGTACTCTGATGACGGATACTCTGATGACAGGTACTCGGGTACTCTGACGGGTACTCGGGTACTCTGATGACGGGTACTCGGGTACTCTGATGACAGGTACTCGGGTACTCTGATGACGGGTACTCGGGTACTCTGATGACAGGTACTTGGGTACTCTGATGACGGGTACTCGGGTACTCTGATGACAGGTACTCGGGTACTCTGATGACAGGTACTCGAGTACTCTGATGACGGGTACTCGGGTACTCTGATGACGGGTACTCGGGTACTCTGACAGGTACTCGGGTACTCTGATGACAGGTACTCGGGTACTCTGATGACGGGTACTCGGGTACTCTGATGACGGGTACTCGGGTACTTTGAGTACCTGTCAACGGAGTACCCGTCATCAGAGTACCTGTGTACCTGTCACCTACCCATCAGAGTACCCGAGTACCTTCCACCTGCTCATCAGAGTACCTGACGCCTGAAGTACCCAAGTACTTGCCGCCTGCTCATCAGTACCCATCACTACTCATCAGTACTCATCAGTACCTATCACGTATCAGTACTGATCATCAGTACCCATCAGTACAGTATCACCTATCAGTCAGTGAGTACTACTCATCAGTACCTGTCACCTGCCTGTCACCTGCCCATCAGAGTACCCGAGTACCTGTCACCTGCCTATCGGAGTACCCGAGTACCTGCCACCTGCTCATCAGTACCAGAGTACCTGTCACCTGCCCAACAAAGTACCCGAGTACCTGTCACCCTTCATACAGCCACCATGTCCAAGTCCAAAAAGGTTTATATACGTCGTCCGTTTAAACCTAAATACCGGTGTTATGGTAGCAGATAGCTGCCATAACCCTGGTATTTTTTTAAACGGTGGACGGTTGGCTTTCCGATAAGGGTGGTCCCAGCGGCGGATTCGCCGTGGGATCACCCTTCCGGGATGGCGGAAGAGGCGCCCCCCCCCCTCCCGACGCGTATCGATCCCTTTCCCCGCTTACCGGACCCGCCGGCAGCGGGGAAAACGATCCGGTCCCGAATCCTCACAGACAGGATGTCGAGTGAGGGCAAGCTTGCCCTCACTTGACTCTATGGTCTTGGAGGACCGGAGCTACGGAAAATGTTGTTGCCTAGCAACCGGTTTAAAGGTCCTTTTTTTTTTTTTTTCATTTTATATTATAATTATTTATTTATTTTTTTTTTTTTCTATCTTTTAGTGTACTTGTGAGATCTGAGGACTTTTTGACCCCAGATCTCACAAAAAAGAGGTCCTGTCGTGCCTATTTCTATTACGAGGAATATTTACATTTCTTTTAATAGAAATAAAAATGATCAATTTTTTTTTTTTTAAACGGTGTAAAAATAAAAAATAATAAATAAAATAAATAGTAAAAAAAAAAAAAAAAAAAATTAAAGCGCCCTGTCCCCGTTAGCTCGCGCGCAGAAGCGAATGCATACAGAAACCCCGCCCACATATGTAAACGGTGTTCAAACCACACATGTGAGGTATCGCCGCGATCGTTAGAGCAAGGGGAATAATTTGAGCCCTAGACCTCCTCTGTAACTCAAAGATGGCAACCTGTAGAAATTTTTAAATTGTCGCCTATGGGGATTTTTAAGTACCAAAGTTTGTCACCATTCCGTGAGCGTGCGCAATTTTGAAACATGACATGTTGGGTATCTATTTACTCGGCGTAACATTATCTTTCACATTATGGAAAAAAATTGGGCTAACTTTACTGGTTTCTTATTTTTTAATTAAAAAAAGTGAATTTTTTCCAAAAAAATTGCGTTTGGAAGACCGCTACGCAAATACGGTGTGATAAAAAATAGTGCAATAATCTCCATTTTATTCTCTAGGGTCTCTGCTAAAAAAAAATATATAATGTTTGGGGGTTCTAAGCAGTTTCCTAGCAAAACAACTGATTTTAGCTTGTAAACACCAAATGTCAAAAATAGGCCTAGGCAAGTGGCTAGGATGCATGATGATGCTCCTTGGATGTTTGGCCCCTCTATATGGCTAGGCTGTGAAAAAGTCTCACACATGTGGTATTGCCATACTCAGGAGGAGTGGCAGAATGTATTTTGGGGTGTCATTTTTGCTGTGTACATGCTATGTGTTAGGAATATCCTATAAATTGACAACTTTGTGTAAAAAAAAAAAGTTTTCATTTTTTTCCCACATTTTCCAAAAACCTGTGGAAAAAAATGATATGTTCAAACGACCCATAATGCCTCATAGAATATACGTTGGAGTGTTTGCTTTCCAAAATGGGGTCATTTTGTGGACTTTTCCATTTTATTGGTGCTCTAGGGCCTTGAAAAGTGTGATAGGTAGTAAGAAAGTTTTATGTGTATTTATGCTCCTAGAACGCCTGAATGTGCTTCTTGGACGTGGAGTCTCTTTTTGTGGCCAGGCTGTGTAAAAGTCTCACACATGTGGTATCGCCATACTCGGAAGGAGTAGCAGAATGTATTTTTGGGTGTAATTTTTGCTGTGTACATGCTATGTGTTAGAAATAGCTTATAAATTGACACCTTTGTGGGAAAAAAAAGAAAAAAAAATTTTTTTCTTCATTTTCCCAAGAATTGTGGGAAAAAATTACAACTTCAAAAAACCCACCATGCCTCTTACTAAATACCTTGGACTGTCTACTTTACAAAAAGGGGTCATTTGGGTGGTATTTGTACTGTCCTGACATTTCAGGGCCTCAAGAAAGGAGATAGGCAGTCAGTACATCTGGTGTGATCAATTTTCAGTAATTGGTACCATAGCTTCTAGACTCAATAACTTTCACACAGACTAAATAATATACACTAATTTGGGTTAATTTTACCAGAGACATGTAGCAGTATACATTTTGGCCCAAATGTATGAAGAAAAATTTATTTTTTGCAAAATTTCATGATTGAAACTAAAAAAAAAGTGGTTTTTTTTCAAAATTTTTGCTCTTTTTTTGCATATATCACGAAAAAAAAAAACCCCAGTTGTGATCAAATACCACCAAAAGAAAGCTCTATTTGTGTGAAAAAAATGATAAAAATTTTGTTTGGTTATAGTGTAGCATGACTGAGCAATTGTCATTCAAAGTGTGAGAGTGCTGAAAGCTGAAAATTGGTCTGGGCAGGAAGGGTGTCTAACTGCTCTGTATGGAAGCGGTTAATATGGGAGATTGAACATACAGACTGGAATGCCCCACATTGTTACCCCGTACATGAATGATAAGAATAAAGGGACTTGAAACCAATTGTCTCAGCTAATACCAGCACCCAACGTAGGCCATGAAAACTGTGACAGCAAATTCTGCCAACTGCAAAGAACAATTCTCCCACAGTGTCAAAATACAGTGTGGCAAGAGGCCCAATAAACAAAGGAGTCTAAAGTAATGCCAGGGAGAAACATTAAATCAGAACAAAAGGTGAGGACGAACATATTGCAAAAATTGAAATGATTCCCATCTACCTAAAAGCCATCTCTCTCATCCAAACAAACCCATCCCATGAGCAGCATTGGCTGCGCCAATGAGGAAAGAGTATGTAGGAAAAATCAGTAGGAGGCAAGACCAACTGGAAAAAGAAATGCGGAAGACCCAAAAATATAGGAATTTACTGAGATTGGAAGGATAAGCGTGAGATGAAAACAAAGATCAGCACATTCTCTGAGTTAACACCAGCTGAGCATTTGTCCTCGGCGACAAGTTCAATAATCCTAAAGGTACCAAAGAATGTCTAAGAAAAGGCAACTAGAAGCAAGAGAGCCCTAAATGATAAAAATGGAGAGCATGTCGGTTAAAAACCACTTAAGCCCCGGAAAATTTACCCCTTCCTGACTAGGGCCTATTTTGCGATTCGGCACTGTGTGACTTTAATGGACAATTGCGCGGTCGTGCGACGCTGTCCCACATGGAATTGATGTCCTTTTTTTCCCACAAACAGAGCTTTCTTTTGGTGGTATTTGATCACCTGTGCGATTTTTTGATCATGCGCTATAAACAAAAAAAGAGCGACAATTTTGCAAAAATAACAATATTTTTCACATTTTTTTCACATGAAATTCCCACCCAAAAAATTGTAAAAATCAAAATTTTTTAACATTTTAGGTAAATTTGTTTTCTGCTACATATGTTTGGTAATAAAAATTGCAATAAGCGTATTTTGATTGGTTTGCGCAAAAGTTATTGCGTTTACTAACTAAGGGAAAGATTTTTGTCATTTTTATTTTTATTTTTTTAACGAGTAATGGCGGCGATCTGCGATTTTTTTTGCGGGACTGCGACATTGCGGCGGACAGATCGGACCCTTGACTGACATTTTTGACACTTTTGGGGGTACCAGTGACATTACTGCAGTAATCAGTGCTATACATATGCACTGTTACTGTAAAAATGACACTGGCAGGGAAGGGGTTAACTTTATTAGAGAAGGAGGGGTTAAGTGTGTCCCTAGGGGCGTGCTTCTAACTGTAAAGGGGCCTGGCTTTTCATGTAACAGCAGAGATCTATGGTCCTACATAGCAGGACTGTATGATCTCTGCTGTTACACAAGGGAGAATGACAGGCGGCTTTGTTTACATTAGCCGCCTGCCTTTCTCCCTCTGTAACCGAAGATCGCGAGTGACCGGCGGACATCGGGTCCACCGGTCACACGCGCAGGGATCCCAGTGAGCGAGCAGGGGCGGGAGCGCGCTCGCCCCCTATTGGCTTGCAGGCGAGTGATGTACCGGTACGTCACTTTGCCTGCACAGGGCTGACCGCCGCAGTATATGTACTTGCAGCGGTCGGCAAGTGGTTAAGTTGTGCACAGAAAACAGGTGCCGAGAATCAGGGAAGCAAGTCAGATGTTTCCAACCCTTTTAAATCCTCTGGAAAAGAAAACTTTGGAGATGTCCTTCTAGCTGAATAGCCTGAAATAAACAATACAGCAGAGAGTGGTACCCACCATCAAACCAGCCACAACTATATCCTGCAGGTAGAGAGGTAGGAGATAAGAGCCAGATGCCTGTCCCGCAGGGGGAAAGGGAGAACTCATCACCAGGTGAAGGCACCAATTCATCCCAAAATCACTGGCAGGTTACCCAAGAGTTCTGAGAGGGAAAACATGGATGGAGTCCAACTGGAATCAGAAACAAGAATATACAAAAAATAAAATGCCAAAACTACAGGAGCTGAATGCAGCCCTGTAAAACTCCAGCTGTGAGTTCAGCAATTCCTCCATTTATCAAAGAATGACCAAGAAGGATAACTGCGCTTCCAAGTCATCACGCAAAGGTCTGATAATTTTTACGTAATGACGTGTATCTGATATTCATCTCAGACACCCACAGAAGGCTGTGGAATGTGAAAACAAGATGGCCCAAAAGGATTGAAGCTGCTACAGCCAAGGGCTGTATCAAAAGTGGAGTATTGTCCTGGGATTTCCCCTGATCAATACCACCATTAACTGACAAACCTGTAGTTGTCTCTTTACACTTCACTCACTGCCTGTATAAACCCCTGATACAAACACATAAGCGCTGTCTACCCCAAGAGACGGCTGAAGTAAGGTTGCTGTCATTACAATGACAGCAATTTTTACATGATATCAGTTAAAAAGTAGGTAAGTGGTGGTTGTTCTGATGAATATCCACTTGACCTCCGGAAGATTTACCCCCCTTCATGGCCAGGCCATTTTGTACGATATAGCACTGGGTTACTTTAACTGACAATTGCTCAGTTGTTCTACTCTGTACCCAAATAAAATGTATGCTATGAGGAAAGACTACAAGCACTGAACTTATTCTCTCTGGAGAAGAGACGATTGAGGGGGGATATGATATCAATGTACAAATACTGTACTGGCAACCCTAGCATAAGGAACAAACTATTCAGAGAAAGAAACTACAACAAGACACGTGGCCACTCACTAAAACTAGAGGAAAAGCGGTTTAACCTTAAAATACGCAGGGGGTTCTTCACTGTGAGAGCAGTAAGGATGTGGAATTCTCTTCCACAAACAGTGGTATCAGCAGGAAGCATTGATACTTTCAAAAAACTATTAAATGGACACCTTAAAGACCACAACATACAGGGGTATACAATGTACGGTTAACAGCAAACACACACACACATCATAGCTTGAACTGGATGGACTGATGTCTTTTTTCAACCTCACTAACTATGTAACTATGTATGTCCTTTTTCTCCCACACATAGAGCTTTCTTTTGGTGGTATTTGACACCTCTGCGGTTCTTATTTTTTTTTTGCACTATGAACACAAAAAAGACAATTGTGACAAAAAAAAAAAAAAAAATTCTACTTTCTGCTATAAAACATATCCAATAAAAAGATGTAAAAAATTTGATTTCTATGTTTGCTCTCTAGAATGTCTATATGTTCTAAGAAAAGACAATTTCCCAAAAATTCCACTCCGTATAGTCACCATGGATGTCACATACTTACTACTCAGGCTTTTGAATTCGAAATGCTATATCCTTGAGAACTAATAATATCTCACATTGCCCTCATATTTCTCTGAATATCTCGAGCCGCTTAACAAGAAGTTAAACCCATCCAACAAAGGACACTGGTTAATAATCTACCATTTACTCCTCCACCCACTCCTCCTCCAAGGACAGCTTACCTATGTTTTATAATTGCCATATTCCTATCCTCTGACCTTTCTTTTCATATACAATCTCTCACCTCTTGAAGTTCAGACTTGTTTGCACTTCGGATATAGCTAAGTCACTTTATATAAAACAAGCAAGGGACAGAGCATACTTGAAAGCAGCCCCTAAACTTCTGGGTAGACAGGTCTATCACCTTCATTTCGCAAGATTGCAGGCCCCTCTAGCCAATGAAAGAGACTAGTAGAGGGCTTGCATCTCAGGTATGGGCATATGGACTTTCCAGACCTTGGCGAGCACCCAGTTTCATAGGATTATCACAGTCCGCCCGGGATCTTTTTTGTTCAGCTGATAGCCTTTGAGCGGTGATTTGTTTCTTTCCCTTCTCTTCGGCGGCCATGCAGGATGGTTCCCCGGGTCCCCCTGTTACATAGTAGGTGAGGTTGAATAAAGACAACAGTCCATCCAGTTCAACCCGTGTAGGCGTGTGTGGCTGCAATCATTTCACACAGCCCTGAATGTTCTGATACTTGAGATGTACGTCTAAGAGTCTTTTGAAAGCCACCATACTACCCGCAGAAACCACCTCTTGTGGTAGAGAATTCCACAATCTTGTAGCCCTAACAGTAAAGAACCCCCCACGTTGCCTGAGGTTAAAATGCTTCTCCTCTAATTGCATTGTATGCCCTCGAGTCCTCATGCAATCCCTTCGACTGAACAGCTTTTTTTCTAAGCTGAGATCCCCATTGAGGTATTTAAAAATTGCTATCATGTCCCCCCTCAGGCGTCTCTTCTCCAGGGAGAATAAATCAAGCAATTGCAGACGCTCTTCATAATTAAGGTCCTCCAATCCCCTAATTAGTTTAGTTGCCCTTCTCTGGACTCTCTCCAGCTCCAACACATCCCTCCTGAGGACTGGCGACCAGAACTGGACAGAATACCCCAGATGTGGTCGGACCAGAGTTTTATAAAGTGGAAGGATTATAGTCTTATATCTGGAATACATCCCTTTCTTTATGCATGCTAATATTCTGCTGGCTTTGGCAGCTGCCACTTGACATTGCATGCTATTGCTTAGGCTATCATCAACCAAGACTCCCAGATCTTTCTCCATTTTTGATTCCCCCAAGGGTTCTCCTCCTAATGTGCATTGTGCTTTTATGTTTCTAGTCCCCAAGTGCAAAACCTTTCACTTTTCCACATTAAACCTCATTTGTCAAGTCGTTGCCCACTCCGTTATTTTGTCCAGGTCATTCTGTAGGATATCTGCTTCATGCTGTGCAGTTATTGCCCTGGCCAATGTTGTGTCGTCTGCAAAAACTGATATAGAACTACTGATCCCGTCCTCAATGCTGTTTATGAATAAATTGAACAAGGTTGGTCCCAGGACTGAGCCTTGGGGGACCCCGCTTACTACCTCAGACCAGTCTGAGTATGCGCTGTTTATTACCACCCTTTGGACACGCCCTTTTAGCCAGTTCCGTATCCAAGAGTAAACACTGCTGTCGATACCTGCAGACCTTATTTTATAAATTAAGCGCTTATGGGGAACTGTATCAAACGCATTAGCGAAATCTAAGTACACCACATCCACTGGTCTGCCCCTATCTAGCTCACAGCTCACCTCCTCGTAGAATGTTAAGAGATTGGTTTGACAAGAACGCCCATTTGTAAACCCGTGCTGGTTACTGCTGATGATGTTGTTGTCCTTAGCAAACTCTACGATATAGTCCCTTATCATCCCCTCCAGAAGTTTACATACTACTGATGTCAGACTGACAGGCCTATAATTTCCCGGTATATGTCTCTGCCCCTTTTTGAATATCAGAATCACGTTAGCTTTCCTCCAATCCCCTGGTACATCTCCTGTCCTAATACTGTCAGCAAAGATCAGGAACAGTGGTCTAGATCTAACCTTACTTACTTACCTTTCCTTGAGTACTCGCGGATGTACGCCATCCGGGCCTGGTGATTTGTTTGTGTTAAGTTTATCCAGCCTTTCCCTGATTTCACCCTCTGTTAGCCATAGTGGCAAGTCCTGTGTATTACTACTAACCATACAGTCATGGTCAGTGTACCCCTCCATTGCCTGGGTAAAGACTGACGAGAAAAAAGCATTCAGCACGGTTGCTTTTTCAGTGTCCTCTGTAACCATCCTCCCATCATCGTTAATTATGTGTGCAATATGCTCTGCCCTAGTTTTTTTGCTGTTGATATATTTAAAGAATTTCTTTGGTTTTTTTTTTTTTTTACTATCCTCCGCTATTTGTCTCTCAAAGTTTATTTTAGCCATCTTGATTTTGTGTTTACTTTTCTTATTTGCCTCCTTGTATTGGTCGAAAGCCGATACTGTGCCCTCTGATTTACATTTCCTGAAGGCCAATTTTTTTCCCCTAATAAGTTTTTTAACGCTACGGTTTAGCCAGCCAGGTTTGGCTTTGTCTCTTCTAAATTTATTTCCCATAGGAATGCACTGCAAGATGCATTTGCTTAATATGTTCCTAAAGCATTCACATTTTTCCTCTGTGGTCAGGGATCCCAGGGTTTGGTCCCAGTTTACCCTTTCCATCAAGGAGTATAATTTTGGAAAGTTTGCCCTTCTGAAATTTAGGGTTCTTATGTTACCCACTTGCCTTGTTATATTGTTATTTATACTAAATGTGATCATCCTGTGATCACTAGAGCCCAGGTTGTCCTGGACTCCTACCTCCGAGATTAGGTCTGGGTCATTGGTGATCAATAGATCCAGGACTACGTTTTCCCTAGTTGGAGAGTCCACCAACTGTGACATGTAATTATCCTGTAAGGTTTCCGTGAATAGACTGTGAGTGTGTAGTCCCCTCTTCCCAGTCAATGTCAGGATAATTGAATTCCCCCAATATTATGACTGATCCCAGTGTTGCCACTTTACCCAATAGTGCTAAAAAATCCAGCTCTACCTCCTCCCCTTGTTTAGGTGGCCTATAGCAAACCCCCCTTCCGCTCCTTGTAATGACAGCCGAACGGCTTTTCAGCCGCATTGGTTGTCATTACAAGACAGCCGACTGTCGGCTATGGACGCCGGTACCGGGGTGATGCCTCTAGCTGCAGGCATCACTCCGGTACAAGCACTTTCCCAAAATATCGGCAATATCGGTCACCTTGGTGGCAGATTCCTATATATCGGGTAAAGTGCAGATTGGCCCTCGACATATCGGTTTGGCCGATAATCGGTCGATCTCTAATGTATAAGGGGGGGGGGGGGGGAATCAGCGCTCAATTTCTGAAAATTGTGGGCCACAAGAAAATTTGATAGGTGAAAAGTATCCCAGACAAATGGGAGATGACAATAAAAAAATATGTGTGTATGATATTCAATAAACAATAATATAAATTCAACATATATTAAAATAGTAAACCAAGTGCTGCAGTGCTAGTAGAGTGATCAAATATTGCCAAGATATATAAATAAGCAAAAAAGTGCTGAAGTGCTTATAAAGTGATCAATATACAATCAATAATATAGGTGCAAATAGTGCAATGAAAACAGCACAATGTGCTGTTTTCATTGCACTATTTGCACCTATATTATTGATTGCATAATGATTTTATATTGATTATATTACTATTTTAATATACTGTATGTTGAATTTATATTATTGTTTATTGAATATCATACACACATATTTTTTTATTGTCATCTCCCATTTGTCTGGGATACTTTTCACCTATCAAATTTTCTTGTGGCCCACCATCTTCAGAAATTGAGCGCTGATCCCCCCCCCCCCCTCTTATTTTTGACCAGTACGTGGTGACACTACCAAATCAGCTGCTAATTTCGGTGCTCCACTTCTTATTTCTTCTGAATTTATTTACCCCATTGGTAGTACATTGGTCCCTCACACTTGATCTCTAATGTATACTGCTACATATTTTCGGTAAATAAAATCCCAATAAGCGTATATGAATTGGTTTCCGCAAAGGTTATAGCGTCTACAAACTTTGGGGTGTATTTATGTAATTTTTATTTTTTACTAGTAATGGTGGTGATCAGCAACTTATAGTGGGTCTGTGATACTGCAGCGGACAAATTGGACACTAACTGACACTTTTTGGGGGACCAGTGACACTAATACAGTGAGCAGTGCTAAAAATATGCACTGTTACTGTATTAATGATACTGGCTGGAACGGGGTTTACAACATCAGGGGCGATCAAAGGGTTAACTGTGTGCCTAACAATGTGTTTTCTCACTGTGGGGGGAGGTCATTTTACTATGGGAATGCATTGATCCACATTGGTTGGGAGGAAGTAGAGACATTGCTGGAACTGGCAGCATAGGAGTGTACTGGGAATGTTGGAGCTTTTCTGGGAACGGTAGAAATCGAGCAAGTAGTGGATGTCAGAGTATCCTAATTGGAGTACAAGCCCAAAAGCCACCGGAGAAATCCAGCATCCCAATTCCAGGGTCAGATATCAGCTAAAGCGCCTTTAATGGTGCAGTGAGGTGAGCGGCCATTGCACTTATATTGTTCCTGCTCACTTCGGATCATATCACTGGAAATTCACAATTGTTTTCAAGAGAGGAATCACCAATTGTCACTTGATTATATCTATGTGCACATATGAACTTCACCTGATCACTAATAGTTTTTTAATTATTGCACATGGACTATAATTAATTGCACAAGGACTATATATTTATTTATTTATTCATCTACTTATTGATATATTCACTTACGGAGTTGTTCACTTATTTATTTATATTTACATCTATTTATATTTTATCTCATTGAGAAGATTTAAATATTTTCGTTCATTACAGATTTTCTACACTCATTTGCACTTTATTTATGAATTATTAGTTGATTCATAATTATTGTTTGCTTCACTTCAGTCATTATCGATTTATATTTATTCACCATTTTTTGATATTAACTTTTTTCTTGATGGATTAAGAGACTATTGGATTAGTATTTATTGAAAACATTTAATCATGCGAATCGCATGATGTGATTATCCGGCTGTTTTTTAAGATTTTCTGGTTTTAAACTTTTGGATTGAAGACAGACACATATGTGGTTTTATGATTCGGATTGCTTGGTTGTTTTTTAAGATTTTCTGGTTTTAAACTTTTGGATTTAAGACAGACACATATTTGGTTTTATGATTCGGATTGCTTGGTTGTTTTTTAAGATTTTCTGGTTTTAAAAACTTTTGGATTGAAGACAGACACATATTTGGTTTTATGATTCGGATTGCTTGGTTGTTTTTTAAGATTTTCTGGTTTTAAAAACTTTTGGATTGAAGACAGACACATATTTGGTTTTATGATTCGGATTGCTTGATACAACAGTCTGCTTAATTTTATTTGGGGAACTCTCGGATGTATTAGTCCCAGACCTACCATTGATATTTTATTGTGACTGATCTTATCCTTTTTTCAGACGTTTTTACTAAGGTTTTATGATATATGGTCAGCTCATTTAGAGCTCTTTGAGATTTCGTCCACTAGCGCCGATTCATCTCTTATTTTATTTCTTTATTAGTATTTGGTGAAAATACTAGAGTTGGCTGCTGATGGTGTAGGATTAGATCCTAATCTCATAGTTATACAAGAATTTTACTATCTGTAACACACCATTGGAATTCCTCTCATTTGGATACCCAAGTGACAGCGCACATATCACCCCTGTATCCTTTTGCATATTGATCCACATAACTGCTTTGCAGACAGAACAGCAATCTGCCTAATAATCGTGAGGTGCCGGCGTACCCGCAGATCAGCTCCGGTTGTGTGTAACCAAAGCAGGAGCAGGTGGCCAGCAGTGCGCATGCGACCAGAAGGTACAGGATCACATACTAGTTATGTAATCCTGCCCAGGAGAGCCCCCTTGACGATGTATATATACACGATACAGTCGGCAAGCGGATATGAAAATACGCAGTATCTTGCTAACTAGTGTGTAATACAAACGTAGTATTTGTGCAGTGAAGGCACAGTGAATGTTACATTTTCCACCTTACAATATGTCTCTTAGTTGCCGAGAATTCTTGGATTTCTGATAAACAGTGAGATTCTTATTTGCCCTTTTACTTTGAGAAAGAGAAAGCCATACTAGTCTGTGTCTTCAAGTAGAGAGGGAGTAAAACCGTCCCTACTCTGACTCATTCCACTGTTTGTGCGCAATCTGAACTGCTTTTTAGGTCTATTAATAACAAATGCTATTGAAGCTATTCAAAGAAAATCGCTGCATAGAAGTACACAAAGAGCAGCCAAGAGTTTGCCATTGATAATATTTCATTCTGACCTAACTAAAAAGAATTTAAAAAAAGTTTTTTTAAAAAAAGGTTATATTACAGGCAAAGTAAAGTAAAAAGAAGAAAAAAAGAAAACATACACGCATATATTGTATTATACATTGCTTTTCAGGGATTTAAAAAACCCGAAATCCCCTACTTATCTTGGTGCTTTTCTGTAGTAACAGAGCTCACCTTCAACACTGCAGGAAACAAAAAAATTAGACAAATATCCAATTGTTGTTTGCAGTCAGACATTAATCTCAGACTACACTGGTTTACCCTACGTTCACACCGATTTGCTTTTTGGTGCGTTTTGCAATTTGCACAAACACACTACTGTCCATATATCATACTTTCCTATGGTACACACTCATATCAATGCATTTTTCAGCCTTTTTTTCCCATAGCAGATTGTGTTTTGTGTGTAATAGACTTCATTGGAGTCGCACCAGAAACGCAAGTGTTGCGTATTTCATGAGTTTTGCGTTTTTTTATTTTTCCTATTTAAAAACACTGCATATAGCTGGCTGCTAAGGAGCAGGCCGGGCAGCTGGCCACTATGTCCTTAATAACTGATGAGTCATCAGCTGTCAGCAGGATTCCCCGCTGACAGCTACATGTAAAAAAAAACAAAGAATGGCCAGCTACAAAATATGTAAAAAAAAACAGTGTGGGGTCCCACCCCAAAATCCATACCAGAAACTTATCCGAGCATGCAGCCCGCCATGTCAGGAAAGGGAGGGGACAAGGGAGCGCCCCCATCCTGAACCATAACAAGCCTAATGCTCCCAAAATGGGGGAGGTGCTTTGGGGCAGGGGCGCTTTGCTCCACCATCCCAAAGCACCTTGTCCCCATGTTGATAGGGACAAGGGCCTCTTGCCCACAACCCTGGGCTGTGGTTGTGGAGGTCTGCGGGCAGGGGGCTTATCAGAATCTCAAAGCCCCCTTTAACAAGGGGGGTCCCCAGATCCTGCCCCCCCACGTGAATATTTACATGGAATAATGTGAATAATACATGTGAATAATACTGTACATTGTATTCCTATTCAGTCACCAAAAAAGTGTTTTTGACAATTCCTTTATTAAAAATCCAAAAGTAATGTCCCCCCGATGTAGATCCATCATCAATCATGCTGCCCAGGTCGAAAACAAAACAAAGTTCTGCACTCGTCTAAGGTTTACCGGTAAGAAGCGGGTGTCACTTTGTGGCCCTGCCCCCTTGTGATATCACCACATGGTGCATGCTGGGGTCGGGACATCACAAGGGGGTGGGGTCACCAGGTGAGGTCAATGGGTGGCCCTGCCCCTTACCTATTTAAGAATTGTCAGATGGAGGAGCGAGCAGTCGGCTGCTAGCCTTCTACGAGTCCAGTTTTTTTTTTTTTGATTGGTCTGGTAAGTAGTGTAATTGACAATGGCTCTACATTGGGGGACATTATTTTTGAATTTTTAATAAAGCAATTGTCAAAAACTGTGTGTTTTTCCATGTGACATTTTTTTGGTGAATGAGTAGGGGGGATAAGTCACATTTATGTACATTGGTGAACTTAGCTTGGATAGCAAAAATAAAATTATTATTAGAAGGATTGTTTTGCTGTTTCACAGTGCCACCTTTTACCAGTAAATGCCAGTGAAAGTGAAATCTACAAACTATTATTTCATGTTATAGTTACATAGTTAGTCAGGTTAAAAAAGTCCATCTAATTTGACCAATAGAAAAAAAAGAAAACCTTTCTATGCACTATCCTTTACCCACAGTTGATCCAAATGAAGGAAAAAAACCCTAATAAAGCATGATTGAATATGCTCCAGTGGGGGGGGGGGGGGGGGAATCCTTCCTGATCCCCAGAAGGCAATCGGATATTCAATGGATCAACTACTCCTAGTGTTACTATCTAGAGATGTTAGTATCCAGTTACATAGTTACAAAGTAGGTAAGGTTGAATAAAGATAATAGTCTATCCAGTTCAACCTGTGTAGTGTCAGTGTCGATAATCATTTCCCATATCCCTGTATGTTGTGTTCTTTAAGGTGCACATCCAATAGTCTTTTAAAAATATCAATACTCCCCGCTGACACCACCAATTGTGGAGGAGAGTTCTACATCCTTATCACCCTAACAGTGAAAAACCCCCTTTGCAGCTTAACGTTAAACCGCTTCTCCAATCTCATTGTGTGGCCCCATGTCCTCTTTCACTCTCTGGGATTTAATCGTTTTTTTACTATGCCGGGATCACCTTTGAGGTATTTGTAAATCACTATCATGTCCCCTCTCAAGCATCTCTTCTCCAACAAGAATAAATTTAGTGCTTGTAGTCCCTCCTCGTAATTAGGTCCTCCAGTCCCCCTTATTCATTTTGTTGCCCCTCTTTGGACTCTATTCAGCTCCAGCACATCCCTTCTGAGGACTGGTGACCAGAATTGGATGGAATACTCTTGATGTGGCATGATCAGAGTTTTATAAACTGGCAGGATTATAGATCCTTCTCCATCCTTGATTCCCCCAGAGGTTCTCCACCTAGTGAGAAGTTTGCTTTTTAATGTTTTTAGCCCCCAAGTGCATTACCTTACATTTCTCAATATTAAACCTCATTTGCCATGTAGTTGTCCACCCCATTATTTTGTTCAGGTCCTCCTGTAAAATTTCCATATCCTGATGTGAAGTTATTGCCCTGCATATTTTCATGCCATCCGCAAAAACTGAGATTGAGCTATTTATCCTATCCTCTATATAATTTATGAATAAATTAAACAAAAATGGTTCCAAGACAGAGCCTTGGGGTACCCCACTTACCACTTCAGACCAGTCTGAGTACACGTTATTTATCACCACAGTTCAGAAAGTTTGCTCGTTTGTAATTTAGTGTTCTTGTGCTACCCTCCTGCATCCTTTTCCTATGATTTATGCTAAATGTAATCATTTTGAGCATTTAGGAATTTATCCAGCATTTTTTTTTGTCAACTGAGCTAGCCAGATCTCATTTTGAGGGAGTCTATAAAACATTTTCACTGCTCTTACTGTGAAGAAGCCTTTCCGTAAGTGGAGGTTAAATCTCTTTTCCTCCAGACGTAAAGAGTACTGCCTTCTCCTCTGCCCTGACATGAAAGTTGTGGCAGAGCGTTGCCCTGCCAGGGTCTAAAAAGTGAACGTGACCCAGAATTCTCAACCAGGCAGGTTGAGGGGCTCCAGGGAGCTTGTAACATGAAGAGGAAACTGGCTTTTAAGTTTCCTCTGTGTTTTAAAAATTCCAGTTTGGGACCTGGAGCCTGGAGATTTCTAAGTGATCCGGGTGGGATGGAATCTCCAATCCTGGGTCCAGATATTCAGAACAGCCAGCATAATAATTGGTCAGGTGTGTGCTGGGCTTTTAGTAGTAATCTGACCATGGTTCTGGGCTCCACCCTGGCAGACAGGAGGGCTCCATGTGGGAGCTAAGGCTGTAGGAGACAGACAAGGGCCCGAAGTGTTAAGGCCAGAGCAGCAGTGTTGCAAGTGAGAGCCAAAAGGGCTCAACGGCGTTTGTGTTGATGACCATAGAATGCTGAAAACCCCTGCGAGGGAAACACTTGTTTTGTGTACCGAGCTTTCTTTTAGTAAACATGGGCAAAGAAGGCCCTTAAAGAAGAAACAGCGAGTGGCGGTGTCCTTAAAGCTCTACGCTTGGTGTGAAGTCTCACAAAGTCAATAACTATACTTTCACAATTTGGTAGTTCACTATATGGACCACTTATGTATTTATACATGGTAATCATATCCCCCTTTATTACCTCATCTCAAGAGAGATTAGGTTTAGTTCAGCTGATCTTTCCTCATAGCTGAGCTCCTCCACCCCTCTTATCAGTTTGGTTGCCCTTCTCTGCACTCTCTCCAGTTCCCTGATATCTTTTTGTGATCGGGTGCTTAAAACTAAACTGCATATTTCCGATAAGCTCTTACTAATGATTTGTACAGAATCTCTCTGGAGTCTATACCTTTTTTAATACAAGAACGTATTTTGCTATCTTTAGAACATGCAACTTGCCATTACATTACATGCTATTATTATAAAGCATAACGTTTTTCTGTCCTATAAGCCCATATCCTCAAAAACAAGTAAAACAGAAAAATGTATTTTTTTTGGTCATGTAGAAAACAGGACCACAAAGTAAATTCATTAAACCATGAGATTACTATGCAAATATTAAGATTGTTTATAACACCATATCCAGTGTTTGCAAAATTAAGTTCACAAAACTTTTTTAGCCCCTTGCCGACCGTTACTGTATATTATCGGCGGCAGAGTGGCACCTACAGGTAGAATCACGTATATATATATATATATATATATATATAGGTAATTTGCCTGGGAGGAGCTGGGGGGGGCGAGCGCACACCGCCGGCGGCACGATCCCGACCCCCGCTCGTCAGTGGGGAAGCCGGCGCGCGTGTCAGGTGGCTCCGATTGCCGCCTGGCAATCTCTCCCCACTGAGGGAGAAGGACGGTCAGCTGATGTAAACACAGCCATCCGTCCTCCCTTCAATGATCACAGAGACCATGTGATCCTGCTATATAGGATAGCATGTCTCTGTGATTATCTCACAAGCCAACCCCCCCCCCCCACAGTTAGAATCACTCCCCTAGGGTCACATTTAACCCCTTAATCACCAACAGTATTAACCCCTTCCCTGCCAATGGCATTATTACAGTAACAGCGCATATTTTTAGCACTGATTACTGTACTAATGTCACTGGAACCCCCAAAAATGTCAGTTAGGGGTCCAATCTGTCTGTTACAATGTCACATTCCCGCTAAAAATCGCAGATCGCCGCCATTACTAGTAAAAAAAAAAAAATAAACAATAAAAATGATATAAATCAATCCTGTAGTTAGTAGACACAATAACTTTTGTACAAACCAATCAAAATATGCTTATTATTATTTTTTTTACCAAAAATATGTAGCAGAAAACAAATTGGCCTAAAATGTTAATGTTTGATATTTCATTTTTTTTTGAGAATGTTATATAGCAGAATGTGAAAAATATATATATATTTTTTTTTTCTAAATTGTCGCTCTTTTTTTGTTTATAGCACAAAAAATAAAAATTGTACAGGTGATCAAATACCACCAAAAGAAAGCTCTATTCATGGGAAAAAAAGGACGACAATTTTATTTAGGTACATCATCGCAGTACCGCGCAATTGTCCATTAAAGTAAAGCAGTGCCGAATCGCAAAATAGGGCCTCCTCATTAAGGGGGAAAATCTTCCGGTCCAGAACTGGTTAATTTCAACATCCACATGTTATCTGCATGCGCTTCAAATGCATCAAACATCTTCATCAGGAGCACGTGTGAACAGTACCCATATAGAAAAATGCAGTAGTGTTAAATCAAATGTGTCCATCCAGTTTGCTTGAGTGGAAAGTCTCAAATTCAGGAGGGGACAGCCGAGGGACATGAAGATAGTAGTCCAAAAGATGTAACCAAAATTCCCAAAATAGTCTTCTACTTTTTTACTTTAAAAGCAAAGAGCTACAAAGATAAAAAGCAAAATATTCATGAAAGATTCCAAATCAATTCTCGTCTGGAATTTAGCTATGCCATCCATAACCCCTCATGCACACTGGATATTTTTACAGCTGCTCCCTGTGGTGTCTGACGTGTTTTTTTTTTTTTGCCCGTTTAGTGGCAGGAGAGTTTAGAGGCAGGAAAAAATAAAGACACTGCCAGTGTGTCCAGGAGCAGCAGAGTTTGGGCAGAAAAAAAGGCTTGATGCTTGTAAATGTGCCAACGCTAGATGCGTTTAGCGCTTGAGCATTTATTCATTTCAATGGCTAGAATAAATTATTCTGGCCAATGAAATGAATTGACACCCAAACGCCTGACACAGCTTAACGTGTTGCACACTTTTACAAGTGTCTGCCATTCTTTTTGCCAGAATGCTGCTGCCAGGAGGAAAGCTTCTAGGAAAGTTTAGAAAAACGTCCTGTGCGTGTTAAGGCCTTAAGGGGAGGCAACAGCATGGCCCAGATCCTTGCCCACAATAGTAATATATGTGTTCCTGGGTAGTTTAACCACTTGCCGACCGGTCACGTTGACCGTACTGTGGCAAAGTGGCTCGATTTCGTCCAGCGCTGGACTCCTCCCCTGTAGGCGGCGCTTGCGCGCCGCCGGTGGCGCGCTCCCACTGTTTTCAGTCACAGCGGGAGCCGGACCAGGGGAGGAGCAGCGGTGATTGCCGCTGCTCTTTCCCGATCGTCGGGGAATCGAGTTTGGAGATCCGCCCGCTTGTGTAAACAGAGCGGGCGGATCTCCTGAGTGACAAGGAGTGACAGATTGCAGTGTTCAGCATAGCTGAACATGCGATCTGTCCCTGTGTCACTCAGTCACCTCCCCCCACACACGTTAGTAAGCACCAGGCATACATTAACCCCTCCCTCTCCAATAAAATTAACCCCTTCCCTGCCAGTGTCATTTATACAGTAACAGTGCATTTTTATAGCACTGATTACTGTAGTAATGTCACTGGTAACCCCAAAAATGTCAAAAATGTCAGTCAAGGGTCCGATCTGTCCACCGCAATGTCGGAGTCCCGCAAAAAAAAATCGCAGATCGCCGCCATTATGCGTTAAAAAAACCACAAAAAATGACAGAAATCTTTCCCTTAGTTAGTAAACGCAATAACTTTTGCGCAAACCAATCAAAATACGCTTATTGTGATTTTTTTTTTACCAAACATAGGTAGCAGAAAACAAATTGGCCAAAAATGTTAAAACATTTTTTTTATTTTTACATTTTTTTGGGGGGGGGGGGGGATTTCATATAAAAAAATGTTAAAAATATTGTTATTTTTTCAAAATAAACGCTCTTTTTTTGTTTATAGTGCAAAAAGTAAAAATCGCACAGGTGATCAAATACCACCAAAAGAAAGCTCTGTTTGTGGGAAAAAAAGGACGTAAATTTTGTTTGGGTACAGCGTCACACGACCGCGCAATTGTCAGTTAAATTCGCACAGCGCCGAATCGCAAAAAGTGACCTGGACGTAAGACAGCAAAATCCTCCGGTGGTAAAGTGGTTAATAATCAAGTATCCAGATCAGTTCTGGTCTGGAGCTCAATCCTGCCATCCATAGAGGGGATGCAACAGCACCCCAGTTTCTTAACCACAATAACAATATATGTATTCTAGATAGTTTAATAATCAGCAGATCAAAATACTCCAAACACCATCCCCCAGACAGATCCCATCAAGCAGACTGAACCGATTTTGGTTTTGAGAATTTCCATTCCTATATGGATACTGTTCACATGTTTCCTGATGAAGGTGTTTGAAGCATTCGAAACACATTAAGCTAACATGTGGATGTTGAATTGAAATAAGATTTGTGCACTTCACTTTGCAAACACTGGATATGGTGCTATATACAGTGTTAAAATTTGTACAATCTTTAGGATTTTAATTAATTTACTTTGTGCTACCATTTTCTATGTGCCCAAAAAAAAATCTATTGCTACAAGTTTTTCATGCTATTATTAAGTCTATTATCTACCAGAAAACCAAGATCCCTCTCGACCCATGATTCCCCCAGCAGATCTCCTCCTAGTATGTATGATTTATGCATGTTTTTAGCCCCCAAGTACATCATTTTACATTTATCAACATTAAATTTCATTGGCCACATAGTTGCCCAGTTAAGTAGTGCACTGAGTTCTGATTGTAAGTTGAAATCCTACTTTTATTCCTTAACTCTATATAATTTATAAATATGTTAAAAAGTAAGGGTCCCAACATTAAACCTTGAGGTACGCCACTAACAACCTTAGACCATTCAAAGTAAAATTCATTACTCACTACTCTCTATGGACTTTTAGCCAGTTTTCTATCCATTTACAAACATAATTTTCTAAGCCTGTAAACTTTAACTTATAGTTTCCCCCCTGTTTGGGGGAACATTGTCAAATGCTTTTGCAAAATCCAAGTATGCTATATCCACAGCCACTCCTTTGTCAAAATTGTTGCTTTCTCGTCATAAAAAGAAATCAGATTCGCTTGAGTACTTCAGTCTTTTTGTGAATCCATACTGTCTATCACAAAAACTCTTCTATGTAATCTTTTAGTAAACCCTCAAGTATCTTCCTAACTCCAGACTGTAGCACCACATCGACCTTACACCAATCCAGAGGTACTACACCAGTCATTAAAGAGTTTCTGAAAAGTAGACACAATGGCTTAGAAATAACAGATCTCAACTCTTTGTTGATGAGTGTAAGTGTTTTATTCACTTTTTTTTACTTTGTTGCTAGACCATATTAATTTTGAGCCATTGTGGATCATTTTGGGCTATGCCAATACTATCCAATTAAGAACTTACTGTAAGCGCCTGGGGGATCAGACCTTGGACTCTCAGCAGTCAGCAATTATGCAAAAATAATATGCAGTAGGCTAGCCCATTTCCGCTTTAATGAAATGATCACTTTTGGCTAAACTGAGTGGTAATTCTATATAGCTATTAGTTAAAAAGAAGGGTGCGCTGATGTGTGAAAGGCTGCTCCCAGAATATGTGAAAATAATGTGTTTAAATGTGATTGGTGCGCTTTTCAGTGTAGAATATACTGGATTAAAACATTCAAAATATAATATATAAACCTCAATAATCACAAACCTTATTGTATGGTCTTATCAATGCAAAACTCATAAGTGATGTGACAAATCGAAAATTATATTTGACAGTGCTAAATTGAACAAAATTCAACAATCCAAATGTGTAAAAAAGTCCACATGTGAAAAAAATTGTTGTGATTGTCCTTCAAACTTATGTGATGAAGAAACAAAAAAAGAGTCCAATATTAAATCAATAGAGTGATGAATAACTGGATAATACTTCCACCTTGTGAAAATAATTTGTAATTGAATAATTAAATAATAAAATAAGTATAACACGGTTCAATTACAAATTATTTAAATACTCAACCAATTCATTTTATTTTTTAAATAAAACACGTAATTGTTTTTAATATATTATTGGTTTAGTTTGCAATTGCCTTAATGTAACGAGTCGCCATACAAAAGAATACTTCTGGTTTCGGGACATTCTCTGCAGACACCGGAAGGCGCAGTATCTTCTTTACTGTATAAACAGGCGGAAATGACGGCGCGCGCCTATCTCCCATTCTCAGTTGAAGCCCTATTGGAGGAAACGCGTCAGTAGGGAGGCGTGCCGTCATTGCGTCACTCGGGGTCCGCGCTGCAGCCGGACACGAGTCATACTAGAGATCATCTCTGTCTTAAATATACCTGCATTTCTGCCTGAATCGTCTGTTAACATGTAAGTGCAATCTTTCTATTAAATAAATAATATCAAAGGTAATGCACTATTAGTTTCCCATATCTTTTATGCACATTGCCGATTTACCGTGTGAGCCATCCATCCTAATTGAAGGAGACAGGAAGAGTGCCTGCAGTTTTCATCTGTTGATTGAAAGGCTGGTTTTCCTTTTTCATTTGGTAAGAGGCTTGCATTGCTTTTGCACCTGGGGGATCATGCACGATTGGAGGTGTTCACATGGATATGTATATGTCACAATCACAGGAGTATATTTAAGGTACTTACCTTATTTTCCGCCGGGTAAGGAGGCATTTCACAAGGTGGAGGGATTATCCAGTTATTCATCACTCTATTGATTTATTATTGGACTCTTCACAAATTTTTTGTTTCTTCATCACTAGTGTTGAGCGAACACGGACTGTATTATTCGTGTTCGTACCGAATAATTGGATTTTTTGTACCCGAACACGGACACGGACACTTTACTGTATGTTCGGGTAAAAATCCGTGTTCGGTCGTTTTATTTCCGGGTTTTGCATGCTTTGGCGCTCTTTTCATGGCGGGCTTTCAACAGCCAATCAACAATCGTTTAACTGGTGTGCCTTAAGCCATCCCAGCCATGCCTGCAAATGTCTCAGTAGCTGTGATTGGCCATCTGAAGCATGTGACCAAGTCTTTATAAGTTCGAGGCAGCCGCAGCGGCGTCATTATGCTGCTTAGATTCAGGGACAGAGCACACATCAACGTGCTGGCTGCTGATTAGGGAAAGATAGGCAGGAAAAAACCATTTGTGTCCGGATAGAATTGAGGGACAGGTCGGAGTGTTTAGGCAGGGCGAGTTGTAGGCATTTTAGGGATAGAGTCTGCTGAATTATATAGGGTCAGTGTCTTCTACAAACTACAATCGATATTGCTGTGTGGGGGGTGGGGTGAATCTGCACTCAATCCTGATCTACGATCTCTTCTCAATCCTGTTAGGGACAGAGTCTGCTGAATTTTAGGGAAACTGTGTTCTACAAACTACAATCGATATTGCTGTGTGGGGGGTGGGGTGAATCTGCACTCAATCCTGATCTACGATCTCTTCTCAATCCTGTTAGGGACAGAGTCTGCTGAATTTTAGGGAAACTGTGTTCTACAAACTACAATCGATATTGCTGTGTGGGGGGTGGGGTGAATCTGCACTCAATCCTGATCTACGATCTCTTCTCAATCCTGTTAGGGACAGAGTCTGCTGAATTTTAGGGAAACTGTGTTCTACAAACTACAATCGATATTGCTGTGTGGTGTGGGATTGGAGATAGGCAGGTGTCAGTGATCCACATCCATTTTTCTGTGTGTGAGCTGCAGTGAACACAATCTTTTTGGGCTGCAGTGAACACAATCTTTTTGGGCTGCAGTGAACACAATCTTTTTGGGCTGCAGTGAACACAATCTTTTTGGGCTGCAGTGAACACAATCTTTTTGGGCTGCAGTGAACACAATCTTTTTGGGGTGCAGTGAACAAAATCTTTTTGGGGTGCAGTGAACACAATCCTTTTTGGTGTGCAGTGAACACAATCTTTGTGGGGTGCAGTGAACAAAATCCTTTGTGGGGTGCAGTGAACACAATCTTTTTGGGGTGCAGTGAACAAAATCCTTTTTGGGGTGCAGTGAACAACATCCTTTTTGGGGTGCAGTGAACACAATCTTTTTGGGGTGCAGTGAACAAAATCCTTTGTGGGGTGCAGTGAACACAATCTTTTTGGGGTGCAGTGAACACAATCTTTTTGGGGTGGAGTGAACAACATCCTTTTTGGGGTGCAGTGAACAAAATCCTTTTTGGGGTGCAGTGAACAAAATCATTTTTGGGGTGCAGTGAACACAATCTTTTTGGGGTGCAGTGAACACAATCTTTGTGGGGTGCAGTGAACACAATCTTTTTGGGGTGGAGTGAACAACATCCTTTTTGGGGTGCAGTGAACAAAATCCTTTTTGGGGTGCAGTGAACAACATCCTTTTTGGGGTGCAGTGAACACAATCTTTTTGGGGTGCAGTGAACACAATCTTTGTGGGGTACAGTGAACAGAATCTTTGTGGGGTGCAGTGAACACAATCTTTGGGGGGTACAGTGAACACAATCCTTGTGAGGTGCAGTGAACACAATCTTTGTGGGGTGCAGTGAACACAATCATTGTGGGGTGCAGTGAACTCAATCTTTGTGGGGTACAGTGAACACAATCTCATACTGAAGGTTTGAGGGTGCTGCCTGTTCCATACTCCCCCTACTCCTCATCTAGCCTTTTAGGGGTACAAACAATAGTAATTGGGGCCTAGTGTGGTTGTGTACGTGTGATATACATACACTTTTTTGGGATCATATTTTCTATTCCGCTATTTAATCAAAAACCTTTGGGGATCAGTTAAATTGGGGGATAGTCTGTGTTGGTACGTGTGAGAGAGATCCACCTTTCCAAGTTGTTGGGGTTCATCTCATACTTCTGAAGGTTTGAGGGTGCTGCCTGTTCCATACTCCCCCCTACTCCTAGCCTTTTAGGGGTACAAACAATAGTAATTGGGGCCTAGTGTGGTTGTGTACGTGTGATATACATACACTTTTTTGGGATCATATTTTCTATTCCGCTATTTAATCAAAAACCTCTGGGGATCAGTTAAATTGGGGGATAGTCTGTGTTGGTACGTGTGAGAGAGATCCACCTTTCCAAGTTGTTGGGGTTCATCTCATACTTCTGAAGGTTTGAGGGTGCTGCCTGTTCCATACTCCCCCCTACTCCTAGCCTTTTAGGGGTACAAACAATAGTAATTGGGGCCTAGTGTGGTTGTGTACGTGTGATATACATACACTTTTTTGGGATCATATTTTCTATTCCGCTATTTAATCAAAAACCTCTGGGGATCAGTTAAATTGGGGGATAGTCTGTGTTGGTACGTGTGAGAGAGATCCACCTTTCCAAGTTGTTGGGGTTCATCTCATACTTCTGAAGGTTTGAGGGTGCTGCCTGTTCCATACTCCCCCCTACTCCTAGCCTTTTAGGGGTACAAACAATAGTAATTGGGGCCTAGTGTGGTTGTGTACGTGTGATATACATACACTTTTTTGGGATCATATTTTCTATTCCGCTATTTAATCAAAAACCTCTGGGGATTAGTTAAATTGGGGGATAGTCTGTGTTGGTACGTGTGAGAGAGATCCACCTTTCCAAGTTGTTGGGGTTCATCTCATACTTCTGAAGGTTTGAGGGTGCTGCCTGTTCCATACTCCCCCTACTCCTAGCCTTTTAGGGGTACAAACAATAGTAATTGGGGCCTAGTGTGGTTGTGTACGTGTGATATACATACACTTTTTTGGGATCATATTTTCTATTCCGCTATTTAATCAAAAACCTCTGGGGATCAGTTAAATTGGGGGATAGTCTGTGTTGGTACGTGTGAGAGAGATCCACCTTTCCAAGTTGTTGGGGTTCATCTCATACTTCTGAAGGTTTGAGGGTGCTGCCTGTTCCATACTCCCCCCTACTCCTAGCCTTTTAGGGGTACAAACAATAGTAATTGGGGCCTAGTGTGGTTGTGTACGTGTGATATACATACACTTTTTTGGGATCATATTTTCTATTCCGCTATTTAATCAAAAACCTCTGGGGATCAGTTAAATTGGGGGATAGTCTGTGTTGGTACGTGTGAGAGAGATCCACCTTTCCAAGTTGTTGGGGTTCATCTCATACTTCTGAAGGTTTGAGGGTGCTGCCTGTTCCATACTCCCCCCTACTCCTAGCCTTTTAGGGGTACAAACAATAGTAATTGGGGCCTAGTGTGGTTGTGTACGTGTGATATACATACACTTTTTTGGGATCATATTTTCTATTCCGCTATTTAATCAAAAACCTCTGGGGATCAGTTAAATTGGGGGATAGTCTGTGTTGGTACGTGTGAGAGAGATCCACCTTTCCAAGTTGTTGGGGTTCATCTCATACTTCTGAAGGTTTGAGGGTGCTGCCTGTTCCATACTCCCCCTACTCCTAGCCTTTTAGGGGTACAAACAATAGTAATTGGGGCCTAGTGTGGTTGTGTACGTGTGATATACATACACTTTTTTGGGATCATATTTTCTATTCCGCTATTTAATCAAAAACCTCTGGGGATCAGTTAAATTGGGGGATAGTCTGTGTTGGTACGTGTGAGAGAGATCCACCTTTCCAAGTTGTTGGGGTTCATCTCATACTTCTGAAGGTTTGAGGGTGCTGCCTGTTCCATACTCCCCCTACTCCTAGCCTTTTAGGGGTACAAACAATAGTAATTGGGGCCTAGTGTGGTTGTGTACGTGTGATATACATACACTTTTTTGGGATCATATTTTCTATTCCGCTATTTAATCAAAAACCTCTGGGGATCAGTTAAATTGGGGGATAGTCTGTGTTGGTACGTGTGAGAGAGATCCACCTTTCCAAGTTGTTGGGGTTCATCTCATACTTCTGAAGGTTTGAGGGTGCTGCCTGTTCCATACTCCCCCCTACTCCTAGCCTTTTAGGGGTACAAACAATAGTAATTGGGGCCTAGTGTGGTTGTGTACGTGTGATATACATACACTTTTTTGGGATCATATTTTCTATTCCGCTATTTAATCAAAAACCTCTGGGGATCAGTTAAATTGGGGGATAGTCTGTGTTGGTACGTGTGAGAGAGATCCACCTTTCCAAGTTGTTGGGGTTCATCTCATACTTCTGAAGGTTTGAGGGTGCTGCCTGTTCCATACTCCCCCCTACTCCTAGCCTTTTAGGGGTACAAACAATAGTAATTGGGGCCTAGTGTGGTTGTGTACGTGTGATATACATACACTTTTTTGGGATCATATTTTCTATTCCGCTATTTAATCAAAAACCTCTGGGGATCAGTTAAATTGGGGGATAGTCTGTGTTGGTACGTGTGAGAGAGATCCACCTTTCCAAGTTGTTGGGGTTCATCTCATACTTCTGAAGGTTTGAGGGTGCTGCCTGTTCCATACTCCCCCTACTCCTAGCCTTTTAGGGGTACAAACAATAGTAATTGGGGCCTAGTGTGGTTGTGTACGTGTGATATACATACACTTTTTTGGGATCATATTTTCTATTCCGCTATTTAATCAAAAACCTCTGGGGATCAGTTAAATTGGGGGATAGTCTGTGTTGGTACGTGTGAGAGAGATCCACCTTTCCAAGTTGTTGGGGTTCATCTCATACTTCTGAAGGTTTGAGGGTGCTGCCTGTTCCATACTCCCCCCTACTCCTAGCCTTTTAGGGGTACAAACAATAGTAATTGGGGCCTAGTGTGGTTGTGTACGTGTGATATACATACACTTTTTTGGGATCATATTTTCTATTCCGCTATTTAATCAAAAACCTCTGGGGATCAGTTAAATTGGGGGATAGTCTGTGTTGGTACGTGTGAGAGAGATCCACCTTTCCAAGTTGTTGGGGTTCATCTCATACTTCTGAAGGTTTGAGGGTGCTGCCTGTTCCATACTCCCCCCTACTCCTAGCCTTTTAGGGGTACAAACAATAGTAATTGGGGCCTAGTGTGGTTGTGTACGTGTGATATACATACACTTTTTTGGGATCATATTTTCTATTCCGCTATTTAATCAAAAACCTCTGGGGATCAGTTAAATTGGGGGATAGTCTGTGTTGGTACGTGTGAGAGAGATCCACCTTTCCAAGTTGTTGGGGTTCATCTCATACTTCTGAAGGTTTGAGGGTGCTGCCTGTTCCATACTCCCCCTACTCCTAGCCTTTTAGGGGTACAAACAATAGTAATTGGGGCCTAGTGTGGTTGTGTACGTGTGATATACATACACTTTTTTGGGATCATATTTTCTATTCCGCTATTTAATCAAAAACCTCTGGGGATCAGTTAAATTGGGGGATAGTCTGTGTTGGTACGTGTGAGAGAGATCCACCTTTCCAAGTTGTTGGGGTTCATCTCATACTTCTGAAGGTTTGAGGGTGCTGCCTGTTCCATACTCCCCCCTACTCCTAGCCTTTTAGGGGTACAAACAATAGTAATTGGGGCCTAGTGTGGTTGTGTACGTGTGATATACATACACTTTTTTGGGATCATATTTTCTATTCCGCTATTTAATCAAAAACCTCTGGGGATCAGTTAAATTGGGGGATAGTCTGTGTTGGTACGTGTGAGAGAGATCCACCTTTCCAAGTTGTTGGGGTTCATCTCATACTTCTGAAGGTTTGAGGGTGCTGCCTGTTCCATACTCCCCCCTACTCCTAGCCTTTTAGGGGTACAAACAATAGTAATTGGGGCCTAGTGTGGTTGTGTACGTGTGATATACATACACTTTTTTGGGATCATATTTTCTATTCCGCTATTTAATCAAAAACCTCTGGGGATCAGTTAAATTGGGGGATAGTCTGTGTTGGTACGTGTGAGAGAGATCCACCTTTCCAAGTTGTTGGGGTTCATCTCATACTTCTGAAGGTTTGAGGGTGCTGCCTGTTCCATACTCCCCCTACTCCTAGCCTTTTAGGGGTACAAACAATAGTAATTGGGGCCTAGTGTGGTTGTGTACGTGTGATATACATACACTTTTTTGGGATCATATTTTCTATTCCGCTATTTAATCAAAAACCTCTGGGGATCAGTTAAATTGGGGGATAGTCTGTGTTGGTACGTGTGAGAGAGATCCACCTTTCCAAGTTGTTGGGGTTCATCTCATACTTCTGAAGGTTTGAGGGTGCTGCCTGTTCCATACTCCCCCTACTCCTAGCCTTTTAGGGGTACAAACAATAGTAATTGGGGCCTAGTGTGGTTGTGTACGTGTGATATACATACACTTTTTTGGGATCATATTTTCTATTCCGCTATTTAATCAAAAACCTCTGGGGATCAGTTAAATTGGGGGATAGTCTGTGTTGGTACGTGTGAGAGAGATCCACCTTTCCAAGTTGTTGGGGTTCATCTCATACTTCTGAAGGTTTGAGGGTGCTGCCTGTTCCATACTCCCCCCTACTCCTAGCCTTTTAGGGGTACAAACAATAGTAATTGGGGCCTAGTGTGGTTGTGTACGTGTGATATACATACACTTTTTTGGGATCATATTTTCTATTCCGCTATTTAATCAAAAACCTCTGGGGATCAGTTAAATTGGGGGATAGTCTGTGTTGGTACGTGTGAGAGAGATCCACCTTTCCAAGTTGTTGGGGTTCATCTCATACTTCTGAAGGTTTGAGGGTGCTGCCTGTTCCATACTCCCCCCTACTCCTAGCCTTTTAGGGGTACAAACAATAGTAATTGGGGCCTAGTGTGGTTGTGTACGTGTGATATACATACACTTTTTTGGGATCATATTTTCTATTCCGCTATTTAATCAAAAACCTCTGGGGATCAGTTAAATTGGGGGATAGTCTGTGTTGGTACGTGTGAGAGAGATCCACCTTTCCAAGTTGTTGGGGTTCATCTCATCCTTCTGAAGGTTTGAGGGTGCTGCCTGTTCCATACTCCCCCTACTCCTAGCCTTTTAGGGGTACAAACAATAGTAATTGGGGCCTAGTGTGGTTGTGTACGTGTGATATACATACACTTTTTTGGGATCATATTTTCTATTCCGCTATTTAATCAAAAACCTCTGGGGATCAGTTAAATTGGGGGATAGTCTGTGTTGGTACGTGTGAGAGAGATCCACCTTTCCAAGTTGTTGGGGTTCATCTCATACTTCTGAAGGTTTGAGGGTGCTGCCTGTTCCATACTCCCCCCTACTCCTAGCCTTTTAGGGGTACAAACAATAGTAATTGGGGCCTAGTGTGGTTGTGTACGTGTGATATACATACACTTTTTTGGGATCATATTTTCTATTCCGCTATTTAATCAAAAACCTCTGGGGATCAGTTAAATTGGGGGATAGTCTGTGTTGGTACGTGTGAGAGAGATCCACCTTTCCAAGTTGTTGGGGTTCATCTCATACTTCTGAAGGTTTGAGGGTGCTGCCTGTTCCATACTCCCCCCTACTCCTAGCCTTTTAGGGGTACAAACAATAGTAATTGGGGCCTAGTGTGGTTGTGTACGTGTGATATACATACACTTTTTTGGGATCATATTTTCTATTCCGCTATTTAATCAAAAACCTCTGGGGATCAGTTAAATTGGGGGATAGTCTGTGTTGGTACGTGTGAGAGAGATCCACCTTTCCAAGTTGTTGGGGTTCATCTCATACTTCTGAAGGTTTGAGGGTGCTGCCTGTTCCATACTCCCCCTACTCCTAGCCTTTTAGGGTTACAAACAATAGTAATTGGGGCCTAGTGTGGTTGTGTACGTGTGATATACATACACTTTTTTGGGATCATATTTTCTATTCCGCTATTTAATCAAAAACCTCTGGGGATCAGTTAAATTGGGGGATAGTCTGTGTTGGTACGTGTGAGAGAGATCCACCTTTCCAAGTTGTTGGGGTTCATCTCATACTTCTGAAGGTTTGAGGGTGCTGCCTGTTCCATACTCCCCCCTACTCCTAGCCTTTTAGGGGTACAAACAATAGTAATTGGGGCCTAGTGTGGTTGTGTACGTGTGATATACATACACTTTTTTGGGATCATATTTTCTATTCCGCTATTTAATCAAAAACCTCTGGGGATCAGTTAAATTGGGGGATAGTCTGTGTTGGTACGTGTGAGAGAGATCCACCTTTCCAAGTTGTTGGGGTTCATCTCATACTTCTGAAGGTTTGAGGGTGCTGCCTGTTCCATACTCCCCCCTACTCCTAGCCTTTTAGGGGTACAAACAATAGTAATTGGGGCCTAGTGTGGTTGTGTACGTGTGATATACATACACTTTTTTGGGATCATATTTTCTATTCCGCTATTTAATCAAAAACCTCTGGGGATCAGTTAAATTGGGGGATAGTCTGTGTTGGTACGTGTGAGAGAGATCCACCTTTCCAAGTTGTTGGGGTTCATCTCATACTTCTGAAGGTTTGAGGGTGCTGCCTGTTCCATACTCCCCCTACTCCTAGCCTTTTAGGGGTACAAACAATAGTAATTGGGGCCTAGTGTGGTTGTGTACGTGTGATATACATACACTTTTTTGGGATCATATTTTCTATTCCGCTATTTAATCAAAAACCTCTGGGGATCAGTTAAATTGGGGGATAGTCTGTGTTGGTACGTGTGAGAGAGATCCACCTTTCCAAGTTGTTGGGGTTCATCTCATACTTCTGAAGGTTTGAGGGTGCTGCCTGTTCCATACTCCCCCTACTCCTAGCCTTTTAGGGGTACAAACAATAGTAATTGGGGCCTAGTGTGGTTGTGTACGTGTGATATACATACACTTTTTTGGGATCATATTTTCTATTCCGCTATTTAATCAAAAACCTCTGGGGATCAGTTAAATTGGGGGATAGTCTGTGTTGGTACGTGTGAGAGAGATCCACCTTTCCAAGTTGTTGGGGTTCATCTCATACTTCTGAAGGTTTGAGGGTGCTGCCTGTTCCATACTCCCCCTACTCCTAGCCTTTTAGGGGTACAAACAATAGTAATTGGGGCCTAGTGTGGTTGTGTACGTGTGATATACATACACTTTTTTGGGATCATATTTTCTATTCCGCTATTTAATCAAAAACCTTTGGGGATCAGTTAAATTGGGGGATAGTCTGTGTTGGTACGTGTGAGAGAGATCCACCTTTCCAAGTTGTTGGGGTTCATCTCATACTTCTGAAGGTTTGAGGGTGCTGCCTGTTCCATACTCCCCCTACTCCTAGCCTTTTAGGGGTACAAACAATAGTAATTGGGGCCTAGTGTGGTTGTGTACGTGTGATATACATACACTTTTTTGGGATCATATTTTCTATTCCGCTATTTAATCAAAAACCTCTGGGGATCAGTTAAATTGGGGGATAGTCTGTGTTGGTACGTGTGAGAGAGATCCACCTTTCCAAGTTGTTGGGGTTCATCTCATACTTCTGAAGGTTTGAGGGTGCTGCCTGTTCCATACTCCCCCCTACTCCTAGCCTTTTAGGGGTACAAACAATAGTAATTGGGGCCTAGTGTGGTTGTGTACGTGTGATATACATACACTTTTTTGGGATCATATTTTCTATTCCGCTATTTAATCAAAAACCTTTGGGGATCAGTTAAATTGGGGGATAGTCTGTGTTGGTACGTGTGAGAGAGATCCACCTTTCCAAGTTGTTGGGGTTCATCTCATACTTCTGAAGGTTTGAGGGTGCTGCCTGTTCCATACTCCCCCTACTCCTCATCTAGCCTTTTAGGGGTACAAACAATAGTAATTGGGGCCTAGTGTGGTTGTGTACGTGCGAGATACATACACTTTTTTTGATCATATTTCCTATTCCGCTATTCAATAAAAACCTTTGAGGATCAATTGAATTGCGGGATAGTCTGTGTCGGTACGTGTGAGAGAGATCCACCTTTCCAAGTTGTTGGGGTTCATCTCATACTTCTGAAGGTTTGAGGGTGCTGCCTGTTCCATACCCCCCCTACTCCTCATCTAGCCTTTTAGGGGTACAAACAATAGTAATTGGGGCCTAGTGTGGTTGTGTACGTGCGAGATACATACACTTTTTTTGATCATATTTCCTATTCCGCTATTCAATAAAAACCTTTGAGGATCAATTGAATTGCGGGATAGTCTGTGTCGGTACGTGTGAGAGAGATCCACCTTTCCAAGTTGTTGGGGTTCATCTCATACTTCTGAAGGTTTGAGGGTGCTGCCTGTTCCATACCCCCCCTACTCCTCATCTAGCCTTTTAGGGGTACAAACAATAGTAATTGGGGCCTAGTGTGGTTGTGTACGTGCGAGATACATACACTTTTTTTGATCATATTTCCTATTCCGCTATTCAATAAAAACCTTTGGGGATCAATTAAATTGCGGGATAGTCTGTGTCGGTACGTGTGAGATCCACCTTTCCAAGTTTTTGGGGTTCATCTCATACTTCTGAAGCTTTGAGGGTGCTGCCTGTTCCATACTCCTCCTCCTCCTCATCCATCCTTTTAGGTGTACAAACAATAGTAATTGGGGCCTAGTGTGCTTCTGTACGTGTGAGATACATACACATTTTTTGATCATATTTCCTATTCCGCTATTCAATAAAAACCTTTGGGGATCAATTAAATTGCGGAATAGTCTGTGTCGGTACGTGTGAGATCCACCTTTCCAAGTTTTTGGGGTTCATCTCATACTTCTGAAGCTTTGAGGGTGCTGCCTGTTCCATACTCCTCCTCCTCCTCATCCATCCTTTTAGGTGTACAAACAATAGTAATTGGGGCCTAGTGTGTTTCTGTACGTGCGAGATACATACACTTTTTTTGATCATATTTCCTATTCCGCTATTCAATAAAAACCTTTGGGGATCAATTAAATTGCGGGATAGTCTGTGTCGGTACGTGTGAGATCCACCTTTCCAAGTTTTTGGGGTTCATCTCATACTTCTGAAGCTTTGAGGGTGCTGCCTGTTCCATACTCCTCCTCCTCCTCATCCATCCTTTTAGGTGTACAAACAATAGTAATTGGGGCCTAGTGTGCTTCTGTACGTGTGAGATACATACACATTTTTTGATCATATTTCCTATTCCGCTATTCAATAAAAACCTTTGGGGATCAATTAAATTGCGGGATAGTCTGTGTCGGTACGTGTGAGATCCACCTTTCCAAGTTTTTGGGGTTCATCTCATACTTCTGAAGCTTTGAGGGTGCTGCCTGTTCCATACTCCTCCTCCTCCTCATCCATCCTTTTAGGTGTACAAACAATAGTAATTGGGGCCTAGTGTGCTTCTGTACGTGTGAGATACATACACATTTTTTGATCATATTTCCTATTCCGCTATTCAATAAAAACCTTTGGGGATCAATTAAATTGCGGGATAGTCTGTGTCGGTACGTGTGAGATCCACCTTTCCAAGTTTTTGGGGTTCATCTCATACTTCTGAAGCTTTGAGGGTGCTGCCTGTTCCATACTCCTCCTCCTCCTCATCCATCCTTTTAGGTGTACAAACAATAGTAATTGGGGCCTAGTGTGCTTCTGTACGTGTGAGATACATACACATTTTTTGATCATATTTCCTATTCCGCTATTCAATAAAAACCTTTGGGGATCAATTAAATTGCGGAATAGTCTGTGTCGGTACGTGTGAGATCCACCTTTCCAAGTTTTTGGGGTTCATCTCATACTTCTGAAGCTTTGAGGGTGCTGCCTGTTCCATACTCCTCCTCCTCCTCATCCATCCTTTTAGGTGTACAAACAATAGTAATTGGGGCCTAGTGTGTTTCTGTACGTGTGAGATACATACACTTTTTTTGATCATATTTCCTATTCCGCTATTCAATAAAAACCTTTGGGGATCAATTGAATTGCGGGATAGTCTGTGTCGGTACGTGTGAGAGAGATCCACCTTTCCAAGTTGTTGGGGTTCATCTCATACTTCTGAAGGTTTGAGGGTGCTGCCTGTTCCATACCCCCCCTACTCCTCATCTAGCCTTTTAGGGGTACAAACAATAGTAATTGGGGCCTAGTGTGGTTGTGTACGTGCGAGATACATACACTTTTTTTGATCATATTTCCTATTCCGCTATTCAATAAAAACCTTTGAGGATCAATTGAATTGCGGGATAGTCTGTGTCGGTACGTGTGAGAGAGATCCACCTTTCCAAGTTGTTGGGGTTCATCTCATACTTCTGAAGGTTTGAGGGTGCTGCCTGTTCCATACTCCCCCTACTCCTCATCTAGCCTTTTAGGGGTACAAACAATAGTAATTGGGGCCTAGTGTGGTTGTGTACGTGTGATATACATACACTTTTTTTGGATCATATTTTCTATTCCGCTATTCAATAAAAACCTTTCTAGGGCAAGATCTTAAATTACAGAAATATGAGGAGACCGTCAAATAAGGGCCGTGGCCTGGGTCGTGGTGCTGCTGGTAGAGCTCCTGTTGCAAGGAGAGGACATGGTCGATCTGTGCCAGCTACACGCACAAGTGAAACACCTTCCTCAAGTGTGAGTAGGCGACAGAACCTGCATCAGTATTTGGTAGGGCATCAAACGCCCCTAGAAGTGATGAGGCCAGAACAAGTTGAGGCGATAGTAGATTGGTTTGCTGCTGACAGTGCCTCCAGTTCCTTCACATTGTCTCCCACCCAGTCTACTGCAGAAAGGTCAGAGTTGGCACCTGCAGCCAATGTCCAACCGTCTTTCACCTCACCCCCTTGCAAATCAGGCCAGCAGTCTGAGCCCCAAGCCATACAGCAGTCTCTTATTCTTTTTGAGGACTCTGTCAGCAGGGTTTCCCAGGGCCATCCACCTAGCCCTGCCCCAGAAGTGGAAGAGATTGAGTGCAGCGATGCCCAACCACTTATTCCTCAAGATGAGTACATGCAAGGATCATCGCAGCACGTCTCCGATGATGACGAAACGCAGGTGCCAACTGCTGCGGCGTTCAGCATTGTGGAGACCGACAAGGAGGGCAGGGGTGAAGACTGGGTGGAAGATGATGTGGAGGACGATGAGGTCCTCGACCCCACATGGAATGAACGTCATGCAGGTGAACTGAGTAGTTTGGAGGAAGAGGCGGTGGTCCCACAGAGCCACCAGCACAGCAGAAGAGGGAGCAGGGTGCAGAAGCGGAGCGGCCGTGCCCTAGACACTACGCCCGCTACTGCCCAACGCAGCAAGGGAACGAGCGCACCAAAGTCAGCTCAAAGGAGTTCTCTAGCGTGGAAGTTCTTTAGAAAATGTGCTGATGACAGGACACGAGTGGTTTGCACCCTGTGCAATCAGAGCTTGAAGCGAGGCATGAACCTTCTCAACCTGAGCACAACCTGCATGATCAGGCATCTAAGTGCAAAGCACGAGCTGCAGTGGAGTACACACCTTCAAAACCAAGAAACGTCTCTGGCTCATCCTGCTTCCTCTTCTGCTGCAGTCTCGGCCGCTCCAGCCACATCTGTAGTGATACCGGCACCTGCCACCCCGCAAACAGACGATCTGTCAGCAACACCACCACCTGGGTCACCAACAACCATCTCCACAATGTCCCGTGGAAGCGTTCAGCTTTCCATCTCCCAAACACTTGAGAGGAAGAGGAAGTACCCCCCTACCCACCCGCGATCCCTGGCCCTGAATGCCAGCATTTCAAAATTATTGGCCTTTGAAATGCTGTCATTCCGTCTGGTGGAGACGCACAGTTTTAAAAACCTTATGTCGGTGGCTGTCCCACAGTACGTCGTGCCCAGCCGCCACTACTTTTCCAGGCAAGCCATCCCTTCCCTGCACAACCAAGTGGGGGAAAAAATCAGGTGTGCACTGCGCAATGCCATCTGTGCCAAGGTCCACCTAACTACGGATACGTGGACCAGTAAGCACGGTCAGGGGCGTTATATCTCCCTAACGGCACACTGGGTAAATGCAGTGGCGGATGGGCCTGAGGCGGATAGCAATTTGGCGCATGTCCTTCCACCACCGAGGATTGCAGGGCGCTTCAGTTTGCCTCCTGTTCCTAACTCCTCCTACTCCGCTTCCTCATCCTCTACCGCCTCCTCATCCGGACAGCGTAACACCTTCACCACCAACTTCAGCACGGCCAGGGGTAAACGACAGCAGGCAGTTTTACAACTTGCCTGTTTGGGGGACAAACCACACACCGCGCAGGAGTTGTGGAGGAGCATGGAACAGCAGACAAATGAGTGGTTGCTGCCAGCGAGCCTCAAGCCCGGCCTGGTGGTGTGCGATAACGGGCGAAATCTCATAGCAGCTCTGGGCCTAGCCGGTTTGACGCACATCCCTTGCCTGGCGCATGTGCTGAATTTGGTGGTGCAGAGGTTCCTTAAAAACTACCCCGATATGTCAGAGCTGCTGCAGAAAGTGCGGGCCGTTTGTGCGCACTTTCGGCGTTCTCACCCTGCTGCTGCTCGCCTGGCAGCGCTGCAGCGTAACTTCGGCCTTCCCGCTCACCGCCTCATATGTGACGTGCCCACAAGGTGGAACTCCACCTTGCACATGCTGGAAAGACTGTGCGAGCAGCAGCAGGCCATAGTGGAGTTTCAGCTGCAGCACGCACGCGTGAGTCGCTCTGCGGAACAGCACCACTTCACCACCAATAACTGGGCCTCCATGCGAGACCTGTGTGCCTTGTTGCGCTGTTTTGAGTACTCCACCAACATGGCCAGTGGCAATGACGCCGTTCTCAGCTTAACTATCCCACTTCTATGCCTCCTTGAAAAAACAATTCGGGCGATGATGGAAGAGGATGTGGCACAGGATGAGGAGGAGGAGGAGGATGAAGAGGTAACATTTCCAAGGCTTTCAGGGCAGTCATTCGCAAGGGGCTCCGAGGGTGGGTTCCTGCACACGCAAACGCCAGGGACGCAATTGTCCAGCAGGGGCACAGTTCTGGAGGATGAGGAGGATGAGGAGGAGGAGGAGCTGGAGGAGGAGATGGAACCATGTTCACAGCAGGGTGGCACCCAGGCCAGCTCATGGCCATCACTGGTGCGTGGCTGGGGGGATACAGAGGACACGGACCATACACCTCCCACAGAGGACAGCCTTTCGTCGCCTCTGGGCAGCCTGGCACACATGAGCGATTACATGCTGCAGTGTCTCCACAACGACCGCCGAGTTGCCCACATTCTAACTTGTGCTGATTACTGGGTGGCCACGCTGCTGGATCCCCGTTACAAGGACAACGTACCGTCCTTAATTCACTCACTGGAGCGCGATCGCAAGATGCGCGAGTACAAGCGCACGCTGGTAGACGCCATGCTGCTGGCATTCCCATCTGACAGCGGGGCCACAGTGGAAGCACAAGGCAGAGGAGGAGGAGGAGGAGGTCGCCAACGCAACCAGGGCACCGCCAGCACCTCAGAAGGCAGGGTTAGCATGGCCGAAATGTGGAAAAGCTTTGTCAGCACGCCACAACAAACAGCAGCACCAGCAGCTCAGATGGAACGTCTTAGCAGGAGGCAGCATTTTACCAACATGGTGGAGCAGTATGTGTGCACACGCCTACATGTAGTGAATGACGGGTCTGCCCCCTTCAACTTCTGGGTCTCCAAATTGGGCACATGGCCTGAGCTTGCCCTTTACGCCTTGGAGGTGCTGGCGTGCCCTGCAGCCAGTGTATTATCTGAACGGGTATTTAGCACGGCTGGGGGCGTTATAACAGACAAGCGCAGCCGCCTGTCCAGAGACAATGTGGACAAGCTCACGTTCATTAAAATGAACCAGGCATGGATCCCACGGGACTTTTCCGTACCTTATGCAGAATAGCAATGGATACCGACCTTACCCACCCATTGTTCCATTTTTGCTCTTTCTCACTCTTTTGGGGTGTACCCTCATTTAAAATTTGTGAAAAGAAGCAGTGTTGGCTACCTCGTCCTCCTCCTCAGGGCCAGATTAATGTAGGGTCTATTGGAGCTGCAGCTCCAGGCCCCTACCTTTTATATAGGCCCCGGGTTGGCCATATTCACTGTTACCGCTCTTCTGTCACTTGTAAACACAGAAGTCTGGCTTCTATGCTCGCTTCCCCAGGCAGCACCCTCAGAACCTCCCCACACAGCGTGAAGGCCGGACAAGGAGGGACAGTTGGCGATGCATGGATGTGTTTATGGGCTTCAGAGACAGCATCCCATGTTGAATTAGGCATGCATGGCTGCACCCTTCCTCCTCTGGGTGCATGGCAAGGCACGGCCCTAAGGCCCTTCAAAATCCTCAGCACCAAGCCCATGATGCTGTTAATCCGGCCCTGGTCCTCCTCCACCGCCGCTTCCACCTACACCGCCCATAGGTGTGCGCAGCCTATTGCATTAAGGTGTGCACCCCAAAGTTGAAATACACATGCATGTGTTTGCCAGCAGGGAGAGTAATGTATCGGGGCCATGTACCTGTAGGCAAGGAGAAATAGAGCAGAGCAGGTCCCAGGGAGATCTTTCCCATCTCCTCACTGGCAATGCTATGTGCCCTAGGTGATTAGGGTGTGCCCAGGCACACCCAGCACACCCTGTGCGCACGCCTATGTCACCGCCACATCCACCACCACCTCAACCTCCCTCCTACTCCATATGGGCCTCGTCCTTCAGAGATGAAGAAGAACATTGTTTTATTTTTCTGTTTTTTTTTGTTGTTTTAAGTTATTTCCCTATCCACATTTGTTTGCAGAGCACTTGCCATGCTCTTAATTACGTTTTGCTGCCATTTGCAGCACTCTAGCCCTTTCCTTTGGTGTTTTAGAGCCATTTTAGTGCCTTAAAGTTCGGGTCCCCATTGACTTCAATGGGGTTCGGTGTCCGGGAAAAGTTCGGTAAAAGTCCGGGACACGGACCCGGACTTTTTTTTAAAGTTCGGCCGAACCCGTCGAACACGGACATCTAGGTGTCCGCTCAACCCTATTCATCACATAAGTTTGAAGGACAATCACAACAATTTTTTTCACATGTGGACTTTTTTACACATTTGGATTATTGAATACTTTTGTTCAATTTAACACTGTCAAATATAATTTTCGATTTGTCACAATTCTATATAGCTATTGTTTTATTTAGTTTATTCCTTATTCTGCTTCATGTCAATATAAAGTAGATATTAATGTGTACTATGAAAATGTATGACTAATTCACCAACAATATCCTGTACCTATTTTGCATACTAAATTCAATTTTAAATACAAGCCCGATTCCAAAAAAAAGTTGGTACACTACAAATTGTGTATAAAAACAGAATGCATGTGGAAGTTTCAAATTTCAATATTTTATTCAGAATACAACATAGATGACATATCAAATGTTTAAACTGAGAAAATGTATAATTTTAAGGGAAAAATAGGTTGATTTTAAATTTCATGGCATCCACACATCTTAAAAGAGTTGGGACAAGGCCATGTTTACCACTGTGTGGCATTCCCTCTTCTTTTTATAACAGTTTGCAAACGTCTGGGGACTGAGGCGACAAGTTGCTCAAGTTTAGGAATAGGAATGTTGTCCCATTCTTGTCTAATACAGGCTTCTAGTTGCTCAACTGTCTTAGGTCTTCTTTGTTGCATCTTCCTCTTTATGATGCGCCAAATGTTTTCTATGGGTGAAAGATCTGGACTGCAGGCTGGCCATTTCAGTACCCGGATCCTTCTTCTACGCAGCCATGATGTTGTAATTGATGCAGTATGTGGTCTGGCATTGTCATGTTGGAAAACGCAAGGTCTTCCCTGAAAGAAATGACGTATGGATGGGAGCATATGTTGTTCTAGAACTTGGATATACCTTTCAGCATTGATGGTGCCTTTCCAGATGTGTAAGCTGCCCATGCCACACGCACTCATGCAACCACATACCATCAGAGATGCAGGTTTCTGAACTGAGCGCTGAGAACAACTTGGGTTGTCCTTGTCCTCTTTAGTCCGGATGACATGGTGTCAAATTTTGATTTGTCTGACCACAGAACAGTTTTCCACTTTGCCACAGTCCATTTTAATTTCCAATATTTTTATTAAAGTTTTGCAAAAAGTAAACAAAATAGACAACAGTGCAATTTACGCCCATAAGGCTTAAACATATATCTCAAGGATAGCATAACATCCCATAATATAAATCAAGGCACAACTGATACAGATATAGCCGGTGTAAAATAAAAGAAAAAATGCAACAGAAACATAGTAATGCTAAGAATGGCAGCCTGAATCGGCCGCCAGGTTGGCCAGGGGCCCGAGCCCCCCCCCTCCGGCGCCCCACAAGGGAACACGCTGCGCCCAAGGAGGGAGGAGGCCCCTGACCCCCAGCCCTGGCCCCCCTCCCTAAACTGAGGGGGGGCACCGGCTTCCGGCAGTGCACTGTAATGAGTAAGAACGAAGAAGCAGGGAGAGAGAAGAAAAGGAAAAAGAAAGAAAGAAAAAAAAGGGGGAACAAAACAAAAATAGAAAAAGGTAGAAGTGAGCAAAGAGAAGGGAAGCAAAGGGTGAAAGAAGGGGA
The DNA here is from genome assembly GCF_965119305.1 of Pelophylax lessonae. Lineage (NCBI taxonomy): Eukaryota > Metazoa > Chordata > Amphibia > Anura > Ranidae > Pelophylax > Pelophylax lessonae. The sequence goes on along the minus strand of NC_138774.1, from coordinate 262,567,462 downwards.
AGAGAGAAGGGGGTAAGTGGTCCACTAGGGCCCAAGCAATAGCAATGAAAGAGAGGGAAGGAGAGTTAGTAGCGGTGGGTCAAGAGGGTAGGGGGGCGTCCGCGCCCAGGTCCGTCCACCCCCAGCAGGTCACCCTGCTCACCCCAGCTCCCGTGTGGGCCAATAGCACTTCCCCTTAATGGGGGCCTGCCAAATATCTGAGCCAAGGGTCCCACGTCTTTTCAAACTTGCGCATTTTATCGTTAAGCAGCGCCACCATCCGTTCATTTATCATGATCCACGTCAGCTTGGCTTTGAGCAGTTCCAGCGGTATAACCTGGGAGCGCCAGGAGCGGGCTATCGCAATTTTAGCCGCTGTAAATATAAAAGCTATAAGGCGCTTAGCGGGTTTAGACTCCCCCTCGATCCGCCCACCCAATAAGGCTTGCTGGGGGGATTTAACTAAATTGACTTGCGTCAATGAGTAGATCAAATTGTATGTGCGGATCCAGAAGCGTCTTACTTTCGGGCAAGTCCACCAAGTGTGGAATACCGTGCCCGCTTGTCTGCATCCCGCCACAGTCCATTTTAAATGAGCCTTGGCCCAGAGAATATGCCTGCACTTCTGGATCATATTTAGATATGGCTTCTTTTTTGGCCTATAGAGTTTTAGCTGGCAACGGCGAATGGCACGGTGGATTGTGTTCACCGACAATGTTTTCTGGATGTATTCCTGAGCCCATGTTGTGATTTCCATTAGAGTAGCATTTCTGTATGTGATGCAGTGCCATCTAAGGGCCCGAAGATCACGGGCATCCAGTATGGTTTTCCGTCCTTGACCCTTATGCACAGAGATTGTTCCAGATTCTCTGAAACTTTGGATGATATTATGCACTGTAGATGATGATAACTTCTTTGCAATTTTTCTCTGAGAAACTCCTTTCTGATATTGCTCCACTATTTTTCACCACAGCATTGGTTGAATTGGTGATCCTCTGCACATCTTGATGTCTGAGAGACACTGCCACTCTGAGAGGCTCTTTTTATACCCAATCATGTTGCCAATTCCCCTAATACGTTGCAAATTGGTCCTCCAGCTGTTCCATAAATGTACATTTAACTTTTCTGGCCTCTTATTGCTACCTGTCCCAACTTTTTTGGAATGTCTAGCTCTCATGAAATCCAAAATGAGCCAATATTTGGCATGACATTTCAAAATGTCTCAATTTCAACATTTGATATGTTATCTATATTATATTGTGAATAAAATATAAGTTTATGAGATTTTTAAATTAGTCCATTCCTTTTTTACTCACAATTTGTACAGTGTCACAACTTTTTTGGAATTGGGTTGCACATGTCATAGGGATTCATTAACCTTTACCATGTTTGTATTATTATTTTGCAGGCTTTATTAATAAAGTGTCATATACAATTTGACTTTGTTTACAGAATTGTTCTCAGCCAACAAACTATTTATCCAGTCCAAGGAATACCATGTGGGACACTGGAAAACTAAGGCTCACCCCACCTAAAAGTAGCTTATCCACTATGCCTATAAGGAATACACCGGGCAAGGGTAACTTTTTCCTGTTTTATTTTGTAATGAATGTTTTAGGGATGAATGATGCCGGCACCTGCAAGCACACTAACAACCAATGACTCATCCCTGTTAGCAGGGAATTCCTGGCCCACAATATAATGTAAATAAATGACAGAACATTTTTTTCTTAAATAGCATGGGGTTCTCCCCCAAAATCCATACCAGACCCTTCAGGCCATCATTCATTGTGATTGACGTGGCCCTATATTGCTGGACAATGGGATTGATGATGCATGTACATTGAGGGACATTAAACAGTTTTTTAAATAAATGTCTTGTTAAAAATCTGTATTGTGTTTTTATTTAAACTTAAATTTTCATTCAAATGGGGGGGGTTGAATTTTGTTAAAGTGGGGCTTCCAGATTCCAATAAGTCCCTTGCCCGCAGACATCCACAACCACTGGGGCAAGTTTATGGGGAAGACTCCATTGCCCTTATTAACATGGGAACTAGGTGCTTTGCTGGGGGGAGGGGGGCACATGCTTGTCCCTCCCCTTTCCTGACCTGCCAAGCTGTATGCTTAGATAAGGCAATATAGCAGAACTTACCCAAGCTTGACTGCTGTATTCAAATTCAGAAGGAGGAGACTGGTGCTCTGAATAAGGTGTTCAACTCCCAAAACATGAAACCCATAGCATCCATAGCTGCTCGGTGTACTCTTGAGTCTTGACAAAACTATTTTATTGGCTTCACATAAAAGGTAACAGTATCCAAATTGCAATGTGTTTCAGCTCACACAGCCTTCCTCATAGGCTAGGAAGGCTGTGTGAGCCAAAAAGCGTTGCATTTTGGATACGGTGTCCTTTGATGTGTAGCCAATAAAGAAATTTTATCAGGAGTACACAGAGTGGCCGGTTATACAATGCTTGGATAAGGGTCTGGTATGGATTTTGGGAGGACCCCACACTTTTTTTTTTTGACATGGCATTTTTTTTTCTTTTCTGTCCTGTGTTTACATTCGGCTGTTGGCCAGGAATCCCTGACAGCAGGGACAGATCTTAGATTTTTAGGATTCTGGTAAATGCCAAATCCTTAACAGCCTACAAAAAGAAAATGCATTCCATAATGCATGTACAGTACATGCTTTTACTGGTGCATGTAAATTGAAGTCTATAGGGACCAAAGTAGCACAGGACTCTTCCAAAAAACACGCCTGCATTGATATGAATGGGGACCATAGAGAATAATGTGGTTTCCATTATCATGCAATTCTGTGCAACTTAAGTCACATCTGAAATTGCACTAGTGTGAACCGGGCCTAAAAAAAAAAGAAAAAGAAACAACCTTTCCATCTAAAGGGCTAGAAAGTTCCAATATATTACATGTTGTTGTTTTCGGTTTTAGATACACTAAAAAATCTAAAAAAAATCCAGTTGGCCTTGAGCTATCATACTAGACAAAGCCATTATGCTTTATCAGCCAGTGCAAAGCAGACCTGATCACTTCTCTGTATAATAAAATAACAGTCTCATTGCTAGATTTAGTGTTGTCAGTGCTTATAAACACTTGGTACAGGCCATGGGTTGCAATTCATCAATGGAGAGGTACCTATTTATTTGCAGTAAAGCAGCCCAGGACCGTCTAATGTTTTTTTTGCATTTTTCTAAGTATTAGACCACCTTTACTTTTGGTTCACACCTATGTATTTATTTTTTTGGGGCATTTTTCAGAAACGCACTACAGCTCAATTAGCACGGTTTCCTGTGGATCTAGTTCACATCTGTGCTTTTTGAGTCAACATGTTTTTTGGAAAGGGTCAGGGATTGTTTTTAGTGAAAGTCTTCTTATGACCGCACATCCATACCATCCCTGAGATCAGCTATAAGTGGCATCCTCAGCTTAGGCTCCAGTCAGTGCATTGGGGGGGGGGGGGGGAAATGTTCTGGAGTCCAGGTTGAGGTTGCCACTTACATCTGATCTCAGGAATTGTATGGGATGTATGGTCATAGGGAGACTTTCTTTCACTTCGAGCCATCACAGGAGCCAGGGCAAGCTCCCTCTTGTACCAGCACTCCCAGCGGTATATGTTCTGGATTTTTACTCCCTCTTTAGAGCCTGAGCAGAACATTATGTAGGTCTTTGGGTTTCAGGGACTGTTTTCCCGCAGCAGATTGCATTTATTAGACTTTAATGGATCAGGACCAAAAATGCAAGTGTTGCATATTTTATGCATTTTTTTGTATCTAATAGGAAAGTATGACAGTTCTGTTTATGGAGTGCGACTTTGATGCAACTTTATGTTCTCTGGCACTCAAGTAGCATCAAAATCGCATCAAAGTAGTGCAGGAACCTTTAGGTGTCCAAAGTTGCATGTAAGAGTTAATGGCCAGGGTTAGAGTAAAGGTTAGGGTAAAGTAAGAGTTAAGGTTCATGTTAGGATTATAAAGCTAACCCTAATGATAACTGAAAACAATAACTCTAATCCTAACTCTAACCTTAACTCTAACTATAACCCTAACATTTATCCTTAACACGTAACCCTTGTCCCTCAACCCAACCCTTAACCCTAACCGTAGCCATTAACCCTAACCCTTAACCATAGCCCTTTACCCTAAACCTAGCCCTTAACCCTTAACCCTAATGCTAACAGTCAACTTTAGCCATTAAGCAAAGGAATGGAGAAAACAGCCCAGACCTCTGGTGCAGTAAAAGGATCAAAGGGCTTTATTAAAAACAACATATATGATATATATACTCACAAAATAAAATGTGAAAGAGTGCAAATAGTCCATGAGAAAGAGCCCACTCAACACACAACACAGTCACAAGGAAAGGATGGATGAGCAGCCACAGTGTCCAGATCACTGTGTGTCCAGCTGACAGGTGGAGAGCTGGGCTGGATGCCAGAAGTCTCTGCTACTCCTGCTTGGCTCACTCAGTCCTAAGGATAGCTCTCAGTGGACAATAAACTCCGGTAAAAGAGAGGTCTTTGCGCTGAAGAAGAGGAGGAGTCCTTGAAACGCATCCTGAGACCCCACTTTTACAGGAGACCATCATCCACTGAGTACTGCATTGAGACTAAATGAGCCGAGCAGGAGCAGCAGAGACTTCTGGCATTCAGCCCAGCTCTTCATTTGTCAGCTGGCCACACAGTGATCCAGAGTCTGTGGTTGCTAGACATGTGTGGTTTGTTTTGTTCCAAATTGCAATTTGGACAAATTTTATGTTATTCGGAAATTCGAATGTATCCGAATCTCCGACTACAATAATTACTAATTTAAATGAATCCGAAATAACGAAATTCAAAAAATGCAAAATGCATTAAAAACGCAAAAACATGTCAAAAACGCATGTAGAAAAACGCATGTAGAAAAACACAAAACACCACAAATCTTTCCTTCAGAAAAGAACAGCCTTAAAAAGTAACCGTACGCTTAGTTATATCAAAAAATGAAAGCAGAACACAAAAGACTGGTCACCAGTATCGCCTGTTGGCTCCCTTTAGCTCATCTGTTCGCAATTACTGACTTAAAATGCCTGTTTTCTGCACCGTTATGTGTGTGATAGCCCTGGTCTAAAGTGAAAATTGGTTCCAGTGGATCTACTGTAAAGTATTTTTATGTTCAAATATTCCGATTCATTCAGATCCATGATTGAAGTATAGTGTTCGGTGGACCCTGCTCTGGTCCTAGGCTGCTACCTCTAGAGGCTAAATTCTGGGAGCAAATGTCCATCTTAATTAAAGGGCTTTTTAAAACATTTAAAGAAATTGTAAAGGTTAATTATTTTTAAAATTAATAAACATGTTATACTGCTCTGTGCAATGGTTTTGCAATGGTTTTGCACAGAATAGCCCAAAAACTCTGGGGTCCCCCGCCAATGCTCTTGGCTCCTCCTACCTTTTGAGTGTCCCCATAGCAAGCTGCTTCTTATGTGGGGATTCATGCGATCTTGATCCTGAGTCAAGCTGTGTGCATCTATTGACACATACAGAGAAGCTCAGCCCTGTTCCCCACTCCCTTCTGACAGGATTTGATTGACAACAGTAGGAGCCAATTTCTCTTACTGCTGCCTCCGAGTCCTGTGAGGAGAGAGAGAGCAGTGCTGCTGTACTCGAGCACAGTGCTGGATTGAGATCGGGCTCAAGTAAACATTTGTGGGTGTTTTGAACATGAAAGGTTTTTTTTTACATGAATGCAGAAAATGCATTATGTTAAAAAACATTTAATCTTTATATCCACTTTATTGGTTAAGAGCATCAGATACAGCTACAACAGGTTTCGGGGGAAAAATCCTTTAGGGCTTCTTCAGTGCTTGAGCAATGGATGTTAATAGAATCAAATACATAGTTACATAGTTAGTCAGGTTGAAAAAAGACACAAGTCCATCTGGCTCAACCAATAAAAAAAAAAAAAAAAAACCCAACCATACAATTCCATATACACAATCCTACCCGCAGTTGATCCAGAGGAAGGCAAAAAAACCCCCAGCAAAGCATGATTTGCTACAGCAGGGTAAAAAAAAAAATCCTTCCTGATCCCCTGATATTCCCTGGATCATCTTTACCTATAAATATTAATGCCCATGTATATCATGTAGAAAAGAATCCAGGCCTTTTTTAAAGCAATCTAATGAGCTAGCCAGAACCACCTCTGGAGGGAGTCTATTCCACATTTTCACAGCTCTTATGGTGAAGAAACCTTTCCGTATTTGGAGACAAAATCTGTTTTCCTCTAGACATAAAGAGTGCCCCTTTGTCCTCTGTGTTGACCTTAAAGTGAACAACTCAACACCAAGTTTCCTATATGCACCCCTTATGTATTTATACATGTTGATCATATCCCCCCTTAATCTCCTCTTCTCAAGAGAGAATAAATTCAGTTCCTCTAATCTTTTCCCATAGTTGAGCTCCTCCATGCCTCTTATCAATTTGGTTGCCCTTCTCTGAACTTTCTCCAGTTCCCCGATATCCTTTTTAAGAACTGGATGTTAATAAAATCGAATACCTTTAGTGCTGTTAGAAGATGCTAGTCTTCATCAAGTCTTAACACAGGTCTTCATTTTTTTAACATTGACTGCTCAAGCCGTCAAGGGGAGGCATTTTTTTACCTCAAAATGCATTAGCTGTATCTGTTCCTAGGCAATAAATGTTTCAAAAAGTCCTTTAGGTGAGATGAACTTTTGTACCAAGCACTCCTCCATACACCTCCAAAAATGTGTTCTGCGCTGTGATGGAGATGATGCCAATGATGAAGAAGCAGCAGGGGATGGGGAGGAAGCACAAAATGAATAAAGCAGATGTGATTTTTGCCGGAAGCAGATATTGTATGTACAGTAGGAAAATGATAATGGGTGCAAAAACTATGGCTTACTGTAACCAACCAAAAAATACATTAAACTTGTTTAAAAAGAATCCCTCTATATTATCGGCCTCACTTTCACGAAACTGCAGCCTAATATTAACCCAATCTTATGTCTTCATATCTGTTACAGGAAATGTAGTCATCAAGAACCCTGTAAACATATATTCCATCCTATCCACTGACAACACAGTGAGTAGACAATTCTCCTTGTTCTTCTTTAATTGTGTTTTTCCTATCTTACAATGGACCTTCATATGTGGTGGGCTCTATAAGTAATGGTAAAGCAAAAAAGTCAGGAGGGGGCAAACCATGAATTAACATTTTTGCTTCAAATCAGAATGTGTATATTAGAGTGCCCTGGATCATAGGGGTAGGGTCCTGGGAAGTTTTTGAGAAGGGATGGAATTGTGTATGAAATTGATAAAACTCACGTAAACTATATACAGTATACTAAAATATAAATTCAGCGTTAAAAACCTTTATTTGACCACTTGCCGACCGCCCGCCGCAGATATACTGCAGCAGGCTGGCTCAGCTGCGCAAACTGCCAGAAACCAGAAAGCAAGCTACTCACTAGGGGGTGAACCTCTGGGTGAGTCTAGGATGGAAATGGACCTGGGGGTACTGGTAGACAACAGGCTTGGCAGTGGCATGCAATTCCAAGCCGCTGCAAGCAAAGCCAACAGAATACTGGGATGTATAGAAAAGGGGATTCACTCCAGAAATAAAGAGATTATTCTCACACTCTACAAGACTCTGGTCCGGCCACATCTGGAGTATGCTGTCCAGTTCTGGGCACCGGTCCTCAGGAAGGATGTGCTGGAACTGGAGAAAGTCCAGAGAAGGGCAACAAAAATAATTAGGGGAATGGAGGACATCAGCTATGAGGAAAGACTACAAGCACTGAACTTATTCTCTCTGGAGAAGAGACGATTGAGGGGGGATATGATATCAATATACAAATACTGTACTGGCAACCCTAGCATATGGAAAAACCTATTCAGAGAAAGCAAATACAATAAGACACGTGGTCACTCACTAAAACTAGAAGAAAGGCGGTTTAACCTTAAAATACGTAGGGGGTTCTTCACTGTAAGAGCAGTAAGGATGTGGAATTCTCTTCCGCAAGCAGTCGTATCAGCAGGGAGCATCGATAGTTTCAAAAAACTATTAGATGGGCACCTTAAAGATCACAACACACAGGGGTATACAATGTACGATTAACAGCAAACACACACACACATCATAAATTGAACTGGATGGACTGATGTCTTTTTTCAACCTCACTAACTATGTAACTATATGTAACTATGTAACTATGTAACTGCCGTACCCGTACAACGGTTCGCAGAGGCGCTCCTGGGGGTACGCCATTAGTAGTAAAAAAATAAATAAATAAAAATGACATACCTTTTTTCCCCTAGTTTCTGGACGCAATAACTTTTGCAAAGACCAATCAAAATACTCTTATTGGGATTATTTTTTACCAAAAATATGTAGCAGAATAAAAATTGGCCTGAAAGGATGAAAAAAATTAGATTTTTAATTATTTTCTTTTTGGGAATGTTATATAGCAGAAAGAATTTTTTTCAGAATTGTCGCTCTTTTTTTGTTTATAGCGCAAAAAATAAAAATCGCACAGGTGATCAAATACCACCAAAATAAATCTCTATTTGTGGGAAAAAAGGACATCAATTTTTTAGGGCACAGCGTCACACGACCGCACAATTGTCAGTTAAAGTAACGCAGTGCCGAATCGCAATAAAATGGCCTGGTCATTAAGGGGGAAAAAACCTTCCGGTCCAGAAGTGGTTAGGATCTAACAAACAATTCCAAGGATATGGTAAAAAGAGTCCACAACAGAGTCCTTTTAGAAATTATACCAAGGGTGCTCTAAAGATGAAAATGCAATACAAAGAGTGGAGTGCTTCAGAGGAAAAACCGTCACCCTCACCCCATCACACTGCCTCTTACCAGCATATCTTGATCCCTTGAAAAGGGAAGGTCAAAAATGCAGTTTTGAATTTAACCTGATTAAACAGGTCCCTGGGGAAGATGATCCCCTAAACTCTTCTTTAAACAACATACTCCCAATCCTCCGATATGCTTCTCTGACAGCTCCAATTTATACAGGGGAAAGCAAAGGAAGCATCCCATAGTGTAGTATTCAAAACATTACTTATTGGATATAAAGTAATGAACTTACATGAATGTAATGTAACCTGGGGTAGCTCTGGAATGACCGCCAGCCAGTTTGGTAAAAGCAAAACAGTTAATGTATTTTAATTGCAGCAAAACAAAAGACAGCTTTACTTCAGCCAAAGTAAATAAACAGTCCAAATCCTGATATTGATAATAAAGCAGCAGGCTCACCGCGAGTCTTTGGTCCCATACAGGGGTCAGGCTCCTCCAAAGTCAGGGTGCCAGGCAGACCACACAGGAGGAAAGTTAGCAGCCCATGTCTCAGCTTGTCTGAGAGCTTCCACTTGCTACACAGCTTGTGAGTCTCTCTCTCTCCCACTCACTTCCTTGAAACAGGTGTTGATTTCCCTCTGCTGCCTTTCAGGCCTCACTCATCTGGGACTTAACTAGGGATGATCGATCGGTTCGGGTCGACCATCGGTTCGACCCGAACATTGGCTGTTCGAGGTTCGGCCGAATTCCGAACTTTTTGCTGAAAAAGTTCGGAATTCTGCAACCAGAACCGACCAAAATGCAATGGGACAGGAAATGGGCTTTAAAAGCCCGTGATTGGACCAGAACCATCAGTAAAAGCCAATTGAGGGGGCAGGAGAATGCTAGGAATGTGATTGGAGTGACTAGGGGGTCCAGAGGCCAATCATTAGTGAATACGCCCCCCAGTATATAAGATAGCCCCCGCCAAATTCCTAGCATTGTAATACAGGGACGTGGAAGAGAGTGGAAGCAGTTCTGTTACTTCTGCTTCAAAGTGTCATTTAGCAATTTTTTGTGTGAGGAAAGGGATATCTAGTGTAGTTAGGGTACTATTTTCCACTATAGTTAGATTTAATAATCTAGTTTCTGTAGGGAAAGTGTTAAGTGTAAGGGGACCGTAGTGTAGTGTAGGGTTAACTGACTCTGACTGCTATGGCAGGGTGACAAAACCCTTCCATGTAAGGGTGACCGCTATAGAGAAAAGATCGTTTCTCTTAGGTCACTTATAGAACAGCGATATGGCCTCTCGCCTGTCACCCTGCTTTTTGCTGCAGGCGTTTATAGGGCTTTTTTGAGGACATGTTTGGAGTCAGGCATGATATCTGAGCTTCTGTGTAGGGGTATATATACATACACCCATGTATGTATATATACACATACACATATATAGGTGTGAAAGTAGCAGAAACCTATGCTTGCGCTAATGAAATAATTAACACCCATATGGTTTCTCTGCTATCACACCTATATGTGTGTATGTGTATAAATACATATAAGTGTGTGTGTATATATACCCCTATACAGAAGTTCAGATGTTTTGCCTGCCTCCAAAGACCCCCAAAAAATGCCCCAAAAAAATGCCTGCTGCAAAAACACACCTGGGCGTTTTTGTAGCTGGCATTTTTTTGGGCATTTTTTGGGCGTCTTTGGAGGCAGGCATAACATCTGTACTTCTGTGTAGGGGTATATATACACACACACATGTATGTATATATACACATACACATATATAGGTGTGAAAGTAGCAGAAACCTATGCTTGCGCTAATGAAATAATTAACAGGCATATGTCTCCACTCCTATCACACCTATATATGTGTATGTGTATAAATACATATAAGTGTGTGTGTATATATACCCCTATACAGAATTTCAGATGTTTTGCCTGCCTCCAAAGACCCACAAAAAATGCCCAAAAAATGCCTGCGCCAAAAAAAAAGGCCCAGGTGTGTTGTTGCAGGCGTTTTTTTTTGGGCATTTTTTGTGGGTCTTTGGAGGCAGGCCAAACATCTGAACTTCTGTATAGGGGTATATATACACACACACTTATATGTATTTATACACATACACACATATAGGTGTGATAGGAGAGAAGTCATATGGGTGTTAATTATTTCATTAGCGCAGGTTTCTGCTATTTGCACACCTATATATGTGTATGTGTATATATACATACATGTGTGTGTGTGTGTATATATACCCCTACACAGAAGTTCTGATGTTATGCCTGCCTCCAAAGTCCCCCAAAAAATGCCCAAAAAAAACGCTTGCTACAAAACCGGCAAGGTGTGAAAATAGCGGAGCCATATCCCTGTTCTATATTAATTCTAATACAAACTTTTTTTTTTTCTGGTTCTGGACATACTACAGAGCTGAAACTTCACAGGTACACTTTTTAGACCCCCCAGACACAAAATCCAAAGAAATCTCATTTTTTTTTTTTCAATAATTTTTTCAATAATTGGCTCTCTATCAAAAATGACAATTTTTAAGAACTTTTTTGTGTGTAATTAATAGTCCCTGGGGCATGACCCAGAACCCTAGGCACTTTTTAGGGGCTTTATTGGATTTTAGGGCTTCAAAATTGTGTTTTTTGATTCCAGAAGTTCGAGTCCCATTGATTTCAATGGGATTCTGAAATCCGGGCCAAACTTTTGGGAAGTTCGGGTGTTCTGGTCGAACCGAAATTTTGAAAAGTTCGATCAACCCTAGACTTAACACCTTTGGGACCAGAGTCCTGGTAGTCAGGGTTTGAAGGCTCTTTCCCCCCCCCCCCTGCATGGGGGAGAACCCCTGAGTACCACAAAAGCTCAGCAACTGTCCCTATTAAACCGACCACAACAAATGTACCTGCCATCCAGGACACATTCACGGTGTCCTGTACATTAGATAAAAAAAACATATGTCTATAGAAAACTTCCAGTGTTTCCAACTAACAAAATGCCCACCACATCTCTATATGCGATGACATCAGACATCACGACTCCACCCTACATGTTATGTGAAAACAGCATCATCAGTGCCTGACAAATGCACTTCTGGAAGAATAGTCCAACATACCCAGAGGCACACTTCTAAACCTTGTGGACAGCCTTCCCAGATGAGTTGAAGCTGTTATAGCTGCAGAGGGTGGGCCAACTATTGTACCCTACGGACTAAGACTGGGATGCCATTAAAGCCAGGCATTCCAATACTTTTGACAATCTAGTGTATATTGGGCTAATTTTAATATGGTTTTAAATTTTCTGAATTCTTGTTTAATTTTTGTAACCCTTCAGAATTTGGTTCCTGTGTGCAGGCTTATATGCAAAATTGTTCCGCTGTGTTTCCGCTTATGTTTCCTTTCTGCTCTTTGGAATGCTTTGCTGCTGCATGGGAGGAGCTTTCAGTCTCCTTACTGCTTTTTGGAATGCAATTGCGGAAGTTGGCAGGGCTCAACCCAGTCCCATATATATAACGCAATGTGCTATGCTAGCCACACCCCTGACGACATCACTGATGATGAAATGCGTTGGGTGGAGCCATGACATCTGATATCATCGTGCATCAGGATTTGGCGGCCATTTTGATGGTTGGACACATTGAAAGTTGATTGAGTTCAATACTTTATATCCAATAAATAATTTTTTGAATACTACAATATGGGATGCTTCCTTTGCTTTCCCCTGTATAAATTGGAGCTGTCAGAGAAGCATATTGGAGGATTGGGAGTATGTTGTTTAAAGAGGAGTTTGGCAAATCATTTTTCACTGGGGATCTGATTGATTAGGATAAGTTCAAAACTGAGTTTTAACCTTCCCTTTGTGGGGGTCAAGATTTTATGGTAAGAGGCAATGTAATTGGGTGAGGGTGTTTTTCCTCTGATGCACTCCACACTCTGAATTGTATTTTCAGCTTTAAAGCACCGTTGGGAACATTTCTAAAAGGACTCTGTTGTGGACTCTTTTTTTAACAAATCGTTGGAATTGTTTGTTAATTCTTAAATAAGGCTTTTTAGTGCTGTGCTTATTACTTTTTATGTGTTTTTTTTTTTTTTTTATGTTGTTTTCCGGCAATATTGTGTCAACAGCTTTAACCTTCTGAGGTACCTATGGATAACCCTAGCGCAACTAATTTGTATAGATCATCACTTAAACTAATGGTCGCAAGGCTAGTGTTAAAATAAAGAATAGTTTAGCAAATTGCTAGGTTCAAGGCTATATGAAAGAACATACGATACAAGGATATGAGCACTTTGAAAAGCAAATGTTGCAAAAAATGTAAATGATACTTGAGAGCAGCTCACACTTTCAAAATAAAATATGCTGTTTTCATATTTATTCAGGTTAAAAATGATCATGGTTTCATATGAAATATTGATATTGAAATGCTTTTCTTTACTGGGTGTAAAACATGGGGCCCCATGGAATGTGTTTATAATCATTTTTAGGATTGTTTTAAGGCTAATCTCCTCCAGTTAAAAAAAATCCTTTCCTATCCAATCCTCATTTAGTGAATTGTAACTAAATAAAAAGTATTCCTTTTATTTACCTGAAATCACAGAAATTACATGACAGTCTGGAGCTTAAATATTTTTTTGGTCTGTATTGTGGGAAGTTCCTTTTTGCAGTGCCCAAATCCCAACACCTCTTGGTGCAGTGCCCACAGCCCCTAGTGGTTACATCCGTTGTAAAGCAAACCACTACCAAATTAAACATGTTTTATGCCAGGGGGTGTGGCCAAGAACAGCATGTGAGAGGATGCATCTCTCACAGCTCCTGCTGCTGATCCGCTCACCGACCCTCCCCCAGACTGCTACACAGCCCTGATCTGGGCCACACTACCAGACCTAATCCCGGACATCACGGTGGACACTCCGCTGGGCATCTGAACCCGAGGGATGACGCGAAAAGGGCTGACGCGGAAAGGGCTAGGTGAAGTGCTGAGCGCTGACAGCCAAGATGGCACCCATGCGGCCCTGTTGAAAGGGATTCCACGTGGTATGGAGAAGGAGAAGGAGAAGGAGGCTGACATGAAAGCACAGAAATCCCAGAAGGGCCAGGCTAAGGATCCCCCCCCAGGAGCTGAGGGAAGGTGACCCTGATCAGACTCTCATCCTGGCACATGGCTCTAACATACAGCCCATGGATATGCTATCCTCCTCCATCCGTGACACTGTAACGCTCCTGCGTTTTATGTATAATGTGGATTTACAGCTGCAGGAATATTCCACTTCAGTAGTCATGTAGAGAAACGCTGAGACACCAATCCCAACTTCCAAGACTCATCATGTGTGGATAGTCTCAATTCAGCAAGTAAATACACACACTCAATAAGATGTTCCTAGAGTGACTTATATGTATAGTAATATAGTGATGATAGGCTGAAGAGACAGGTTGGGTAGAGATGGTAGATGACAGACACTTGAAAGGAATGTTCTTGAAAGTAAGATAGTAGCAGATGGGATGCAGATAGGTTTAGCAATCATGTATGGTAGCAGATGATAGAGTAGCAGGTGAACATACAGGATAGACCAACCCAGTGCAAGAGCAGATGGTATTAGGCTCAAGAGCTAGCAATCTTAGTTAGTGCAGATGTAGTAATAGCCCTTAGTATGCAGAGCTAGATAGTGTAAGCTTTAGTATGAAGGTTATAGAGGTTTCCCCTGTGGGGTACTTATCACTAGTAGCAATGTAGTAGAGGAGAAGTTCGGCAAGAGCGGATGATCCGGTAACGGGATACAGGGATCAGCAGCGTGGTTCCGATAGCGAGGTATGCTTGCAAGCATGAGAGCTTCAAGGCAGATTATGCGGCGTTGAACGAACATGTGAGTGAGACCGCCGGAGGTTGAAATAGCCGCTCCAGCGGCGCTCAGTGATGACAGCATCGGTCTTAAAGGTGTATGCGCACCTTACCAAAAGAGAATGGTGGGGCGCATACACTTAGGAAAAGTGGAATTAGGGTACCAAAGGTACCAGAACATTACAGACACTGAGGGGTCAGAGCAGGACCAGCCAACATTGGCTGATTTATTGAAGGCTGTGAATTGTGCTGCATCCATTAATATCCTGAAGGATCAATTTGGGGGCATAAGAGGATGTATCCTTGCTGCACCAGGATCTGCAGAAGATCCAGGAAAGAACTACTGCTGTGGAGAGTCGGGTCAATGATATTGATGATCAGCTCCCTGATATTTATAGAGACAATAAATCTGCATATCAGATCACAAGGGAGGCCTAGGATAGCGCTGAAAATATGGAAAACCGCCTGTGCAGAAACAAAGTGCATATAGTGGGCCTACCTGAGAAGGTGGAGGGGAGAGATCCTACTGCATTTGTGGAGAAATGGCTCACAGAGGTGTTTTATGATGGAGTTTTCTCGCCTATGTTTGCAGTGGAGAGGGCTTACAGGGTGCCACCTTGCCCTCCCCCCCCTGGGCCCCCCCCCAGATCTATGCTGGCGCGAATCCTACATTACAGGGACCATGAGGTGGTGCTGCGCCAATCGCAGGAGAAGGGAGCTGTCCAATTTAATGGAGCAAAGCTATCCTTTTACCCTGACTTCTCTGCAGAAGTCCAAAGGCGGAGGGCAAATATAGCTCAGTGGTAGATTCTTTTCAGTGAGTCCACACCAGTTTAAACTGTAGTTAAGGGCTTTCTTGACCCACTTTTTTTTTTTTTTAAACAAAATGAAAACACAGTTCTCAAATAGTTGCTTACAGGGGATTTTCACTATCAAAACAGGTAACGAAAATGCCAAGCAATGGCAAATGCTTTCTCCTTAGCAGCTCTGCTGCTCTTTTCAGGATCTTTCAGACCTAGATCTCCCTGCTCCCTGAGCTCTCCTGGCCTTTAGTTATAGCACCCAGCTGCACGGTCCCACTCCATGGCCTCTCAATATGGGATTGCCTGGCACCCAGGCTTTCTCGCTCCACCAAGACTCTCAGACTCCCTCAGTCCCCTGGATTTGCCTAGTCACCTCAGCTCTCCCAGTCTTTCAGACTTATTCAGCTGTCCCAGCTCTCTCAGTCCTGTGGGTAAAGAATCTCTCCAACATGGAGCACTGTCTTCAGAGTAGATCCCTTCTCCTATATACTCCCTGTATAGGAGTATACCTGTCTCTTGGATGGAGCTCACAACTGTCTCCTGAAAGGAGCACTGAGCTTTGGTTAGGTTAAGAAGTAGGCACACCTGCATACTCGCACAACTTGAATGTCTCCAGTAAGACTTGGACAAAGGTTTGGAGACTTCTTCCCACCCAAATCTCTTCAAAGTCTCCAAGCTCCAGACCCTGATCTGGGATTACCAAACTCACAGAAAAATGAAACCTCACAAAAATCAAACTGTATTTTTGTGAATTCTGTGTTCCATTTGCCTATACTCACACATTGGCATAGGGGTCTAAAACTTACAATTAAAATAAAAACCTATTATTTGAAAAAAAAATTAATGTTTTATTTTATATGCATTAAAAATTATTTTTTGCATTCCTTAAATATCTCTCCTGTTCGTACATACCAGTTTTCCAAATAATAGCAAAATTATACAAAATGTCAGCTGTCTCTTTTTTGTAATAATAAATAAATAAGTATTTCTGCATACATATTTATGTATGTATTATCTTTTTTGCATGATGGAAATTGCACTGCATGTATTTTTGTGATTAATCTATAAATTTGTAAAATAATAACCTAATATACAGTACAAATACTTTAGGTTAATGGTTTTCATTGTAAAGTGCAGTATTAGTTGTCACGTATACCTGTTTTCAAGACAAGAGTAGACAGAATTCAGTTTCCCGTGAGCTAATAAGGATTAGTGTTCTTGATATAAAATGGTTAGAGAGATTTTTAGGTAAGCCCCTGTTCATGATTAATTTAATCCTTCCAAGTCCATTGCTGCTAACTTTTCCTAAATTACTTGGACTTAACATATGAAAGTGACTTAAGAGCTTATAAAAAAAGACTGATGTTTAGAGAGTTTACAATCTCTATAATTCACAAGTCAGCATTTTTAAATGCCAAGGACACCTTTTTCCCAGTAAAAGGTAGACAAAAACAAAAGAGCAAATGGTTTGAGTACATATTATTTATCACTTTATAGCTTACAGTAATTGTATTGACAATCTGATCAAAAGATCTGTAAATAGTGAGAAGTGAATGTCAAGAAGTGTGCATAGGAAAAATAAAAAGAGAAAAGAAAAACAATACCTGTTCCTTAGAGATTTTGTGGCAGAACGTCTTTCAGAGACATATAACGCAAGCAAACATTTATTTTCACAAGGCTGCTGTACTTATTTAACTGTCCGATGTTCCATTCACTTGGAAACATAAAAATGTCATATAAAGTATTTATACACGTTATCGCAAGACCATCCAACCTGATGAGCTTTAAAGGCATTAATAGCATTGCTTAGTGATCATTTTGGGTACCATCATTGTTCCCTATTTCGCAGATGATGCACAGTTTTGAGGCCTGACATATTTAGCATTAATCTATTTAAAAGAACACCATCTTTTATTTTGTACAAAAAAAAATTGAGATTATATTGTGTTTGTGTGCATTAAATTAATTTTAAATAAATAATATTGAGGGGTTTTACTCTAGTCCACAAATACCATATTGCTTTAATTATATCTAGCCTAATAATGCCCACAGTGGACAGACTTTTGCCTGTATTCAATCTAGCCCTTATACCTTGAAGATCAAAATAGCTCTGGTATAAAAGAGAATTTTAATTGTTACTTTTATAGATGAATGCCTTAAAAAATATATAGTATATATATTTAAAACCTAAGTTTCGTCAAAATAAAAGAAAAAAATCGGCACAAGGGACATTACTTACTATTAAATCGGATGTGCCCATTTTGCTGCTGGCCCCTGCTTTCCTTGAAAATGTCCTCTTCGGGCCCCCACACCCCTCACCCCTCTCACCCCTGCCACCATAATCTTTTCCGGTGTGGCAATAGAGCCATGACAAGCACTCGTAAAGAGAGTTATGCTTATTTTTATTTATGATGATTTTTTTTTTCACTAAACCTAGACTTTAACGGAACAGCCACAGTATGTATCAGTGTAAATTGTATAAAAAAATAATTTATTGGGATGAGTGAAACAAAGAGTTTCCATTTCTCCAAAATATATGTGAAAATTGTGATACTATGGAGAAATGCATTCAATATGGAAGCCAATGAGTCAATGAACAAGGTGAAATTAAGGTGTTTTTTATGTTTAGATGTGCAATGAGCTTTAAACAGAAGCTCATTTCAGCTATTCTGGACCCTTTCTTGTGCCATAAACTGGAGTCTCAATTTTCTCAAATTTTTCATTTTGCTTTATTCCCAATTCACACTGGTGGGATATGTGCTTCGACTTTGAGAGCACAAGTCACATGACAAGCCATTAAGAGCAATGGGACCGTTTTAATAGGACCGACTTGAGTCGCTCTGACTTAGAAAAAGGTTCCTGCACCTGCACTACTTTTGGTGTGAATTCAGCATGACTTTCATTGACTTCTTTTACTGAAGTCAGAAGCAAGTCGTGCCAAAGTCATGCTGGGATGTCGGCTTTAAAATCTCTGCAGTGTGAACCGGGCCTTAACAGGAGAAATATACACAGCAAAAAAAGTAAAATAAAAAGTGTAAAATCACTGTGTATTAATAATGATCACATAAAAGGACACAAATATAAAAAACACTAAATGAGGTTAACTAAACAGTTTTACACGCACCCAGTTTTTGCCTAAGCAGCTTCTGTTTCTGCAAAATTTTGCAGAAGGCAGAATCAATTTAGCTGAAATCATTCTGTTTATCCCTATGCATTACTTTCTCAGTACAACACTGAATTGGTCAAATTCCCTCCCAAATATAAAGTGGAACCTTTGTTTCTAGATTTAAATAGCTTTATCACTGTATCCTTATACTATCTTTAAAGTATTCTTATACTAAGAATCAGAGATGAACAAACCAATATAGATTCAATACACCACCAAATCAGATCCAAAACTTGCTCCACCAATGAATATCTGCCCTAAAAATTGTTAAACCAGCAAAATGGAATTGTAAAGATACTTGAAATGCATCTATAAAATGGAAAATAATTAAGATAATAAAGTACATGGAGAACATTTTGCAGGACAGGAAGCTTGGACATACAAGGGGGGTGCTAGAAGTGAAGAAAATTAGTGATTACATTGGAGCACACAGGTAAGTAATAGAAGTGGTGGAAAAGGGGATATCCCTAACTGTATTTTGGTTATTGTACACTATCATTTAGCTGGTAAAGTGTTGAAATAAACACATTTTATTTGTTATGGTGTGGCGATATTGGGCAAACAGCAGTTGGTAAGCACAGTGGAAAGCCATTTAAAAAGAACTATGTGACAGAAAAATATAGCGATATACTATATAAACCTTTTCATCATAAACCTTTAATCAGCACATTGATCTTTTATGCGTTCATGTTGGGTTGGCAGTAGGGATGAGCCGAACAACCCTCTGTTGGGTTCGCATCAGAACTTTCGAACATCGCAAACGTTCGGAACTGAATAACAAACCTCATTAGAAGTCTATGGGACCCGAACTGTAAAAATCAAAAGTGCCCATTTTGAAGGCTTATATGCAAGTAATTGGGCATACAATGGTTATGGTGTCCGGATACTGCCCTGGGGGACATGTATCAGTGAAAAAAAAAGTTTGTAAAAAATGTCCTTTTTAAATTAGCAGTGATTTACTGATTCGTAAAGTGACAGCATAAAAATTAGAAATACCAATAAAAATGAAAGAATATTTTCAAAATAGTGTCTTGGGGGTTCCCTTAGTCTACCTGTAAAGTGGCACACCTATACTGTGTATAGAAGCTGCTGCAGCAATAATTGCAATTATAAAGCCAAAAAAATGAAATTTTCCCTGCAAGCTTTCTTTATTTTGTAAACAACCGCTTGGGGAGCCAATCTGTATGATGAGGCCACAATGCAGTGCACTTGGAACAAGATTAGGTACTCTTGATGAAAGCAAGAATTGGCCTTGCTGTCAACAATTGAAATGATATGCATCTGTCAAACAGGTGTAAGAAAAATGGTCTTTGGGTGTCCATGGTGCCTTTACACTGTAATCCCTATAGAGGTACTCTTGATAAAAGCAAGAATTGGCCTTGCTATAAGGAATTGAAACAATATGCACTTGTCAAACAGGTGTGGAAAAATTGGTCTTTGGGTGTTAATTGTGAAACTGAAGCCCCATACACACGTACCGATTGTCGGCCGCAAATATTCGGCCTCCGACCGATCGGCCGATTGTAGGCTTGTTAGTATGATGCAGCCGACAGCGCATTTTCGGCCGAACAGAATCTGTTGTGCAGGCATTAAAATTTTTGTTGGCCAACACCAGAGCGGCCGATTGTTCGCCAGTCAGTACAGATTTCGGCCGACAGACAGCAGATTAGCAAGACTGGGCATGCTCAGAGAAGAAAAAAGACACGGAAAGTTAACCATCACATGACATCACTTCTGTAGTCGGCTGTTGTTGGCCGACAAAATTCGTGTGCAGTCTTTTGCACTTTTCAGCGGACAGGACAGCCCTGGACAAAAGACGGCCGATCGTTCGGCCGACGATCGCTACGTGTGTACGGGGCTTTACACCAAAAAAATTCTTCCAGATGAAATCAACACTCACAACGCTAGGCAGCCTAGAAGTCTTGCAGAGACTCCGCATCCCAAAAACACCTAATCAGTGACATCTGCATCGGGGCTTCACAACTGCTGGTAATCCAAGACTTATTCATTTTGATAAATGTTATTATCCGTAACAAAACCTCCAGCAGCACTGAATGCCCGTTTGGAAAGCAAGGTGGATGCAGGGCAGCCCAGCATCTCAATTGCATACTGGGCAAGTTCTGGCCAGTGGTCTATTCTCATGACCCAGTAACCCAGTGGATCATCAACTGGAATGTTCTCCATCTCTGTTCTTGCCCCTAGATAATTGTCCACCATATGATGCAGATGCTGTTGATGGGATGTGGAAGCTGAGAGCCCTGGGCAGCGAGGACTAAAAAAATAGTGAAATGCATCATTTAAGCGCCCCCCTGGCTCCAGCTGGCGTGGCATGAACCACCTCTGGGCCTGCCCGCGCAAAGCTGCAA
Source organism: Pelophylax lessonae (assembly GCF_965119305.1). Lineage (NCBI taxonomy): Eukaryota > Metazoa > Chordata > Amphibia > Anura > Ranidae > Pelophylax > Pelophylax lessonae. Next base: position 262,546,505 of record NC_138774.1, on the reverse strand, counting down.
GAATCTCTGCTCTGGTGTGGTTCCTGTCCCCTAGACACACCAACTGAAGCACTGCATGGCACCTTTTAGTCTGACACATTGAATAGCTCCTTGACTGCTTGGGGGTACTTGCGGTTCGTTGGACACTTTAGCAGAGGAGGGCATGAAGGAGGAGGGGGTAGAGCTGACAAATCCTGCATCATCACCACTAGCTGCATAGAGACATGGCTGCACAACAAGCTGCAGCACTGAGCCCTGTCCTGCATCCTTCCGAATCCCAAACAGAGTTACCCAGTGTGTTGTGAACAAAATATAGTGTCCCTGACCATGCTTGCTGGATCACGTGTCAGTAGTAATGTGGACTTTGCAGCTGACTGCTTTGCCCAATGATTCCACAACATTGCCTTCCACGTGATGGTACAGAGCTAGAACGGCCTTATGTGAAAAGAAATAGTGACTGGGAAACTTCCATTGTGGTACAGCACATTCTGCAATAAACAGAAGGGAGCAGAATCCACCAGATGGAAAGGCAGGCGTTGTAAAGCCAGCAGCTTTGACAAGCTTGCATCTAAATACTGGGCATGTGGGTGGCAGTGACTGTATTTTTTTCCGTTGCAGCAGATGGGGCAGAGAAATTTGCTGGCTATAGTCTACAGCTGGTGGCATGCTACTGGCAGATGTTTCTGCAAGGACCTGGGATACCCTGCACTATACCATCATCCCTGTCAGTGGAGGCTGGTGAGAGGTTATGATGAGTAAAAAGGAGGAATAGAATTGCGTCCCTTTTGTGTGGCTTTCAGGTGCTTGTGCCAACCGGCTGAGTGATGGGAGGTTAAATGCCTTATCAAGCATGTGGTATGCAAATGGCTGGTGTTTTTGCCACGTTTGATGTGATTGAGAAAAGTTTGCAAATTGCAACAGTGCCATCAGCTGTACATATGCTAAAAAGGTCCCAGACAGCTAAGCTGTGGGAAGTGGACTGGGAGAAAGCAGCTCCACAATGTGATGGAATAGGGTGGCTGCTCTCTACTTTTCCATGATGGCTGCCCCGTTGGAGTTGTTCCTCAGCCTTACTTTCCTCCTCTGCTGTAATCGGGACCCAAGTCACATCAGTGACCTCATCATCATCATCTCCTCCATCCTCATTACCACTGGAGACAACTTAGCAATACGCTGCACCTGGGGGAACATGACTGCTAATTTGTGTACCAGTGTTCTCCCCTCCCTGTAGGCTCATGTTCCTACCTTCCTCAACCTCAGAACCAGTATCTGAATCAATTAATAGCTGTGCATGGTCAAGAAGCAAGGGGCTGACTCCTCCATACCTGATGCTGGGGCTATGGCAGGAATAGCTGTGGACAAGGAGTCAGATTTAGCCACTCTGGCAGCTGCAGTGGACTTTGCACTAGTATCTGCTTGGGCAATGGAGGATGAGGATGGTTTAGTAAGCCAGTCTACCACCTCCTCTGCATGCTGTGGCTGGATAGCATGGGCAACATTGCTGAACAAAATAAATGATGCCCTGCCTGAGGACTGACCACGTCCACCTTTGCCTGTGGACACATACACTGCTGCCCCCCCCCACAGTGCCATGAGAATGTCTGCTTCTCCTTGTTGGCCTCCCAGACATGATGGGTGGATGCTTATAAACAAAATGTAAGATGTGGAGGAAATTTGTACATGGATGCACTTTAATCAATGTAAAGTGGTGTTTGGTGCACTTTAACCCGAGTACTCGCTACACAGACACACTCCACGACACACAATATGCTGCAGGAAAACTGCACTAACGCACTGCAATATACTGCGCTAAATGTGCAGTAATGCACCAAAATATACTGCATTAAACGTGCAGTAATGCCCTGAAATATACTGAGTTATATGTGCACTATCACACAGAAATATACTGTGGTAAACGTGCACTAACACAGTGAAATACACTACGTTAAACTGCACGTAATGCACTGAAATATACTGCATTAAATTGCACGTATATCACTGAAATATACTGCGTTAAACGTGCACTAACACACAGAAATATACTGCGTTAAGCCCCGTACACACGCACAGATCGTCGTCATACAAACGTCGGCGGACGAAAGATCTGCCGATTGTACGCGTGTTAGTATGGTGCCTCCGACAGCTGTCTGCACACAATCCGCGGACAAGAGTCTTTCTTGCAAACATGAAAATTTTTGTCTGCGGACACCAGACGATTGTTCGCCTGTCAGTACAGAAATCAGCCGACAGACCGCAGATTTGCAAGACTGGGCATGCTCAGAAAATAAAAAACACAGGGAAAGTTAACCATTACATGACATCACTTCTGCAGTCAGCTGAAGTCTGCGGACAAAATTCTTGTGCTGTCCTTGTGCTGTCTTTGCACTTTTCAACAGACACCGACATCCCGGGGAGAAAAGACGAACATTTGTATGACGACGATCTGTGCGTGTGTACGGGGCTTTAAACGACGCATAATACACTGAAATATACCGCGTTAAATGTGCACTAACGCACGGAAATATACTGCATTAAACATGCATTAATGCACTGAAATATACTGCATTAAACATGCACTAATGCACTGAAATATACTGCATTAAACATGCACTAATGCACTGAAATATACTGCGTTAAACGTGCAGTAATGCACAGAAGTATACTATGTTAAATGTGCACTAACACACTGAAATATACTGCATTAAGTGGCACGTAACACACTGAAATATACTGCGTTAAACGTACACTAATACACAGAAATGTACTGCGTTAAACGTGCACTAACACACAGACATATACTGCTTTAAATGTGCAGTAACGCACAGAAATATACTTAATTGAACACGCACTAATGCACTGAACTATATGGCAGTAAACCTGCCCTGACAAAATAAACTGACACTAATGTAAAAATAAATGGTCACTACACTCACACTGACTGAACTATCACTAGATTCACACTAAAGTGACACTAAAGTAAAAGTGAAAAGTTACTACACTCACACTGATTGACTATCACTAGATTTACACTAAACTGATATTCTACACTGACAATAGAATCAGAATGGCACACTATAGCACAGTAGCACTGAACAGAGCCCTGTTTTAACTCTCTCCACGCCAATATCACACTACAAATGGCCACTATTGAAAGACTACTTTTATAGTGTGGGGCAGGACAAAGAGCCATGATTTCTCCAATCATGGTTTTGATAGTGCTCTGTGCCCTGATTGGGCAAAGCATTCATTGTTTCAGCCAATCAAGACTAGACATGTGCAACTCGTTTTGGTCCGAATGTAAATTCGGACAAATTTTTGGTTATTTGGAGATTCGGATGTATCCAAATCACAGAATTAAATAGTAAAGAATGTTCTGATGTATCCGAATCTCTGAATAAATAGTAACAAATAGTAATGAATTTCATTGAAATCCATTGAAATCCATTTTGTTTATTCCTTTTCTAATGAATTCCAACTTTTCAGAAAGTGTAAAATTCAGATGGGTCGAAACACAATCGACCGATTTGAATTCTGTGTTGGAAGTTGGAATTCATTGAAAAGTGAATAAATTAAACAAATTTCAACAAAAACTAAACTAAATTTAATGAAAATGAAACAAAACTAAATGAATTCCTAAACCAAACTAAACAATTTCCATTACGAAACTAAATTAGTAACATAACAAATCTATCTAAAACTAAACAAATTTTTCTGTTCTGCACATGTCTAATCAGGGCATCCATAGTTCCATAGTTCCATAGTTTGTGAGGTTGAAAAAATACATCAGTCCATCCAGTTCAACCTATGATCTGTGTGTGTGTGTGTGTGTGGGTTTGCTGTTAACCGTACACTGTATACCCCTGTATGTTGTGGTCTTTAAGGTGCCCATCTAATAGTTTTTTGAAACTATTGATGCTCCCTGCTGGTACGACTGCTTGTGGAAGCGAATTCCACATCCTTACTGCTCTGACAGTGAAGAACCCCTTATGTATTTTAAGGTTAAACCGTTTTTCCTCTAGTCTTAGTGAGTGACCACGTGTCTTATTGCATTCCCTTTCTCTAAAACGTTTGTTCCTTATGCTAGGGTCCTCACCAGTACAATATTTGTACATTGATATCATATCCCCCCTCAAGCGTCTCTTCTCCCGAGAGAATAAGTTCAATGCTTGTAGTCTTTCCTCATAGCCGATGCCCTCCATTCCCCTAATTATTTTTGTTGCCCTTCTCTGGACTCTCTCCAGTTCCAGCATATCCTTCCTGAGGACCGGTGCCCAGAACTGGACAGCATACTCCAGATGTGGGCGGACCAGAGTCTTGTAGAGTGGGAGAATAATCTCATTATTTCTAGAGTGAATCCCCTTTTTTATGCATGCCAGTATTCTGTTGGCTTTGCTTACAGTGGCTTGGCATTGCATGCCACTGCCGAGCCTGTTGTCTACTAGGACCCCCACGTCCTTTTCCATCTTAGATTCATCCAGAGGTTTCCCCTCTAGTGAGTAGCTTGCTTTCGTGTTTCTGACGCCCAAGTGCATTACTTTACATTTTTCAACATTAAACCTCATCTGCCATGTAGTTGCCCACCCCATTATTTTGTTCAGGTCCGCTTGTAAGATTTCCACATTCTGCATAGAAGATATTGGCATGCTTAGTTTAGTATCATCTGCAAATACCGAGATTGTGCTAGATATCCCCTCCTCTAGATCATTTATGAATAAATTAAACAAGATTGGTCCCAGGACAGAACCTTGGGGGACCCCACTTTTCACACCTGCCCAATCCGAGTACTCCCCATTAATCACCACCCTCTGGACTCTCCCCTGGGGCCAGTTCTCTATCCAGGTACTCACCCTATGGTCCATACCTACATTCCTTAGTTTGTACAGTAAGCGTTTGTTGGGAACGGTGTCAAAGGCCTTTGCAAAGTCCAGATACACCACATCCACATGCTTACCTTTATCTAGGTGGCAGCTCACTTCATTGTAGAAGGTTAATAGATTGGTTTGGCAAGAACGATTTTTCATGAAACCATGCTGATTACTACTAATAATACAGTTTTCATTACTAAAGTCTTGTATGTGGTCCCTTAACATCCCCTCCAAAATCTTGCAGACTACTGATATTAGGCTGACCGGCCTATAGTTATCCGGTATATATCTCCAATGCACTGTGCATATCTCCAATGCACTGTGGCTTTCGATGCACTGTGTGGCAGCGCAGTGCATTATGGTCATTCGACGGGCTGAACAAACAGTCAAACGCCCTGATCATTCAGGTGTTCATCAAACGGTCGAACAGCCAATGTTCGGCGCAAACTTATGCTCGGCAGAAACCGTTCGCCCATCCCTACTTCCTGGGGGCCTTTTTTCATTGTGGACATTATGAATGCTTACTTGCACATTCCCATCTTTCCTCCTAACCAGTTGTATGTGGGCACTTAACATTTTCTTACCCTTCCATTTAGTCTGCAAATGGCTCCCCAGGCCTTCACTTAAGTGCTTTCCCTGGTCCTAGCCCTGCTCCATTCCCAGGTTATACATTTTGTGAAATACTTGGACAAACTCTGTTAGAGAAGCAGTTCTTCCCAACCTTGTCAGCCATTGTCCACTGTATAGTGCAGATTCTGCTGTGGTTCGCCAAAAATCTGACTTATGTTTTAGTGCAGACTACTGGGAAAATCAGTGAGCCAATCACACAAGCAGGAAATTACATTTCTGGGGGTGTTCTGTACACCAACTTTTCCTATAGGTTTGATAAAGGGGTGGGACCCTGAAATGCGTAACCTCGCCCTCTCTATTTACCCAAGTCATCCTCGGGGAGACCCAAATCTAGCCAGCCATCCCTGAGCGGCTGATAGGTCGGAGACGCCGATACACTGCAGGGTAGTCGGCACCCCTGCCTGACTTAGCAAGCAATCTGGCGTGCTGCCCCATCTGGCTGCCTAACACGTTCCCAGACACAGCTACAGTGCCAGACCACCAATCTATCCCAGCCTCCATCTTTTGAGCAGCCTGGCATTTACCACCATAGCTACGGCTACCCTCTGCTTTGCCTGACACATGCGTTACACAGCCAACTGCAGCTGCTGACATTAATCCGAGCAGATGTCCCTCGAATGTCCAGTACCTTTTCCCTTCCAATAGTGAGTTTTTACTTTTATTTCTCTTTTATATTCTTTTTTACGAATTTTTTCATGTGTTTTTATCTCTATTCGTTTTTTTATCCCCAATATGTTGGCACCATCTCCCTCTATTTGTAATTATCCCATATAGGTTTTCAGGACCTATTTTTTATGGGTGCTGCCTTCATTTGTGTTTCCTCTCCCGTCTACCCACATACACAGTAGCATCATTGTTCATTATTCTTTAACTATCTCCCTGATATCTATTTAACCTAACTCATAAACTTGACCATAAACTCCAAACCCTGAGCCTTCCATTAAAATAACCAGTGGGCGGCCCATTTTAACCCCCCTATTCAATGTTTTTTTTTTTTTTTTTTAAGCACGTGATTAGAGCCAGAGGCTCTAATAGGCTTTAAAATCAGTGTGGCAATAGCGAATATTCATTCGCTATTGGAACACAAGTGGGTGGGCTCAAGGCGCAGTGATTTGCACCCCAAGCCCACCCAGTTGTGTTACAATAGCGAATGAATATTCACTATTGCCACACTGATTCTCCTCCTGGCCAATAAGGAAGGGGGTCCTGAGACCCATTTCCCGATTGGCCGAAAGGAGAAGCCATGCTATTGGCCAAGGAGGAGGAGGAGGGAGGAGATGCAGGGGAAGCCCACGGAGGAGACTGAGGGGGAAGCCGCCGCCGCCTGCCCAGGGTGAGTGAGCCGGCGACCGGGGGGGGGGGGTTAGGTGTGCGGGCTGGAGCTAGTGTGGGCTGGGGGGGTATGGTGTGGTGCGTATGCTGCCCCACCCCCTGGCCCATGGAGCACCAGCCGCCACTGAAAATAATCTAACCTTGAAGTGATTCTAAAGTTAAGAATTTAAAAAAAAATAACATGTTTTACTTACCTACTCTTACCTGCAATGGGTTCCCCTTCAGTGATCCTGGCTCCTTCCCCCTGCTGAGTGGCTCCAATAGCAAACCTCTTTCTATAGGGTCACTTGAGCAGTCCATTTACACCTTGAGTGAGCCCCCACTCTCTTCTCATTGGCTCACTATCCCTGATTGACAGCAGCAGGAACCAACAGGTCCCGCTGCCTTTGAGTAGAAAGAGACTGCGGAGAGCCGCTGCTCTCATGCACATAGCTGGATCGAGATAGGGCTCAGGTAAATATAAGGGGAGGGGGGTTCTGTACCCAGAAGTTATAGGGAAGGAGGGAATCAGCGCAAGATGTCTAAAATTGGTGGACCATAAGACTCTAATCCATGAGTGAAACCATATACAATAATGATCTTCTATCAAAAAATACAATGATAATATATAAAGTGCCAAAGTGATCAATCAAGTGCTCAAGTGCAGAATAAAAATAAGTATAAATAGAAGTGATGATCCTTATATCACAATCTAAAATATTGAAGTGGTAGTAAAATAAAGTGAAAAATATGGTAATTAATGAAGTACAGCTAAATATTTGCTGTATTATAAAAAAAAAGGACAACTACAACATCAAGTTGCACGGTGGTTATATAGAATATCTGAATTAAGTGCCAGTGAAAATATCAATAAAAATAGGTGACAGTGAAATTCACTTTAAGTGCTTAATAACTAAAATGGATAAACGCAGTGTACAGCACTAATAAATGAGTCGCATTAAAATTGCAAAGTCCCAAAAAAGTGCAGAAAGTGCAAACAATACCAAAAATAACGATGATAGAAAGTTCATATGTGATAGAGTGACACAGGACACTTCTGGTGACAACCCGGTGCGATCTTTCGTGAGCTTGGAATCCACAATCAAGTGTAATGGCCCCTCACCTCCATTAACACTCAAAAGAGAGTTTTGGGTATAATGGATCACCCTATGGACCCTCTGGATCAATCTCCAATCTACTGCGAGGCTAAGGTAATCCCTCTGCAATCCTCAAGTATATGGATGTACCAAATGGATCAATCAGTTTTCTTCTATAGTGACATCAGGTATACGGCAACAACTGCAGTGTTCCTAGGGTACTCATTCACCAGAGATAAACAGGGGGGACTCTCATAGTGTAATATATTTAATATTTTTAATAAATTCCAAAAAAATGACACTTACATTAAAGATGAAAAACGAAAGCATTCAGAAAATATTGTAGGATCCCGCCGATGCGGTCCGCTCCGAGACTTCCGGTCTCGGCCGTAGACCGGAAGTGATGTCACCGCGGCTATTCCCGACGCGTTGCGTCACAAACTCATGGTACCCTTGATAAAATCACGTGAGTTTGTGATGCAACGCATCGGGAGAAGCCGTGGTGACGTCACTTCCGGTCTACGGCCGAGACCAGAAGTATCGGAACGGACCGCATCGGCGGGATCCTACAATATTCAAGATCGCACCGGGTTGTCACCGGAAGTGTCCTGTGTCACTCTATCACATATGAACTTTCTATCATTGTTATTTTTGGCATTGTTTGCTCTTTCTGCACTTTTTTGGGACTTTGCAATTTTAATGCGACTCATTTATTAGTGCTGTACACTGTGTTTATCCATTTTAGTTATTAAGCACTTCAAGTGAATTTCACTGTCACCTATTTTTATTGATATTTTCACTGGCACTTAATTCAGTTATCCTATATAACCACCGTGCAACTTGATCTTGTAGTTGTCCTTTTTTTATAATACAGCAAATATTTAGCTGTACTTCATTGATTACTATATTTTTCACTTTATTTTACTACCACTTCAATATTTTAGATTGTGATATAAGGATCATCACTTATATTTATACTTATTTTTATTCGGCACTTGATTGATCACTTTGGCACTTTATATATTATCATTATATTTTTTGATAGAAGATCATTATTGTATATGGTTTTACTCATGCATTAGAGTCTTATGGTCCACCAATTTTAGACATCTTGCGCTGATTCCCTCCTTCCCTATAACTATTTTTGTATGTGGTGACACTACCGAATTAGCTGCAGATTTCTGGTGTTCCATATTATCACTATCTCTCTTCCTTATTCCGTTATTCCTTTTCTCGATTGGTAGCGCATAGGTCTATCGTTCTATTGTTCGTACCCAGAAGTTTTTTTTACCCTAATGCAAATAAATTAATTAAGGTAAAAAACCTTGAGCCCTTAGAACCACTTTAAATTATCACTGCTAGGTAACCCTTACTCATCATACTCTGCACCAAAAGACAACAGTGACTGTGCCAAAACACAAGAATGCTAATTTGAAGTTTTTGTACTATAATCAAAGATAACCATATATATATATATATATCATATAAATCACTGGCTACTTTCTTCACTCACCCAACACTTCCTAAAGCCAGTGCTGCCAGCTGCTTCCTTCTCTGGTCAAGCATACAGTACATGCTCTTGGATTAAGGTCTTTTATCTATTTGCTTAATATGCATTTCATTCAGGGTGCTGTCACAGTAGCTATGCAATAAATATCCTCTTAGTGGCACTTTAGCACTTTGATCTGTGATTTCTTCTTTCTTTAGGAGCACTACTTTGACTTGTCTTCTGCATTCTGCCTTCTGCAACCTGCCCTCACGTGTGCTTGTGTTATGGTTTTGTATAAATGATACTGGTGTGGATTTGTTTATCTGTTATGATTCTTCTTAAAATGTTGCTTGCCCTGCTATAGTTTTGCCTATCAAATTGATATCTCACTTCTGCTTTCAGTCTGCATATTAGCTATTGCTAGTAGGGCAAATCCGAGGGCCATTACCTGGGACTAGTGAGGAGCTGAACACCCCCCTGTTCGGTTTGCACCAGAACATATCGAACAGGGGAAATGTTCTAGCGAACATGCGAACTCCATTAAAGTCTATAGGACACGAACATGAAAAATCAAAAGTCCTCATTTTAAAGGCTTAAATGCAAGTTATTGGCACAAAAAAGTGTATGGGGACCTGGGTACTGCCCTGGGGGACATGAAGCAATGAAAACTTTTTTTTTTGAAACAATCGTTTTTACAGGAGCAGTGATTTTAATAATGCTTAAAGTGAAACAATAAAAATGAAAAATTCCTTTAAATATCGTTCCTGGGCCCCCCCCCCCCAATGTGCCTGCAAAGTGGCATATTTGTGCAAGGTTTGTAGCCTGCTGCAGCAATACTGACATTTCTAAAGGAAAAATTGTAATCTAAACTTGCTCGCGGCTGTAATGTACTGTCGGCTCCCAGCAATACAGATAAAAAAAAATGAAAAGAAAAATTGCATGGGGTTCCCCCTAAAATCCATACCAGACCCTTATCCAAGCACACAGCCTGGCTGGCCAGGATGGGGATGGGGCGAGCGAGCGGCCCCCCTCCTGAACCATACCAGGCTCTGCCCTCCCACCCCAAAGCACCTTGCCCACATGTTGATGGGGACAGGGGTCTCTTCCCGACAACTGTGGGCTGTGGTTGTGGGGGTCTGCCGGGGGGAGGCTATTGGAATCTGGAAGCCCCCTTTAACAAGGGGGCCCCCAGATCCCGCCCCCCATGTGAATGGATACCGGGTACATCGTACCCCTACCCATTCACCAAAAAGTGTGCAAAAAAAATAAAGACAAAAGTCAGTTTTGGAAAAGTCCTTTATTAAAACATAAAAAAATAGTGTCCCCCCGATGATCAGGCAACCGCCCTCGCCCGAAAAATAGAAAAAAAAAAGAAGCTCCTGCTATTACGGACACTTCCTGCGCTTAAAGCTGTTTTGATTTTGACAGCTCTTTCATAGGGACCTGACGTCACGAGCCACCCCACAATGCACTGCTCAGGTGCAGTGAATAAATTACATGACGTCAGTAATTTATTAATTGGCCCCTCGGGTCTGGTATGGAATGGGAGGGGAGACTCCACGCTGTTTTTTTCAGCAATACTGACATAAACTGATATAAACTGAAGTGCCTATATATATATATATATATATATATATATATATATATATATCTGATCTCAACAAACTGTAAAAAGCAAAAATCTCTCTCCCTGCCAGCAATGTATTATTAATTATAGAATTCCACTTATAAATCCCACAACCTCGCAATTGCAGGCCTGGTATTCTACCAGCTACGCCACAGTCAAACACGCTTAGGTTGAACACACTTTCCCTGCCTAACTAACTAACTAACTATGTTTTTCAGCACATTTTTTTGTGCTGAAAATGTACCCCTCGGCTTATACTCGAGTCAACAAAAAAAAAAGTTCCCGGCCGCTCCGGCGTGTTTAAGATTTAAAAATGGTGCCGTCCGGCGTATACCTGTCACCGCGCATGCGCCGCCACCACTCGGGACAGGTCGGAAATAGCCGAACGTATACCAGCTTTCACGAGCGGCGGCGGCGCGTGCGCAATGACGTGTCGCCGCCGGGCCGCACTAGTATGCCCGCAATCCCGCATCCTCTTGTACCATGCTTGCCACTCTGAATTCTCCTGTACATGCCAGCCACACTGCATTCTCCTGTACCATGCCAGCCACACTGCATTCTCCTGTATCATGCCAGCCACCCTGCATTATCCTGTACATGCCAGCCACCCTGCATTCTCCTGTACCATGCCAGCCACCCTGCATTCTCCTGTACCATGCCAGCCACCCTGCATTCTCCTGTACCATGCCCGCCACCCTGCATTCTCACACTAGGCTTATACTCGAGTCAATCATTTTTCCCATCTTTTTGTGGTAAAAGTAGGGGCCTCGGCTTATACTCGGGTCGGCTTATACTCGAGTATATACGGTAACTCCTATTTCACCTTACACACAGTGGATGAGATAAAAGTTAGGGAGAGTGTGTTTAGCTTAAGCAGGCTTAATGGTGGCATAGGTGGTAGAATACCAGGCTTGCAATGCGAGGGTTGTGGGTCCAAATCCAACAAAGTGATTTATTGGAATTCAGAGGTCAGAGTCCATGATCTATTGGAATTCAGAGGTCAGAGTCCATGATAATGCGGGAACTCGAAGTTCCAGCGAAGAAGCCCATTTGTTCTTCATTTGACGAACGAGCAAACAGCCAATGTTTGACTCAAACCTCATCCCTACCTGTGACCTAGGACTCGAGTGCGAGTGCTAAGCTCACCACACGTTATAATCTGATTGTATAATCTGCTTTAACCACTTGCCAGGCCAGTCTCCACATATATACTGTGGCAAAGTAGCGTTATTTCGGGGAAACAACCTACCTGTATGCCGTTTAATTCAATATCCACTAGATGGAGGCGTGATTGGCTAGCAGGGATGTCAATCAACTGGTCTGGTGGACCCCAAGTCCGCCGACCACCCTCAATCATCCCCGGGAGAGGCAGAACGGCGATCTGCCTATGAAAACAAGGCAGATCGCCGTTCTACAAGGAGACAAGATGGAGAACTTGTGTTCCTGCTAAGCAGGAACCAGGATCTCTGTCTTCCCACAATCAGTGTAACCCCCCTACAGTTAGTAAGCACCCCCTAGGGACACACTTAACCCTTTGATCACCCCTGATGTTAACCCCTTCCCTGCCAGTGTCATTAGTTCAGTGACACTGCATTTTTTTAGCACTGTTCTCACTGGTCCCCAAAAAGTGTCAGTTAGATTTTCCGATTTGTCCGCCGCAATGTCTCAATTTTTCTAAAAATCGCTGATTGCCACCATTACTAGTAAAAAAAATAAATAAATAATAATTCCATAAAAATATTGCATTGTTTGTAGACGTTATAACGTTTGCACAAATGAATCAATATACGCTTATTGGGATTTTTTCTAACAAATATATTTAGCAGAATACATATTGGTCTAAATTAATGAAAACATTTGATTTTTTTTACATTTTTTTTATTGGCTTTGTTTTATAGCAGAAAGTAAAAAATATATATATATATATTTTTTAAATGTCGCTCTTTTTTTGTTTATAGAGCCTATCACAGGTGATACAAAGCGCTTGCTATCAGTGGTTCTATGGTTTTACTGATTGAGTAACTATGTTTTTGCTAATTTTAATGGATTCAGGTCCATGCTATCGTGATTTGCTGCATAGAAGAAAAATACATAAAGATGTGAGCTGTAGAAAATCGATGGTTTTTAATAGAAGGATGAAACACGATCATAGAACTGAATGTCATATGGGTCAGGGTGTTTGATTCAGTTGTCTCTATTAAATGTCAAGGGCATTGCCATTTCTAATAGCAGTAAAACACCAACAACAAAATTCAATTATTGTTACGGGTTTCTTCTCATGAGATTAAGCTTCCCAAAATCTAATATCAATTTAAATTATTTTTTAGTTGTATAGACTGTTGTTTCAAATGTATTTATTGTTAAGCACTATGCAAATGCTTTATTACTCTTTTAGTTATACAATATACACTAACCCAATTAACCACTTGAAGACCCGACTGTTTCACCCCCCCTTCCAGTCCAGCAGGTAATTTTTCAGTTTTCAGTGCTGTTACACACTGTAGCGGGTCTGTGTGTGCTCTGTATTTTCTGATGAGTGGGGGTGCTGTTAAGAATAAATGCCCCCACTCCAGTTCACCTGCTAAAAAGCAGTGTGTTTTGCCTGTGGGATTTACACATGTTCTTGGAGCAGCTACAGTGTGAATCTAGCCTTAATTAGTCATGCAACACTGTTCCCAAATTAATTTTGTATCATTTGTTTTAGACAGATAGAGCTTTCTTTTGGTGATATTCAATCATCACTGTTTTTTCTCTACTTATTACTACCATATAAAAAAAAATGTTTTTCTTAGTTTCTATTATACAACTTTGCAAATAAATAACCTTTCTTCATACAATTAGGCCATAGTGTATTAGCAATATAAACTGTGCCAAAGCAGTAACCTTTTTTTTCTAAAATCCCACGTGAATAATAGCAGTGTACTTCCTTTGCCTAGGCAATCATATATATATAGCACCTGATTGCTATGTATCTGCAGTGTAAGATCATCTTAGACACTGCTGACTACTATTCTCAGAAGATTTGAAGTGAGAGCTGGGGATGTCCCTACTTTTCTAGGACAGAGAGCTGAACCTTCCTGCTCAATAAACTTCAAGTGCCATATTTCTTTGATCTTAAATGTATTAGAACAAGCCAGGTGAAACTATAAATTGATAAAATAAACATCAATCAGTACAAAATTGCATATAATAAAGAAACAATGCTCTATAAAACCAAATGGGGTAATAAGAACTCACTTTTTAAGCTCGCTCAGGGGTGGTGACGAGACATTGAAGAAACTTGCCTTGCTGTAGATTCTTAAAATGGGGGCTGACAGTTCCTCTAGAGAATTCTCCCAGAATGTACTGGTTCCTAACAACTTTATTAACACATTCTGAGAGATTACAATATGTAACTACTACAGAAAACTACTACAGAACAGCTAAAGCTATACCAGAAAGGGAACAGTAGATGCCACTGGCACTCTGCATATAACTAGCTTGGTGTAAATCAAGAAAACCCAACATGTTATTTTAAGCAACATAAACACAAGTAAAGTGAATAGAAGTCCGGTTGGCAGAACACTCCCCGTCTGATGTCATGTGACGCCACTAACAGAGTGTTCTGCAGAAAGCAACAGAACAAGTTTGGCAACTGATCTTAAGAATACTTTGACCTCATTCTGCTGAAAGATCTTGACTTTAACTTTACGGACACGCTTATCCTTGCTTGGCAGTACTCTGGTGACCAGACTTAAAGGCCACACATTCCTTTGTGTCTGGCAATCTCTCATTAACACAACACCACCAGTTTTAAGATTAGCTTTTTCGATGTGCCACTTTCTCCTTGGTTAATCACTTAAGCCCCGGAGGATTTGGCTGCTAAAAGACCAGGGGGTATTTTGCGATTCGGCACTGCGTGACTTTAGCGGACAATTGCGCGGTCATGCAACGCTGTACCTAAACGAATTTGACGTCCTTTTTTTCCCACAAACAGAGCTTTCTTTTGGTGGTATTTGATCACCTGTGCGATTTTTTGATCACGCGCTATGAACAAAAAAAGAGCGTCAATTTTGCAAAAATAACAATATTTTTCACATTTTTTTATATGAAATTCCCAAAAAAAAAAAAAGTAAAAATCAAAATTTTTTAACATTTTCAGCCAATTTGTTGGTGCTACATATGTTTGGTAAAAAAAATCGCAAAAAGCGTATTTTGATTGGTTTGCGCAAAAGTTATCGCGTTTACTAACAAAGGGAAAGATTTTTGTCATTTTTGTTGTTTTTTTTTTTAACGCGTAATGGCGGCGATCTGCGATTTTTTTTTGCGGTACTGCGACATTGCGGCGGACAGATCGGACCCTTGACTGACATTTTTGACACTTTTGGGGTTACCAGTGACATTTCTACAGTAATCAGTGCTATATATATGCACTGTTACTGTAAAAATACACTGGCAGTGAAGGGGTTAACTTTATTTGAGAGGGAGGGGCTGTGTGTGTCCCTAGGGGCGTGATTCTAACTGTGATTGGCTGTGACTTGAGGTGTAGTTACACTGATCAACGGTTCTACATAGTAGAACCGTATGATAAGTGTTTCTACACAGGGAGAACTGACAGGCAGCTTGTTTACAAAAGCTGCCTGCCTTTCTCCCTCTCCCCCGCCGATCGCCGAGTGACCAGCGGACATCGGGTCCGCCGGTCACACGCGCGGGGGGGTCCGTGACCGCGCGTGAGCGGGAGCGCGCCGCCGGCGGCGCGCGCTCGCTCCCCAGACCCTCCCAGGCTAGTGACGTACCGATACGTCACTCTGCCTGTGAGGGGCTGACCGCCGCAGTATATGTTCGTGCGGCGGTCGGCAAGCGGTTAAAGAATAGAGATATATGGTTTCCTCCACGTACTCCAGAAGGTATTGGCAAGGGTTTGTACTGGTCCTTTTCACAAAACTCTCCAGCTGGAGCACCAACAAGGCTAGTCTTTTGAGTGACTAACATGACAGGTGTGAGAATCATTGGCTCCTCAAAGTCACTTGAAATCAATGTCAAAGGTCTGGCATTAATGATGGCTGTGACCTCTGCCATAGAGGTCACTAAGCATTTATCAGTAAGCCTTGCAGTTCCTACTTGCAAGAAGATGGAGTCTCGAATTCTGCGGGCTATGCCTATCATCCTTTCTCAAACACCTCCCATGTGAGAAGAGTGAGGTGGGTTGAAAGTCCACGTGCAGCCTTTCTTACTCAAGTATCTTTCTACACTGAGAGTGTCCAAATTGCAAGGAATTTGTAGTTTCTTTACTGCTCCTACAAAGTTAGAACCTCTGTCAGAGCGAATGAGTTTCACTGGGCGTCTGATTGCAATGAAACGTCTAAGAGCATTACTAAATCTTGAAGTGTCCATTGATCAATCACTTCAATATGGACAGCTCAGATGGACATGCAGGTGACTATGACTGCCCAGCGTTTGAATGCCCCCCTTTGGTGTACCAGGTGGTGACAGACCAGGGACCAAAAACATCAAGTCCAACATTAGTGAAAGGCGGATCAATACTAAGTCTGTCAGATGGTAAATTGGCCATCTTTTGTGTCTGTAACATTCCACGTTGTTTACGGCAGATAACACACTTGAAAAGGAACCTGCTTACACATCTCTTAGCTTCAACTATCTACAGTCCAGCAGCTTGTAAAGTTCCTTCAGTAAACAATCGACGCTGGTGTTTTATTTGGTCATGGTAGTGTTAAATGAGTAAGTAGGCAATATGATGGTGACCTGGAATCACTAAAGGATGTTTTTCTGAAAACTTTAACTTGCCTTTTTTTAAGCAGCATCCTACTCTCAACAGGCCATCTACATCAATGATTGAATCAAGCTTCTTTAAAACACTGTCTTTAGGAACAGGTTTCTGGTTGGCAATGCAATTGAATTCTTTGGCAAATACTTCTCTCTGTAAAGCAGATATTAACAAGTTTTTAGATTGTTCTAGGTCATCTCTAACGTGTGGACTTTTTTTTACAGTGGTGCCAACCTCTGTTGTTGTCATGAGTTAGTGGCTCATTTTTGTAGATTATGTGGATTAGGCAAGTGATAGCTCGTAAGAGTGACTTCCAGATGGGGAAGATGCTAAAACAGTGGGTTGAAAACCGGTTGAGAAAAGTTGTTGTAACTGAGGTAGAATCCTGAGGGCGGATTTCCTGATCCTTGTCTACATCTATAAAATCAAATGTGCCAAGGTCGTTAGTGTTACAGTGTGGACTGCACAGAAAGGTGGAACCTATGAACCATGAAGTACTTTTGAGGCAGCTTGCTGCAACAGATCAGGTTGCTATGTCTGCAGGATTGCAGTCTGTAGGCACAAAATGCCAATGTTCTGGGCATGTGGACCTCCTTAGCCTCAACACTGTGTTATTGACATAGACATAGAAACACCTAGTTTCATTGTAGATGTAACCCAGAACTACTTTACTGTCTGTGTAAAGCTCAGCTTCTAAAATTGCTATGTTTGTCTCTTGCATTTAGTTCAGCTAGATCTACAGCCAATACTGCAGCACAAAGTTCCAATCTAGGTATAGTGTGTTCAGGGAGTGGTGCAAGTTTTGCTTTACGTATTACAAACTCCATGTGGCATTGCCTTTTAGTGTCTATGGTTTTGAGGTAGTCTACAGCAGCAATTGCTTTAACAGAAGCATCAGAAAACACACTAAGTCTTTGCATCTGAACTTCTGTAGATGACACGGGGGCATAAGGACGTGGAACTTTGAGGCTAGAAAGAGCTGTTAGTGAGTCCTTCCACTCTACCCTGTTCTTCCTGTCCATGGGGAGAGGGTCGTCCCAGTCTAATGTTTCACAGTTTAAGTCTCTAAGTAGTGCTTTACCCGGGATAGCAACAGGTGCTGCAAAGCCTAAAGGATCATACAGGCCATTTATGGTAGACAGGACACCTCTACGGGTAAAGTGCTTTTCCCCGAATTTACTTTTAAGTTAAAAGTGTCAGATTTTAAATCCCAAAGCAAACCAAGGCTGCATTGCATGGGAAGTGAGTCTGTACCTAAAGCTAAGTCCTTTAACTCGCTAGAATGATCCTGGGAAGGAAAGGCATCTATAACTTCCCTACTGTTGGAAGCAATCTTATGGAATCCTAAGTTGGAGCAAGAAAGCATTTCCTGAGCTCTTTTGAGGAGACTGCGGCTTCATTTGTGGGTAGTGATTTCAAGCAGTGATCTACATAAAAATACTTGTCCACAAGTTGTCTGATATCTGACCCATACTCTGACTCTCCCACTCTAGCAGAGTGTCTGAGGCCATAAATAACAACTGCAGGGGAAGGACTAATGCCAAATATGTGCACCTTCATGCAGTATTCTGTGATATCTCAAGAGGGGTTGTTGTCCCTGAACCAAAGGAACCTCAGAAAGTTTTGGTGTTCTTCTTTAACAAAAAAGCAATGGAACATTTGTTGTACAGTATGTCTGCCATGAATGCAACTGAATCTTTGCGGAAGCCAGAGAGAAGAACATACAGACACCCTCATGCCTGGCGCTGGAGTCGAACACTACTCTGATCTGCCCTGGCTTCTTAAGGTGATAGGCTC
The DNA here is from genome assembly GCF_965119305.1 of Pelophylax lessonae. Classification (NCBI taxonomy): domain Eukaryota; kingdom Metazoa; phylum Chordata; class Amphibia; order Anura; family Ranidae; genus Pelophylax; species Pelophylax lessonae. The sequence continues at coordinate 262,527,946 of NC_138774.1, read as the reverse complement.
CAAATATAGGTAAGTACCAGCATTCCTCCAAATATTTGAGGTTTGGGGCTATCTCTGCATTACCATTCTGGAATATTTTCTCCATGAAGGAAAAGAAGTGTTCTCTCATCTCTGGTTCTCTTTGAAGATTGTGTCTTAGGTAAGTGAAGCATTTATATACTTGCTCCCTGTTGTTAGGCCAACGTTGTCTTTGTGGCCTAAAGGGAAGAGGTGCAACCCAGCTATTAGACTCTTCTTTCTCTATGGTCTTTTCCGATGACTTCAAGAAAGAGCATATCCTCAATGAACATTGCTACCTGATTGTCCTCCTTTGCTCCCCTGAACACTGTGCATCCTATGTCGTCTTGGTCACTGTCATCATAGATATTGCTGTTACAGAGGGAACTTAGGAAAGGAAGAGGAACAGGGTTGCTTATGAAGATGTGATTTTGACAGCTGAAAAAGAGAAGGACAACCATTCTCTAGTGTACTAGTGAGCAAGTTATTGACAGATGTCAGTTTGTGTGTACCCCCCATGCAAAAATCACATATATGATCAAGTTTTGGGCATATGGGGCATTGTGAGGGCCATTGATCTGCTATCTTGCTTTGTGGACTCGCAAGATATCTCTCCCTAGGACTAAGATTATCTGAGCCCGATAATCTAGTTCTGGTATGAGATGTGCTATGTGATTCAGATGAGTCTGGTGAACTGCTGCATCTGGTGTGGGAATCTCAGATCTGTTGTCTGGGATCTGATTGCACTCTATTATGGTCAGTAAGGGTAGGCGTGTGTTATCATCCATATATTCTATTTGTAGGCCTTCAGCTCTTCTCCCTGTCGTCTTCAGTGTACCTGCACAGGCCTTAAGGGAGTAAGGACTGCTGGGGCCCCTAATGTTTAGAATGTAAAAAAAACCTGATCTAGCTAGTTTCTAGGGATGAGCTTTGAGTTTTAGTTGAGGCTAAGATCAACTCGAACATCGGTCATTCGTCAAATGATGAACACATGTGCCTCTTCGCGGGTGCAGCACGTTATGTGATTGGCCACAGCATGCATCGTGACCTCATGCTTTGGCCAATCAAATGATCTCTGCCATGATTGGACTAAAGGCAGGCTACCTTTAGCCAATCATGGCTCAGGGGCCAAGTACACACCCCACACTACATATAGGCTGCTCGCACAGCCGCAGCGTGTAGTGTCATTGTGCGGGCGATGAGTCAGGGAGAGGCACCTGTGTAAGGCAGGGAGAGAGTAGCTTTTTTTGGAGTTTGTCAGTCAGTGCAGAGACATTGCTAGCAGTGTAGGGAGGGCCAGGAACGTTTGTCAGGCAGAGAGAGATTTCTTTCTTCACATCATTTCAGACAGTACAGCGCCAGTGAGCGATTAATTCCTAGCAGTGTAGGGAGGGCCAGGTACGTGTTTCAGGCAGGGAGAGATTTCTTTCTTTACATCAGATATCAGTGAGAGTATTGTTCATCGGTCAGTTGTGGAAAATTCTATAAGCATCACAGATCTATAGGATTATAGATTACATCAGATATCAGTCAGAGTATTGTTCATTGGTCAGTTGTGGAAAATTCTATAAGCATCACAGATCATCCATCTATAGGATTAAAGATTTCATCAGATATCAGTGAGATTATTGTTCATCGGTAACTTGGGTACATCCTATAAGCAGAACAGATCATCTATAGGGCTATAGATTAAATCATATCAGGTCATTGAGTATGCCCTGTATTGATCTGCTTCATGTTGATCTGCATCATTGATCAACATCATGTCCGAAAGGCTGATGCTCACAGGCCACGAAAAGAGGGCAAGCAGCCTCTGTGTCCATTGTGAAAAGTGGTGGTCACAGTCGACATAGTGCATCCTCTGCAGGCGGGGCACCCACGTCCTTTATTTCCGGTGCTGCCCGTGCTATTCAGCCACAACATGTGGAAGAGTTGGTGGAGTGGATCAATAAGCCGTCCTCATCCTCCTCGTCCTCTGACACCCATGCTCACAGAAGTTTGCCTTCCACCACAGCTGCCAAACGGCCCGTTCCACAGGCTCCTTCTCCACAGCTACTCCTTCAGTTGCCACACCATCATGCACGGAGGAGTAACCTGAACTATTCGATCATAGTGTCAGTGACATGCTCCTGGAGGATGCGCAGCATTTGAAAGCTGTGATGTTGGTTCCCAGGTTGATGAAGGAAATAACGTGAGACTAGAGAGAGGGGGTGACAATGACGGACAAGAAACCAGCAGTCATGTTGCCACAGCTGAAGCATATTGCCAAGTTTGCTCCAGTGACGAGGAAGGAGGGGATGATGAGGTCACTGACTGTACTTGGGTGCCTAACAGGATAGAGGAGGAGGAGAAGGAGGAGGAGGGAGAGGATGAGGAGGACGCACAACTCCAACGAGGAAGGATGTGTTCCAGGGGCCGCCATAGCAGTAGCCAAACTATTGCGTCACAGCACAGAGCTCCACAGGTGCAGGGTGCTGCAAAATCCCCACGGACTCCAAAAAGTTCATTAGTGTGGGCTTTTTTCAGCATCTATGCAGTAGACCGCAGCGTTGCCGTTTGCAACATCTGTCTAAAGCAGATCAAGCGTGGCCAGAACACCAGCTGCTTGGGCACCACATGCTTGACAAGGCATATGACAACCTGCCATGCAGTCGGTTGGCAACAGCACCTGAAAGAGGCACCAGATCAAAACACGCATACATCACCTTGCTCCTCATCTGTGATCTCTAACCCTACTATATATACCTCATGCCTTCTCAAATACCAGCATTGAGAGGGATGATGGTCTAGCAATGAGTGGCACAGAGACTTGCACCTAATCTGCTAGCAGTACACCACCGCTTGATTTGAGCACCAGGCAATTTTCACTACCCCAGTTTTTGAACCGTAGAAAGAAATACTGTCCCAGCCATCCACATGCTCAGTGTCTTAATGCTAGCTTGGCCAAATTTCTAGCATTACAGTTGCTGGCTTTTCATCTGGTAGACTCGGCTTTCTTTTGCAAATTTGGAATGTGCTGCACCACAGTGGCAGGTCTCAAAAAGGCATTTATTATTGCGTAAAGGCCATTCTGGCTCTCTACCGTCATGTGGAAGGTAGTGTTTTGGCCTCATTGGACAAAGCGGTCAGCAGGAAGGTGCACATTACTGCTGACTTTTGGTCCAGCAGGCATGGACAGGGACGTTACATTTCTTTCACGGCGCACTGGGAAACTCTGCTGGCAGCTGGGAAGGATGCAGGACAGGGTTCGGTGTTGCAGCTTGTTTTGCCACCACGCCTTCAAAAAAGCTGGTGCTGGTTCTGTCACATCTGGCTATTCCACCACCACCTCCTCCTCCATGTACTCTTCTGCTCAATTGTCTTCTGATGCAGCAGTGCTCCCTAAGCAGTCAAGGGCCTACGCAAGCAGTCAGGCTAAAAGATGCCATGCTGTGCTTCAGTTGGTCTGTCTAGAGGATAGGAGTCACACCGGTGCAGAGATTCTGTCAGCTTTGCAAGGGCAGGCTCAGAGATGGTTACGCCACAACAGCTTGAGTCAGGAATGGTTGTATGCGACAATGGCATCAACCTTCTCTCCGCCCTCCGACAGGGACACTTGACACGTGTTTCATGCTTGGCACATGTTCTGAATCTGGTGGTGCAGCATTTCTTGAGCAGATACCCGGGCTTCCAGGATCTCCTGAGACAGACCAGAAAAGTCTGTGGCTATTTCCGTCGTTAGTTCAAGGCCAGTGCTTGCTTATCTGACATTCAAAGGGAATTCAGCCTGCCCACCAACCGCCTCATTTTTGAAATGCCCACCAGGTGGAATTCAATGTTGGCAATGCTGCAGCGGCTGCACATGCAGCAGTGGGTCATCAATGAGTACCTGTGTGAGTATGGCACAAGGACAGGGTCAGGGGAGCTTGGCCTTTTTTGCCACGCCAGTGGCTTTTGATTAAGGGTGACATCATCTTGTCACCATTTGAGGAGGTCACAAGGATGGTGAGCCGGAACGATGCATGCATCAGTGAAACTATCCCGCTAGTCTACCTGCTGGAGCACACGCTGTGTGGAATCATGGACAGGGCACTTGAGGCAGAGCAGCGGGAGGAAGAGGAGGACTTCCTTTCTTCACAAGGCCCCCTTTATGCAGATATCATTCCTGCAGGAGGAGGAGGATTTCGGCAGCATGGATGTAGAGGATAGCATACAGCAGTCTTCAAGGGATGGTTTTTATTCCCCAGAAACCCCAGGAGTTGTACGTGGTTGGGGAGAGGTTGCTTCTGCTGACAATGTCATCCTTAGTGACCCAGAGGACTCAGAAGCTCATGCCTCCTGCAACTTACGTTGCATGAGCTCCCTTATTCTGCAAAGCCTGCAAAAGGACCCAAGGATTCGTGCTATCAAGGAGAGGGATAATTACTGGTTGGCAACCCTTCTTGATGCACGTTGCAAGGGTAAAGTTGCAGAGCTCATCCTGCCTTTGCAGAGGGAGCAGAGGATAAAACATCTTGAGGAGGCCTTGAAAAAAAAATTTGTGTACCGCCTTTCCAGACACTGGGAGGTCAACATTCTCTGGACATGTTTCTGAGGCATCGTTCAGCCAAAGGAGGAGCGGTGGAGAAGGCGGCCGGCTGTCCGATGCATTTAAACAGTTCTTTTGTCCTCCGCAGCACCCAGGGCTGTTAGGTTTAAGCAACCATCAGCAGCGTCTCCATAATATAGTGCCTGATTATCTAGGCGCAAGAGCAGTCCTGGAGACCTTTCCAGCTGAGCATCCACTGGGTTACTGGTAAGGATGATCGAACTTTTGAAAAGTTCGGTTCGACCAGAACACCCGAATTTTCCAAAAGTTTGGTTCGGATTTCAGAACCCCATTGAAATCAATGGGACCCGAACTTCGGTAATCAAAAAACACAATTTTTAAGCCCTAAAACCCAATAAATGCCCCTAAAAAGTGCCTAGGGTTCTGGGTCATGCCCCATTAACTATTAATTACACAAAAAAAAGTTCTTAAAAATTGTAATTTTTGATAAAAAAGCCAATTATTGAAAAAATTAAAAAAAAAAAAGAGATTTTTTTATTTTTACTTTGGATTTAGTATCTGGGGGGTCTAAAAGGTGTGCATGTGAAGTTTCAGCTCTGTAGCATGTCCAGGACCATGAAAAAAAAGATCGTTTGTATTAGAAAACTTTCAGCACAGGAGATTGGCTCCACTGCTGTAACACCTTGCCGGTTTAAAAGAAGGCATTTTTTTGGGTTCTTTGCAGTCAGGAAAAACATCTGAACTTGTGTATAGTGGTACTGTGCACAAGTTCTGATGTTTTGCCTGCCTCCAAAACCCCCCAAAAAATGCCAGCAAAAACACACCTGGGCATTTTTTTTTTTGACGCTAGCGTTTTTTTTTTTGATTTTTTTGGGGTTCTTTTGAGGCAGGCAAAACATCTGAACTTGTGTATAGTGGTGTATATAAACACATCCATATATTTATATACACACCTAGACATATATAGATGTGATAGTAACAGAAATATATGCTTGCGCTAATGAAATCATTTACAGTAATATATTTCTGCTACTATCACACCTATATATGTCTAGGTGTGTATATAAATATATGTATGTGTGTATATATACCACTATACACAAGTTCAGATGTTTTGCCTGCCTCAAAAGAACCCCAAAAAAATAAAAAATAAAAAACGCTAGCGTCAAAAAAAAAAAAATGCCCAGGTGTGTTTTTGCTGGCATTTTTTGGGGGGTTTTGGAGGCAGGCAAAACATCAGAACTTGTGCACAGTACCACTATACACAAGTTCAGATGTTTTTCCTGACTGCAAAGAACCCAAAAAAATGCCTTCTATTAAACCGGCAAGGTGTTACAGCAGCGAAGCCAACCCCCTGTCTGAAAGTTTTCTAATACAAACTATCTTTTTTTTTCTGGTTCTGGACATGCTACAGAGCTGAAACTTCACAGGTACACCTTTTAGACCCACCAGGCACAAAATCACACACAAAAAGTTCTTAAAAATTGTAATTTTTGATAAAAAAAAAGCCAATTATTGAAAAAATTAAAAAAAAAGATATTTTTTGATTTTTACTTTGGATTTCAGATCTGGGGGGTCTAAAAATTGTACATGTGAAGTTTCAGCTCTGTAGCATGTCCAGAACCATAAAAAAAAAGATTGTTTGTATTAGAAAACTTTCAGATCTTATTCTTCACCAATATGGCTTCTCGGTTTTCACACCTTGCCGGTTTAATAGAAGGCATTTTTTTGGGTTCTTTGCAGTCAGGAAAAACATCTGAACTTGTGTATAGTGGTCATGTGCACAAGTTCAGATGTTTTGCCTGCCTCCAAAACCCCCCACAAAATGCCAGCAAAAACACACCTGGGCATTTTTTTTTTTTTTGACGCTAGCGTTTTTTTTGGCATTTTTTGGGGTTCTTTTGAGGCAGGCAAAACATCTGAACTTGTGTATAGTGGTGTATATACACACATCCATATATTTATATACACACCTAGACATATATAGGTGTGATAGTAGCAGAAATATATGCTTGCGCTAATGAAATCATTTACAGTAATATATTTCTGCTACTATCACACCTATATATGGCTAGGTGTCTATATACATATAATTATGTGTGTATATATACCACTATACACAAGTTCAGATGTTTTGCCTGCCTCAAAAGAACCCCAAAAAATGCCAAAAAAAACGCTAGCGTCAAAAAAAAAAAATGCCCAGGTGTGTTTTTGCTGGCATTTTTTGGGGGTTTTTGGAGGCAGGCAAAACATCAAAACTTGTGCACAGTACCACTATACACAAGTTCAGATGTTTTTCCCGACTGCAAAGAACCCAAAAAATGCCTTCTATTAAACCGGCAAGGTGTTACAGCAGCGAAGCCAACCCCCTGTCTGAAAGTTTTCTAATACAAACAATCTTTTTTTTTATGGTCCTGGACATGCTACAGAGCTGAAACTTCACATGTACACTTTTTAGACCCACCAGATCTGAAATCCAAAGTAAAAATAAAAAAATCTCTTTTTTTTTTTAAATTTTTTCAATAATTGGCTTTTTTATCAAAAATGACAATTTTTAAGAACTTTTTTTGTGTGATTTTGTGTCTGGGGGGTCTAAAGGGTGTACCTGTGAAGTTTCAGCTCTGTAGCATGTCCAGAACCAGAAAAAAAAAAAGGATTGTATGTATTAGAAAACTTTCAGCTCAGGGGGTTAGCTTCTCTCCACACCTTGCCGATTTCAAAGCAGGCATTTTTTTGGGTTTTTTGCAGTCAGGAAAAACATCTGAACTTGTGTATAGTGGTACTGTGCACAAGTTCAGATGTTTTGCCTGCCTCCAAAACCCCCAAAAAAATGCCAGCAAAAACACCTGGGCATTTTTTTTTTTTGACGCTAGCGTTTTTTTGGCATTTTTTTGGGTTCTTTTGAGGTAGGCAAAACATTTGAACATGTGTATAGGGGGTATATATACACATATATGTCTGAATATATACCCCTAGACATATATAGGTGTGATAGTAGCAGAAATATATTACTGTAAATGATTTCATTAGCGGAAGCATTTATTTCTGCTACTATCACACCTATATATGTCTAGGGGTATATATTCAGACATATATGTCTATATATACCCCCTATAACCATGTTCAGATGTCATGTCTGACATCAAACATGTCCTCAAAAAAGCACTGGCAGTGGCAGCCCCTGCAGCATAAAAAATGCTTGGCTGGTGAGAAGCCATATGGGTGTGCCGAAGCAATTCAGAAAAATGATCATTTCTCTATAGCGGTCACCCTGCTATGGAAGGGTTTTGTCACCCTGCCATAGCAGTCACTGCCAGTTAACCCTACACTACACTACGGTCCCCTTACACTTAACACTTTCCCTACAGAAACTACATTTTTGAAGCTAACTTAAGTGTAAAGGAGCACTCTAACTACACTAGATATCCCTTTCCTCACACTAAAAATAGCTAAATGACACTTTTAAAGTAAAATTAACAGAACTGCTTCCACTCTCTTCCATGTCCTGTATAACAAGGCTAGGAATATGGTGGGGGCGATCTTATATACTGGGGGGCGTATTCACTAATGATTGGTCTAGGGACCCCTAGTCACTCCAATCACATTCCTAGCATTCTCCCACCCCCTCAATTGGCTTTTGCTAATGGTTCTGGTCCAATCACGGGCTTTTAAAGCCCATTTCCTGAAGCATTGCATTTTGGGCGGTTCTGGTTGCCAAATTCCGAACTTTTTGGGCAAAAAGTTCTAAATTCGGCCGAACCTCGAACACCCAATGTTCGGGCCGAACCGATGGTTGACCCGAACCGTTCGATCATCCCTAGTTACTGGGTCTTAAGGATGGACTACTGGCCAGAACTTGCTCAATATGCAATGGAGCTACTGGCCTGTCCTGCTTCCAGCGTACTTTCCAAATGGACATTCAGTGCTGCTGGAGGTTTTGTGACGGACAAAAGAGTGCGTCTGTTCACAGACTCTGTTGACCAGCTGACTTTCATCAAAATGATCCAGTCCTGAATCAACAAGAGCTATCAAGCCCCTGATGCTGATATAACTGATTGAATTTGCTAGGGGTCTGCCATTCCTTGAAGACTGCATATGCTGCCTATCCTATTCCTCTACCTTGATTCTGCTAGCCTAGTTTTTCTGCACTTGTATGACAGGTGCATATAATATAAATGTCATATGTCATTTTTAAAAGCAGGCCCTGTCCCTCTGCCCTGCTAGCTGTGAGGAGTTACGGTGTTCAGGCACCATCAACAGCAAATGCCCATTTTTTGGCACCTGTATAGCACATGCAATTTCAAATTTGCATGGAATTCTTACCAGCAGGTCCCATTCCTGCACCCAGCAAGAGTAAATGTGAGGGCTTGGTTACTGTGTTCAGGCACCACCTACTTTACCTTTTCTGTTAATATATTTAAATAACTTTTTGGGATTTGTTCTACTCTCTACGACCTGACATTCGTTTTCATTTTTTGCCTTGGTTACATTTTTACACACTCTGTTATACTTTTGTATCTATTTTAACCTTGGATGTGAGCCACAAAGGTTTTTTTTTTTTGGCCTTTTAATCACCTCAATACCAAGCATATTTACACCCTTCCTGCCCAGGCCAATGTTCAGCTTTTAGTGCTCTCGCACTTTTAATGACAATTGTGCGGTTATGCAACACTCTATGTATCTGAATTTTTTATAATTTTTTATGAGGCAGGTAGAGCTTTCTTTTGGTGGTATTTAATCACCACTGGGTTTTTTTTTTTTTTGTTATAACATTTTGCAAATATGTAATTTTTCTCCTTCACTAATGTGTGCAGATTAATTTGTATCACTTTTCTCACACAAATCGAGATAGATATTTAAGCACCACTGGGTTTTTTATTTTTTGCTAAATAAATGAAAAAAGACTGAACATTTTGAAAAAAAAAAAAATTATTCGTCTCTGTTATAATATTTTACAAATGAATAATGTTTTTTCATAAATTTAGGTCAAAATGTTTTCGGCTACATTTCTTTGGTAAAAATAATTCAAATAAGAGTAAATTTTTTAGTCGGTAGAAAAGTTATAGAGTCCACAAACTTTGGTACTGTATATACATATATATCTAAAAAATTGATCAGTCCTGATGTACTGATGGCCTATCTCATTTCTTGAGGCCCAAAAATGCTAGGACAGTACAAATATTCCCACAATGCACTGTTTTAGGAAAGTAGGCAGTCCAAGATATTTAATAAGAGGCATAGAGAGTTTTTTGAATTTGTAATTTTCTGACACAATTCTTTGGAAAATTAAGAAATTAAAACTTTTTTTTTCACATTTCACATTTTTTTTTACATACTGTCACCAGTGCAATACAGCATTAACATATACTGTAACTGGTGTGGCGGTGAACAGGGACACTGACTAGTGACAGTGTTTAAAAAAAAAAATTAAATAAATAGATCCTTTTTTAAAATGTTTTCAATTATCTTCTTTTTTTATTACTTTTTAAAAACATTTTTTTTTATGTTTTTTTTTTACATACTGTGACCAGAGCAATGCAGTGTTATTATAGTACCTCTGTAGTACTCTGGGGGAGTGATCAGGATTTTATTTATTTTTTCAATCATTATGATCACTTGTAACAGTGATATTCACTGATATAAGCAACCATTTTTTTCCTGAAATTGATTCATTGAGTGTGCATTGTTGTGATTAGCTGTGATTGGCCACAGCTAATCACATGGTACAGATGAGCTGTGGTTGGCCCTGTCTGTACCATGTGAACACTGTGACAAATCACAGCGAGCAACACAATAATACACAATGAATCACATGAAATGGAAGCCATCCATTGTGTACAATTGTCATGTGATTTGCTGTGAATGGTCACATTAATCACATGGTACCGTCAAAGGCCCGTTACAATAATCGGTAATCGGTGGACACAGTAGGTGACAGATCGCACTACAGAGTGGCCTGTGGGGCCCGCCCGAGGCACGTCCGAAGAGACCTCGTATATCGTCTACTCGGGTCTAGAGAGGTCCCTTGTTAATAACACTTTGGGGACATTTACTAAAACTGGTGCACACAGAATATGGTGCAGCTGTACATAGTAACCAATCAGCATCTAGGTTTTATGGTTAAAGCTTAATTGAACAAGCTGAAGTTAGATGCTGATTGGTTACTATGCACAGCTGCATCAGATTCTGTGTGCACCAGTTTTAGTAAATCCACATCATTGTTCCAAATAATTAGCCATGTCCTCTTCAGATTCATTTTCTAGGTTTTCAGTCCTTTATTGGTTACAAGGCTATACAATTTGTCATTTAATAATAGTACTCGCAGTAGACAGATGTGATAATCACTGCATCTGTGATGAGCGGTGGCTCTTTGATAAAACATTATATATAATATTACATTGTTATGCATATTTTATCATAGATCACATAATGTCCACTTGGAAGTTTCTCGGGTGTTTAGTAAATTGATAGTCATAGCCGGGTAGTTCAGCTGCGTTAAATCAATTAACACAAGTAAATATTGCTGTCATAACAAAGCAGTCATTTTCTTGGACATATTATATCTGGTGACAAAAGAGCTAGGGAACAATGTAGCAACTCGGGATTAATGACCTCTTGCAATGGTGCTTTTCAATTCGAACAAACTGATATGGTAAAGCACCTATTGTTTGTCACCTGCAGTACTCAGTCTGCTCATAATTATTATTCTATTGCTGGATTTTTCCATCAAAACAGCACTGAATAAGTATACAAGTTAGGAAGTAAAAAACCTTGACAATGTCAATAGCAGTTTTGCAAAGCTTGTCTGATAGACATTGACTATCATTTCATGTTACGTGGGGTGTATTTAGGCCTGATAATTATACATTCATTCTTTTGTGACTTAGAATTTGCTTAAACATAATTCTTTCAACAAACATGTACACAGTGCATTAGAACAATGTTAGTAACATTTGTCTGTACTGTACATTTTGTAGATCTGCCATCAGTTCAAAAACACTCGTGTTGTGCCTAATTGAATGTATCATTGTTTTCAGATGCCCTTGACAAAAACATCACCTATGCCATTTCTAAAAGAAAGACTGACTGGTACCCTATTATATAGAAGTATTTCTCCCAAAATAATACAGTAATAAAAATTATCAAAGCAGAACTCAAGTGAATAAAAATAATAGTAGGAGTCTCTTCTTCCAAAAACAAATGCCTTGAGCTATTTGGTACCATTTTGCTTGCAGCACTGTAGTTTCTTGGCATCTATAACATGTAGAGTAATTGAGCAGAGTGCCATGATAACACAACTCCATCATGCATGCACAGATGTTGCATCTCCACAGGTTGGCCCATGGCTGCGTGGGGATGTAATTGCTGGAGGAGGGCAAGCACAGATGTCAGTCTGATACAAGCAGAAACATTTCTGTAGAGACATAGTCAGCACTGTAGTACTGAACATATCTCCAGAAAAGGTAAGTATTTACTTACTTCTTTGCAAGCAAACTTGCTTTTCAAGCTTTTCAGTTTAGTAACAGAATCTTTTTATGTGTCAAAAGCCATGCAATTTTTCTTCTTTTAATTTAAGGATCTGGTTCACTGCAATTTTTTTTTTTTTGTTACCAATCATGGACAGTGGGGGCAACACAGATGGCATACATGGATGGTGTCCAACATGCAGGGCCACCATGCTAAGTTTGTGGCCTTCTGTGATACAGATCTCAAATTGACTCCCTTAACCACTTCTGGACCGGGAGATTTAATGACCAGAGCATATTTTGCGATTCGGCACGGCGTTACTTTAACGGACAATTGCGCGGTCATGCAACGCTATAACGAAATAAAATTGATGTCCTTTTTTTCCCACAAATAGAGCTTTCTTTTGGTGGTATTTGATCACCTGTACAATTTTTATTGTTTGCGCTATTAACAAAAAAAGAGGGACAATTCTGAAAAAAAAAAAACAATATTTTTCACTTTCTGCTATATAACATTACCAAAAAAAAAATTTTAAATCAAAATTTTTCAACATTTTGGGCCAATTTGTTTTCTGCTACATATTTTTGGTATAAAAAAAATCGCAATAAGCGTATTTTTTTTTTTACTAGTAATGGCGGCGATCTGCTATTTTTAGCGTGACTGCGACATTGCATCGGACAGATTGGACCCCTAACTGACATTTTTGACACCTTTGGGGGTACCAGTGACATTACTACAATAATCAGTGCTAAAAATATGCACTGTTACTGTAATAGTGACACTGGCAGGGAAAGGGTTAACACTGTGGGTGATCAAGGGGTTAAATGTGATTCTAAATGTATGGGGCAGGGCTTATAGAATGACCATAGAGACCTGTGATCCTGTATCGAAGGATCACAGGAGCTCTGTGATCATTCCTGAGAGAAGAACGGTCAGCTGTGTTTACAACAGCTGCCCGTCCTTCTCTCTCAGCGGGGAGCGATTGCGGGTGGCAGAGCAATCAGAGCCACCTGCCCTGTGCATCGGAGTCCCCGCTGCTGAGTGGGGGCGGGAGCGCGCCACCGGCGGCACACGTTCGCCCCCTAGCTGCAGGCGCGCCACCGACATAGCACTACGTCGGTCTCGCACAGGAGGGCCAGCCTGCTGCAGTATATATGTGGTGGGCCATCCGAAACTGGTTAATGTCTGACATCACATGCAAAAAAAAAAGAAATACATCACATTTAGCAATATTTACCTATATCAAAAAATAAAAATATTCTCTTGGACCATTAATCCCCAGAAAGTAGCCATATGTTCTAGATAATATTTGCATTTACTACATACGTGTCAAACTAATTTGTGTATAAGCAAACCAAATTTCATGCAAAATTTTTTTTATTTAGAAACGCGTGGTGATATCCAAAATTAGGCCACTGTCTTGAATTAACTAAAACAATAGTCGAAACTGGGAATATACAAAAAGTGGGATCCACACGGAAAGTGTTATGTTGGGATGTTGTCTTTCTTCAGTTCCGAGTACATCTCTTGGCAAGCACAACACAATGACTGGGGTTAGTGCTTTTGCGCTGAAGCACGGTCTGGAGTTTACATGTTTTTCCTGAACTTGCAAGAATTTTCCACCAGGTGCATCAGTTTCTTCCTACACTCCAAAGACATGCTGTTTGGTTAATTGACTCCTTTCTAAACCGACCCTAGTTAGTGTGTGTGTATAGGCACGTAAGATAGAGAACTTAGATTTTAGGTTCTTTGAGGGCAGGGACTGACATGAATATACTGTGTGTAAAGTGCTGTGTAAATTGTCATGTATAAGTGTTTATAATAAATAAATAATAACATTACCCTGACCACTCTCAAATATGGTTCTACTTATCGTAATTCATGGACTTGGTTTTATTCAGTTTGAGGATGGCAGGCATATCTAGGAATGGTGATTTGTTTTAAGAGGATCTTCTCCATATTTTTGGAAACCTATGCCAAAAATATGACCTTCTACACCAAGATTTTTTTAAGCACTTAAGTGTGCAGCACTTTCACTCCAGTATTCCTTTTTAAAGGACCATTATTAGCATGTCACACGGACTTGCCAACTCAAGTGATCCTAGTTTATAAAACAAGGATTTATCCTTGTTTTTTAATCAGCTCTTCTTATTATGCTCAATTCACCAAACCCAGGTCTATGTTGAAGTTAGAAGAGAAACTTGTCATGTCTTTTTCGTAGGATCAGTGATCCACAGCCAATGGTCCCATACACCTAACACTATATCTTACATTGGGAATCGGCACAGAAAGTTTTACTTACAAAAATGACTAAGATGATTTCTAATAGTTTGCGGCACTACTGCAAAAGATTTGGGGACCCAGATATTATGTTACATATGTGTTGGATGTGTCTCTGGGTAACTAAAGGTTTGAAACAAATATTTTACTTTATGTCCACCTTGTTAAGAAGGGTTGTTACCTGAGTACATGTCATAGTTTCATAGTAGGTAAGGTTGAATAAAGACAATAGTCCATCTAGTTTAACCTGTGTAGGTATATGTGTATCAGTGTCGATAATAATTTCCATATCCCTGTATGTTGTGTTCACTAAAGCCCCGTACACACGAGTAGAAATTCGGCCAGGAAATTTCGTCCGACGACCGATCTGCCGATTTTCGGCTTGTTAGTATGGTGCTTCCGACAACCGACTGCGACTTTTCGGCCGAAAAAATCCTGGTGTGCAGGCTATATAATTTTTGTCGACCGTCAAAACACTTCCGATTTTCGTCTCATTAGTACAGATTTCAATGAGGAAAAATCTTATGAGCAAGACTAGGCATGCTCAGAGATGAAAGAACACAAAGAAAGCAATCCAACACATGACATCACTTCTGAAGTAGAATTCTGTCGTGTGGGAAAATTCGTGTGCAGTCTAGAGCACATTCCAACCAACAGACACCACTCTGGACAAAAGGCGGACGACCGGTCGGCGGAAATTCGTTGCGTGTGTACGAGGCTTAAGATGCACGTTCAAGAGTCTTATCTCAAAAGTAAGAGTCTTAAATTGGAGATAAGAGTCTTAAATATCAATACTACCCGCTGACACCACCAATTGTAGAAGAGAGTTCCACATCCTTATCGCCCTGTCAGTGAAAAACCCCCTATGCAGCTTAAGGATAAACGTATGTATGTTGTATGTTGTATCTCCTCTCAAGCATCTCTTCTCCAGGGAGAATAAATTTACTGCTTGTAGTTGTTCCTAATAATTGAGGTTCTCCAGTCCACGTATTAATTTATTTGCCCTTCTCTGGGCTCCCTCCAGCTCCAGCACATCCTTCCTGAGGACTGGTGACCACCAGAACTGGACGGAATACTCTAGATGTGACCGAAGCAGAGTTTTATAAAGTGGCAGGATTATCGCTTTGTCTCTGGAGTAAATTTCCTTTTTATGCAAGCTGATAGTCTGCTGGCTTTGCTTGCTGCAGCTTGACATTGTCTGCTATTGCTCAGTCTGTCACCTATCAGGACCCCCAGATCTTTCTCTATCCTTGATTCCCCCAGAGGTTCTCCCCCTAATGAGGAGTTTGCATTTATATTTTTAGCCCCCGAGTGCATCACTTTACATTTTTCAACATTAACTCTCACCTCCCATGTAGTTGCCCACATCATTATTTTATTCAGGTCTTCCTATACAATTTCTATATCCTGAAGTGAAGTTACTGCCCTGCTTATTTTTGTGTCATCCGCAAAAAACTGGGATTGACCTATTTACACTGACCTCTATATCATTTATAAATAAATTAAAGAGAATTGATCCCAACACAGCCTTGGGGTACCCCACTTACCAGTCCAGACAAGTCTGAGTAGTCGTTATTTATAACCACCCTTTGGAGTTGCCCCAACACATGTTTGCTAAGAAAAAAAAGTCTTTAACACAATATTACTCTTGGTTGGATGCCATTAATGTGTCATGCTTGTAAATGTGATTTGATTGTTATCACTGTTGGAATAGTTAATTTTGTAGTTTTAGGGCTCAGTGGGATTATCATCTGTTCTAATATGTTTTTCTTTTCTGAAAATATGATTTTTACTGGAATTTCTTTCTGATACAGAACCCTTTTTGACATGCAAACCTTTGTAACAAAAATATAAAAATGGGGATATTGCTGCGCTAAAATGTAAAGATAAAAACATACATGAATAGTGTTGAGCGAACACGGACTGTATTATTCGTGTTCGTACCGAATAATTGGATTTTTTTTACCCGAACACGGACACGGACACTTTACTGTATGTTCGGGTAAAAATCCGTGTTCGGTCGTTTTATTTCCGGGTTTTGCATGCTTTGGCGCTCTTTTCATGGCGGGCTTTCAACAGCCAATCAACAATCGTTTAACTGGTGTGCCTTAAGCCATCCCAGCCATGCCTGCAAATGTCTTAGTAGCTGTGATTGGCCGTCTGAAGCATGTGACCAAGTCTTTATAAGTTCGAGGCAGCCGCCGCAGCAGCGTCATTCTGCTGCTTAGCTAAGGGACAGAGCACACATCAATGTGCTGGCTGCTGATTAGGGAAAGATAGGCAGGAAAAAACCATTTGTGTCCGGATAGAATTGAGGGACAGGTCGGAGTGTTTAGGCAGGGCGAGTTGTAGGCATTTTAGGGATAGAGTCTGCTGAATTATAGGGTCAGTGTCTTCTACAAACTACAATCGATATTGCTGTGTGGGGGGTGGGGTGAATCTGCACTCAATCCTGATCTACGATCTCTTCTCAATCCTGTTAGGGACAGAGTCTGCTGAATTTTAGGGAAACTGTGTTCTACAAACTACAATCGATATTGCTGTGTGGTGTGGGATTGGAGATAGGCAGGTGTCAGTGATCCACATCCATTTTTCTGTGTGTGAGCTGCAGTGAACACAATCTTTTTGGGCTGCAGTGAACACAATCTTTTTGGGCTGCAGTGAACACAATCTTTTTGGGCTGCAGTGAACACAATCTTTTTGGGGTGCAGTGAACAAAATCTTTTTGGGGTGCAGTGAACACAATCCTTTTTGGTGTGCAGTGAACACAATCTTTGTGGGGTGCAGTGAACAAAATCCTTTGTGGGGTGCAGTGAACACAATCTTTTTGGGGTGCAGTGAACAAAATCCTTTTTGGGGTGCAGTGAACAACATCCTTTTTGGGGTGCAGTGAACACAATCTTTTTGGGGTGCAGTGAACAAAATCCTTTGTGGGGTGCAGTGAACACAATCTTTTTGGGGTGCAGTGAACACAATCTTTTTGGGGTGGAGTGAACAACATCCTTTTTGGGGTGCAGTGAACAAAATCCTTTTTGGGGTGCAGTGAACAAAATCATTTTTGGGGTGCAGTGAACACAATCTTTTTGGGGTGCAGTGAACACAATCTTTGTGGGGTGCAGTGAACACAATCTTTTTGGGGTGGAGTGAACAACATCCTTTTTGGGGTGCAGTGAACAACATCCTTTTTGGGGTGCAGTGAACACAATCTTTTTGGGGTGCAGTGAACACAATCTTTGTGGGGTACAGTGAACAGAATCTTTGTGGGGTGCAGTGAACACAATCTTTGGGGGGTACAGTGAACACAATCTTTTTGGGGTGCAGTGAACACAATCTTTGTGGGGTGCAGTGAACACAATCTTTTTGGGGTGGAGTGAACAAAATCATTTTTGGGGTGCAGTGAACAACATCCTTTTTGGGGTGCAGTGATCAAAATCCTTTTTGGGGTGCAGTGAACACAATCTTTTTGGGGTGCAGTGAACAAAATCCTTTGTGGGGTGCAGTGAACAGAATCTTTGTGGGGTGCAGTGAACACAATCTTTGGGGGGGTACAGTGAACACAATCTTTTTGGGGTGCAGTGAACACAATCTTTGTGGGGTACAGTGAACAGAATCTTTGTGGGGTGCAGTGAACACAATCTTTGGGGGGTACAGTGAACACAATCTTTTTGGGGTGCAGTGAACACAATCTTTGGGGGGTACAGTGAACACAATCTTTTTGGGGTGCAGTGAACACAATCTTTGTGGGGTGCAGTGAACACAATCTTTGGGGGGGTACAGTGAACACAATCTTTTTGGGGTGCAGTGAACAACATCCTTTTAGGGTGCAGTGAACACAATCTTTGTGGGGTGCAGTGAACAACATCCTTTTAGGGTGCAGTGAACACAATCTTTGTGGGGTACAGTGAACAGAATCTTTGTGGGGTGCAGTGAACACAATCTTTGGGGGGTACAGTGAACACAATCTTTGTGAGGTGCAGTGAACACAATCTTTGTGGGGTGCAGTGAACACAATCATTGTGGGGTGCAGTGAACTCAATCTTTGTGGGGTACAGTGAACACAATCTCATACTTCTGAAGATTTGAGGGTGCTGCCTGTTCCATACTCCCCCTACTCCTCATCTAGCCTTTTAGGGGTACAAACAATAGTAATTGGGGCCTAGTGTGGTTGTGTACGTGTGATATACATACACTTTTTTTGGATCATATTTTCTATTCCGCTATTTAATCAAAAACCTTTGGGGATCAGTTAAATTGGGGGATAGTCTGTGTTGGTACGTGTGAGAGAGATCCACCTTTCCAAGTTGTTGGGGTTCATCTCATACTTCTGAAGGTTTGAGGGTGCTGCCTGTTCCATACTCCCCCTACTCCTAGCCTTTTAGGGGTACAAACAATAGTAATTGGGGCCTAGTGTGGTTGTGTACGTGTGATATACATACACTTTTTTGGGATCATATTTTCTATTCCGCTATTTAATCAAAAACCTTTGGGGATCAGTTAAATTGGGGGATAGTCTGTGTTGGTACGTGTGAGAGAGATCCACCTTTCCAAGTTGTTGGGGTTCATCTCATACTTCTGAAGGTTTGAGGGTGCTGCCTGTTCCATACCCCCCCTACTCCTCATCTAGCCTTTTAGGGGTACAAACAATAGTAATTGGGGCCTAGTGTGGTTGTGTACGTGTGATATACATACACTTTTTTTGGATCATATTTTCTATTCCGCTATTTAATCAAAAACCTTTGGGGATCAGTTAAATTGGGGAATAGTCTGTGTTGGTACGTGTGAGAGAGATCCACCTTTCCAAGTTGTTGGGGTTCATCTCATACTTCTGAAGGTTTGAGGGTGCTGCCTGTTCCATACCCCCCCTACTCCTCATCTAGCCTTTTAGGGGTACAAACAATAGTAATTGGGGCCTAGTGTGGTTGTGTACGTGTGATATACATACACTTTTTTTGGATCATATTTTCTATTCCGCTATTTAATCAAAAACCTTTGGGGATCAGTTAAATTGGGGGATAGTCTGTGTTGGTACGTGTGAGAGAGATCCACCTTTCCAAGTTGTTGGGGTTCATCTCATACTTCTGAAGGTTTGAGGGTGCTGCCTGTTCCATACTCCCCCTACTCCTCATCTAGCCTTTTAGGGGTACAAACAATAGTAATTGGGGCCCAGTGTGGTTGTGTACGTGTGATATACATACACTTTTTTTGGATCATATTTTCTATTCCGCTATTTAATCAAAAACCTTTGGGGATCAGTTAAATTGGGGGATAGTCTGTGTTGGTACGTGTGAGAGAGATCCACCTTTCCAAGTTGTTGGGGTTCATCTCATACTTCTGAAGATTTGAGGGTGCTGCCTTTTCCATACTCCTGCTCCTACTGCTCAACCATCCTTTTAGGGGTACAAACAATAGTAATTGGGGCCTAGTGTGGTTGTGTACGTGCGAGATACATACACTTTTTTTGATCATATTTCCTATTCCGCTATTCAATAAAAACCTTTGAGGATCAATTGAATTGCGGGATAGTCTGTGTCGGTACGTGTGAGATCCACCTTTCCAAGTTTTTGGGGTTCATCTCATACTTCTGAAGATTTGAGGGTGCTGCCTGTTCCATACTCCTCCTCCTACTCCTCATCCATCCTTTTAGGGGTACAAACAATAGTAATTGGGGCCTAGTGTGGTTGTGTACGTGCGAGATACATACACTTTTTTTGATCATATTTCCTATTCCGCTATTCAATAAAAACCTTTGAGGATCAATTGAATTGCGGGATAGTCTGTGTCGGTACGTGTGAGATCCACCTTTCCAAGTTTTTGGGGTTCATCTCATACTTCTGAAGATTTGAGGGTGCTGTCTGTTCCATACTCCTCCTACTCCTCATCCATCCTTTTAGGGGTAGAAACAATAGTAATTGGGGCCTAGTGTGGTTTTGTACGTGCGAGATACATACACTTTTTTGGATCATATTTCCTATTCCGCTATTCAATAAAAACCTTTCTAGGGCAAGATCTTAAATTACAGAAATATGAGGAGACCGTCAAATAAGGGCCGTGGCCTGGGTCGTGGTGCTGCTGGTAGAGCTCCTGTTGCAAGGAGAGGACGTGGTCGATCTGTGCCAGCTACACGCACAAGTGAAACACCTTCCTCAAGTGTGAGTAGGCGACAGAACCTGCATCAGTATTTGGTAGGGCATCAAACGCCCCTAGAAGTGATGAGGCCAGAACAAGTTGAGGCGATAGTAGATTGGTTTGCTGCTGACAGTGCCTCCAGTTCCTTCACATTGTCTCCCACCCAGTCTACTGCAGAAAGGTCAGAGTTGGCACCTGCAGCCAATGTCCAACCGTCTTTCACCTCACCCCCTTGCAAATCAGGCCAGCAGTCTGAGCCCCAAGCCATACAGCAGTCTCTTATTCTTTTTGAGGACTCTGTCAGCAGGGTTTCCCAGGGCCATCCACCTAGCCCTGCCCCAGAAGTGGAAGAGATTGAGTGCAGCGATGCCCAACCACTTATTTCTCAAGATGAGTACATGCAAGGATCATCGCAGCACGTCTCCGATGATGACGAAACGCAGGTGCCAACTGCTGCGGCGTTCAGCATTGTGGAGACCGACAAGGAGGGCAGGGGTGAAGACTGGGTGGAAGATGATGTGGAGGACGATGAGGTCCTCGACCCCACATGGAATGAACGTCATGCAGGTGACCTGAGTAGTTTGGAGGAAGAGGCGGTGGTCGCACAGAGCCACCAGCACAGCAGAAGAGGGAGCAGGGTGCAGAAGCGGAGCGGCCGTGCCCTAGACACTACGCCCGCTACTGCCCAACGCAGCAAGGGAACGAGCGCACCAAAGTCAGCTCAAAGGAGTTCTCTAGCGTGGAAGTTCTTTAGAAAATGTGCTGATGACAGGACACGAGTGGTTTGCACCCTGTGCAATCAGAGCTTGAAGCGAGGCATAAACCTTCTCAACCTGAGCACAACCTGCATGATCAGGCATCTAAGTGCAAAGCACGAGCTGCAGTGGAGTACACACCTTCAAAACCAAGAAACGTCTCTGGCTCATCCTGCTTCCTCTTCTGCTGCAGTCTCGGCCGCTCCAGCCACATCTGTAGTGATACCGGCACCTGCCACCCCGCAAACAGACGATCTGTCAGCAACACCACCACCTGGGTCACCAACAACCATCTCCACAATGTCCCGTGGAAGCGTTCAGCTTTCCATCTCCCAAACACTTGAGAGGAAGAGGAAGTACCCCCCTACCCACCCGCGATCCCTGGCCCTGAATGCCAGCATTTCAAAATTATTGGCCTTTGAAATGCTGTCATTCCGTCTGGTGGAGACGCACAGTTTTAAAAACCTTATGTCGGTGGCTGTCCCACAGTACGTCGTGCCCAGCTGCCACTACTTTTCCAGGCAAGCCATCCCTTCCCTGCACAACCAAGTGGGGGAAAATATCAGGTGTGCACTGCGCAACGCCATCTGTGCCAAGGTCCACCTAACTACGGATACGTGGACCAGTAAGCACGGTCAGGGGCGTTATATCTCCCTAACGGCACACTGGGTAAATGCAGTGGCGGATGGGCCTGAGGCGGATAGCAATTTGGCGCATGTCCTTCCACCACCGAGGATTGCAGGGCGCTTCAGTTTGCCTCCTGTTCCTAACTCCTCCTACTCCGCTTCCTCATCCTCTACCGCCTCCTCATCCGGACAGCGTAACACCTTCACCACCAACTTCAGCACGGCCAGGGGTAAACGACAGCAGGCAGTTTTACAACTTGCCTGTTTGGGGGACAAACCACACACCGCACAGGAGTTGTGGAGGAGCATGGAACAGCAGACAAATGAGTGGTTGCTGCCAGCGAGCCTCAAGCCCGGCCTGGTGGTGTGCGATAACGGGCGAAATCTCATAGCAGCTCTGGGCCTAGCCGGTTTGACGCACATCCCTTGCCTGGCGCATGTGCTGAATTTGGTGGTGCAGAGGTTCCTTAAAAACTACCCCGATATGTCAGAGCTGCTGCAGAAAGTGCGGGCCGTTTGTGCGCACTTTCGGCGTTCTCACCCTGCTGCTGCTCGCCTGGCAGCGCTGCAGCGTAACTTCGGCCTTCCCGCTCACCGCCTCATATGTGACGTGCCCACAAGGTGGAACTCCACCTTGCACATGCTGGAAAGAGTGTGCGAGCAGCAGCAGGCCATAGTGGAGTTTCAGCTGCAGCACGCACGCGTGAGTCGCTCTGCGGAACAGCACCACTTCACCACCAATAACTGGGCCTCCATGCGAGACCTGTGTGCCTTGTTGCGCTGTTTTGAGTACTCCACCAACATGGCCAGTGGCAATGACGCCGTTCTCAGCTTAACTATCCCACTTCTATGCCTCCTTGAAAAAACAATTCGGGCGATGATGGAAGAGGATGTGGCACAGGATGAGGAGGAGGAGGAGGATGAAGAGGTAACATTTCCAAGGCTTTCAGGGCAGTCATTCGCAAGGGGCTCCGAGGGTGGGTTCCTGCACACGCAAACGCCAGGGACGCAATTGTCCAGCAGGGGCACAGTTCTGGAGGATGAGGAGGATGAGGAGGAGGAGGAGCTGGAGGAGGAGATGGAACCATGTTCACAGCAGGGTGGCACCCAGGCCAGCTCATGGCCATCACTGGTGCGTGGCTGGGGGGATACAGAGGACACGGACGATACACCTCCCACAGAGGACAGCCTTTCGTCGCCTCTGGGCAGCCTGGCACACATGAGCGATTACATGCTGCAGTGTCTCCACAACGACCGCCGAGTTGCCCACATTCTAACTTGTGCTGATTACTGGGTGGCCACGCTGCTGGATCCCCGTTACAAGGACAACGTACCGTCCTTAATTCACTCACTGGAGCGCGATCGCAAGATGCGCGAGTACAAGCGCACGCTGGTAGACGCCATGCTGCTGGCATTCCCATCTGACAGCGGGGCCACAGTGGAAGCACAAGGCAGAGGAGGAGGAGGAGGTCGCCAACGCAACCAGGGCACCGCCAGCACCTCAGAAGGCAGGGTTAGCATGGCCGAAATGTGGAAAAGCTTTGTCAGCACGCCACAACAAACAGCAGCACCAGCAGCTCAGATGGAACGTCTTAGCAGGAGGCAGCATTTTACCAACATGGTGGAGCAGTATGTGTGCACACGCCTACATGTAGTGAATGACGGGTCTGCCCCCTTCAACTTCTGGGTCTCCAAATTGGGCACATGGCCTGATCTTGCCCTTTACGCCTTGGAGGTGCTGGCGTGCCCTGCAGCCAGTGTATTATCTGAACGGGTATTTAGCACGGCTGGGGGCGTTATAACAGACAAGCGCAGCCGCCTGTCCAGAGACAATGTGGACAAGCTCACGTTCATTAAAATGAACCAGGCATGGATCCCACGGGACTTTTCCGTACCTTATGCAGAATAGCAATGGATACCGACCTTACCCACCCATTGTTCCATTTTTGCTCTTTCTCACTCTTTTGGGGTGTACCCTCATTTAAAATTTTTGAAAAGAAGCAGTGTTGGCTACCTCGTCCTCCTCCTCAGGGCCAGATTAATGTAGGGGCTATTGGAGCTGCAGCTCCAGGCCCCTACCTTTTATATAGGCCCCGGGTTGGCCATATTCACTGTTACCGCTCTTCTGTCACTTGTAAACACAGAAGTCTGGCTTCTATGCTCGCTTCCCCAGGCAGCACCCTCAGAACCTCCCCACACAGCGTGAAGGCCGGACAAGGAGGGACAGTTGGCGATGCATGGATGTGTTTATGGGCTTCAGAGACAGCATCCCATGTTGAATTAGGCATGCATGGCTGCACCCTTCCTCCTCTGGGTGCATGGCAAGGCACGGCCCTTAAGGCCCTTCAAAATCCTCAGCACCAAGCCCATGATGCTGTTAATCCGGCCCTGGTCCTCCTCCACCGCCGCTTCCACCTACACCGCCCATAGGTGTGCGCAGCCTATTGCATTAAGGTGTGCACCCCAAAGTTGAAATACACATGCATGTGTTTGCCAGCACGGAGAGTAATGTATCGGGGCCATGTACCTGTAGGCAAGGAGAAATAGAGCAGAGCAGGTCCCAGGGAGATCTTTCCCATCTCCTCACTGGCAATGCTATGTGCCCTAGGTGATTAGGGTGTGCCCAGGCACACCCAGCACACCCTGTGCGCACGCCTATGTCACCGCCACATCCACCACCACCTCAACCTCCCTCCTACTCCATATGGGCCTCGTCCTTCAGAGATGAAGAAGAACATTGTTTTATTTTTCTGTTTTTTTTTGTTGTTTTAAGTTATTTCCCTATCCACATTTGTTTGCAGAGCACTTGCCATGCTCTTAATTATGTTTTGCTGCCATTTGCAGCACTCTAGCCCTTTCCTTTGGTGTTTTAGAGCCATTTTAGTGCCTTAAAGTTCGGGTCCCCATTGACTTCAATGGGGTTCGGTGTCCGGGAAAAGTTCGGTAAAAGTCCGGGACACGGACCCGGACTTTTTTTTAAAGTTCGGCCGAACCCGTCGAACACGGACATCTAGGTGTCCGCTCAACCCTATACATGAATAAAAAGTCAACAGACCATATGAAAGCAGCCAGCACCTGATCTAGAATCAGAAATACCAGATCTAAATAGCAATATAGAATGGGATTGGTGCAGCGCTAACACAATTGAATCCACAGTCCATACAAATGTTCAAATGGATCAAATACAAAAGTGCAGTAAACAAAAGTTCATCAGAGAGTGCTCCAATAAAGAAGGGAAACTGTCCACCACTTCAAACTTGGAAAAAGCCCCGAGTGCAGGAACCGCCACCAAGATAATAAATGGCCTCTTACCAAATTGCAATGACCCCCATTACAAGGATCAAAGACAGCCTGTGTGATCAAATCAGTGCCCAGATCGACATGTATCGATTCCCAGTGTTCCCTCAGCAGCTCCGACCGGAACAAGTGAACATAAGGAAAAGAGGGACAACTCCAATAGTGAAGTACGTTCACAGGTTTATTCAGTAAAAGCAGAGTGGCAACTCACGTTTGCATGAAGAAATCACAGCATGTCTCAGAGCTATACTCTCAGAAACTTTGTTTCCAACCAATAAAATGGCCGCCGTGTCTCCTTGCTGGCCTCAGCACGACGAACTGCAGGCTCCTCCTCCGACCGGTTTCGTCAACACGTGACTTCCTCAGGGGGTGTGGCCTATAGCAGAACGTCTTTCCTTATATGCTGGGTGAGACAGGGCGGAACTCGCTGCGTCCAATCCGGAGCCAGCAGGAAGAGGTCATCCCAAACCATCAACAGGAAGGAGACCAACGACCCGGAACCGGATGTGTGACCTTTGAATGTCAACATCCGGAGCTAAACCCGGAATTGGAGACCGCAAACAGTGATAAACCGATCAAATATTAACATGATTGCACAAGAGATATATGTGCCTTATATTTCAAAGGACTTCTAGTGCATATTTGATCTTAAGAAAGAAACCTTATTTAAAAGAGCTTCAAAACGGGGGAAACCTATAGGTAACCAGGGGAGCAGTGCTCTACTCTAGCCGTGCTAGACTTTGCAGGGAAACACCGCCATCTAGCGGCCAGAAACAAAAATTCCCGAGAGTGCTCCAT
Source organism: Pelophylax lessonae (assembly GCF_965119305.1). Lineage (NCBI taxonomy): Eukaryota > Metazoa > Chordata > Amphibia > Anura > Ranidae > Pelophylax > Pelophylax lessonae. Next base: position 262,502,072 of record NC_138774.1, on the reverse strand, counting down.
TACATAACTTACATTGACATGAAGGGAAAATTATAATTGTAACTAAAAATGTGAACTAAATATAATACACAATATGACTGTTTAATAGCATCACAAAAAATATAGAATAAAAACATTTAAAACTATCCCACAAATAAAAACAAAATAAAATTATGATAACCAACAGTGCAGAACATACTGAAAACCCCTTCATCAGGCATTATTGATAAAGGAATTAATATCCCAATCAATATTTAACCCGTGAGGGGCGTAGGTCTTCAACCGATAAATCCAGCTGGTCTCTAGTTGTGAGACACCTCTGGTACGGTTACTACCCCTCCAACTGCCTGAAAATTTATCAATGCCTAAAAAGACAGTGCCTTTGGGGTCATTCCCATGACATTCATCATAGTGTCTAGAGACACTATGTTTTGGGAATGCCTTCAGTATATTCGCCACATGTTCCTGCAACCGCACGTGTAACTTTCGTATCGTCCTACCCACATATTCACGGCCACAAGGGCAACGTAGTAGGTAGACGACGTGCCGTGTGGAACATGTGATGAACGGCTTGATTTTAACATTACGTTGTGTGGCATTGGAAAAGAACGTCTCAACCCTCCTAGACCTACAAGCATTAACCTTGCAGATGGCACAACCTCTACATGGATAAAAACCACCCCTCTCCTGAAAAAAAGAGATGGTCTTAGGTGGATCCACAATGTTGGGGGCCACTTGAAGCCTCAGCGGAGGCACACCCCTAAAAATGACTTTAGGAGCTTCCGGTAGTACAGGGCCCAGGAGGCTGTCGTTCTTTAGGATGTGCCAATGCTTCCTGATCAATTTTTTAACAGAGAAATGCTGAACGGAGTATGATGAAAAAAAGGCAAACTGAAAATCATCATTACTCTCACGTTCTCGTGGTACCAACAGGTCAGCCCTATTACGGGAATCTGCCTGCGTAAGGGCTGTTTCAAGATCCTGTTCTTTATACCCCTTCTCCAAAAACTTGGACTTCAAGGAGCTAGCCTCCCGCAGGAAGTCCGCTCTATTGGAACAGTTCCTCTTGAGTCTGAGGAACTGACTGACAGGAACGGATCTAAGCCACGACACATGGTGGCAACTAGATGTGTCAATAAATCCGTTCCTGTCAGTCTCCTTGAAGAAAGTAGAGGTTTCAAGGGAACTACCAACCACTTTAATTTTAAGATCTAGAAAATGAATTTCAGATCTACTGCATTCGTGCACCAATCTAATTCCTCTGTCATTGTCATTCAGTGCAGAGATGAATGATTCAAGGGACTCAGAGTCACCATCCCATAGGAGGAGGATGTCATCGATGTACCTCCGCCAGAGAACTATCTCTGGTCTCGGAACGTCACCGATGACATCCTCCTCCCATTTGGCCATGAACAGATTGGCCATACTTGGCGCAAACTTCGCGCCTATGGCCACCCCCTTATTTTGTCTGTAATAAGTGCCATTGAACCAGAAGAAATTATGGGCCATAGCATAATCCAACAGGGATAAGATGAATTGACTCTGAAGACCTAACAAAGTGCTCTGACCCAAGAAATACTCAACAGCCTCCCTTCCATGCTGGTGTGATATAACCGTGTAAAGGGATGAAACATCAGCAGTGGCCAAGATGTAGGTGTGCTTCCACTCTATATCCTTAAGTATATTAATGACTTGCATAGAGTCCCTCAAAAATGAGGGGGTCTTGGTCACAAGGGGCTGGAGAAAGAAGTCTATGTATTTACCCACCCGGGAGGTAACCGAATCAATGCCACTAATGAAGTTGACATTCAAAGGTCACACATCTGGTTCCGGGTCGTTGGTCTCCTTCCTGTTGATGGTTTGGGATGACCTCTTCCTGCTGGCTCCGGATTGGACGCAGCGAGTTCCGCCCTGTCTCACCCAGCATATAAGGAAAGACGTTCTGCTATAGGCCACACCCCCTGAGGAAGTCACGTGTTGACGAAACCGGTCGGAGGAGGAGCCTGCAGTTCGTCGTGCTGAGGCCAGCAAGGAGACACGGCGGCCATTTTATTGGTTGGAAACAAAGTTTCTGAGAGTATAGCTCTGAGACATGCTGTGATTTCTTCATGCAAACGTGAGTTGCCACTCTGCTTTTACTGAATAAACCTGTGAACGTACTTCACTATTGGAGTTGTCCCTCTTTTCCTTATGTTCACTTGTTCCGGTCGGAGCTGCTGAGGGAACACTGGGAATCGATACATGTCGATCTGGGCACTGATTTGATCACACAGGCTGTCTTTGATCCTTGTAATGGGGGTCATTGCAATTTGGTAAGAGGCCATTTATTATCTTGGTGGCGGTTCCTGCACTCGGGGCTTTGTAACAAAAGGTTGGGGAAAACAAAAAAAATCACATACTTCAGTGATATACTTTGACTTTGTATTTTACAAGGTCTTGACTTTATGTATTGACTTTATATTATTTTCTGGGTGTAAATTACTTGAGCTTTTTTCAAATATAGTTGGAAAAAATTTTTCAAGAAAATGTCTTTGTTAATTTTTTACCTGTTTTTACCCAATAAAACCTTGGAAATACTAAAGTATAACTATAGTAAAACTAGCCCCTCTCATTAAAGCGCATGTGCTAGTGTGTCTTATAATAGCAGTATTTACCACAGGATGTTTTTTATGATGGGCCTCATAAACGTATTTATGGAACAGTTATTGCTGTCTACCTCCACAATATGCTTAAAGCGTTTGTTACCCTAAGAACAAAAAAAAAAAAATGTCTCCTGTTGCCTTAACCACTTCAATACAGGCCACTTTCACTCCCTTCCTGCCCAGGCCAATTTTCAGCTTTCAGCTGAATGACAATGGCACTTATGGGCACTGATGAGTTGGCTTTGATGAGGAGGCACTAATACGCCGCAGTGATCGGCACTGATAGGTGGCACAGATAGGCGGCACTGATGACCACTGATAGGCGGCACTGATGGGCACTGATAGGCGGCACTGACGGACAGCACTGATGGGCACTGGGTGGCACTGGGGGGCACTGATGGGCTGCACTGATGGGAGGCACTGATGGGCAGCACAAATGATCAGGCACTGATTGGCACTGACTGGCAGCACTATGGGCACTGATGGGCATTGGTTGGGGTGACTTATGGGCACTGTTTTTACTTTACAGTAATCAGGGCACTGATGATCAGTGCCCTGATTACCTGTCCTAGACTCCCTTTTGAGGATGAGCCACTGATTGGCTCTCCTCACTGCACACTCTGACAGTGTGAGGCGAGGAGAGCCGATAAACGGCACTTCCTCATTTACATGTGACCGACTGTGATTGGACACAGCCAATCACAGGAATAAAGACAAATACAAAAATATGTGCAGCGCTAGAGCCACGTCATTGGCTCCTTACCAAGATCAGGGTCACGCCGTATCCTAGGAACATGGCGGGTGCGCGAGAGCAGCCATTCTGGGAAGCCGTCATATGACGTCATCCCAGAACGAGATCCACATCAAAGTTCTGTTCCCTCCTCCACTCTATTCAAAGTAAACCAAATAAAACAAATTTTCTTGTAGTTTTAGTTTAGTTATCTTTTTTTCATTTGTTTAGAAAAAAAAAGCCCAGTGGGGATTTAATAGCACTAAAATAAACCTCTACCTGTCTCAAAAAAAAGATAAAATTTTCAGATGGATACAGTGTTGCATGTACCGCACAATTGTAATTTAGAGTGTGACAGCACTGAAAGCTGAAAATTAGCCTGGGCAAGAAAGGGATGAAAGTGTCCAAAAGGCAAGTGGCTAAAGGATAAGTTTACTTTTTATATATATAAAAACGAATAATAAATAAATGCACATCTTTTCGCAGGTAAGAAAATTAGCATTTTTTTTATTTTTTAATACTAGAGCTTATAAAGCATTGCATCTGCAATTAGCAGATCCTGGGTGAAATGCCAGGATCCTGCACACACTCAGTACACTGTCTGCCCGTACCTCCAGATATAACATCACAGGGGTGAAGTGACTCTCAACCTATAAGTAAGGAGGGGAGGGGGGCCAACTTTCAGACATCCACAATGAGGTAGGGGGCGAAGAGGAAGCCACAATCTTTCCCTTCAGGTTTCATACAGTCTTAGGTCACTGAAAGCAGGGAGAGTAGTCAAGGTCCAGACAAGAAATGGAACAAGTGGTGCAAGCTGTTAGCACTACATAAAAACGATAGTCCATATAATAGCACATCAAGGCTATGATAAAGTCATAAGGTGAGATGAGGAAATAGTCTGAATGCTCAGGGCCAGCCTGTTGGGGAGCAGAAGCGATCTCCAAACATGCAACAAACAAAAGAGAAAACAGGCACCCCTGAGTTAAGACTGCGATTTAATATGGCAAACAAGTAATAAAAACTTACATCAAGGTAAGTATAAGCAGACAAGATGGGTCCTTCCGGTGTCCGTGTGGAGGCTGGGGCTTGGAGTCATCACTGTGGGTCTGTAATCATCTCCTCTCTTCCTCTTCCTGTCCAGCAGGACGTGGAGGGTGTCACAGCAGTGAGATGGAGGCTTGGACAGCAGGGTGAAACCGCAGTGAGATGGAGGCTTGGGCCGCACGGTGGCCGTGATGCTTGTCCACAGGATCTTCCGGCGTAATGACTGACGTGTTTCCGAGCATGTGCACTGTGGTGGGAAACCAGAATGCGCTCCTTTTTCAAAGTCGGTGTAGTCAAGGTCAGCTACCCATTATTTCAAATGATTGAATACCTTAAACATCCCTCTTAAACCTATCACCAATCAACATACCTGATTTCCAAAGTAGAAACAATAAGGAGAAAGACCACTCAAGATTGAACCTCAAATAGTGAGGGGAGACTACAGGTGTTAAGGTCCAAGGGGATACACCTGACAGAAATAAGCAAGAAAGCAAAAAAAATATTTCTCTTATTCATTGACGGACACAGCTCCATATCTTCGCTGACTCTTAGGTTATGCTGCTCTCATTAGGAGTAAGACACTAGACAGAAAGGAGTTAAAGCTTGACTAAGCCCATAGGGCAGTCCCAGGGGGTATACTCCCACTTCCTGCTCTAATTTGTCAGTTTTTTTCTGCCTATTCGGAAGTAAAGACCTAGTTCCCTGTTGGGATCTTTGGCCCCAGCATTTTTTCCTTTTTAAACTGAACTTTTTTCCTTTTGTTGTTTTCTTTCTACAATCAAGTCTGTTCCAGTGAGAACTACAATCAACTGCCGGACTGGGTGACGCACTGGAAATGGATATCCTAGATCCTTACGGTCCCTCCAGTCTGGCCAGCGAGCACATGCAGACTGTAGCTAAGCACCAGGTCGGCCGCAACATGCATTGCAACTGCCTAGGGGGCAGTGCGATGCACAATTTATTGCATTGCCCCTTTTTTTTTTTTTTTTTGTACTAACTTCATGTGCACGTTTTGCTGGCTGGAAGCTGACGAGTGGGAAATTTGAGTGGGGAGTGAAAAACAGTTTTGCTTCTGACTGCTGGCGATTGCTTGAGGTTGCAGTTGTTTAATTTTCTTTGCTAGCAAATAGAAGCTTTTTAAACAACTTTTCTGTGAATTTTTAAATAGCATTTGTTTTCCTTTCCTTCCTTCAGTCTGCTAATTAAGGGGAGTGGTTAATTGGTCACAGGTTTTTCGGGTGCTATATAACTTTTACTATAATTCACTCTGAGCTTTCTGATCCTTGAGTTGCCCACCTTTTTGCTTGCTGGAACTTTGGAAAGTGGAGTTAAAATACAGAGTTTATAACCGGAGTCATCTAATCTGTAGGTAACATCTAAAATTTTCTATTAGTAATATTAATATTGTAACTAGGATATAGAGTGCTAGCAAGGTTAACCACTTCCCACCCGCCCTAGTGGCGATTGACGTCGGGAAAGTGGTTGCATTATCCTGACCGGATGTCGTATGACGGCGGCAGGATAATGCGCTCTGCTGGAAAGATAAAAACACTGAACTTTAAGAGAGCACATTTTCCAAGGATGAAGGCTACTCTTTAGGACTTAGACTGGGAGGGAATATTGGCATTGATGAACACAGAATAGAAATGGGAAGTCTTCAAAAAGACTGTATGTCAACACACTGCAAAATATATTCACACTGATCTCTTCTTTCCTGCTGCTGGCACCACTCTGGAGACCCCTAGCTGGGATAAAAGATGGAGTGCAGTTTGTATCACTTTGCATCAGACAGGAGCCAGCACTACAGAGGAGGCTCTTGCTCCCTACTACAGCTCCAACTCTACAAGTAGTCCCTCTGCATTGCACTCTGATGCTCTGGGATGGTGAGTCATCAAACCCAGACCGTAATCTACCAGTCACTTGGCCAAAATCTACTGGTAGATCACAATCTACAAGTTGCTGACCCCCGATGTAGACCATTTACAAAATAATCTAGAGTGGGTGACTGGGGACAAAGAGAAGGCAAATTTATTAAATACCTTTTTCAGCTCTGTGTATACAAAGGAGCACGGGGGAGCTCATGCCCATATTGGGCATGATATTGACACAGCCCCCAAATGATCCCCAATGGCTAAAATTGATATGGTCCAGAAATATTTAGACAAAATAAAGGTGAATAAAGCACCTGGACCAGATGGTGTCCTAAAAAAAAAGAGCTCTGTCATTTCAAAGCCATTGTTTCTAAGTGTTAGGATCTTTTTAATGACTGGAATGGTCCCATTGGATTGGCGTAATGCAAATATGGTGCCTTTTTTTTTTTTAAAAGGGATCAAAGCCTTTACCAAGTAACTATACACCTGTTAGTTTAACTTCTATAGTTGTATAGTAAATAAAAAAACACAGATGAGTTCTTGCAGGAAAAAAATATTTTAAGCAACAGACAGCATGTATTCACGAAAGACAGAAGTTGTCAAACAAATCTGACTTTTTATGAGGAGGTAAGTAAAACCTTAGACAAAGGAAAAGCTGTGAACGTGGTATACTTAGATTTTGCAATAGCATTTGACACAGTTCCCCACACGACTAATGTGTAAGGTAAAATCTAGAGGCTTGGAAAGATCAGTTTATAAATGGATAGAAAACTGGTTAAAAGACCAAATTCAGAGAGTAATCATTAAAGATTCATACTCTGAATGGTCTAGGGCTGTCAGTAATGTACGCCATGGTTGACGGTTAGGACCCTTGCTTTTTAGTATATTTATAAATTATATAGGGTCTGGGATTAAAAGTAATAATTCAGTGTTTGCAGATGACACCAAGCTATGCAGTGGGATACTGGCTTTAGAGAATGTCTCAAATATACAAACAGACCTCAATGCACTGTTTAAATGGGCAAATATGTGGCAAATGAGGTTTAATGTTAATAAAAGTACAGTTATGCACTTTGGGGCTAAGAATATGCATGCACCATACATACTAGGGGGAGTACAACTGAGGGAATCAATGATGAAGGATCTGGGTGTTCTAGTGGGTCACAAGCCTAATAATAGCATGTAATAATAGCATGTAATAGTAAAAGTACAATTTTAGTCTTTGCAGATGAAACCAAGCTTTGCAGTGGAATAACTTCCTTACAGGATGTCTCCAACTTACAAGCTGACCTCAATGCACTGTTTCATTGGGCAACTATGTGTCAAATGAGGTTTAATGTTGGTAAATGTAAAGGTATGCACTTAAAAAATCATTAGTAAGACCTCATCTGGAATATGCAGTTCAGTTTTGGGCACCAGTTCTTAAAAAGGATATCGGGGAATTAGAGAAAGTGCAGAGAAGGGCAACCAAACTGATAAGACGCATGGAGGAGCTCAGCTATGAGGAAAGATTAGAGGAACTGAATTTATTCTCTCTTGAGAAGAGGAGATTAAGGGGGGGATATGATCAACATGTATAAATACATAAGGGGTCCATATGGTGAACTTGGTATTGAGTTATTCACTTTAAAGTCAACACAGAGGACAAGGGGGAACTCTTTATGTCTAGAGGAAAACAGATTTCGTCTCCAAATACGGAAAGATTTCTTCACCATAAGAGCTGTGAAAATGTGGAATAGACTCCCTCCAGAGGGGGTTCTGGCTAGCTCACTAGATTTCTTTAAAAAAGGCCTGGATTCTTTCCTAGGTTTACATAATATAAATGGGAACTAATATTTATAGGTAAAATTGATCCAGGGAATATCTGATTGCCTCTCGGGAAGGAATTTTTTTCCCCTGCTGTAGCAAATTGGATCATGTTCTGCTGGGGGTTTTTTGCCTTTCTCTGGATCAAGTGCGGGTATAGGATTGTATATATGGGATTGTATGGTTGGGTTTTCTTTACTGTTTTTTTTTTTTTTATTGGTTGAGCCAGATGGACTTGTGTCTTTTTTCAACTTTACTAACTATGTAACTAATGCCAAGCTGCAGCTTCCAAAGCCAGCCAAATCTTTTCTTGCATTAAGAGTGGTATAGACTGCAGAGAGAAAGAGATATCATTTTACCCTGTACAAATTATTAGTAAGACCTCATCTGGAATATGCACATCAGTTTTGGGCACCAATTCACAAAAAGGATATCTAGGAACTAAAGAGCGCAGAGAAGGGCAAACTAAACTGATAAGAGGTATAGAGGAGCTCAGCTATGAGGAAATATTAGAGGAACTGAATTTATTCTCTCTTGAGAAGAGGAGATTAAGGTGAGATATGATCAACATGTATAAATACATAAGGGGTCCATATAGTGAGCTTGCTGTTGAGTTATTCACTTTAAGGTCATCACAGAGGACAAAGGGCACTCTTTACGTCTGGAGGAAAAGAGATTTAATCTCCAAATACAGAAAGGCTTCTTCACAGTAAGAGTTGTGAAAATGTGGAATAGACTTCCTCAAGAGCTGGTTCTGTCCAGCTCAGTAGATTGCTTTAAAAAATGCCTGTATTCTTTCCCAAGTGTACATAATATAACTGGATACTAACATTTGAACTATATATATTAGAAAAATGCCAAGCCTGAATGCCAGTAGACCCAACAAGCCCACACCACATCCCTGTAGTATAACAGCAAAAAGAAAAGTGGGGTAAACCACAGCCCATGGACTCCGTGTAAGCCCCAAAGAGACCGTTGGACGGGGAGTGGTAAGCCCGAAGGTGGGATTTTAAAGGTGAGGCTTGTTGGGTGTATAATAGATAAACAATGAAATCGACCAAAAAGTAGTAAAATATACAAATTTTATTAATTACAATATCATCATAAAAACAAATCACAGTAAGTGATAATAATTCAGTGCATGTAGATACATAATATACAAGGAACCATAGTTGTGTGAGTGGGGCCACTTATGTCCGACATGTCTCGCCAGCAGGCTTCCTCTGGGACATTACAAGCTGGTGACCTCAACACAGGTTCAAAAAATGTATCCTAAAAATTGCACATGCATCCGTATACCAGGGACCCCTGCCGTGTAGCCAAAGGTGGGTAGAACACCCTGGACAAAAAAGTCCAACCAGGTATATCTTCCCTGAATTGATAGGAACCGGACCGGGCAGTGTCGACTCACAGAATATCTGTCAGCTACGGTCCCGTTCACTTCATCCACTGCAATGACATTGGAGTGTGATTTGGGTCAGTGCGCTGCAATAAAATGTGACATGTCTGCATTTCAGCGCAGCGCTAGGCTGCTTTGCAGCTCACTTGAGACACATAGGAAACAAGTGTTTCCTTTGTGTCCCTGCGGTCACAGACATTTTACAATGCGATAAAATGTATGTCACCACATATAGTGTGAATTGACCCTTATTGTAAAGTGGCTGGAGGGAGTGCCAAGGCATGTTGGATACTTTTCTGGTTTTCAAGCAAATGGGCATGTCTGTCTTTATGCCTATTGACCCACTCCCAAATACCTGAATTGGCTAGTCTCACACATACTTGATTTAAGTATCTGGGTATTCAAATATCCTTCAATCCTGCAGAGTATATTACTTTAAACTGGAGCATGTTGTTGGTAGATACTACAAAAATTTTACAATCCTGGTCTAAATTGCATTTAGCTATCATAAAAAAAATAGTTGTTGAAAATAATTTTCATGCCTAAACTGTTGCAGAGTATGTGCTGCAGAATTCTTCTATTTGGTTTACAAATAAATCTTTGTTAAACTTGAATTAATGTTTAATAAATCCATTCAGCATTGAAGTATTTTGCTATCCTGCAAGCAGAGTTTTATATTTCTACCAGATCTTTTAATAGATGCTTACAACTCGGTCCATTCAGTTCTCAGTACATAAAACCGAATGCAAACGTCATGCAAATCTCATAAACCCATATGTCCTCTTACAGTCGCCGCCCATACATATTAGCCTTCACTAGTGGGTAATGGCGCCCTCTGCAGGAGCAAGCTAGGCAGGTTAATAGGTTATTAAAAACTTTTATACCTAGACACACCTCTAGGGGGCCATCCCTCAGCCATTATCCTGAACCAGATATCACTGTTCCTCAGTTTTATGCTGCCTAGCATCAGGAGTAGGCTAGCTTTTTCCTGGCCGGGACCTAGCTTCTCGGTTTTCTATGTTTTTTTTCACCAATCTATGTGTTTTTCTTCTGAAAATAGATTTTTATTTCTCTCACTATTAGGGTTGAGCGGACACCTAGATGTCCGTGTTCGACGGGTTCGGCCGAACTTTAAAAAAAAGTCCGGGTCCGTGTCCCGGACTTTTACCGAACTTTTCCCGGACACCGAACCCCATTGAAGTCAATGGGGACCCGAACTTTAAGGCACTAAAATGGCTCTAAAACACCAAAGGAAAGGGCTAGAGTGCTGCAAATGGCAGCAAAACGTAATTAAGAGCATGGCAAGTGCTCTGCAAACAAATGTGGATAGGGAAATAACTTAAAACAACAAAAAAAAACAGAAAAATAAAACAATGTTCTTCTTCATCTCTGAAGGACGAGGCCCATATGGAGTAGGAGGGAGGTTGAGGTGGTGGTGGATGTGGCGGTGACATAGGCGTGCGCACAGGGTGTGCTGGGTGTGCCTGGGCACACCCTAATCACCTAGGGCACATAGCATTGCCAGTGAGGAGATGGGAAAGATCTCCCTGGGACCTGCTCTGCTCTATTTCTCCTTGCCTACAGGTACATGGCCCCGATACATTACTCTCCCTGCTGGCAAACACATGCATGTGTATTTCAACTTTGGGGTGCACACCTTAATGCAATAGGCTGCGCACACCTATGGGCGGTGTAGGTGGAAGCGGCGGTGGAGGAGGACCAGGGCCGGATTAACAGCATCATGGGCTTGGTGCTGAGGATTTTGAAGGGCCTTAGGGCCGTGCCTTGCCATGCACCCAGAGGAGGAAGGGTGCAGCCATGCATGCCTAATTCAACATGGGATGCTGTCTCTGAAGCCCATAAACACATCCATGCATCGCCAACTGTCCCTCCTTGTCCGGCCTTCACGCTGTGTGGGGAGGTTCTGAGGGTGCTGCCTGGGGAAGCGAGCATAGAAGCCAGACTTCTGTGTTTACAAGTGACAGAAGAGCGGTAACAGTGAATATGGCCAACCCGGGGCCTATATAAAAGGTAGGGGCCTGGAGCTGCAGCTCCAATAGACCCTACATTAATCTGGCCCTGAGGAGGAGGACGAGGTAGCCAACACTGCTTCTTTTCACAAATTTTAAATGAGGGTACACCCCAAAAGAGTGAGAAAGAGCAAAAATGGAACAATGGGTGGGTAAGGTCGGTATCCATTGCTATTCTGCATAAGGTACGGAAAAGTCCCGTGGGATCCATGCCTGGTTCATTTTAATGAACGTGAGCTTGTCCACATTGTCTCTGGACAGGCGGCTGCGCTTGTCTGTTATAACGCCCCCAGCCGTGCTAAATACCCGTTCAGATAATACACTGGCTGCAGGGCACGCCAGCACCTCCAAGGCGTAAAGGGCAAGCTCAGGCCATGTGCCCAATTTGGAGACCCAGAAGTTGAAGGGGGCAGACCCGTCATTCACTACATGTAGGCGTGTGCACACATACTGCTCCACCATGTTGGTAAAATGCTGCCTCCTGCTAAGACGTTCCATCTGAGCTGCTGGTGCTGCTGTTTGTTGTGGCGTGCTGACAAAGCTTTTCCACATTTCGGCCATGCTAACCCTGCCTTCTGAGGTGCTGGCGGTGCCCTGGTTGCGTTGGCGACCTCCTCCTCCTCCTCCTCTGCCTTGTGCTTCCACTGTGGCCCCGCTGTCAGATGGGAATGCCAGCAGCATGGCGTCTACCAGCGTGCGCTTGTACTCGCGCATCTTGCGATCGCGCTCCAGTGAGTGAATTAAGGACGGTACGTTGTCCTTGTAACGGGGATCCAGCAGCGTGGCCACCCAGTAATCAGCACAAGTTAGAATGTGGGCAACTCGGCGGTCGTTGTGGAGACACTGCAGCATGTAATCGCTCATGTGTGCCAGGCTGCCCAGAGGCAACGAAAGGCTGTCCTCTGTGGGAGGTGTATGGTCCGTGTCCTCTATATCCCCCCAGCCACGCACCAGTGATGGCCATGAGCTGGCCTGGGTGCCACCCTGCTGTGAACATGGTTCCATCTCCTCCTCCAGCTCCTCCTCCTCCTCATCCTCCTCATCCTCCAGAACTGTGCCCCTGCTGGACAATTGCGTCCCTGGCGTTTGCGTGTGCAGGAACCCACCCTCGGAGCCCCTTGCGAATGACTGCCCTGAAAGCCTTGGAAATGTTACCTCTTCATCCTCCTCCTCCTCCTCATCCTGTGCCACATCCTCTTCCATCATCGCCCGAATTGTTTTTTCAAGGAGGCATAGAAGTGGGATAGTTAAGCTGAGAACGGCGTCATTGCCACTGGCCATGTTGGTGGAGTACTCAAAACAGCGCAACAAGGCACACAGGTCTCGCATGGAGGCCCAGTTATTGGTGGTGAAGTGGTGCTGTTCCGCAGAGCGACTCACGCGTGCGTGCTGCAGCTGAAACTCCACTATGGCCTGCTGCTGCTCGCACAGTCTTTCCAGCATGTGCAAGGTGGAGTTCCACCTTGTGGGCACGTCACATATGAGGCGGTGAGCGGGAAGGCCGAAGTTACGCTGCAGCGCTGCCAGGCGAGCAGCAGCAGGGTGAGAACGCCGAAAGTGCGCACAAACGGCCCGCACTTTCTGCAGCAGCTCTGACATATCGGGGTAGTTTTTAAGGAACCTCTGCACCACCAAATTCAGCACATGCGCCAGGCAAGGGATGTGCGTCAAACCGGCTAGGCCCAGAGCTGCTATGAGATTTCGCCCGTTATCGCACACCACCAGGCCGGGCTTGAGGCTCGCTGGCAGCAACCACTCATTTGTCTGCTGTTCCATGCTCCTCCACAACTCCTGCGCGGTGTGTGGTTTGTCCCCCAAACAGGCAAGTTGTAAAACTGCCTGCTGTCGTTTACCCCTGGCCGTGCTGAAGTTGGTGGTGAAGGTGTTACGCTGTCCGGATGAGGAGGCGGTAGAGGATGAGGAAGCGGAGTAGGAGGAGTTAGGAACAGGAGGCAAACTGAAGCGCCCTGCAATCCTCGGTGGTGGAAGGACATGCGCCAAATTGCTATCCGCCTCAGGCCCATCCGCCACTGCATTTACCCAGTGTGCCGTTAGGGAGATATAACGCCCCTGACCGTGCTTACTGGTCCACGTATCCGTAGTTAGGTGGACCTTGGCACAGATGGCGTTGCGCAGTGCACACCTGATTTTTTCCCCCACTTGGTTGTGCAGGGAAGGGATGGCTTGCCTGGAAAAGTAGTGGCGGCTGGGCACGACGTACTGTGGGACAGCCACCGACATAAGGTTTTTAAAACTGTGCGTCTCCACCAGACGGAATGACAGCATTTCAAAGGCCAATAATTTTGAAATGCTGGCATTCAGGGCCAGGGATCGCGGGTGGGTAGGGGGGTACTTCCTCTTCCTCTCAAGTGTTTGGGAGATGGAAAGCTGAACGCTTCCACGGGACATTGTGGAGATGGTTGTTGGTGACCCAGGTGGTGGTGTTGCTGACAGATCGTCTGTTTGCGGGGTGGCAGGTGCCGGTATCACTACAGATGTGGCTGGAGCGGCCGAGACTGCAGCAGAAGAGGAAGCAGGATGAGCCAGAGACGTTTCTTGGTTTTGAAGGTGTGTACTCCACTGCAGCTCGTGCTTTGCACTTAGATGCCTGATCATGCAGGTTGTGCTCAGGTTGAGAAGGTTCATGCCTCGCTTCAAGCTCTGATTGCACAGGGTGCAAACCACTCGTGTCCTGTCATCAGCACATTTTCTAAAGAACTTCCACGCTAGAGAACTCCTTTGAGCTGACTTTGGTGCGCTCGTTCCCTTGCTGCGTTGGGCAGTAGCGGGCGTAGTGTCTAGGGCACGGCCGCTCCGCTTCTGCACCCTGCTCCCTCTTCTGCTGTGCTGGTGGCTCTGTGCGACCACCGCCTCTTCCTCCAAACTACTCAGTTCACCTGCATGACGTTCATTCCATGTGGGGTCGAGGACCTCATCGTCCTCCACATCATCTTCCACCCAGTCTTCACCCCTGCCCTCCTTGTCGGTCTCCACAATGCTGAACGCCGCAGCAGTTGGCACCTGCGTTTCGTCATCATCGGAGACGTGCTGCGATGATCCTTGCATGTACTCATCTTGAGGAATAAGTGGTTGGGCATCGCTGCACTCAATCTCTTCCACTTCTGGGGCAGGGCTAGGTGGATGGCCCTGGGAAACCCTGCTGACAGAGTCCTCAAAAAGAATAAGAGACTGCTGTATGGCTTGGGGCTCAGACTGCTGGCCTGATTTGCAAGGGGGTGAGGTGAAAGACGGTTGGACATTGGCTGCAGGTGCCAACTCTGACCTTTCTGCAGTAGACTGGGTGGGAGACAATGTGAAGGAACTGGAGGCACTGTCAGCAGCAAACCAATCTACTATCGCCTCAACTTGTTCTGGCCTCATCACTTCTAGGGGCGTTTGATGCCCTACCAAATACTGATGCAGGTTCTGTCGCCTACTCACACTTGAGGAAGGTGTTTCACTTGTGCGTGTAGCTGGCACAGATCGACCATGTCCTCTCCTTGCAACAGGAGCTCTACCAGCAGCACCACGACCCAGGCCACGGCCCTTATTTGACGGTCTCCTCATATTTCTGTAATTTAAGATCTTGCCCTAGAAAGGTTTTTATTGAATAGCGGAATAGAAAATATGATCCAAAAAAAGTGTATGTATATCACACGTACACAACCACACTAGGCCCCAATTACTATTGTTTGTACCCCTAAAAGGCTAGATGAGGAGTAGGGGGAGTATGGAACAGGCAGCACCCTCAAACCTTCAGAAGTATGAGATGAACCCCAACAACTTGGAAAGGTGGATCTCTCTCACACGTACCGACACAGACTATCCCGCAATTCAATTGATCCTCAAAGGTTTTTATTGAATAGCGGAATAGGAAATATGATCAAAAAAAGTGTATGTATCTCGCACGTACACAACCACACTAGGCCCCAATTACTATTGTTTGTACCCCTAAAAGGCTAGATGAGGAGTAGGGGGGGTATGGAACAGGCAGCACCCTCAAACCTTCAGAAGTATGAGATGAACCCCAACAACTTGGAAAGGTGGATCTCTCTCACACGTACCGACACAGACTATCCCGCAATTCAATTGATCCTCAAAGGTTTTTATTGAATAGCGGAATAGGAAATATGATCAAAAAAAGTGTATGTATCTCGCACGTACACAACCACACTAGGCCCCAATTACTATTGTTTGTACCCCTAAAAGGCTAGATGAGGAGTAGGGGGGGTATGGAACAGGCAGCACCCTCAAACCTTCAGAAGTATGAGATGAACCCCAACAACTTGGAAAGGTGGATCTCTCTCACACGTACCGACACAGACTATCCCGCAATTCAATTGATCCTCAAAGGTTTTTATTGAATAGCGGAATAGGAAATATGATCAAAAAAAGTGTATGTATCTCGCACGTACACAACCACACTAGGCCCCAATTACTATTGTTTGTACCCCTAAAAGGCTAGATGAGGAGTAGGGGGAGTATGGAACAGGCAGCACCCTCAAACCTTCAGAAGTATGAGATGAACCCCAACAACTTGGAAAGGTGGATCTCTCTCACACGTACCGACACAGACTATCCCGCAATTCAATTGATCCTCAAAGGTTTTTATTGAATAGCGGAATAGGAAATATGATCAAAAAAAGTGTATGTATCTCGCACGTACACAACCACACTAGGCCCCAATTACTATTGTTTGTACCCCTAAAAGGCTAGATGAGGAGTAGGGGGGGTATGGAACAGGCAGCACCCTCAAACCTTCAGAAGTATGAGATGAACCCCAACAACTTGGAAAGGTGGATCTCTCTCACACGTACCGACACAGACTATCCCGCAATTCAATTGATCCTCAAAGGTTTTTATTGAATAGCGGAATAGGAAATATGATCAAAAAAAGTGTATGTATCTCGCACGTACACAACCACACTAGGCCCCAATTACTATTGTTTGTACCCCTAAAAGGCTAGATGAGGAGTAGGGGGAGTATGGAACAGGCAGCACCCTCAAACCTTCAGAAGTATGAGATGAACCCCAACAACTTGGAAAGGTGGATCTCTCTCACACGTACCAACACAGACTATCCCCCAATTTAACTGATCCCCAAAGGTTTTTGATTAAATAGCGGAATAGAAAATATGATCCCAAAAAAGTGTATGTATATCACACGTACACAACCACACTAGGCCCCAATTACTATTGTTTGTACCCCTAAAAGGCTAGGAGTAGGGGGAGTATGGAACAGGCAGCACCCTCAAACCTTCAGAAGTATGAGATGAACCCCAACAACTTGGAAAGGTGGATCTCTCTCACACGTACCAACACAGACTATCCCCCAATTTAACTGATCCCCAAAGGTTTTTGATTAAATAGCGGAATAGAAAATATGATCCCAAAAAAGTGTATGTATATCACACGTACACAACCACACTAGGCCCCAATTACTATTGTTTGTACCCCTAAAAGGCTAGGAGTAGGGGGAGTATGGAACAGGCAGCACCCTCAAACCTTCAGAAGTATGAGATGAACCCCAACAACTTGGAAAGGTGGATCTCTCTCACACGTACCAACACAGACTATCCCCCAATTTAACTGATCCCCAAAGGTTTTTGATTAAATAGCGGAATAGAAAATATGATCCCAAAAAAGTGTATGTATATCACACGTACACAACCACACTAGGCCCCAATTACTATTGTTTGTACCCCTAAAAGGCTAGGAGTAGGGGGAGTATGGAACAGGCAGCACCCTCAAACCTTCAGAAGTATGAGATGAACCCCAACAACTTGGAAAGGTGGATCTCTCTCACACGTACCAACACAGACTATCCCCCAATTTAACTGATCCCCAGAGGTTTTTGATTAAATAGCGGAATAGAAAATATGATCCCAAAAAAGTGTATGTATATCACACGTACACAACCACACTAGGCCCCAATTACTATTGTTTGTACCCCTAAAAGGCTAGGAGTAGGGGGAGTATGGAACAGGCAGCACCCTCAAACCTTCAGAAGTATGAGATGAACCCCAACAACTTGGAAAGGTGGATCTCTCTCACACGTACCAACACAGACTATCCCCCAATTTAACTGATCCCCAAAGGTTTTTGATTAAATAGCGGAATAGAAAATATGATCCCAAAAAAGTGTATGTATATCACACGTACACAACCACACTAGGCCCCAATTACTATTGTTTGTACCCCTAAAAGGCTAGGAGTAGGGGGAGTATGGAACAGGCAGCACCCTCAAACCTTCAGAAGTATGAGATGAACCCCAACAACTTGGAAAGGTGGATCTCTCTCACACGTACCAACACAGACTATCCCCCAATTTAACTGATCCCCAAAGGTTTTTGATTAAATAGCGGAATAGAAAATATGATCCCAAAAAAGTGTATGTATATCACACGTACACAACCACACTAGGCCCCAATTACTATTGTTTGTACCCCTAAAAGGCTAGGAGTAGGGGGAGTATGGAACAGGCAGCACCCTCAAACCTTCAGAAGTATGAGATGAACCCCAACAACTTGGAAAGGTGGATCTCTCTCACACGTACCAACACAGACTATCCCCCAATTTAACTGATCCCCAAAGGTTTTTGATTAAATAGCGGAATAGAAAATATGATCCCAAAAAAGTGTATGTATATCACACGTACACAACCACACTAGGCCCCAATTACTATTGTTTGTACCCCTAAAAGGCTAGGAGTAGGGGGAGTATGGAACAGGCAGCACCCTCAAACCTTCAGAAGTATGAGATGAACCCCAACAACTTGGAAAGGTGGATCTCTCTCACACGTACCAACACAGACTATCCCCCAATTTAACTGATCCCCAAAGGTTTTTGATTAAATAGCGGAATAGAAAATATGATCCCAAAAAAGTGTATGTATATCACACGTACACAACCACACTAGGCCCCAATTACTATTGTTTGTACCCCTAAAAGGCTAGGAGTAGGGGGAGTATGGAACAGGCAGCACCCTCAAACCTTCAGAAGTATGAGATGAACCCCAACAACTTGGAAAGGTGGATCTCTCTCACACGTACCAACACAGACTATCCCCCAATTTAACTGATCCCCAAAGGTTTTTGATTAAATAGCGGAATAGAAAATATGATCCCAAAAAAGTGTATGTATATCACACGTACACAACCACACTAGGCCCCAATTACTATTGTTTGTACCCCTAAAAGGCTAGGAGTAGGGGGAGTATGGAACAGGCAGCACCCTCAAACCTTCAGAAGTATGAGATGAACCCCAACAACTTGGAAAGGTGGATCTCTCTCACACGTACCAACACAGACTATCCCCCAATTTAACTGATCCCCAAAGGTTTTTGATTAAATAGCGGAATAGAAAATATGATCCCAAAAAAGTGTATGTATATCACACGTACACAACCACACTAGGCCCCAATTACTATTGTTTGTACCCCTAAAAGGCTAGGAGTAGGGGGAGTATGGAACAGGCAGCACCCTCAAACCTTCAGAAGTATGAGATGAACCCCAACAACTTGGAAAGGTGGATCTCTCTCACACGTACCAACACAGACTATCCCCCAATTTAACTGATCCCCAAAGGTTTTTGATTAAATAGCGGAATAGAAAATATGATCCCAAAAAAGTGTATGTATATCACACGTACACAACCACACTAGGCCCCAATTACTATTGTTTGTACCCCTAAAAGGCTAGATGAGGAGTAGGGGGAGTATGGAACAGGCAGCACCCTCAAACCTTCAGTATGAGATTGTGTTCACTGTACCCCACAAAGATTGAGTTCACTGCACCCCACAATGATTGTGTTCACTGCACCCCACAAAGATTGTGTTCACTGCACCTCACAAAGATTGTGTTCACTGTACCCCCCAAAGATTGTGTTCACTGCACCCCACAAAGATTCTGTTCACTGTACCCCACAAAGATTGTGTTCACTGCACCCCAAAAAGATTGTGTTCACTGCACCCCAAAAAGGATGTTGTTCACTGCACCCCAAAAAGGATGTTGTTCACTCCACCCCAAAAAGATTGTGTTCACTGCACCCCACAAAGATTGTGTTCACTGCACCCCAAAAAGATTGTGTTCACTGCACCCCAAAAATGATTTTGTTCACTGCACCCCAAAAAGGATTTTGTTCACTGCACCCCAAAAAGGATGTTGTTCACTCCACCCCAAAAAGATTGTGTTCACTGCACCCCAAAAAGATTGTGTTCACTGCACCCCACAAAGGATTTTGTTCACTGCACCCCAAAAAGATTGTGTTCACTGCACCCCAAAAAGGATGTTGTTCACTGCACCCCAAAAAGGATTTTGTTCACTGCACCCCAAAAAGATTGTGTTCACTGCACCCCACAAAGGATTTTGTTCACTGCACCCCACAAAGATTGTGTTCACTGCACACCAAAAAGGATTGTGTTCACTGCACCCCAAAAAGATTTTGTTCACTGCACCCCAAAAAGATTGTGTTCACTGCAGCCCAAAAAGATTGTGTTCACTGCAGCCCAAAAAGATTGTGTTCACTGCAGCCCAAAAAGATTGTGTTCACTGCAGCCCAAAAAGATTGTGTTCACTGCAGCTCACACACAGAAAAATGGATGTGGATCACTGACACCTGCCTATCTCCAATCCCACACCACACAGCAATATCGATTGTAGTTTGTAGAACACAGTTTCCCTAAAATTCAGCAGACTCTGTCCCTAACAGGATTGAGAAGAGATCGTAGATCAGGATTGAGTGCAGATTCACCCCACCCCCCACACAGCAATATCGATTGTAGTTTGTAGAACACAGTTTCCCTAAAATTCAGCAGACTCTGTCCCTAACAGGATTGAGAAGAGATCGTAGATCAGGATTGAGTGCAGATTCACCCCACCCCCCACACAGCAATATCGATTGTAGTTTGTAGAACACAGTTTCCCTAAAATTCAGCAGACTCTGTCCCTAACAGGATTGAGAAGAGATCGTAGATCAGGATTGAGTGCAGATTCACCCCACCCCCCACACAGCAATATCGATTGTAGTTTGTAGAAGACACTGACCCTATATAATTCAGCAGACTCTATCCCTAAAATGCCTACAACTCGCCCTGCCTAAACACTCCGACCTGTCCCTCAATTCTATCCGGACACAAATGGTTTTTTCCTGCCTATCTTTCCCTAATCAGCAGCCAGCACGTTGATGTGTGCTCTGTCCCTGAATCTAAGCAGCATAATGACGCCGCTGCGGCTGCCTCGAACTTATAAAGACTTGGTCACATGCTTCAGACGGCCAATCACAGCTACTGAGACATTTGCAGGCATGGCTGGGATGGCTTAAGGCACACCAGTTAAACGATTGTTGATTGGCTGTTGAAAGCCCGCCATGAAAAGAGCGCCAAAGCATGCAAAACCCGGAAATAAAACGACCGAACACGGATTTTTACCCGAACATACAGTAAAGTGTCCGTGTCCGTGTTCGGGTACAAAAAATCCAATTATTCGGTACGAACACGAATAATACAGTCCGTGTTCGCTCAACACTACTCACTATCTCTAGTTAGTCAGGGACCTTTTCTGGAGGACTACAAGTGACAGCAGAGCTGGGCCTCACACTGGATAATATAGATCCTTATGGAGTCCCAGCCTGCCAACGAGCGTCGCAGGTTACTGGTGCGCCCAGGCTTCGCAATGACAATGCCCTTTGGAATGGGGATGAGCCTGCGAAGGCACCTGAGGGTATCTCGGGAACGCCCGCGTGTTGCTAGCTCCCTCCTTGGCTGACGGCACCCCCACTTAGGGTGGGAGGTCTCCCGTATCAGAGCGGTGCCCGCTTTTCTTGGACTGTTGAGTACTGATACCCCCTTGTCCCTGGGGACGTTTAGGGGGGTTTGTGAGCCCACTCTTAGGGGATGGCAGGGCTGGTGGTCTCTGTGGGATCCCCCTTCTGACCGGCTTGATGTATTTTCCCTTCCTCCCTGGCCCTGCTGAGAGCGCTGTGCGGGGTACTTGTGGTTCCTGGGGGGTGTGGGGGGGCTCCATAGCTGTGAGGGGGTCTCCCTGGGGTCCCCTGTGGTGGCCAGACCGCATGTATATGCTTGCTTTGGTGCTGTTTAGTGCGGGCGCCATTTTGGGTGAGGGCAGGTGACTGAGCTCTGTGTGCGGACAGCAGCCATTTTACATCTGTCCTGGCGCTGATCAGGTGCCATCCTGGCTAAGGTCACACCTATTTAAGGGCAAGTGGCCATCTTCATACAACAAAAGGAATGACCGCACTTCCGATGAGTTTCAAAAAGGAGTGTCTTTATTCCACATCAATCGGCAAATACAGATACACACTGTGAGTGCAGGACAATCGGTGGACGCGTTTCACGACTGGATGTGTCGCTTATTCATCACCAAGTTCACTCTGGATGTGCATCGGCCATATATACACCCCATACATACAGCTGGCAACAATTGGAGTCATCAAACTAGTTGTTCCTCCCCTTGGTCAGCTGTTGGGAATCTATAGCTAGATTGCACAGACAGAGTGATCCCAACAAATCCAAATTTCAAAACACTTGTGCAAAAAACATTTTACATATATAAATGTCAATCAAAATGAATATCCATAGTGGTAAGTGCTCAAGTAAAGAAAAATAGAAAAACATCAATAATAAAAACATATTCAGTGTATGTGTACGTTTATCATATATATAATAAAAAGAGAATATATGTGTATATGAAGTATGAATAAAAAGAATATGTATTAAAGACCTTGTGAATAACCATAAAATAAAAGTGAATTAAAAAGGTATAAAGTGATAATAATATATTGTTGTAAATAATAATAATGATAATAATGTGACGTGTCACAAGAAAATTCTTGATGTTTAAAGAAGCCGTTTAACCGGCCAAGAAGAAACATATATAGTGTATTAAAAAACGGAGCAATATAATTATAAAATATATAAAAAGTATATGAAAAATATAGAGAGCTCCAATCAGTGATTTCTACCCAACAATCATAGATAGAACAATACAGTGATATATCTTTGATGAAAAATTGTATATAAATTGCCGCTTCGATATCTATAGGATACATTTTCTATAAAACATTTACAAATAGTGAAACACTAATAAACCTTGTATAAGAAAAAATCACAAGTGTGTGAATCATATATAGAAAATTATTATTTCCATATATCAATGGATATACATGATTCACAATAAAGAGTATAACATGTATAAAATATAATACGATGCATAGTGACATAGTTTATATTCTTCTTTGGTTGTGTAAACAGCGATAAATAACAATCAATGTAGACACATTGTAGCAACCTGTTGCTGTTTTGAAGAATGTTGCAAATGTCAGTGTGCATCTCCTTTTTCATAGGCAAAATTTCTCATCTGGTGTTAAAACCACAAAACCTCTATTTGGAAGAAAGTTTTACAAAAAAGACGACCAAAAAGAGGGAAGGGGGATTGTTGGGAAAAAGAAAAAACGAAATACAAAACAAGGAAAATCGGGTATAGATAGCTATATGTCAATAGGCTAGATTGGCTAAAATTAGCTCTCCATTTTAATTAATCAGCCATATTTATAGGAGACCCGATATGTTAAAATCGGCCGGTCTATGGGTAAATGTGGGAGTTTATCTCATCTAAATTGGTCTAAGCACTCGAAAGTATTTTGATTATTGTGTTATTTAGTTTTTATTACTATTATAATCTATTTTGTCGCTCTGAATGCTGACCTCATCCACAAATCCCAGAGGCAGGGGAAGGAAGATTTGGGAACGAACCTCCAATGTAGTGTAATAATTATGTATTATAATACTAAAGATCTATGTCAATACAGATCTATATCTATACAGATGATTCCAGCACTCTAGATAGAATATATCTGATATTCCATTGCTTACATGTGCACATCATGTGCAAGCATATAGAGTCTGGAGCTCTATCTGTAATTCTCACAGATCTTGAGAAAAAACTTTGGTGCCTTTTAAGCTCATATATGTATACATTCAGACTAAAATGAAAAAATGAAAAATGGTCTCAAATGTTTATTACAGGGAAAACATTTCCCTATATATTTTTACTGGATGTTTTATGAGTTTTACCAAAGTTTCATTTTATGAAAAATGGTCTCAAATGTTTATTACAGGGAAAATATTCCTTTATATATTTTTACTGGATGTTCTATGAGTTTTATCAAAGTAGGGAAATATTTATGATCATTTTTCTGGATCAATATTATACTAGTATGAATACTAGTATAACTAATAGATATTAGGTATAAAAATGTGTCACGTCCCACTCAAAATTCATACCTTCAGGTAATCTTGTATGGAGTTTAAATATCCAGAAAACTTCGCGTTTGCAAAGTATCTGAAAAATATCTCCTCCTCTTTTGGGTTTTGAGATTTTTTCAATGACTTGAACCATGACCAGGGAAATGTCTCCTTCATGTAGGCCATTAAAGTGACGAGCGACATTGGTTGATTTGAAGCAACGAATGTCACTTAGATGTTCTCTAAATCTATCTTTAAGTCTCCTAGTTGTTCTGCCCACGTATTGGGCCGAACACTTTTTGCAGGTGATTAGATATATAATATAATCAGAATTGCAGTTGAAAAACTTGTCTATTTTATAGATCCTGCCACTAATGGTGGATTGAAAGTGGGGACCTTTTAGAATATGGGGACAGGTGACACAATCCTGTGCCCCACATCTGTAGTTTCCTCTACAGTGCAACCATGTTAGCGATGGGGGGGCCCTTTTGGTTTGATACATACTAGGGGACAATACATTTCCCAAAGTAGCCGCCCTTTTCGCCACAATATTGAAACCCTTTCCCAGAATATCATTACATGCATGGTCTAGATATAAAATGGGTAGATGTTTATTAATTATAGATTTTATGTGGTTAAATTCTAGGCTGTATGGTAATGCCAATGTGACTGAAGATGTAGATTTATCTTTTTTATGTTTCCTTTTTTTTCTAATATTTTTGTCACTAGAGGGACTCTTTGTCGTTTGTACAACATTAGGGTCAAATTCCTGGTTTATGGGAGCAGTAGGGTTAGGTGCAGCGAGTTGCAAAAGATCAATGCGATTTCTCTCAAGGGCCAATCGATAGGCTCTGTCCAACATCCACCTAGGATAGCCTCTCTGGAGAAAGCACTGGTATAGGGAATGTGATTCCTCTTTAAAGGTGTCATTGTCGCTGCAAATCCTTTTAAGCCTCAAAAATTGCCCCACAGGGATTCCTTTTATTGTGTGGAGAGGATGTCCCGACTTTGCATGCAATAGGCTGTTACCTGCCTGGGGCTTTCTATATAGGGAGGAAACGACTCTATCTCCTGCATGACTCAAAGTAATGTCCAGAAATACAATTTTATCTAGACTGGAAACTCCCGTAAAGGAGAGGTTCAAATCATTGTTGTTCAAAAACATCATAAATGATTCAAAATCAATGGATTTATGACTAATGAATAGTAGATCGTCAATATAGCGACGGTACAAAAAAATGCTATCCCTATATGGGTTTCCACCTCCAAAGATGCGGGACCTCTCCCACCAACCCATGTAGAGATTGGCTAGGGAGGGTGAGAACTTGGCTCCCATCGCTGCCCCGCATCTTTGGAGGTAGAACATGTCATCAAAAACAAAATAGTTATGTGTCAATAAATAATCAAGAATTTCTATCAAAAAAGCCTGTAAAGTAGATGACATCTCCGTGTATGTTTCCAAGCTATAGCCAACCGCTTCCAAAGCCAAAGCGTGTGGAATGGAGGAGTACAGACTGGACACGTCACACGTGATCCAGCTGTACTCCTCGGACCATACAAAAGAGTCCATAATTTTTAGCAGATGGTTTGAGTCTTTCAAATAGCTTGGAAGAACTTGCACTATATGTTGGAGTTGTCCATCCATCCATTCTCCTAGTCGTTCGTTAAGGGAGCCAATGCCTGATACAATTGGGCGTCCATGTACTGGATCCAATCCCTTGTGTATCTTTGGCAGGTGGTGAAAAATTGGTGTTATTGGGAACTCTGGGATCATGTTTTCAGATTCCCTGATGGAAAAAGCACCTATGGCTGCCCCTTTTTTAACAAGTTGCTTTAGGACATTTCTAAACTTGTTGGTCGGGTCACTTTTTAGTGGTTGGTATGTATTTGTGTCCATCAGTTGTCTCAAAGCTTCAGCTTTATAGTGTATTTTGTCAAGAACCACTACGGCTCCCCCCTTATCCGCATTTTTGATGATGATGGAATCATCTTCCTGTAATAATTTCAACGATTTCCTTTCATTTATGGACAGATTGTCTGCGTTGATATTTACATGTGTAGATAGGTTAGAAGCCAGCTTAAAAATGTCCTTTTCGACTAGTTTTTGCAACTTATCCATTTCAGCCGATCGGGATTGTATGGGATAGAAAGATGATGGTATGTTCAAATTTACCCGTTGTGTTCCCTCATCCCTATCTGGATATATTGAATGTGATTCATGGATTAGTTCCTCTAGTTCTGACACAGCACATTGTTCACGAAACGATAAAGTTGGAGAATGTATTTGGCTATTGTCGGGAGGATTGGAGTCCAGATCAATTCCTTCAATCATATTATCCTCAGGTTCCACAAAAAAATGTCTCTTTAACGTTAAATTTCGTACGAATTTGTTAATGTGTAATGTAGTATCAAAGGGGTCAAAATGAGTATGGGGACAAAAATTAAGTCCTTTAGATAATAAAGATGTTTCATCTAGAGTGAGACTCCGCTGAGATAAATTTATTACATTATTGAGCATTATTTGTGGTGTGTCCTCAAATTGTATTGACCATTTGACAGATCGCTGGTTTTTCTTCCCTCCTCTCCTTGTTTTGGCTTTCTTGGTGCTTTTTTCTTTTTTGTTGCATTTCTGCCCCTTTTTGGCTCGTTTTTTGACTCATTAAAGGAACCCGGATTTGATCTGGGCGTCTGTGTATAGTCAATAGACGTATCGGACGATGTATAGGCTACTGATGTATCAGTGCCTGTGGCCTCCGGGTCTGAAAAGCTGACTTTTTTCTTTTGATAATGGCGACTCCAAGTGTTCGTCTTTTTCCAAATATACACATTGTTTGTTTCATAGTCAACTTTGTCTCTTAATAGCTTTTCTTTTTTACCACTGATCGTGTTGGTTTCCAATTTATTTATTTTGTCATTTAATTTGAGATCCAAATCCATAAACAAAGGGTTACTTTTTAACGGGGTAATTTCTTCTTGTAGTTTGGAGATTTCATCCTGTAACCTCTTTAGTTCCAATGTTTTCGAGTCTACTATAAGTTTCATAAGTTCAAAGGAACAGGTGGAAAGTGTATCAGTCCACTGCTTTTTTAATTCTTCATTGAAGAGATCGAACGTAGGAAACTTTTTTATTCGTAGACCTCTAGGGATACGCTCCAAATCCAGGTACTCATTGATGGTGGTTTTTTCCCAATAGGCTTTGATTTCTTTCACCATAAGTTTTTCTAATTTGTAGAAGAGTGGTTTTATAGAGACTGAAATGTCCTCCTTTGTTTGCTTTAAGGTAGCATGTGCATTGCTTCTGAGGGGATTTGTATTCAAGTCTCTTAAAGTCCTACTCGTGGATGGTTCTTCCATGTCCATGTATGCAACTCACAGGTGTAGTAATATATCAAAATGCCTTTGTTCTGTGAACAATGATGTATAGGAATATAAACTCCAAATAAATATATCATAAACGACACTCA
This sequence comes from Pelophylax lessonae, assembly GCF_965119305.1. Classification (NCBI taxonomy): domain Eukaryota; kingdom Metazoa; phylum Chordata; class Amphibia; order Anura; family Ranidae; genus Pelophylax; species Pelophylax lessonae. The sequence goes on along the minus strand of NC_138774.1, from coordinate 262,474,845 downwards.
CCGAGCTGGTCTGAAGTCACGGAGGAATAAGCAGAATCCAAACAGGGAAGACCGCTCTAGGTGAGGCTGGAATCAGGTGCAGGTCGGATCCGCAATCCAGGATAGCTTCATACAACAAAAGGAATGACCGCACTTCCGATGAGTTTCAAAAAGGAGTGTCTTTATTCCACATCAATCGGCAAATACAGATACACACTGTGAGTGCAGGACAATCGGTGGACGCGTTTCACGACTGGATGTGTCGCTTATTCATCACCAAGTTCACTCTGGATGTGCATCGGCCATATATACACCCCATACATACAGCTGGCAACAATTGGAGTCATCAAACTAGTTGTTCCTCCCCTTGGTCAGCTGTTGGGAATCTATAGCTAGATTGCACAGACAGAGTGATCCCAACAAATCCAAATTTCAAAACACTTGTGCAAAAAACATTTTACATATATAAATGTCAATCAAAATGAATATCCATAGTGGTAAGTGCTCAAGTAAAGAAAAATAGAAAAACATCAATAATAAAAACATATTCAGTGTATGTGTACGTTTATCATATATATAATAAAAAGAGAATATATGTGTATATGAAGTATGAATAAAAAGAATATGTATTAAAGACCTTGTGAATAACCATAAAATAAAAGTGAATTAAAAAGGTATAAAGTGATAATAATATATTGTTGTAAATAATAATAATGATAATAATGTGACGTGTCACAAGAAAATTCTTGATGTTTAAAGAAGCCGTTTAACCGGCCAAGAAGAAACATATATAGTGTATTAAAAAACGGAGCAATATAATTATAAAATATATAAAAAGTATATGAAAAATATAGAGAGCTCCAATCAGTGATTTCTACCCAACAATCATAGATAGAACAATACAGTGATATATCTTTGATGAAAAATTGTATATAAATTGCCGCTTCGATATCTATAGGATACATTTTCTATAAAACATTTACAAATAGTGAAACACTAATAAACCTTGTATAAGAAAAAATCACAAGTGTGTGAATCATATATAGAAAATTATTATTTCCATATATCAATGGATATACATGATTCACAATAAAGAGTATAACATGTATAAAATATAATACGATGCATAGTGACATAGTTTATATTCTTCTTTGGTTGTATAAACAGCGATAAATAACAATCAATGTAGACACATTGTAGCAACCTGTTGCTGTTTTGAAGAATGTTGCAAATGTCAGTGTGCATCTCCTTTTTCATAGGCAAAATTTCTCATCTGGTGTTAAAACCACAAAACCTCTATTTGGAAGAAAGTTTTACAAAAAAGACGACCAAAAAGAGGGAAGGGGGATTGTTGGGAAAAAGAAAAAACGAAATACAAAACAAGGAAAATCGGGTATAGATAGCTATATGTCAATAGGCTAGATTGGCTAAAATTAGCTCTCCATTTTAATTAATCAGCCATATTTATAGGAGACCCGATATGTTAAAATCGGCCGGTCTATGGGTAAATGTGGGAGTTTATCTCATCTAAATTGGTCTAAGCACTCGAAAGTATTTTGATTATTGTGTTATTTAGTTTTTATTACTATTATAATCTATTTTGTCGCTCTGATTGCTGACCTCATCCACAAATCCCAGAGGCAGGGGAAGGAAGATTTGGGAACGAACCTCCAATGTAGTGTAATAATTATGTATTATAATACTAAAGATCTATGTCAATACAGATCTATATCTATACAGATGATTCCAGCACTCTAGATAGAATATATCTGATATTCCATTGCTTACATGTGCACATCATGTGCAAGCATATGGAGTCCGGAGCTCTATCTGTAATTCTCACAGATCTTAAGAAAAAACTTTGGAATGGGGATGAGCCTGCAAAGGCACCTGAGGGTATCTCGGGAACGCCCGCGTGTTGCTAGCTCCCTCCTTGGCTGACGGCACCCCCACTTAGGGTGGGAGGTCTCCCGTATCAGAGCGGTGCCCGCTTTTCTTGGACTGTTGAGTACTGATACCCCCTTGTCCCTGGGGACGTTTAGGGGGGTTTGTGAGCCCACTCTTAGGGGATGGCAGGGCTGGTGGTCTCTGTGGGATCCCCCTTCTGACCGGCTTGATGTATTTTCCCTTCCTCCCTGGCTCTGCTGAGAGCGCTGTGCGGGGTACTTGTGGTTCCTGGGGGGTGTGGGGGGGCTCCATAGCTGTGAGGGGGTCTCCCTGGGGTCCCCTGTGGTGGCCAGACCGCATGTATATGCTTGCTTTGGTGCTGTTTAGTGCGGGCGCCATTTTGGGTGAGGGCAGGTGACTGAGCTCTGTGTGCGGACAGCAGCCATTTTACATCTGTCCTGGCGCTGATCAGGTGCCATCCTGGCTAAGGTCACACCTATTTAAGGGCAAGTGGCCATCTTGCCAGCAACTTTTTACATTGACATCCTCGGATGCTTCCTTTGGCCGCAAAGTTTTGAGTGCGGCGGTTGTTTGAGGAGACAGGTTATTTCTGTCTCTTTCTTGGGGTGTTTTTTTGTTGTTGTGAGTTTTTTCCCATTTTGGGCTTGTTGCCCTGTGGGTTTAGGTTGTTTTCTAGCCCGGTTGTTTTTCGTTACCTTTTCAGTTGGTTGCGTCTTCCCACCCCTCACATCTGCACTGCTTTAGGACATCCCACTAGTGAAGGCTAATATGTATGGGCGACGACTGTCAGAGGACGTAAAAGAAAATAGAGTTTTTATAAGAACTTACCGTAAAAAAAAATCGTAAAGAGTCCTCTGACAGTCGCCGCCCCCGCCCCCCTGATTTTTTCTGGATCTTAGGTTTATTGCCTTCCGGTAATGCTAGCTACAAACTGAGGAACAGTGATATATGGTTCAGGATAATGACTGAGGGATGGCCCCCTAGAGGTGTGTCTAGGTATAAAAGTTTTTATTAACCTATTAATTTGCCTAGCTTGCTCCTGCAGAGGGTGCCATTTCCCACTAGTGAAGGCTAATATGTATGGGCGGCGACTGTCAGGGGACTCAGAAAAGAATTTTATGGTAATTTCTTACAAAAATTCTATTTTTATTCACAATAGGTAATAGAAAATACATTAAATGTTTAAATTTCTGTTTCCTGTCACTTTAAATAAAAGGTATAAGGATATATTATATATATATATATATATATATATATATATATATATATATATATATATGTATATATATATATATATATATATATATATATATATATATATATATAGTGGGTACGGAAAGTATTCAGACCCCCTTAAATTTTTCACTCTTTGTTATATTGCAGCCATTTGCTAAAATCATTTAAGTTCATTCTTCTTCCTCATGAATGTACACATAGCACCCCATACTGACAGAAAAACACAGAATTGTTGACATTGTTGCAGATTTATTAAAAAAGAAAAACTGAAATATCACATGGTCCTAAGTATTCAGACCCTTTGCTCAGTATTTAGTAGAATCCCCCTTTTGATCTAATACAGCCAGGAGTCTTTTTGGGAAAGATGCAACAAGTCTTTCACACCTGGATTTGGGGATCCTCTGCCATTCCTCCCTGCAGATCCTCTCCAGTTCTGTTAGGTTGGATGGTAAACGTTGGTGGACAGCCATTTTTAGGTCTCTCCAGAGATGCTCAATTGGGTTTAAGTCAGGGCTCTGGCTGGGCCATTCAAGAACAGTCACGGAGTTGTTGTGAAGCCACTCCTTCGTTATTTTAGCTGTGTGCTTAGGGTCATTGTCTTGTTGGAAGGTAAACCTTCGGCCCAGTCTGAGGTCCAGAGCACTCTGGAGAAGGTTTTTCTCCAGGATATCCCTGTACTTGGCCGCATTCATCTTTCCCTTGATTGCAACCAGTCATCCTGTCCCTGCAGCTGAAAAACACCCCCACAGCATGATGCTGCCTCCACCATGCTTCACTGTTGGGACTGTATTGGACAGGTGATGAGCAGTGCCTAGTTTTCTCCACACATACCGCTTAGATTTAAGGCCAAAAAGTTCTATTTTGGTCTCATCAGACCAGAGAATCTTATTTCTCACCATCTTGGAGTCCTTCAGGTGTTTTTTAGCAAACTCCATGCGGGCTTTCATGTGTCTTACACTGAGGAGAGGCTTCCGTCGGGCCACTCTGCCATAAAGCCCCGACTGGTGGAGGGCTGCAGTGATGGTTGACTTTCTACAACTTTCTCCCATCTCCTGACTGCATCTCTGGAGCTCAGCCACAGTGATCTTTGGGTTCTTCTTTACCTCTCTCACCAAGGCTCTTCTCCCCCGATAGCTCAGTTTGGCCGGACGGCCAGCTCTAGGAAGGGTTCTGGTCGTCCCAAACGTCTTCTATTTGAGGATTATGGAGGCCACTGTGCTCTTAGGAACCTTAAGTGCAGCAGAAATCTTTTTGTAACCTTGGCCAGATCTGTGCCTTGCCACAATTCTGTCTCTGAGCTCTTCAGGCAGTTCCTTTGACCTCATGATTCTCATTTGCTCTGACATGCATTGTGATTTGAAATATCTTATATAGACAGGTGTGTGGCTTTCCTAATTAAGTCCAATCAGTATAATCAAACACAGCTGGACTCAAATGAAGGTGTAGAACCATCTCAAGGATGATCAGAAGAAATGGAAAGCACCTGAGTTAAATATATGAGTGTCACAGCAAAGGGTCTGAATACTTAGGACCATGTGATATTTCAGTTTTTCTTTTTTTAATAAATCTGCAACAATGTCAACATTTCTGTGTTTTTCTGTCAGTATGGGGTGCTATGTGTACATTCATGAGGAAGAAGAATGAACTTAAATGATTTTAGCAAATGGCTGCAATATAACAAAGAGTGAAAAATTTAAGGGGGTCTGAATACTTTCCGTACCCACTGTATATATATATATATATATATATATATATGCAATAATCACATGCCACATCTTCTCATGCCTCTGTGATCACCACAAAAAGGGGGGCACCAGGGAGGGAATATCATATATGAATGAGTAGAAAGAATAGGGGGCTAGAAATGGACTTTGTTGGCACATCACGACTGACACAAATGTCATAAAATAGTATACTTTATTAAGAATAATTACAGTTGTTAACAATTCCATATTGCAATGCCTTAAAAATATGCAACATCATTACTCTAAAGCATTGATAATTGACATGTGAGCATCACCACACCAACCGATATTGTAAACAATGTAAGGAAAAGACCCTATGTTCCATTTCTAGAGTGTAATAGGGTATAGGAATGGTAGATAATTTCCAACGGTGGCTGTGGATTCACTGTATGATGCTATTCTTTACTAGGGCTGATCGAACGGATCGGGTCGACCATCGGTTCGCCTCGAACATTGGCTGTTCGAGGTTCGGCCGAATTTAGAACTTTTTGCCCAAAAAGTTCGGAATTCGGCAACCAGAACCGACCAAAATGAAATGGTTCAGGAAATGGGCTTTAAAAGCCCGTGATTGGACCAGAACCATCAGTAAAAGCCAATTGAGGGGCAGGAGAATGCTAGGAATGTGATTGCAGTGACTAGGGGGTCCATAGTCCAATCATTAGTGAATACGCCCCCCAGTATATAAGATCGCCCCCACCATATTCCTAGCATTCTCATACAGGAACATGAAAGAGAATGGAATGCTGTTCTGTTACTTCTGTTACAATGTGTTACAAAGTGTCATTTAGCAATTTTTAGTGTGAGGAAAGGGATATCTAGTGTAGTTAGGGTGCTTTTTTTCACTATAGTTAGCTTTAATTTATTCAGTTTCTGTAGGGAAAGTGTTAAGTGTAAGGGGACCGTAGTGTAGTGTAGGGTTAACTGACTCTGACTGCTATGGCAGGGTGACAAAACCCTTCCATAGCAGGGTGACCGCTATAGAGAAAAGCTAGATTCTCTGAAGTCACTTTCGCTGCAGGAATATGGCTTCGCTCCCGTCAGCATTCTTTATGATGCAGGCGTTGCTAGTACTTTTTTGAGGACATGTTTGGAGTCAGGCATGACATCTGAACATGTCTATAGGGGTATATATACACACCCATGTCTGTATATATACACCTGCACATATATAGGTGTTAAAGGAGCAGAACACTATACTTTCGCTAATGAAATCATTTGCATTAATATGGTTACGCTCCCAACACCTATATATGTGTAAGTGTAATATACATATCAGTGTGTGTGTATATATATATATACCCCTATACAGAAGTTCAGATGTTTTGCCTGCCTCCAAAGAACCCCAAAAAAATGCCCAAAAAAATGCCTGCAAGAACAAACCTGGGCATTTTTTTTTGGCACTGGAATTTTTTTGGGGTTCTTTGGAGGCAGGCAAAACATCTGAACTTCTGTATAGGGGTATATAAAAACACACACTTATATGTATATATACCCATACACATATATAGGTGTTAAAGGAGCAGAACACTATACTTTTGCTAATGAAATCATTTGCACTAATATGGTTACGCTCCCAACACCTATATATGTGTAAGTGTAATATACATATCAGTGTGTATGTATATATATATATATATATACACCCCTATACAGAAGTTCAGATGTTTTGCCTGCCTCCAAAGAACCCAAAAAAATGCCGAAAATAATGCTAGCGCCAAAAAAAAAAAAAAAAAAACGCCCAGGTGTGTTGTTGCAGGCATTTTTTGGGGGTTTTTGGAGGCAGGCAAAACATCTGAACTTGTGTATAGTGGTATATATACACACATACTTGCATGTATTTTGACACTTGCACATATATATAGGTGTTGGGAGCGTAACCATATTAGTGCAAATGATTTCATTAGCAAAAGTATAGTGTTCTGCTCCTTTAACACCTATATATGTGTATGGGTATATATACATATAAGTGTGTGTTTTTATATACCCCTACACAGAAGTTCAGATGTTTTGCGTGCCTCCAAAGAACCCAAAAAAATGCCCAAAAAAATGCCAGCGCCAAAAAAAAAATGCCCAGGTTTGTTCTTGCAGGCATTTTTTTGGGCATTTTTTTGGGTTCTTTGGAGGCAGGCAAAACATCTGAACTTCTGTATAGGGATATATATATATATACACACACACTGATACTGTATGTATTTTACATTTACACATATATAGGTGTGTTAGGAGCCTAGCCATATTAGTTCAAATTATTTAATTAGCAAAAGTATAGTGTTCTGCTCCTTTAACACCTATATATGTGCAGGTGTATATATATAGACATGGGTGTATGTATATATACCCCTATAGACATGTTCAGATGTCATGCCTGACTCCAAACATGTCCTCAAAAAAGCACTATTAACGCCTGCAGCAAAAAAAAATGCTGACGGGAGCGGAGCCATATTGGTGCTCTGAAAGTGACAAAATACAAACAATCTCTTTTTTTCTGGTTCTGGACATGCTACAGAGCTGAAACTTCACAGGTACACTTTTTAGACCCCCCCCCCCCCCAGATACTAAATCCAAAGTCAAAATCAAAAAATCTCTCTTTTTTTTTTTTTTTTTTAATTTTTTCAATACTTGGCTCTCTATCAAAAATGACAATTTTTAAGAACTTTTTTTTGTGTGATTAATAGTTCCTGGGGCATGACCCAGAACCCTAGGCACTTTTTAGGGGCATTTATTGGGCTTTAAAATGGTGTTTTTTGATTACCGAAGTTCGGGTCCCATTGATTTCAATGGGGTTCTGAAATCCGGACCGAACTTTCGGGTAGTTCGGATGTTCTGGCTGAACCGAACTTTTCGAAAGTTCGATCATCCCTATTCTTTACCTGTTTCACGCAGCCGCGCTTCTTCTGGAGAGTATCAGATACAATTAGATCAAACCGTCAATAATAATCCAAATGTTGCAAGATGCACAAGAAAACAATTCAGCTGAGCAGGTGGATGGCACACAGTTTATCTTAAACAGGTAGAGGTGGGAGGGGGGGGGGGGTTATCTAAGATAAGAGGATCTTCTAACCGGGATCCCAGTTTAATAGCAAAAAACAGTAGATTCAGTATGCTTCAAACAATGATAAAATAGTAATGGAAATCGTGGATGGAAACATATCCCTCCATGGGTAAGCCTGTTGTTACAATGTTAGTCTGACCGTAATGCAGCTGTAGATCTAGCAGCTTGGTAATGCAGGCAGATCTGTAATGTAGGCAGCCTAATCTTTAAGAGTAGTATCGGTCCTCACACAGGGGTGATCTTGGTCCTCACACTGGGGTGGTGTCATCCATGGGTGATCCACGGATTGATCATGCCGTATTCCTCATTAGGTAAGCGACCGTTTTTAATTTCTCCCAATGTCAGGTGATTAAATATACCAGAAAAAAGGATTTCACTGCTGAGAGAACTAGTGAAACCCACTGCAGTATTCCTACAAGAAATACATTTTAAAACAAATGATATACCCAGATTATTCAGCAAACATTTTCCACAAGCATACCACTCCTCCAATCATTCTTCCAAAATGAAGGGGGTAACGATATTATTGCACAAGAGTGCGGGACTAGAAATTATCCAACAACAGGCTGACCCTAATGGAAGATTCCTCCTCCTTAAAGGACATTGGGAGGTAATCCCCATAACCTTAGCAAATGTATATATCCCTAATTTGGCCCATGTCACATTTTGCTGACAATTAACTGAAAAGCTGAAAGGATTTGCATCAGGTGGCATATTACTGGAAGGGGATTTTAAAGTTACGTTGAATCCATTACAAGACACCTCCAATAGTAAATCCAGCCTATCCTATAAGAAGCTACGTAAAATAAAATTCCTTTTGGCAGAACTCACATTAATCGACACATGGAGAATATACAACCTCACAGATAGGGATTTCTCATATTTCTCTCCACTTCATAATAAATTCACCAGAATTGATTAGGTTTTCCTCACCAAGAGAGGCTTACCACTCATGACAGGAGTGCACATAGGCACAAGAACCCTCTTGGATCATGCTCCCATATCACTATCTCTACGCTCACCACCATTACGCAACAAAAGAGGAAACTGGAGACCCAACCCATCTATACTAACTGACAACACAGGACAACATAAAATAGCTGAGATTATACAGTCATACTTTTCGAAGAACGTCACAGACAAACTTTCTCCTATGACCATTTGAATGGCCCACAAATGCGTGGTTAGAGGAGAATGAATTAGTATGGGCGCCGAAAGAAAAAGGGAAACAGAAAAAGAGATCCTTGACTTAGTGACTAAAATTAGAATTCTTGAAAACCAACATAAACAATATTTAACAATCCCTACAGCAACTGAATTACTCTTCCTAAATAAAGGATTCTATTACAAACATAGCGATAAATCTGGTAAATTTCTTGCATGAGCAATAAAAGACTCCCAATTGGCCACTAACATACAAAATACAGGACTACCTATCTAACAGTGATCCACCCACCTAGAACTCCCATTTACTGAAACAGAACTGTCAGCAGCCATCAAATCGCTCAAACCTGGGAAAATTCCAGGACCAGATGGTTTTACCGCACATTATTAAAAAACATATGCTACCCTTCTGATACCACATCTTTTGAAACTCTTAACCATTTAAGGGGTCCACAGATGGTACCAGAGGAGTTTTTGATGGCTCATGTCACATTAATCCCTAAACCCAATAAGGACAAATCAGACTGCAACAATTACAGGCCAATCTCCTTACTTAACGTTGACCTTAAACTGTTTGCCAATATCTGAGCTAATAGATTACGTCCATTGCTACATAAAATATTAGGTCCAGAAAAAGTAGGATTTATGGCAGGTAGAGAAGCAAGGGACAATGTTACAAAAGCACTAAATTTGATTCATGGGGCACACACAGATAAACTTGAAGGAATGCTATTATCCAAAGACGCAGAGAAAGCTTTTGATCGCGTTTCCTGGGACTTCCTATACGCAACATGTACTCATATTGGCTTAAAATCAAACATGATTAATTGGATATCTACCCTTTACCAAAATCCAAAGGCAAAATTGAAAATCAATGGCACCTTGTCAGACTCGGTGTCCATATATAGTGGCACAAGACAAGGGTGCCCCCTTTACTTTTTCTTTTACCATTAGAACTCTTGATAAGAACAGTAAATAAATCCCCATCAATACATGGATTTCAGATAGGCAATAGAATGTACAAATCAGCTGTATACGCAGGTGACTTATTCTTTTTCATCACACAACCTCCTATTACTATGCCTAATTTATGTAACACCTTTAAGCACTACACTTATGTGTAAAACTTTAAAATCAACTATAAGAAATCAGAAGCGCTCCACCTTACCCTTAAAGTAGAAACCCTAAACTCTACTCGCACAAATTGCACCTTCAAATGGTAAGAGAAAACACACAAATATCTGGGAGTATGGCTCACGACAATTCTGAAATCTATGTATACCACAAATTGTATTCCCTTACTTCAAAACATAAGCAAAGATCTAGAAAAGTGGACATTGAAATATTTTTCATGGTTTGGTAGAGTGGCAATAATAAAAATGACGATTCTACCTAGGGTACTTTACCTATTCCAGACAACAATAACAACAATAATAACAATAAGCTTCTTTCACACCTTATAATCAAAACTAAGGAGATTCTTATGGGCCTCAAAAAAAACCTTGTATTAACCTTCACCTACTTACTCATGATAAACAAACTGGTAGAATGGGCTTTCCCAAGTTCAACAATTATTATTACACTTCTCATATCTCTAGAATCAAAGATTGGAATTGTCACATCAAAGATAAAGATTGTAGCTCTAGAAAACAAAACAGACATGATTCTTGTGACTTATTTACCTTGGATCCCTTGGGAATCCTGCCCATCCTTATTAAAAAACACCCACTGAATAGGGGCAACACTTAAGATATTTAAAAAGTTATAAAAGTAATCGCAATTTCATCATCACCAGGCACCCTAACCCAGATAGGCTACTATAACCCAGACTTTATACCAGGCCTGACAACACCATCACTGACGCAAGCATATAGCCGCCAATCTAAATCTCTTCTGGTCAAACACTGCATACAAAAGGGCAAAATAAAACCTTACACCATACTAACGGAGGAACAGGGCAATACAGACATGACAAACTGGATATACCGACAACTTCATAAGTACATGTCTAACACATCCAGATTCCCGAACCTTAGTAAAGATTTGACTCCATTGGAAAAAATATGCCTTGAGGCCTCTAAGATAGATAAAGCTACTTCCCTGATATACTCTTGGTTACAATCAGCAAATATAAAGAGACCAAATATAAATAAACTACTCTGGGGAAAAGCCTTAGGCCCCTTTCACACTTGCCGCTCCGTCGGCGGACTCAGTTTTTCTCAGCGGGGGATCGATCCGCCGATCCACCGCTAAGCAGGCAGATGGCAGCTATGTCTCCGCGCTCTTCTCTAGGGGGGAATCGGATGAGAACGGACGCCTGTCCGTTCTCATCCAATCCGCCAGACGGATGGAAAATGGGGTTTCCATCCATCCGGATTTGACGGACAGGATCAGATTGGATGTCAGCGGACATGTCTCCGCTGACATTCGATGTCCCATAGAGATGCATGGGGCATCCATTCAGATCCGCCTTAAAAACTGACAGGAGGATCTGAATGGTCGGCAAGTGTGAAAGGGGCCTTAAATAGTACACTCACCGATTAACAATAACAATAAACAATGGTTACATGCCTGTGCATTTGCACATAAATGTTTTAATACCCGACTACAAGAAACCTCATTCAAACTTCTTACACACTGGTACAACACACTAGATAAACTTCACTGATGGTTCCTCAACACCACAGATCGATGTTGGCGATACAGACAAGAAAAAGGCACCTTGACTCACATATGGTGGGATTGCATAATCATTCAAAATGACTGGCATATTGTCATAAAAATGATAAAGCAAATAACAGAAACCACAATTAATCTGTCCGCAGCATGCTGTCTCTTACACATCTCAAACTGCACAATGAAAAAATATAAAAGGTCTCTGACCAGACATCTACTCACTGCAGCAAAATCTTTAATCCTAGGACACTGGAAATCTACACACGCCCTCACTCTTCTAGAATGGCTCAGATCTGTAGAAAACCTTTATGCTATGGAAGAGACTAGGGCCATAGCAAACGACATCATAGACACATTTAACATAAATTGGAAACCATGGGTTGGATTCATTCATTCATGAATAATTTTCGACTATGAGATCCATCCCAATATCAACATCTAAGGGAAGAAAGCGCACCAATTTTTGGTGCTCCATCGACATCTCTATGACTACCTCATATCCTATATCTTTACTTTACTTATCACTCTCTTCCTACCTTCTAAATCCTCATAATTTCTCTCTCCTGCTTGAGAATTTTTACCTTTTTATAAATCACACTGGTTACAACCATAACATTTATATGCGACTACATATTATCCACTAGAGTTATATCAAACATATTTAAGTTGTATAACAGTTATTACTATATACTTACACTATAACTGTCCATATATGTACAGTATCTCACAAAAGTGAGTGCACCCCTCACATTTTTTGTAAATATTTTATATCTTTTCATGTGACAATGCTGAAGAAATTACACTTTGCTACAATGTAAAGTAGTGAGTGTACAGCTTGTATAACAGTGTAAATTTGCTGTCCCCTCAAAATAACTCAACATGCAGCCATTAATGTCTAAACTGCTGGCAATAAAAGTGAATACACCCCTAAGGGTGTATTTGGGCCTAAAGTGTCAATATTTTGTTTGGCCACCATTATTTTTCAGCACTGCCTTAACCCTCTTGGCCATTGAGTTCACCAGAGCTTCAAAGGTTGCCACTGGAGTCCTGGTGGATGTTAGAGACCTTGCGCTCCTCCACCTTCCATTTGAGGATGCCCCACAGATACTCAATAAGGTTTAGGTCTGGAGACATGCTTGGCCAGTCCATCACCTTTACCCTCAGCTTCTTTAGCAAGGCAGTGGTCATCTTGGAGGTCGTTATCATGTTAGAATACTGCCCTGTGGCCCAGTCTCCAAAGGGAGGGGATCATGCTCTGCTTCAGTATGTCACAGTACATGTTGGCATTCATGGTTCCCTCAATGAACTGTAGCTTCCCAGTGCCGGCAGCACTCATGCAGCCCCAGACCATGACACTCCGAACACCATGCTTGACTGTAGGCAAGACACACTTGTCTTTGTACTCCTCACCTGATTGCTGCCACCAGGGTCACTGATAGGGAAGTACAACCAGCCCTGTTGTACCAGGCCCGCCCCCATCAGCTACACAGCAGGGCCGGGCAGCATGACAGTTTGTTACTGCATTTAAAACAAATTTGCTTTCAGAACTCCTCTCCTGCGCCTACTTGCCTATGGAGAGGTGTTATATAATTTTCCTGGGCCCCATCAGGTCTACAGAGGGGCCCAGGAGATGAGTGCAGTGGAGGGATTATTTCTTTATTTTCGAGTGCATGTACAGTACATCATGCGGCCCCACTATTCAAATAGTCCCGGCCGGCGGAGTGATACTACTATTTTCCCCGTTTGGCTCCCGGCTGCTATCTTGAGGAGATGTGAAGCAGTTGAGTGGCAGACAGGGAGCAGGAAGAGAGTGCGGCTGCAATGGACACGGTGAGTGGAGAATAGAGGATAGAATCCTCACTGTGTCCTATTATATCACAGCACAGCAGGTTATCCTTAGCATTTTAATTATAACACAGGCAGCACAATAAGAGGGGGCTCTATCATGGCTCTGTCACTCGGCTGGTGGATACTGACTTTGTTATGCCTGTGCTGTGTTAGTCTGTAACACTCAGTACAGCCATAAGTTGACAAAGTCAGCACCCAACAGCCATGTGACACAGAGCCATGATAGAGCCCCTGCTTATTTTGCTGCCTGTGTGATTATTACAAGACTGATGATCATAGGACATGGTGAGATGCTACTTTATACTTCAGTTGGGGGAGCAGTAAACATGTGCAGCAGAGTTGCATTTTTACTGCTCCCTAAACCAATCCCCTTTAACTGCTTCCCATCCAGCTACATACCAGTACGCTCTGGATTGGAAGGGTGATATCTTGGTCATCACTACAGCAATGATCGAGATTTCATTTTTTTTTTTTTTTACCCTCAGCGATTCTGCACACAGTAAAAGTAATTCTAGTGACCCCGGATATCTCCATAAAGAGGATATGTCATGTGATCATTTCAGGGAGAAGGACGGTCAGCTGTGTTTACAACAGCTGACCGTTCTTCTCTCTCAGCGGGGAGCGATCGCGGGTGTCAGGCACCAATCGGAGCCGCCTGACCCGTGCATCCACTTCCCCACTGACGAGTGGGGGCGCGCGCCCCCCCCCCCAGCTTCCCGCGCGTGACCGACGTGGGCCTATGTCGGTTTGCGCAGGAGAGCCACCCTGGCACAGTAAACGGGCAGCGGGTGGTCGGGAAGTGGTTATGAAAAAAAATTGTACCCCCCCTTAGCTAATATAACAGTAATCAGACCTTAACCACTTGCCTCCTGTACATTTACTGCGGCACACAGCCGCTTACAGGCAAAGTGACGTCGCTTGCCAAAGTACTACGTCGCTTGCCAAAGAGCCTGTAGGGGGCGAGCGTGCGGCGCCGGCGGCGCGCTCCAGCCCCCGCTCGTTTGCTGCCTAGCCAGCGCGTGTGACCGGCGGCTCCGATGTCCGCCGGGCACTCGCGATCTCCCTCAGGAGCTGGAGAAAGACAGACGGCTGATGTAAACACAGCCGTCTGTCATTCTCACTGAAGTAATGACAGAGGCTATGCGATCCTACTACGTAGGGTCGTATGTCTCTGTGATTACTTCACTAGCCATGCCCCCTAACAGTTAGAATGACGCCCCTAGGGACACACTTAACCCCTTGATCACCAATAAAGTTAACCCCTTCCCTGAAGTGTAATTTTGACAGTAACAGTGCATATTAATAGCGCTGATTACTGTAGTAATGTCACTGGTACTCCCAAAAGTGTCAAAAATGTCAGTCAGGGGTCCGATCTGTCCGCTGCAATGTCGCAGTCCCGCAAAAAAAAATTGCAGATCACCGCCATTACTAGTTTAAAAAAAAAAACAATAAAAATGACATAAATCTTTCCAGTAGTTAGTAAACGCAATAACTTTTGCGCAAACCTAGCTTTAGCTTATTGCGATTTTTTTTTACCAAAAATATGTAGCAGAAAACAAATTGGCCTAAAATGTTAAAAAAAATTAGATTTTTACATTTTTTTGAGAATTTCATATAAAAAAATGTGAAAAATATTGTTGTTTTTCAAAATTGTCGCTCTTTTTTTGTTTATAGCGCAAAAAATAAAAATTGCACAGGTGATCAAATACCACAAAAAGAAAGCTCTGTTTGTGGGGAAAAAAAGTCCGTCAATTTAATTTGGTTACAGCATTGCATGACCGCGCAATTGTCCGTTAAATTCACTCAGTGCCGAATCGCAAAATAGGGCCTGGTCTTTGAGCAGCAGAATCCTCCGGAGCTTAAGTAAATGCTGTACATTGCCTAGCTTTCCTCTGAACTGGGCAGTGTTTACACATAATTTTCTTCCTGGCTCCTGTGTTTCAGAGCAAATTACAACAGATGAGTAAGAGAGCCTAAGCACTCTTGTACTTTCCCTTTATAAATTAGGTCCATAACATTTAATTCATAATTTACCTTATGAACTATGACATCTGCTTGTTTATACAACTCATTCCCATTTAATATATCAATTTGTAATGTGCTCATTACACATTAGATGGCACTATTATTGCAGATAATGTCTGTCTGCTGACAAAAAAAAAAAAATCATGTTAATTAAATGGTTAGAAAAAGGAGCATTATATCGTTTATTGGCATAACAAAATATGATTTGTTTTAATTATCTTTTCTCCCACAAAATTTTGTGTTTTTTTTCCAGATAAAGAGCAACTTAATAAATGTAAGATGGAAATAAATTATTAATGTGCTTATTACAAACCAGTCATAAAAAAAGAGCAAGGAAGGGTGGCTTGCATCAGTGGCATCACTAGGGTTGGTGTCACCTGGTGCGGTAAAACATGGTGTCACCCCCCCCCCCCCCTATATTCGGGCCGGGCAGCAGCTCAGCATTGGGAGTTTTTTGTAGCAGGTTGCGACGGTCAATAAGGCCTAGAGGGTAGCAGGTTAGGCACTTCCTAATGGCTCAGTCCCTAGGAGCAGTAAAGGATAATGGCTGACAGGCCATCCTGCCAGACCCAGCAAAAATGCAGCTGTGATCCCTCCGGTTAGACATTCGCTCCCTCTGGGTCGACCAGGCTGACTTTGGTCAGTAGTGTAGCCCGTCTGTACCCTGGCAATGACAAAGTCTTTCTCTCTCTAGTGGTGCTGGGCAGCAGCATGGCCCCCTCTCTGGTGGTGCTGGGCAGTGTGGCCCTCTCTCTGACTTCCCCCAGCACAGTCCTCTCTTTATGGTGTAGCACTCACTCCCTCAGCTCCCTGTGGACTACAAATGGGGCCGCCAATCTTCCGGGACTACATGTCCCATGATGCCCCCCTAGTCTATTCTGATTGGCCCTGTGTGGTGGCCAATGGGAAGGGAAACAGACCGGGCAGTAAGCTGGGTGGCAATCAGATGAGAGACGCTCTCTCTTCTCCTGCACTGCTGACAGGAGAAAAGAGGGGGGGAAGTGGGGGAAGATAAACTGACAGCCCGCAGCTCGCTACCTGTTCTCTGGTTGACTGAGCGAGGAAAAGAGCCTGCTGTCACCGCTTAATCATACGTCCCAACTTTTGAACTTCAGAATGAGGGACACTGGAGGAGTGAAAAGACCTGCCGCATGCTAGGTCGTGGTAAATTGTGGGAGGAGCTTAAGGGATATGTTTAAACAAAACCCAGGCTTCCTTGTGCCTATAAAATATGCTTTGATTGTTTTGTCTGAGCCTACCTTAAAGAATAAATTCAATAAAATAGTCAGGGACTGCATAGCAACCAGCAACTGTTGAGACAATGAAGACTTTCATGAGAAGTATATAATGTACAGTATTGTGTATATAGTGCAAGAGTATGTAAAGCAGAGCACAGGGGTTGGGGAGTGCTGCAGCCACTGACGGGTTTAGGATACATAGTGCAGGCTGCAGGGGTCCAGGGTGTGTAATGCAATGGGTTCAAGATTTAGATGAATGTAATGCACAGAGGGCTGTAGCCAGTGCCAGGTTTAAGAGTACATGATACACACAGAGAGCATGGTCCAGGAATACATAATGCACAGAACGCAGGTCCCAGGAGTACAAAACAAAAAGAGTGCAGGAGACAGGGGTGTGTAACTCACAGTGTAGGGGTAAAGAAAGGGCAAAATTCCTTCCACATACAAGAGATGGTCAGAGACTACAGACATGATAAAGGAGATGGCCAGAAATTGTGGAAATAATACAGGAGATGGTCAGAGACTACAGACATGATACAAGATATGGTCATAGACTGCAGACATGATACAAGAGATGGTCAGAGACTGCAGACATGATACAGGAGATGGTCAGAGACTGCAGACATGGTACAAGAGACTGTGGACATGATACAAAAGACTGTCAGAAACTGTGGACATGATACAAGAGACTGTCAGAGACTGAGGACATGATACAAGAGACTGCGGACATGATACAAGAGACTTTCAGAGACTGCGGTCATGATACAAGAGACTTCCAGAGACTGCGGACATGATACAAGAGACTTTCTGAAACTGCAGACATTATACAGGAGATGGTCAGAGACTGCAGACATGATACAAGAGATGGTCAGAGACTGCAGACATAGTACAAGAGATGGTCAGAGACTGCAGACATAGTACAGGAGATGGTCAGACACTGCAGACATAGTACAGGAGATGGTCAGAGACTGTGGAAATAATACAGGAGATGGTCAGAGACTGCGGACATAGTACGGGGGTTGTCGGAGACTGCGGACATAGTACAGGGGTTGTTGGAGACTGAAGACATAGTACAGAGGTTGTCGGAGACTGCGGACATAGTACAGGAGATGGTCAGAGACTGCGGACATAGTACAGGGGTTGTCGGAGACTGCGGACATAGTACAGGGGTTGTCGGAGACTGCGGACATAGTACAGGAGATGGTCAGAGACTGCGGACATAGTACAGGGGTTGTTGGAGACTGCGGACATAGTACAGGGGTTGTCGGAGACTGCAGACATAGTAAAGGGGTTGTTGGAGACTGCGGACATGGTACAGGGGTTGTCGGAGACTGCGGACATAGTACCGGGGTTGTCGGAGACTGCGGACATAGTACCGGGGTTGTCGGAGACTGCGGACATAGTACAGGGGTTGTTGGGACTGCGGACATAGTACAGGGGTTGTCAGAGCCTGCGGACATAGTACAGGGGTTTATTTTCAAGGTGAAGGTACCTGTTTTTTTTATATATGGAATAACCCTATATCAATTAGAGATGCCTGCTGCCCTTTTTAATTTTATGTTAAAATACCAAAAATGCAGGGGGCGTGGCAGGAAGATGGTGCCGTGAGGAGGCTCGCTGAGGAGCTCCGTGCTCTCTGCAACGGCGTCCGCCCGTAATTAGCGGTTGTCCAGCATATCCCTCCCTGGAAACCTCGCGAGACCAGCGGCTCACCTCGGAGCTCACACACCGCCTCTTTGCGCGGGGACATCTGAAGCCGGACGGCGTGCAGCTCCGCAAGCTGGGGTACGAGTGGCAGCGGAGATACACCATTGAAGCCACGAGGGTACCCCCGCCCTAGATCGGATCTTGGCTCCGTGACTAGAGCGGCGAGCGGAGGTGGAGGGAGCCTCACAGAGGATCGAGAGTCTCCTAGCCTCCAGCCTGCTGAAGGAGCCCCCAGCTGCAGAGGAATGAATGGTGGTGGATTTCCCTCAGAGGTGTAAGTAGAGGAGGACACCTAAACAGCGCTCGCGACCAGCTCATGCAAGCTGGAGAAGTGTCCGGTGCGAGGAGCCAAGGCCTGACGGTCCGGAGCGTGGATATCTCCACATATTTCCTCCGGGGGTCTCGGAGTGGAAGGGTGGAAGAACGCGCTAGTATGGCGCCAAAGCGACCGGTTGCAAACACCGAGGTGGCGGCAAAAAAGGACGCTAAATGCACAGGTAACAGCAAGGAAATCCAAGAGCAACCTATAGGCGGAAAAAGGAATGAGATATCCACAGTATGTGATGAGTGGCCGACAGCACAGTCTCCATCACCTCAAGCCCTGCAAACGCAACCAGAGAGCTGGAAGGAGATCCTAGCCATGATGCCTACTAAGAAGGACTTGACGGAAATAGCTGCAAATATAGTAAGTTCTTTAACTACTGAAATAAACTCTTTAAAGGGACAGATTAATAAATTGGATGGCAGGATTGTGGTGGTGGAGAATGGACAAAGTCAGCTAGAGAAGAGAGTGGAACATATTGAGGTTGTTCAAAAATCAATGGCTAATAAATTTATCATGATACAGTTACAACAGGATGACGGGGAGAACAGACAACGGCGGAACAATATACGTCTCAGGGGTCTCTCTGAAGACATCCCAAGTACGGAATTAAGGGGCAAGCTCGGTGAAATATTCAATGACCTACTGGAACGACCCCTCACAGAGGCCATTGAAATAGACAGAGTCCATAGAGTGAGAGCTCCCCGCAGTGTGGGGGCGGATTTCCCCCGGGACGTATTAGCAAGGATTCATTTTTTTGCTCAAAAAGAACAAATTATGTTGAAAGCGTGGGATAGGGGCCCCTTTGATTACGAAGGGTCAAAGATCAGGATCCTGCCAGACCTTTCTAAGAAGACACTAAGAATGCGTGCAGTGGTCAAGCCTTTGCTTGAAGAAATTCGGAAAGCAGGGGCAATTTACCATTGGGGACACCCATTCCACATAAGGATAAAGAAGGGGGACTCCATGTTTATTTTGAGATGGCCTGATCAGTTGCAAGGACTTTTTTCTTTTTTTAAAATACAGCCAATTGAGGTAGCAGATTGGCTAGATGTACTAACAGCGTAGAATAGCTCTCGAGGAAAATAAGCAGCATGAGGGAGAGGGTGGAGATGTAGACGGGCTGAAGCTGGGATGTGTTGAATAATAGCGGGTTAGTTAATTCAAGTTGTTGGGTAGACAGGTGTCAGCTATCTGTTAATTGTAATGGCCGTAATTACGGGGAGGGGGTTTTGCTGGGTTATACATACAAGGGGTTGGGGATAAGGGATGGAGGGGGGGTGTCATAAGATGGGTTTGGAATTAATAAATTAATGGGTATTGTGATATATGACAATGTGGTGAGTTGAGATATAATGTATTATTAAGCGCAGCATGATACCCATCCAGAACGCCCCAAATCCAAACCCACCCGATACAGTTGTGCGAGAAGGGCGGACGCCCAGGGACGCACGGACCCTCGGAGGTCCGTTGTTATGATTTTTGTCCCTTGTTTTTTTTTTTTTTTTGTATTCTGTGTTTTTTTTTTTAAAAGTAATTTTTTTTTTTTTTTTGGGGTGTTGTGCTGTTTGTAAAGGTAGAAAGAAGTCCTCCTCACGGCGCGCATATTGATTGCCCGCCCAAATAGGACGCGTCTTGGTACGCAAGGTCAAGAGTAGACCAAAGATAGTCAAACACACTGACACACTGGTAGTGGGGGGAGCGGAAGGCGGAGGGGAGCGGGGAAGGGGGTGGGGGGGGTTACCCCCCCCCCCCCTTTTTTTTTTTTTTCTTCTTTCTTCTTTTTTTTTTCCTTCGCTTTCTCCCGGTTTTTTCTTCTCTTGTCCCTTCCCTCTCTCTCTCCTTCTCCCCTCTCCCGCCCTAGTCCCCTCTGCACTATATGGTGGAGTATTAGTGGGAGGGGAGTCGTGGGATTCTTGCCTGTTTAGCAAGACAGGAACATAAGACAGGGAAGGACCAGGCAAGCAGGTGGAGGAATGCAAGGTACTAAAATTACGTCCCTAAATGTCAGGGGGCTTTCGACCCCCGAAAAAAGATCACGATTGCTGCTGGATATGAGACGCAGTGGAACGCAGATCGCATTTATTCAAGAAACATACTTTAAATATGAAAAAATTCCGAGGCTACACAATAAGAACTTCCCGTGGGCATACCATGCCCCATCCCCAATAGCAAAGTCAAAGGGAGTTAGCATTATTATAGCAAAAGAGGTTGCTTGGACCCATATCGACATGCGCTCAGATCCACAGGGAAGATATTTAATGTTAAAAGGCAAGATTGGGAATAAAATGATCACTTTGGTAAATACATACTTCCCTAACAGTAGCCAGCTGGCATTTTTACTACTTCTGACACCAATAATCCTTGAATTCCAAGAGGGTTCGCTAATTATGGGTGGGGATTTCAATTATGCGGCCGAGCCTATGTTGGATACGTCAATGGGAACGTCACATCTACCATACGCTCGGTTGAAAAAACTCAGCAGGGAGTTGTCCCTGCTCAATTTAATTGATCCCTGGAGAATCCTGCATCCAGAGGAGAAAGACTATGCTTATTTCTCCCCAATACATAATAGATATTCTAGGATTGATCGGATTCTGATTTCACAGACAGAGCTTTCCAGAGTAGTGTCGTCTCAGATTGGATCTTTCTCCATGTCGGATCACTCGCCTATCCATATCACAATAAATTTTGAAGCAGGCCCAAAAAGGCCACCGACATGGAGATTGAATGAACTCTTAGTACAATCAGTGGACACAAAAACGGAGATTCAGACAGAATTAGTGAGCAAGCGATGCCATCGAGCATTTGGGAGGCACACAAGTGTGTCATCAGAGGGGTGATGATACGGTTGGGTACCAAACGTAAACGCGAAAAAGAGAGAGAGATTGCTGAGTTGTTGGCTCAGATAGAGACTTTGAGTTTAGTGCATAAAAAAACAGTAGCGAAGATACAACTGTCGCCCCTAACGAAGGCCAGGGAAAAACTCAATGAATTGCTATATGAGAAAGTTATGAGATCTTTAGTGGCACAAAAAAGACATTTCTATGAATATTCAGACAAACCGGGGGCGATGTTGGCCCGAGCCTTAAGGGGACCGCAGAAACGAACGGTAATCAACCATATACGTGTAAAGGGGGGACAAAAAATATCTGGAATAGCAGAAATTGCAGAGGAATTCAGAAGATTTTATCAAGAACTATATGACATCGCCTCCTCGGAGCCAGCCAGAGGGGGAGAGGCTGGCTTCGATGAGGCGATCAAATATATCAAAAATTCGGACATGCGGGCATTGGACCCGGACCAGGCGAGCGTAATGGAGGAGAGGATCTCAGAGGAAGAGCTTAAGTTGGCCCTCTCGCAAACAAAACCACACAAAGCCCCCGGCCCAGACGGTTTTTCTTTTCTATATTATAAGCAATTTTTTGAGATCCTAAAAGCTCCTCTATTAGCGCATTTGAATTATATTGGGGAGGGAGGAAGCATGCCAATAGATTCACTACGGGCGTACATCACCCTTATCCACAAAGAAGGGAAGGATGCAACGATATGTGGAAGCTACCGTCCAATTTCCTTGCTGAATTTGGATACCAAGTTATTCGCAAGGATGATTGCGAATCGGCTTCTTCCATACATACCGAGCCTAATCCATTATGATCAGGTGGGGTTTGTCCCTACAAGAGAGGCGAGGGACAATACCACCCAAGCAGTGGACCTAATATACAATGCGCAACGACGGAAAGTGCCAATGATGCTGTTGGCCATAGACGCCGAGAAGGCTTTTGACAGGGTGGCCTGGAATTTCATCAGGGCCACCCTGACTCATATTGGCCTAGGAGAAAGAATGTTGACTTACATCATGGCATTATATTCTAGGCCCTCGGCGGCGGTTAGGGTAAATGGGTGGAATTCTGACTTCTTTCAGATTAAAAATGGCACTCGCCAGGGATGCCCTCTGTCCCCATTGATCTTTATTCTTGCGCTAGAGCCCCTGTTATGGAATATACGTCAAAATTCGGAAATAGCGGGACCTAATGTGGCAAAGGGGCAACACAAGGTGGCAGCGTATGCAGACGATCTGCTATTCTTTGTGACAGAGCCCGAAAAAACACTCCCACAAATACTAGACGCTATCAGTAAATATGGGGAGGTATCATTTTTTAAAATAAACATATCTAAATCATCGGCACTAAACGTCTCCATACCTGCAGGAAAATATAAGAATTTGCGGCAATGTTTCCCTTTCCAGTGGAATAATCAATCAATAGAATACTTAGGAATACATATTACTTCAAATCCTTTGGATTTGTTTGAGGTAAATTTCTCTCCACTCCTGAAGACACTGAGGACTGATGTACAGAAATGGCAGACATTGGTATTGTCATGGTTCGGCCGTTGCAGTGCTTTAAAAATGAATGTGTTGCCCCGACTTTTGTACGTTATACAAGCTGTACCAATTACAATACCAATGGCTTTCTTTGTTCAGGTTAAAAGATTATTTCGAAATTTTATCTGGGCTAAAAAATCTCCCCGTATAGGGATGCAGATCTTAACCCTCCCGAAGGCAAAGGGAGGGGTAGGATTGCCTGACTTGTTACGGTACTATAGGGCAGCCCATCTTATGAGGGTGTATGATTGGCACTGCAACCAATCACACAAACAGTGGGCACACATGGAAAGAGAGATTATGAATTCCCCTACACCATTGGCCCCATGGACTCCCATTCTGAAAACAGATAAAATACTTTCCCACCCAACAATAGGGGCAACGCTACATATAGCAACAAAACTACAAGACCATCAAGCAGTAGCACCTCCGATCTCACCCTTGACGCCTTTGGTAGGAAATTCCTCTTTTATCCCTGGGAATACCAATGGGAAAATCATAGAGCTAGCCAAGGCGGGCAGAGCACGTCTGAGGGACGTATGGACTCAAAAAGATCCACCAACTACTGAAGAGATAATGACATGGCCCGAAGGGAAGTTGGACATTTTTAGTGCATTTCAAATCAGACACTATTGTAAACAGTTACAAAATAGGGGGTATATCCCAAGGTCATTAACACCATTTGAGTCTCTATGTGAGGGTGGGGAGCGAATTCTGCATGTACTATCTTACATGTACTCGCTTTTAGGGGGTACACAGGACTTACACCGCCCGAGTTTTGTGCAGAAATGGGAGAAAGATCTTGCTGTCTCTCTTAATCAACAACAAGTAAACAAAATCCTGAGACTCGCTCATAAAGCATCAATTGCCAGCAGATATCAGGAGATTAGCTATAAAGTACTAACCAGATGGTATAGGGTGCCGAGGATCCTTCACAAAATGGATCGAAAACACTCGGACAAATGCTGGCGTTGCGGAGAAGTGGGGGGGACTTTGATACACATATTTTGGTCATGCCCAGCAATTGGGGAGTTCTGGAACGAGGTGGCCCGAATAATTGAGAAATTAACAATAATTAAGGTAAGAGAAGATCCGGCATTGTGCCTATTACATTGTACGAGTAACTCTATTAAAAGATATAGAAATTCTATTTTGATACATTTATTGAACGCAGCGAAGGCTTGTATACCAGCTATGTGGGGACAGACACAGAGCCCAACAGTACGCTTGTGGCTCTCCAAAATAAGGGAGATTCAGTGGATGGAATCATTAACAGCAGCACGGTTAAGTATGGAAGAGCGACATAGGGTACGATGGCAACCTTGGACGCTGTTCACATGCTCAGAGGAATACTTACAGGCAGTAGGTTAGGGGGGGGGCGTGGGGGGGAGGGGGAGGTGGGCTGGAGAGGGCGGGTGAGAGGCCATTTTTATTTCAATTTTAATTTTCTTAATTTTTTTTTTTTCTTTCCTCCTTTCTCCCGCGATCCTCTGTCTTGTTCTCTCTATACCTGGTGTGACAGTGGAGGAGGTAGCTCTGGGAGGTTTGACAATTAGGCGGGTTATCTGGAATATATGTTGTGTATGTCTTGTCTGGGATAGGGATTCTCCTCCCCCCATCCCTTTTTTTTTTTTCTTTTCTTTTTATCTCCTCCTCTCTTCCTCTCTTCCTCCGTCAAGGACGGGGGGAGAGGAAGGGGGAGGACTTTCTCCCTTGTTCCGAGAAAGAACGATTTCTTTGTCGGCGCTTGTGTTTTGTTTTTTTTTTCTCTCTCTCTGGTAGTAGTTCACGGATGTGTTTGGATTTGTGCGGTCTGGTGACACGGGGGGTCAATTAATGTGTTTTGGTGTGGGGTCCCACGAACTGAGTGAAATGTTCACGGTATATGACATGGGGGGGAGGAGGGAAGGGTTCCACCTCCCCTCCTCTTATGTTTTTTTTTTTTGTCTTTGTTTTATATTATGTTCTTACTCACTGTTGGGAGAGTACAAACCTCCTTCTGCCTGTCGGGCCGAAGGTCAAAGTGCACTAATGGAAATTGAAGAAGGTATTTTGATCTCTTTTTTTTTTTTTTCTTTTTCACAGGTTGCCATCTGTCCGTCGGACAGAAGGCCAGAGTGCACTAAGGGAATTATATGGTGTGCATCCTCCAAAGGAGGGGGTTTTTTTTTCCTTTTTTTTTTTTTTTCTCTTTCACAGGTTGCCCTATGTCCGCTGGGCAGAAGGCCAGAGTGCACTAAGGGAACTACATGGTGTGCATCCTCTAAAGGAGGGTTTTTTTTTTTGTTTTTTTTTCTCTTTATCTGTGTCTTGCTTATTTCTTGTTGGGATGGGGGGAGGCTGGGTGAAGTGTTGATGTAAGGCTACATTCACACCTGAGCGTAGCGTTTTTCGCGCGTTTTTTACCGCGATTTTACCGCGATTTTTGCGGCGTTTTTTACCGCGATTTTACCGCGATTTTTACCGCGATTTTTGTGCAGGCGTTTTTAGATTGAATAGAGATCAATGGAAAACGCCTGTAATCTGCCCAAAAAGAAGCTCATGTACTTTTTTGAGCGTTGGGCTTTTTTTATACAGCGTCAAAACGCTCAGATGTGAACAGGGGCCATTGAAATGAATAGGATTTGTCTTGTTGGGCGTTTTGAGAGCTGATCCTAGAGCAGAAAAACTCCCCAAAAACGCCCCAAAACGCCTACATGTGAACGGAGCCTAAATGTTGTCGATGTAATGTAGATATGTATATAATATGTAATGTATTTGAAAAACAATAAAATGTTGAGTTAAAAAAAAAATACCAAAAATGCAACTTAATATCAATGAAAAATGGGCGCTGGCAATAGTATGGATTTATGGAATTGTTTTATATGGCTATAGTTGTTGTGATAAAAATCTAGGTGATTATCTATAGTTTGGATAATCCTGGTGATAGTACTATTGTTATTTGACCAATTAAAGTGCAACCAGTGTATAAATATGGGTATAGATAAAATCAAATAATAATCCCATTAAATAAACATATTTGATAAAAACAAATGTTTTCAAATATTTTGTCACAAGCAATGTGCGTTTATACGTGACTTTTTTGTGAGAACAAAAATTGAATAAGTGACACTGGTGATGTTAATGTGAAAGTTATAGACAATAAATAATACAATTTTAAATAAAACATATATCAAACAATAAAAATGTGTATCCACAAAATTTTTGTGCAGCAAGTGAAACAGTCCGTGAAAATAAAAGAGTTCTTCAAAGTGATTTTGTGCTCCAATGTGCTCTTGATAAAATAAGCAATTTCTGCCTCTTATCAGATGGCTTTAGGTCTCCAGGACCTAAATCGCTTTTGATCCCTTTTTAGGATGGATCAGTCCTACACCGAACTCCTCCTCTCCACTCTCTGGATCTCAATCAAGTATATGTAGGAAAAATAGTGGGGAAGCCAGAATATAGTGTAATACCGTTTTTATTATTAAAATAAATATAAAAGATAAAAATGGCTGCTTACAAAGGATAGTGTCTAGCCTGGCACTGGGTGAAACCGCTGTGTGTATATTAGAGGGTCTGTTTCTGGTGCTCTGTATTGTATTTAGAGTCTCCTCCACAGCCCTGTGTGGTAGTGGCGGCGTGCACTCCAAGCAGGAAGGAAATTACGTCGCTGGCTCTTTCTGTTTCCGGGTATTACGAAGGACCACAATGCATTTCGCGACTATTGTCTTTATTCAACCTCATCTACTATGTACTATGTAACCCCTGAAAAACAACCCCGCACCATAATCCATTATTGGTATATGATTACTTCACCCACAATTATTATTGACTTCATATCACTTATTGAATTATTTTATAAAAATATTTTATTTGTCGCATTTATCATTTCATTTTTGTCACACATTTGGAATTTTTAATATCATATTTGTGTACACTTCATTTATGATTGGTTATCTTAAGTTATAACCACTGTAATTGATATTGTTCACCATTTTAGAGTAGCGCACCACTGTAATAATTTATTGTAGTGACAAAACAGTGCTGTGTGTTTTTTACGTGATATACATGTCTATATACAGGTGCTGTACAGTGTCTCAGGAAACAAAGACGAACAAAAATAGCAAAAGAAAAACCTAGCCGTGTCTCGGCACTAACTACACAAAATATATATGTCCTAACTACCAGGCTGAGCAATCTTACAGCCTGTCAGCTTCTGCATATACAGCTTTTAAGTTTTCAGCAACCTCTTGCTCTCACAGACAGGAGTAGGAGTTGTCTGATTTCCCAGGCCGAGAGCACTGGCTGTCTATCTCAGGTGAGCCTTAAAGTAATTTTAAAGTCTTGGTTTTTTTTGGGCCATCCACTTGGGGGGAGTATGGTCAGTTATTAACTCAAACTTGCACCCTAATAGATAATACCTTAGTGTGTTTAAGGCCCACTTTATGGCTAAATATTCATTTTCTATGATACTTTCTCTCATGCTCATTGAGCTTTCTGCTTAGGTACACCACAGGGTATTTTGCCCCATTGTGTACCTGTGAAAATACTGCCCCAATGCCAACATCAGACAACAACAACAGCATTCGTCTGAACCAAAAAATATTTGAAGAAATCGGGAGTACAACACTGGTTGTGCACAAAGGGCCTTCTTCAAGATTTGGAAAGACTCTTCTGCTTCTGGGGACCATTTTACTCTTACAGAGTCTTTCCCTTTTGTAAGGTCAGTCAGTGGAGCTGCTAAAATGGCAAAATTCGGGATGAACCTTCTATAGTACCCTGGGATACCCAGGGTACCTGCTTCTTATTTACCAGACGTGGCCACTCTTGAAAGATTTCTACTTTGCTCAATTAGGGTTTTATGACTCCTCGACCAATAGTGTAGCCCAAATACCTGGCTTCCTCTAAACCAATGGCGCATTTTTTTTGGATTCGCCGTAAAACCTTCCTTGAAAAGGGAATCCAAGAATGCCTGGACTCCCAGTCAGTGCTATGTGTCTAAGTAAAACAAATCAATAAAAATAGACCAGCGCTAGTCAGCCTACAGTTGGGAGAGGCAGTAATATTTAACGGCAATGGTAGTGGATCTGATCATACGTGATTATGCATAGTCCATAGTTAAAATCCATAGAGATGGATGGCTGGGTGGCTGTCAGGTCTATCAGAGCTAGAAGGTAACTCTGTTAATGGAGACAAGCAAGGAAGAGAAACACAGAGCAGTGCCACCTGAGTGTAGTATTTAAAACAAGGCTTTAATGGTGTAAAAAACAGTTGCACTCACAAAGGTATGTAAAAAGCAGGTATTAAGTATTTGTTCATCCGATCCGCTGTGAGGGAGGCTGGGGAGGTGAGAGTAGTCCTGGTTCCAGCTGTGCCAGTGGCTTCTGGCGCTTCCTGGAGTCCAATTAAACCCCATACCATCAGAGATGCAGGCTTCTGAACTGAGCGCTGATAACAACTTGGGTTGTCCTTGTCCTCTTTAGTCCGGATGACATGGCGTCCCAGTTTTCCAAAAAGAACTTCAAATTTTAATTTGTCTGACCACAGAACAGTTTTCCACTTTGCCACAGTCCATTTTAAATGAGCCTTGGCCCAGAAAAAATGCCTGCGCTTCTGGATCATGTTTAGATATGGCTTCTTTTTTGGCCTATAGAGTTTTAGCCAGCAACGGCGAATGGCACTGTGGATTGTGTTCACCGACAATGTTTTCTGGAAGTATTCCTGAGCCCATGTTGTGATTTCCATAACAGTAGCATTCCTGTTTGTGATGCAGTGCCGTGTAAGGGCCCGAAGATAACGGGCATCCAGTATGGTTTTCCGGCCTTGACCCTTACGCACAGAGGTTGTTCCAGATTCTCTGAATCTTTGGATGATATTATGCACTGTAGATCATGATAACTTCAAACTCTTTGCAATTTCTCTCTGAGAAACTCCTTTCTGATATTGCTCCACTATTTTTTGCCGCAGCATAGGGGGAATTGGTGATCCTCTGCCCATCTTGACTTCTGAGAGACACTGCCACTCTGAGAGGCTCTTTTTATACCCAATCATGTTGCCAATTGACCTAATAAGTAGCAAATTGGTCCTCCAGCTGTTCCTTATATGTACATTTAACTTTTCCGGCCTCTTTTTGCTACCTGTCTCAACTTTTTTGGAATGTCTAGCTCTCATGAAATCCAAAATGAGCCAATATTTGGCATGACATTTCAAAATGTCTCACTTTCAATATTTGATATGTTATCTATAATATATTGTGAATAAAATATAAGTTTATGAGATTTGTAAATTAGTCCATTCCTTTTTTATTCACAATTTGTACAGTGTCCCAACTTTTTTGGAATTGGGTTTGTACATACATACACAGTATCTCACAAAAGTGAGTACATCCCTCACATTTTTGTAAAAATCTTATTATATAATTTTTTATGACAACACTGAAGAAATTATACTTTGCTACAATGTAAAGTAGTGCATGTACAGCTTGTATAGCTTGTGTAAATTTGCTGTCCCCTCAAAATAACTCAACAGCCATTAATGTCAAAACCGCTGGCAGCAAAGTGAGTACACCCCTAAGTGAAAATGTCCAAATCGGGCCCACCTAGACATTTTTCCTCCCCGGTGTCATGTGACTTGTTAGTGTTACTGTTAAAAGGTCTCAGATGTGAATCGGGAGCAGGTGTGTTAAATTTGATGTTATCGCTCTCGCTCTCTCATTCTGGTCACTGGAAGTTCAACATGGCACCTCATGGCAAAGAACTCCCTGAGGATCTGAAAAAAATTATTGTTGCTCTACATAAAGATGGCCTAGGCTATAAGAAGATTGCCAAGACCCTGAAAATGAACTGCAGCACGGTAGCCTAGATCATTCAGTGGCTAAACAGGACAGGTTCCACTCAGAAAAGGCCTCGCCATGGTCCACCAAAGAAGTTGAGTGCATGTGCTCAGCATCATATCCAGAGTGTCATGGATATGCAATAATGTCTGGTAGCTTACCTGTTCCTCATGTCTGCATTAAGGACCAGACTCTTCCTTCTGGCTGCTTTTTATCACATCTACTTCCTGTTCCTGCCCCACCCAGGTCATCACAGGAAGTCTATATTAACCAGCGCACTGCAGGCCTGCTGTGCTGTTCAACAGTGTTGGTTCCTGTTTCCTGTGTGCTTGAACTACTCTTCTGTGTACCGACTTTGGCTTGTCTCTGACTTTTCCTGTTTGCCTGTTACCCTGACCTTTGGCCTGTCCCTTGACTACCCTTGTCTGCCTACCCTGACCTCGGCTTACCCATCACCATTCTGTGTGTCCTGAGTGGCTGCTTCCCTTCTCTTCCTACGGAGCCTGACCTGGGGGACCCCAGGGGCCGCGACCTGGGCCCAGCTGCAGCGAAGTCCATCCTCACCACTAGAGGCTCTGGTGAACACCTGCTGGGTCTTAGACTCCGCGCCCTGGGGAATCTTGGGCTCACGTTCCTATCCATCCGCAGCAGTCTGCTATTGGGTTCACTATCTTGCGCTGCGCCCCTGCCTCCAACAGGGTGCAGTTGTCACCTGGCCACAAGTGACCTGACACAGAGGTTGTCTGTGGGAAATAGACGTATGAGTGCTGCCAGCATTGTTGCAGAGGTTGAAAGGGAGGGGGGGGGGCAGCCTGTCAGTGCACAGACCATACTCTGCACACTGCATCAAATTGATCTGCATGGCTTTCGTCCCAGAAGGAAGCCTCTTTGTTTGTTTGTTGAGGGAACTATGAATGCCAACATGTACTGTGACATACTGTAGCAGAGCATGATCCCCTCCCTTCAGCGACTTGGCCACAGGGCAGTATTCCAACATAATGACCCCAAACACACTTCCAAGAAAGATGACCACTGCCTTACTAAAGAAGCTGAGGGTGAAGGTGATGGACTGGCTAACCATGTCTGCACACCTAAACCCTATTGAGCATATGTGGGGTATCCTCAAACAGAAGGTGGAGGAGCGCAAGGTCTCTAACATCCACCAGCTCCGTGATGTCGTCATGGAGGAGTGGAAACCTGTGAAGCTCTGGTGAACTCTGTGCCCAAGAGGGTTAGGGCAGAGCTGGAAAATAATGGTGGCCACACAAAATATTGACAATTTGGGCCCAATTTGGACATTTAGGGGTGTACTCACTTTTGTTGCCAGCGGTTTAGACATTAAGGGCTGTGTGTTGAGTTATGTTGAGGGGACAGCAAATTTACACTATTATACAAGCTATACACTCACTACTTTACATTGTAGCAAAGTGTCATTTCTTCAGTGTTGTCACATGAAAAGATATAATAAATATTTAAAAAAATGTGAGGGGTGTACTCAATTTTGTGAGATACTGTATATAATCTATTCCAAACATCAACTAATCTTTCTGTAAAATATATGTACATTTTATACATACATATATATATGCTGAACAAAATTATAAATGCAACACTTGTTTTTGCCCCCATTTTTCATGAGCTGAGCTAAAAAATCTAAGAAAACCAGGATTCATCTGTGAAGAGGAAACCTCTCCAAAGTGCCAGATGCCATTGAATGTCAACATTTGCCCACTCAAGTTGGTTACAACAATGAACTGCATACAGATGAGCTTCCCTGAGACGGTTTCTGACAGTTTGTGCAGAAATTGTTTGGTTATGCAAACTGGTTGTTGCAGCAGCTGTCCGGGTGGCTGGTCTCACACGATCTTGGAGGTGAAGATGCTGGATGTGGAGGTCCTGGGCTGGTGTGGTTACATGTGGTCTGCGGTTGTGAGGCCAGTTGGATGTACTGCCAAATTCTCTTAAACGCCTTTGGAGACGGCTTATGGTAGAGAAATGAATATTCAATTCATGGGCAACAGCTCTGATGGACATTCCTGCAGTCAGCATGCCAATTGCACGCTCCCTCAAAAGGTGAGACATCTGTGGCATTGTGCTGTGTGATAAAACTGCACATTTTGGAGTGGCCTTTTATTGTGGCCAGCCTAAGGCACACCTGTGCAATAATCATGCTGTCTAATTAGCATCTTGATATGCCACACCTGTGAGGTGGATGGATTATCAAAGGAGAAGTGCTCACTAACACAGATTTAGACAGATTTGTGAACAATATTTGAGAGAAATAGGCCTTTTGTGTACATAGAAAAAGTCTTAGATCTTTGAGTTCAGCTCTTAAAAAATGAGGCAAAAACAAAAGTGTTGCGTTTATAATTGTGTTCAGTCTATATACCGTATTTATCGGCGTATAACATGCACTTTTTCCTCCTAAAAATGAAGGGCAAAATAGCAGTGCATGTTTTTCCCCCGATATATATAAAAAAAAAAAGGCCAGGCAGCGCTGAGAGGCATAAGGGGGGGGGGGGGTGCCGGCCGGGCCGAGCAGAAGGAAGGACAAGCGGTTGCTGTCATAGGAAGTCCTCCTATGATAGACAGCACAGTGGCCCAATGTCGGGACGTGTGATGTCTATCATAGATGCCGGGACTTCAGATGACAGTGGCTGCTCGTCTTCTGTTCTCCTCGGCCCAGCCCGCCCCCGCTCTGTATAATGGTGCTGGCGAGGCTGCATTGCTGGACTCTGCGCTGGCGAAGGCTGCATTGCCGGACACTGTGCTGGCGAGGCTGCATTGCTTGACTCTGCGCTGGCGAGGCTGCATTGCTGGACACTGCGCTGGCGAGGCTGCATTGCTGGACACTGCGCTGGCGAGGCTGCATTGCTGGACACTGCGCTGGCGAGGCTGCATTGCTGGACACTGCGCTGGCGAGGCTGCATTGCTGGACACTGCACTGGTGAGGCTGCATTGCTGGACATTGTGCTGGCGAGGCTGCATTTATGGATACTGCACTGATAAGGCTGCATTCATGGGCACTGGTGAGGCTGCATTTGATTTAAAAAAAAAAAGTCCTAAGTTCAAAGCTGTTTATTTCAATTTTAAGCTTTTTTCCTAAAATTTTCCTCCTAAAAATTGAGGTGCGTGTTATACGCCGATAAATACGGTATATTAAATAAAAGATGACTTCATAAATAAAGTCTGTAAAAGGTATTGATTCAGATAACCTACTGTAGAAGAGTAGAGAATGTTCACTTTGCACATGCTTGTCCTTGCGTATGATTGAGTATTCCAAGTGAACATAGCCCTACTTTATAACTAAGCTAATTGAACATTCTCTACTTTTGTAAAATATTCCTTGGACTACCCTGTTTTAAAGCAATGAGCGGAACCCTGTAGGAACAATATACATGTTTCACCATGTTTCGCCACCCCATATGCCTCTATGAATTTAAATGAAAAGGTTTACTCTAAAAACAAAGATGTATAATTATATGAAATGAATTCTTAATAAAAGAGGAAAAGGAAAAGATATGGTGGTCTATGAAAAGCATTGTGCAAAATATCAGAAAAGCCTTGTACAGATTATCTGATTATCTACAGAAAAACAAACAAACCAGGGGGGCAATGAATGGTTGATAAAGTCTCCCATGCATGTTACAATTTTATTCCATTTGTATATTCACGAGAAACTAGGTTTAGCTACAATACAGCTTTACATAAGGAAAATTGTGCATTCAGTTTGCTGGCAGATATTATAATGAAAATATCCATTGTTGGGTATATACTGTAGGATTCTGTTGTTGGGAGGGCTCTTTTAATTTACTTGTGCAGGAGGATATACAAACTGACATATTCTGTAAAGTAGAATAAAGAATTTAATAAGAGAAAGTGGTGTTATGAAATCTGAATAGTGGCACATGACATTTATTTACTTTACCTTTGTTTAATAATTACAGTGAGTTACAGTACATGGTGATAAACTACCCCAGTTAAGATTTGCATTCTAGTGCTCTATGTAACTAGTGCTGATGAATGGAATTGTAGTTCAGATTCAGCCCAATGCAGGGCCTAACCCAAAATTTGGGTGTTCAGCATTTGCAAAGTGGCTAAACTATTTGGCTTGTTCACCAGCCTCAACATCCTGCTGGTTATGCAGTAGGAAGTCATTAGTTGCGAGGGTTTTTCTTTCAACTTTTAACAGGATTATTTTTCACAGCGATTGAAGAGAATCTGCATAGCTGGATGTCATGATCAGTGCTGTATCCTGGCCTAGGCCAACAATGCCCAGGCCTAGAGAGGCACTTTGCAGGGGGGCAGCAAAAAAAAAAAAAATGTCATTATTTGTATGACTATGGACTTCCTATTTATTATACAAATAAGTGAAATAATCCTATAATTACAATCAGTGACAGCAAACACAAGTCCAAATATCCTAAAAGAGTAATCTTACTAATCCCATGACATAAGGCTGTACTAATGGCCACTGATGGGGCTGCACTGGTGACCACTGATTAGGCCCCACTGATATGCTGCACTGATGGGCAGTAAAGAGGCGGCACTGATAAGGCTGCACTAATGAGGCTGAACTTATGGGAACTGATGAAGCTAAGCTGATGGGCACTGACAGACTGTGGTTACGGTCTGTGGTTTACAGATGACAGGGTGGGTCATAAACAGGAAGGGGTGTGGCCTTTACAGAAAGGGGTGGGTCATATTTAAATTAGGGGGTGCAGAAGTTTAGTCAGGCCTAGGGCAGCACAAAACCTAAATACAACCACTTCCCGACCGCAACAATTATACAGTATATACCCTGGTATTGTTTTTTACACCTGGCTTTCTCTTGAAAGCATTCTGAACGGCTCATGAGCCGCTGGAACACTTTTATTAACCACTTAAGCCCCGTAAGATTTTACCCCCTTCCTGACCAGGGGGTATTTTGCGATTCGGCACTGCGTGACTTTAATGGACAATTGCGCGGTCGTGCGACGCTGTACCTAAATGAATTTGACATAACATTTTAGGCCAATTTGTTTTATGCTACATATTTTTGGTAAAAAAAATCGCAAAAAGCGTATTTTGATTGGTTTGCGCAAAAGTTATTGCGTTTACTAACTAAGGGAAAGATTTTTACATATGCACTGTTACTGTAAAATTACACTGGTAGTGAAGGGGTTAACTTTTTTGAGAGGGAGGGGTGGTGTGTGCCCCTAGGGGCGTGATTCTTACTGTGATTGGCTCTGGCTTGAGGTGTAGGAACAGTGATCAACGGTCCTACATAGTAGAACCGTATGATCACTGTTCTTACACAGGGGAGAATGACAGGCGGCTTGTTTACATCAGCCGCCTGCCTTTCTCCCGCTGTCACGGACGATCGCGAGTGCCCAGCGGACATTGGGCCTGCTGGGCACACCTGCGGGGGGGTCCGTGACCGAGCAGGAGCGGGAGCGCTCCTCTGGCGGAGCGCGCTCGCTCCCCAGAGCCTCACAGGCTAATGACGTACCAATACGTCACTTTGCCTGTGAGGAGCTGACCGCCGCAGTATATGTACTTGCGGTGGTCGGCAAGTGGTTAAGACGTGGCGGGAAGGTACTTCCCCCTCTTCCGCTGCTCACAGGTGTTTCTCTCTTTTAGTTTCCACCAGCTCACCCGAGAAACAATCCGATGGTGCAACTGGCTGGTCACAGAGGTGATAAAAGACATAAAAAGACTACATCAGCTTTGATTGCCTCTATGGCCATGGAGGAACAAGGCAACATCAGGATTAGAGATGTCCCGGACTATTCGCTGGGACAATGATGACGCAACAGTCGCGTTTGTTGCGTCATCATTGAGGCAAACTTTGACCCTGTACCTCACAGTCAGCAGACACATTCCAGCCAATCAGCATACCCTCCCTCCCAGACCCTCCCACCTCCTATAAAAAAGCAAGGACAGCATCCATCTTAGATTCATTCTGAAGCTACAGTGTTAGTTAGAGCAGGGAGAGTGCTGCTGCTGCTGAATTAATAAAGAAATCGTTAGCTAGGCCAGTGTTCTGTGTCCACTCCAGTCCTGAAAGACTCATCTGCTGTAAGGACAGCGTCCTGACAGCACCCCAAAAAGCCTTTTTTAGGGCTGGTACATTAGTCTGCTTTTATTTTTTTTTTCTATATACTGTATATATATATATATATATATATATATATATATTGCAGTTGCCTGCCCGTGTGTGAGAGGCCACAGGCCCACAGACTGTACTGTGTGCACACCACTCCTCATATAGGGTGGCACAGCACCTTGCAGATAAAGTCATTTAATTTTTTTCTCTGTAATATAATTGCAGTTGCCTGCCAGTGAGTGTCAGGTCCACAGACTGTACTGTGCCCACTGCCCACCACTCATATAGGGTGGGACAGCACCTTGCAGATAAAAAATTAATTACATTTTTCCTCTGTAATATAATTGCAGTTGCCTGCCAGTGAGTGTCAGGTCCACAGACTGTACTGTGCCCACTGCCCACCACTCATATAGGGTGGCACAGCACCTTGCAGATAAAAATTAATTTAATTTTTCCTCTGTAATATAATTGCAGTTGCCTGCCAGTGAGTGTAAGGTCCACAGACTGTACTGTGCCCACTGCCCACCACTCATATAGGGTGGGACAGCACCTTGCAGATAAAAAATTAATTACATTTTTCCTCTGTAATATAATTGCAGTTGCCTGCCAGTGAGTGTAAGGTCCACAGACTGTACTGTGCCCACTGCCCACCACTCATATAGGGTGGCACAGCACCTTGCAGATAAAAAAGTCATTACATTTTTTCTCTTTAATATAATTGCAGTTGCCTGCCAGTGAGTGTCAGGCCCACAGACTGTACTGTGCCCCCTGCCCACCACTCATATAGGGTGGCACAGCACCTTGCAGATAAAAAATTAATTAAATTTTTCCTCTGTAATATAATTGCAGTTGCCTGCCAGTGAGTGTCAGGTCCACAGACTGTAACCAAATTTATATATCACAATACCTGCTCCCAAAAAAGTTAAGTTTTTGGACAGTGCC
This sequence comes from Pelophylax lessonae, assembly GCF_965119305.1. Lineage (NCBI taxonomy): Eukaryota > Metazoa > Chordata > Amphibia > Anura > Ranidae > Pelophylax > Pelophylax lessonae. The sequence continues at coordinate 262,437,714 of NC_138774.1, read as the reverse complement.
ACAATCGATACGCTAATGTATTTCTTAAATATGTTATTTTCATTTCAATACATTTTTATTGAAATTTTATGGAATGAGCACGTATCATTAACAGCATGTCATAACACCTATAGAGCAATCAAGGCATTGTATCGTTAAGATCTGTATATAACATAAGAGTATCACGATAACACATAGCAATCAAAATATGAGCATACTAGGAAGTTGAGTCTCAGAGATTGCCCTGGAAAACAAGAGTACAACAGTTTGCAGGAAAGAAAAGGGGGAATGAGGAGAAGGAGGTCATACGAGGAGGATACAGATTGCACTGGTTAGGTTCAAGTAGAAGAATTTTTTTTTAGGAGGGGGGAAGTGGCGTGTGTGCCAGTTCACCCAGGGGACCCATGCATTAAGGGATCGGTTATATGCTTTCCTAGAAGTGGACAGTATTGTGCCGTATGCATAATGGGTGTGGATCAACTGAATTGTGTTCGCTATGGAAGGGAGAGTAGTAGATTTCCAAAGCCTGGTAATTGATAATCTTGCGGCTAGTAGAATATGAGTTACTACTGTGCGCAATTGTGGGGGGACAGATTCTATAGTGAGGTTGAGCAGGGCTAGACTTGGTGTTGAGGGAACTGTGGATTGAGCAATATTTGAGATAATTGTAAAGTAGAGGGCAGCTGCATAAAATGTGAAATAGAGAGAGACCCCACTTCTCCACATCCTCTCCAACATAGGTAGGAAAGATGTGGGTTAAAAGAGGGGATCTGCAATGGAGTAACGTACTATCCTTAGAAGATTTTTTGGGTTAGTTCCCAGAGGGAAGTACTGTGTGTGATGTTGTAGATTAATTTCAATGCTCATTGCCATTGGGAAGAAATGTACTGTGTGCATAGATACTCTTCCCATTTAGTGATGGGGAGGAACTTCATGAATGCCTGTTTTTCTTGTAGTAGATTATAAAAAAGGGAAATCCCTTTTTTGTTAGGGGTAAGGAAAGTGAGGTTCAGCCATGCTGTGTTAGGGATCTCCTTTGTATGGTAAGGCTGCTTAGCTAGGCTGTGGCTGATTTTAAGTATTGAAACAACCCTGAAGGGGCAAGTATGTGATCTTGTTGTAAGCTTGAGAATCTTTGGCATAACGTATTAGTTCGCCAGGTTGGACTGATTCGGGAATCCCCCTTACTTTTAGGTTGTTCCGGAGCAACCTATCTTCAAGGTCTACTATTTTTGCTTTCATCCACTGTCTTTCCTGCATATTGTCATTGTTGGTGTCCACTAGATCATTAACAGTAGTAGTAATGTCCCTCATAAAATTTTCAATGAGGTTAACCCTCTCTCCTAAGGAGTGTATCTTGGAGGAATATTTGTGGGTTAGGGTGGCAGTCAGCATGCAGGAAGTTTTGAAGGGACAGGTGCATATCATTTAATAATGTATCCATCACAGGTTGATTGGATGTAGGGAAGGAGGCTATGGAGGAGTGGGTGGGAGCATGCAATGTGGGCTCATCATCTGGGTGGCTCACCTCATGATCTTGCAGGCCTTCATCCTGTCTCATCCTTGCTTTAGCTGGGCTGGCACAGAGTGGACTGGGTGATGTGGGAGAGGAGCCCTTTGCATGTCTCCCCTCAGCCCTGGACTGGTCATCAGGGAGGTCTGTGTAGTGTTTAGAGACCCTGGAAGAGGAGGCAGGGGTTGCAGTGGCGGCGTCATCTTGTTGGCCTCCTCATGCAGGCTGCAGGAAGAACACTGTCAGTTTTTGAGGGTGTTGATCTTCCTTGCATTTCCTGGACATTGCCGATGTGTCCCTGTGAAAGGCAGGCAGGCGTGCGGGCATTGTGGGCTGTGTCGGATCCCCCTGGTGCCATTAGAAGCCCTGATGTCTCTGGTGCTCGGCTCCTATGCTGCCATCCGATGTGCCTGCTGGCCACACCCCTTAAATATGGTATTTTCCATTTAGGACATATTTCTGTATTCTTAGAACATATATTTCTTTCAAAATAAATCTTCATTGTATAATGATAATGGAGAAGTATAGCCATGTGATCACAGGAGTACAGTTCGTTCTGCACTCCTTTGATCTGTTTTCAGCCCACAGAGGGCTGAAGCCCACTGTAAGCTGATGTCACAGAGCCTCATAAAAGATCCTGGCCATATTTTTGGGATCCACTCAGAAGCCTAGAGCGACAGCTGGCTCAGCCTCTCTTTTTAAGCTTGTGTTATTCCACTAATTTAGAAAGAGTTGGTTCAAGAGATTCTATATATCAGATTATATAGAGTAGTTGCCACTTCCTATAACCTTGTCCAGAAAAGTGGAACTAAAAGCATGATTCCTATTACCACAGCAAGATCCTAAAACACTACGTTTTTGTAGATAGACTGTGCTTCCCCAGAATATTACATTTCCTAGAAATCTTTTCAAAGGACGTAATGAATAAGGATTACTTCGATACCATTGACCTGCTGTAATCAGCCAAATTTGCCTCCAGGTTTGAAAAGTTACATACTCAACTTTGTGGGAATAAAGGGCTTTCTTTCCTGAATTGGCAAATACTTTACAACATAAGAAGCCATTATTTGTGTTTTTTTTCTCAACTCATGCATTTATTATAAACCTATAGAGCAAATTTGTTTTCAAACCTGGAAGCAATTTTTTTTTCTTATTCATTTTTTGTTATTTTTTTTTTACCTTTGCTTATACGCAAGCCCAAAAATCTACTGTATTGTTGAAATATTTTGGAATGGAATTCTGGCAGTGATGAGAGAAAATCCAGGTAATGTCATCCACAAATAAAGCAGGTTTAATCTCTATTTTTCCTATTTTTATTCCCATTAAAGATCACCTAAAAATGTAGATATCTGGATTGGGGCTCAATAGCAATAATAAAAGTGGTGAAAGCAGACACCTTTTTCAAGTGCCCTTCATCAATTGAATCAGTTGCGATAAATAATTCATAGTGTAGATCCTAGCTGAGGAAGATTAATAAATTTTTTGAATAAAATCCAAGATTTTACAAGAAAAGACCACAGCAACTATAACTTGGAACAACAATTTGAAAGCACTGTTGTCAAACGTTTTCTGCGTCTAAAGCTAAAACAGCGTATCCTACAAAGGATGCATTTTAGCATATTCCAGAACATACACTGCTCACATAAATAAAGAAACACTTTTTAACCAGAGTATAGCATCAAGTCAATTAAACTCCTGGGATATTGATTTGGTCAGTTAAGTAGGAGAGGGGGTTGTCAATCAGTTTCAGCTGCTTTGGTGTTAATGAAATTAACAACAGGGGCACTAGATGGGCAATGATGAGACAACCTCCAAAACTGAATGGTTTTACAGGTGGAGGGCACTAAAAAATGTTTCCCTACTCATCATTTCTGACTGTTTTTTACTAGTGTTGCATTTAGCTAGGGTCAGTGTCACTACTGGTAGCATGAGGTGATACCTGGACCCTATAGGGATTGCACAGACATTCCAGCCATAGAACGTCCTTAACGGCAGGACCGGTATCTGTTTCTTTGTGCAAGGAGTACCAGGATGAGCACTGCCAGAGCCCTACAAAATGACCTCCAGCAGGCCACTGGTGTAAATATGTCTGACCAAACAATAAGAAACAGACTTCATGAGGGTGGCCTGAGGACCCATCGTTCTCTAGTGGGCCCTGTGCTCACTGCCTAGCACCATGGCGCTCGATTGGCATTTGCCATTAAACTTTAAAATTGGCAGGTCTGCCACTGGCGCCCTGTCATTTTCACAGATGAGAGCAGGTTCACCCTGAGCAGGTGTGACAGACGTGAAAGGGTCTGGAAAAGCTGTGGAGAATGTTATGCTGCCTGTAACATTGTTCAGCATGACTTTGGTGTTGGTGTATCATTGATGGTCTGGGGAGACATATCCATGGAGGGATGCACAGACCTCTACAGGCTAGACAATGGCACCCTGACTGTCATTAGGTATAGGGATGAAATCCTTGGACCCATTGTCAGACCCTGGATTCCTCCTGGTGAATAACAATGCTCAGCCTCATGTGGCGAGCGTATGCAGCCAGTTCCTGGAGAATGAAGGAACTGATACCATTGCATAGCCCCCACGCTCACCTGACCTAAGTCCAATAGAACACCTCTGGAACATTATGTTTTGATCCATCTGATGCCACCAGGTTGCACCTCAGTCTGTTCAGGAGCTCAGTGATGCCTTGGTCCACATAGTTACATAGTTAGTCAGGTTGAAAAAAGACTCAAGTCCTTCTGGCTCAACCAATAAAAAAAAAGCAAAAAAACAGTAAAGAAAACCCAACCATATAATTCCATTTACACAATCCTATACCCGCAGTTGATCCAAAGGAAGGTGAAAAACCCCCAGCAAAGCATGATCCAATTTGTACAGCAGGGGAAGAATTCCTTCCTGATCCCCCGAGAGGCAATCGCATATTCCCTGGATCAACTTTACCTATAAATATTAGTACCCATTTATATTATGTACACCTAGGAAAGCATCCAGACCTTTTTTAAAGCAATCTAGTGAGCTGGCCAGAACCACCTCTGGAGGGAGTCTATTCCACATTTTCACAGCTCTTACGGTGAAGAAACCTTTCCGTATTTGGAGATGAAGTCTGTTTTCCTCTAGATGTAAACAGTGTCCCCTTGTCCTCTGTGTTGACCTCAAAGTGAATAAATAAACACCAAGTTCACTATATGGACCCCTTATGTATTTATACATGTGATCATATCCCCCCTTAATCTCCTCTTCTCAAGAGAGAATAAATTCAGCTCCTCTAATCTTTCCTCATACCTGAGCTCCTCCATGCCTCTTATCAGTTTGGTTGCCCTTCTCTGCACTTTCTCCAGTTCCCCGATATCCTTTTCGAGAGCTGGTGCCCAAAGCTGAGATGCATATTCCAGATGAGGTCTTACTAATGATTTGTACAAGGGCAAAATTATATCTCTCTCTCTCTAGAGTCCATGCCTCTGTTAATACAAGAAAGGACTTTGCTTGCTTTTGAAACCGCAGCTTGGCATTGCATGTTTTTATTAAGCTTAGGATCTACCACAACACCTAGATCCTTCTCCGCTATGGATTCTCCCACTCCTACTCCCCCTAGTATGTATGATGCATGCATATTCTCAGCCCCAAGTGCATAACTTTACATTTAATAACATTAAACCTCATTTGCCCAATAGTTGCAAATAGTTTTTATCTTTTAGCCAATTTTCTATTAATTTAAAAACTGATCTTTCCAAGCCTGTAGAATTTACCTTACACATTAGCCGTGTGTGGGGAACAGCGTCAAACGCTTTTGCAAAATCCAAGTATACTACAGCCACAGCCACCCCTCTGTCAAAGGTTTTACTTACCTCCTCATAAAAAGAAATCAGATTTGTTTGACAACTTCTGTCTTTCATGAATCCATGCTGTCTGTTGCTTAAAATATTTTTTTTCAGCAAGAACTCATCTATGTGGTCTTTTAATAAACTCTCCAGTATCTTCCCAACTATAGAAGTTAAACTAACAGGTCTATAGTTAATTGGCAAAGTTGGCAATGACTTTGGTCCCTTTTTAAATATAGGCACCACATTGGCCCTACACCAATCCAGTGGTAAACGAGTCCCTAAAAATTTGAAACAAAGGCTTTGAAATTACAGTGCTCAATTCTTTTGCATGGTTGGATACCATCTGGTCCAGGTTCTTTATCCACCCTTATTCTGTCTAAATATTTCTGGACCGTATCACTTTTGAGCCATTGTGGATCATTTGGGGCTGTGTCATTATGGTCATGAGCTCCCCCATGCTCCTTTGTATACACAGAGCTGAAGAAAGTATTTAATAAATTTGCCTTTTGTCCACAGTCACCCACTCCAGATAATTTCGTAAATGGCCTACATGCTCAGACCTAACCTTTTTACTTTTAATATATATTAAGAATTTTTTGGGGTTTGTCCTACTATCTTTTGCAATCTTTTGTTCATTTTGAATTTTGGCATCCTTGATTTCCTTTTTACATATTCTGTTATATTCTTTATAACAATTAAACAATGATAGTGTTCCTTCATTTTTATATTTTTTAAAAGCTCTTTTCTTATTATTTATAGCTTTTTTTACTTTGGCCGTGAGACACAGGTTTTTTTTCCCATTTCCCATTTCTGTTCTTTGCTTATTGATGCCATTATTCCCTCCCATTCTAAATCCTGGAGAGCAGCCCTCATCCTTGAAAAATTTGCTCTCTTAAAGTTCAGTGTTTTTATATTTCCTGTATGCGTTTTTTGCTTACAGCTAACATTAAATTAAATCATAGTATGGTCACTGCTACCCAGATGTTCTTATATATGAACATTATTAATAAGCTCTACATGGTTTGAGATTTCCACGTCAAAAACAGCATCATTTGCAGTGGGGGCCTCAAAATGTACCATAAAATTGTCTTGTACTAGGTTTATACATTTTTGCCCTTTAACTGTTCCAGCAGTGCCATTATTCCAGCCAATGTCTGGGTAGTTAAAATCCCCGATTATTATCACCGTCCCAGCCCTTGCAGCCCTTTCTATCTGTGCCAGGAGCTGAGTCTCCACCTCCTTATTATTACTGGGAGGTCTACAAGAAACTCCAATCATAATCTTTGTATTACGCACACCCACATACATTTCCACCCATAGTGCTTCAGATTCATCACACTCTCCATCAACTAGGTCTTCTTTCACACTCACTTTGCAATCACTTCTCACAGAGACAGACACCACCACCCCTCCATTTTACCCTGTCTTTCCGAAAGAGAGCATAGCCAGGAACATTAATAGCCCAGTCATGTGAAGAATGAAGCCAAGATTCAGCAATACCAATTAAATCATAGTTCCCCTCATGCACAAGAGCTTCCAACTCGCCTATTTCTGAGAGGAAATACCCCAGATCATCATCCGTTGTCTCATTAGGAGCAAGCCCTGACGTTGTCAGGCATGCAAGCACGTTAGGCCATACAAACCATTACCACATTTTACCTCCATTTTACAATTACCACCGTTACCATTAAACAGTACCATTTTGAGTTGCTGCAATGAAATTTCAGCAAAATGGACTAGCCTGCCACAAAAATTTTTCACTTTGATTTTTGGAGTGTCTTTGAATTCAGCCCTCTGTAGATTGATCATGTTCATTTCCATGTGACATCCTTTTGTTCATAACGCATTACCCAGTCCATATCAGTATAAATATTCAGCATGATATTTTTCCTCATTGAAATCTGATGTGTTTTCGAAGTGTTCCTTTTAATTTTTTTGAGCTGGGTATATAACTTTAGGAATATTAGAAACAGCAGACATCCCTTAAACAAACCCTGATTCTTTAAGAGTTGGAAGAAGATCATGTACCCAGCTATAATTTTTGAAAGGATTTTAACATCCACATCAAATGAGATCAGTCTATATGATACTGTTGCCATAAGGCCATTTTCCTTTTTAGGGAAGAGATTTATAAAGGCTTCCAATTCAAAATACAAATATGGACCCCACATATAATTATACAGAAGAGTAAGGACCAGAACAATATTTCTCAGAATAATCTTAAATTGTTAAATTAAACAGAGGAAAACACTCCTGTCCCGGGGATTGTTATTTGCCATATTTAATCATCCTTTTAACTTCCTCTGCTGATATTTTATTAATTAACCGTTCCAATTTACAGGGATGAACCTTTGACGGTGGTGTATCTGTCAGAAATGTTTCTGCCATTTTTGTTTATGTAATCAAAATAAGAAAAATAATAGCTAACATAAAGAATCCAAAATACATGACTTCACTGGTTCTCCACACATTTGCAGAGAGGGAACATTCTCTTCCCTTAACTCTTCACCCCCCCCCCTTCCCCCCACACACACACCTTTTCTTTCTCCTACTATTTAATAAAATCCTCACTTACAATATTCTGGGGTACCTTCCAGGTTATGAGGTGCATTTAGATTGTTTGAACAGTGGCTGAGTCACCCAGCAAGAAGGGGTTGAGGGACGAGAGTTTTGCTCCGTTCTCTATTTGGGGAAATATTGGTGAAAGGGTTGTCAGGAATTGGTTTGCGATTACTACTGTTTTGATATTGGCTGCATGAAGTTAGCGATAGAGATGTTGTAGATTTTTTTGAATGTGATAAAGTGCTTTGAAAATAAGGGAGGATATACCTGTGGAAGAGTCTAGTGTGGACTGTAGACATAAATTATTGTCCCCTCTCATGATAAACATCCTAGTGGCAAAGCCTCACAGCAGCTTGGTGATTTTCATCATTGGCAGCATTCAAGCATTACAAAGAGTGTAATAAGAAATGTAAAGACGAAATCAGGGCGGCTAAAATAGAACACTAGAGACATATATCGGAAGAGAGTAAAAAGAACCCCAAGAAATTCTTTAAGTATATAAACAGTAAGAAAGCGAGGCCAGAGCACATTGGCCCCATAAAAGACGATAAGGGAGTTTTGGCCACAGAGGACAGGGAAAAGGCAGTAGTGTTAAATAATTTCTTCTCTTCAGTCTTCACAAAAGAATTGGAGGGCTACACTAACCCAGCTTGTAAGGCCAAACTAAACAACACACCTCAGGAAATACCGCCATGGCTAACAGAAGATAGACTTAGAACGAAACTAGACAAACCTAACATAAATAAATCACCGGGACCGGATGGATTGCACCCGAGGGTTCTTAAAGAGCTCAGCTAGGTGATTGCCAGACCATTATTCTTGATCCTTAAGGATAGCTTACAGACGGGTATGGATTGGAAAAAAGCCAACGTGGTACCAATATTTAAAAAGGGGCCGAGATATATCCCGGGTAACTATAGGCCGGTCAGCCTAACATCAGTAGTCTGCAAGATTTTGGAGGGGATGTTAAGGGACCACATACAAGACTTTAGTAATGAAAATGGTATTATTAGTAGTAATCAGCATGGATTCATTAAAAATCGTTCTTGCCAAACCAATCATTTAACCTTCTATGATGAAGTGAGCTGCCACCTAGATAAAGGTAAGCCTGTGGATGTGGTGTACCTGGACTTCGCAAAGGCCTTTAACACCGTTCCCCACAAACGCTTACTGTTCAAACTAAGGAAGGTAGGCATGGACCATAAGGTGAGTACCTGGATAGAGAACTGTAAGATTCTGGTACCTTTGGTACCCTTATTGCCCATTTTCCTTTTCATATTGCGTCCCACCTTTTTAGTTAGGTGGAACGCATATACCTTTAAGCCGGATGACATCATCGCTGATCGCCGCTCCAAGCGGCTATTTCAATCGCCGGCTTTCTCTCTCACAATGTTACCGCATGCTCACAAGCCATGTCTTATGCTGCCGGAGCCTCCAGCTATTCTTTTTACCTGGAACAGACCGGAACCTCGCTACTGATTCCGTATCTCGCTACCGGATCACTCCCTCACTACCGGACCCCTCTACTTACTAACCTTACTAGTGATAAGTACCCCACAGGGGATTCCTCCATAACTAACTTACACTATCTACTTCTGCACATTAAGGACTGTTACTATCTATGCATACTAATTCTATTATCTGCACTGTTACATAGATTGCTAGCTCTTGAGTCTACTACCATCTATCCTTGCACTGGGTTAGTCTATCCTGTATATGTCATCTGCTGTTCTCACCACCTGTTACCATACATGATTACTAACCTATCTGCATTCTACCTATTACCATCTACTACTCTCCTGAACATTACTATCAAGTGCTTATCATTGCTGTCACTGCTCACACCTGTCCCTTCAGCACATCACCTCCATACTGTCATATACATCCCATCACTCCAGGAACATCTTATTGAGTGTGTGTATATCTGTATGCTGAAGCAGACAGGCCCACAGTGATGAGTCTGGAGAGTTGGATCTGGTATTTCAACACATCTCTACATGACTACTGAGTGGAGATTCTGCAGCTGCAAATCCAGCTTACTATAAAAACGCAGGAGCGTTACAGATTGAACGAACCTAAAAAATGGATTCAGCAGAATTACCCACTCAAGTGACACAATTAACACAACAAGTAAATGCATTAATACTTGCTCTTACTGAAGTAAAAGATGAAAATCAGACTCTGAGACAGCAGGTAACCCGTCTTTCACAGCTTACTGCTGCTCAGCCCCCTGAACCTAAAATAAACCCTCCTCTAGTGTTTACAGGTGATCGGGAAAAATTTCGTGAATTCAAAAACGCATGTCAATTGCTTTTTTTGCTAAAACCTCGTACTTACCCTACTGATCAAATTAAAGTTTGTACCGTTATTTCATACTTAACGGGTGATCCACGGGCCTGGGCAGACTCTCTCTTTGAGAAAGATGATCATCTTCTCAACTCCTATCCTTTATTCCTAGCGGAACTCGCTAGCTTATATGAAGACCCCAATAGGCAGAGTACTGCTGATATCCAATTGAGGGCTTTAAAACAAGAAAGGAGACCTGTTGAAGACTTTGTAGCAGAGTTCAAAAGATGGACCCTTGATTCAGGGTGGAATGATACATCTCTGCGAACTCAGTTCAGACTCGGGTTGTCAGAAGCCGTTAAAGACGAGCTCGCCCGAGCGGATTTACCTGGCACTTTGGATGCCTTAATACAACTCAGTATCAACATTGACAGGCGACTGCGAGAAAGAAAGGCTGAGAAAATGGGAATGCCATTGTCTAGTCCTTCTCGGATTTCGGCCGTTGACCCTACTCCTATGGAGGTAGGAACCATACGCCCACCTTTATCAACTACTGAACGAGCCAGGAGAAGATCCAGAAACCTCTGCATGTACTGCGCATCCCCGGATCATTTGATAAGCGTCTGTCCCCTTGTCCGCAAAAAAGAGGGTGAGTGTTCACATGTCTTGCTAGGGGGATTAACGACTTCCTTTTCTAATCCCTATCTCTTTGTTCATTTAAAATTACAGTGGGACCAGACTAGGATTACCACCAAGGCTATGATCGACACAGGATCTTGTGGGAACTATATCGATACACGTTTTGTTACTTTAAATAAAATACCTATTATTTCAAAACCTAAACCTGTCTCTGTTAGTTTCATTAACGGTATTCCGTTATCTTCTGGTCCAATCACCAATCAGACACAAGCACTCCTTGTCACTGCTAACGAGTCTCATATGGAGACCACCACTTTTGATGTACTATCTTCACCCCATTTTCCCATTATTTTGGGACTTCCCTGGTTACACACACATCAACCAACCATAGATTGGAAAACACGGACTCTAACTTTCCCTTCTCACTATTGCGAGATTATGTGTAACTGTCACGGAACCATGAACCAGACGTACAACAACAGATAAGTGAAAATAAGAAGGCTTTATTGAAAATCAAGCTGTAAAGCAAAAGTCCAAACGGATGGCGAAACCGAGGCAGAGTCCTTGCGAAGCCAGAGGTCAGGAACCAGGAGGGTAGTCAGACGAAGCCGGGATCAGGAACCAGCAGGGTAGTCAGACGAAGCCAGGATCAGGAACCAGCAGGGTAGTCAGACGAAGCCAGGATCAGGAACCAGCAGGGTAGTCAGACGAAGCCAGGATCAGGAACCAGCAGGGTAGTCAGACGAAGCCAGGATCAGGGACCAGAAGCAGCAGCAGTCTTAGAAGCATGTGAACACAGGAGGACCAAGCAAGGAACTGAAGCCACAGACCTCCTATATATATGAGCTAGGCATCCAGCTCCTCCCAGTGGGAAGGAGGAGCCGCAGGTTGGGAGGCTACAAGAAACCCAGAAACCAAGATGGCCGCCAGCACATGTCAAACGAAGGAGAACAGCAAGAAGGTAAGTCCATGACAGTACCTCCCCCTTTAGGGCCCCTCCTCCGCGGAGAAAAGAACGGTTTCTGAGGGAAGCGTGCGTGGAAGGCTCGGAGCAAGGCAGGAGCATGGACATCTGCGGAGGGAACCCAGGAACGCTCCTCTGGACCATAACCACGCCAATGAACCAAAAACTGCACCCGACCGCGGACCAGGCGTGAGTCCAGGATATTGCTCACCTCATACTCCTCACGATTGCCCACTTGGACCGGACGGGGCCGAGGAACCGAGGAAGTGAAACGATTACACACCAGTGGCTTCAACAGGGAGACATGAAACACGTTGGAGATCCGCATGCCAGGAGGAAGCGCAAGGGCATAGGCTACCGGGTTTACCCTGCGAAGCACTCGGAAGGGACCAACAAAGCGAGGCGCCAGCTTGGGAGTGGGCACTCGAAGGTTGAGGTTGCGGGTGGACAACCATACACGGTCTCCGGCCTGGTAGGAAGGAGCAGGCGCTCGTCTGCGATCAGCCTGGAGTCTCTGGTGCTGCGCAGAGACCTCAAGGGACTTCTGGATCTGTACCCAAGAAGCACGTAGGACGGAAAGGTGATCCTCCACAGCCGGAATATCCTGGGGAGAGAATACCTCTGGTAACACGGCAGGTTGGAACCCATAATTGGCCATGAAGGGAGACGTCCCAGAGGAAGAGTTCACCGCCGTGTTCCTGGCAAACTCAGCCCAAGGCAGGAGGTCAACCCAATTGTCTTGGTGATCGGAGACATAGCAACGAAGGAATTGCTCCAAGGCCTGATTGGATCGTTCTGCGGCCCCATTGGACTGAGGGTGGTAGGCCGATGAGAAGGAGAGATGAATCCCCAACTGGGAGCAAAAGGCGCGCCAGAACCTGGACACAAACTGACTCCCCCGATCCGACACAATCTCCTTGGGCAAACCGTGCAACCGGAAGACCTCCCTGGCAAAAATCGTGGCCAACTCCTGTGCAGAGGGTAACTTCTTGAGAGGAACACAGTGGCACATTTTGGAAAATCGATCCACAATCATGAGAATGACCATATGGCCTCGGGATGCAGGGAGGTCCACAATGAAATCCATCCCCAGGTGTGACCATGGGCGCTCCCCGGTGGCTATGGGTTGCAGAAGGCCCAACGGAAGGTGCCGAGGGGACTTACTCTGGGCACAAACGGAGCATGCCGCTACATATGCGGCGATGTCGGAACGTAGGGAAGGCCACCAGAACAGACGTGAAACAGCCCAGGACAGCTGATTCTTTCCAGGATGCCCCGCGGTCTTGGAGTTATGGTAGGTTCGCAACAACCGAGTGCGCAACTCCTCAGGCACAAAACATCTGCCGTTGGGTCTCCCAGAGGGAGCACCAGATTGAGCCGCCAAAATCTGCTCACCCAGGGGAGAGGTCAGGCTGGTGCGAATGGCGGCCAGGATCTGATTCGGAGGTATGACCGAAGTCGGAATCGACTCCTCCCTGGACAGGTCGGAGTACTGCCGTGATAAGGCATCCGCCCTAAAGTTCTTGGAACCGGGTAGGTAGGAGACCACGTAATTAAAACGTGACAAGAACAGAGCCCATCTGGCCTGACGTGGTGTCAATCTCTTGGCCTCAGAAAGGTAGGTCAGATTCTTGTAGTCCGTCAGGATGAGGACCGGAACCACCGAACCCTCGAGCAAGTGCCTCCATTCTTTAAGGGCCTGCACGATGGCCAATAACTCCCTGTCACCAATCTGATAGTTGCATTCCGCGGAAGACAGTTTCCGGGAGTAAAACCCACAAGGAAGCAGAGGACCCTCTGGTGTTCTACGCTGAGACAGAAGGGCGCCTACTCCCGTCTCAGACGCGTCCACCTCGAGGACAAAGGACAACCCAGGGTTGGGATGCGACAGAATCGGAGCCGACACAAAGGCGGACTTTAGAGCCTCAAAAGCACGGATGGCCTCGAGCGGCCAGACCTGGGAATTACTGCCCTTCCTGGTCAAATCCGTGAGAGGCTTGGCTAGCATGGAAAAGTCCCTGATGGACTTCCGATAATAATTGGCGAAGCCCAAAAAGCGCTGCAGGGAGCGAAGACCACTGGGCTGGGGCCACTGTAAGACAGCCGAAACCTTCTCAGGATCCATGGAGAACCCCTCAGCGGAAATGATGTAACCTAAGAAGGTTACCTGGGATCGGTGAAATTCGCATTTCTCAAGCTTACCGAACAGCTTGTTCTCTCGTAACCGTTGCAACACTCGTCTGACATCCAGAATGTGGGTCTCCATGGATTCAGAATATACCAAGATGTCATCCAAATAGACCACCACACACTGCTGCAACAGGTCACGGAAAACATCGTTAATGAATTCCTGAAAGACTGCGGGCGCATTGCACAACCCAAAGGGCATAACGAAGGATTCATAATGACCGGTCCTGGTGTTAAACGCGGTCTTCCACTCATCGCCCGCCTTGATCCTTACGAGGTTATATGCCGCCCTCAGGTCGAGTTTGGTAAAGACCGTGGCCCCTTTAAGGCGATCGAACAGCTCGGAAATCAAGGGTATCGGGTAAGCGTTCTTGATCGTGATGCGATTGAGACCCCTGTAATCGATGCAAGGCCTCAACTCACCGCCCTTCTTTTTCACAAAGAAAAATACAGCCCCTGCCGGGGACGAGGATTTGCGAATGTGTCCGCGTGAAAGCGCCTCCCTCACGTACTCCTCCATGGCCTCATTCTCCGCTACCGACAGTGGATAGACCTTGCCACGAGGAGGAACGGCACCAGGTTGTAACTCGATGGCACAATCGTATGGGCGGTGCGGAGGTAGGGCAACCGCGCGCACCTTATCGAATACATCCCGGTACTCCTCGTATTCAGGAGGCAACAGAGAGTCCGAGGAAGTACACAGCAACTTGACAGGCCCATGGATGCAACTAGCCCCACACTGCGGTGACCATGAGAGGATCTCGGCCGATCTCCAATCGAAAGTCGGATTATGCTTCTGGAGCCAGGGGTACCCCAAGACCACGAGTAGTGTGGAGACGAAATAACCTGGAAGCAGACCGACTCTCGGTGAACGGCACCAATGGCTATCCCCACTGGAAGGGTCTCATGAGTCACGTGTGGCGGCAGAAGGGGTCTGCCGTCTATCGCCTCCAGAGCCAGTGGAGAACCTCGGGCCTGCAGAGGAATGGAATTGGCGGCAGCGAACACACTATCAATGAACAAACCACCAGCACCAGAGTCCACCAACGCCTGGGTCGTCACTGAGCCCCCGACCCAGGAGAGGACAACAGTGATCAGTGGTTTGTCAACACGGGAAACCGGGGACGAGGAGACTCCACCCAAGATCTGCCCCCGACAGGATCTCAGGTGCGAGCGTTTCCCGGACGGTTCGGACATGCCAACCGAAAATGCCCACCGAGACCACAGTACATGCATCGACCCTCGCGTCTTCGGAGTACCCTCTCCCCCTCGGACAGGCGAGCAAAGCCCAGCTGCATGGGTTCACCCCCAGCCAAGTCATCCCCAGGAGGCGTGGGAGGAGAGGGAGGCACGGGTGGGACAGCAAAGGTAGGCGCCAATCTGTTAGGAGGCCTCCGCAGACTCTCCTTAAAGGAAGGTCTCTCCCTGAGTCTGGTGTCAATCAAAATTAGGAAAGGAAATAAGAGACTCGAGCTCCACTGGTAGGTCCTTAGCTGCAACCTCATCCTTCAAGGCATCCGAGAGACCATGAGAGAAAGCAGCGACCAGAGCCTCATTATTCCAGCCCACCTCTGCTGCCAGGGTACGAAACTCAATGGCGTATTCAGCTACGGATCGTGAACCCTGTCTGATGGACATAAGGAGCTTCGCAGCAGAGGCAGCACGAGCCGGCACATCGAATACCCTCCGAAGAGAAGCAACAAAACCGGAAAACTCGGCAACCACCGGATTGTTGTTCTCCCATAAAGGGCTGGCCCAGGCCAAGGCCTTGTCCGAGAGCAGCGAAATTAAGAAGCCCACCTTTGATCTCTCAGTAGGAAAGGCATGTGGCAGCAACTCGAAATAAATGCCCACCTGGTTAAGGAAACCTCAGCACTGAGTTGGCTCTCCCCCAAAGCGCTGTGGAAGGGGGGCAGAACCGGTCATACCCCGAAACACCGCAGGCGCAACAACAGGTGTTGGGGTAGACTCTGGCGCAACAACCGGAGCGGCAGTAGGAGCGGGCCCAGGAGCGACAACCGACCCATCGGCAACGGGAGCGAAATGAGCCGTGCGTTCAAGCAGGGTTTGCAACGCCACGGCGAACCGACCCAACAGGTGATCCTGCTGGTCAAGTCTGGCAACCAGCGTGGGTAGCGAGGATGGCCCTGTACCGTCAGAATTCATGGCTTGGTCCTAATGTTACGGAACCATGAACCAGACGTACAACAACAGATAGGTGAAAATAAGAAGGCTTTATTGAAAATCAAGCTGTAAAGCAAAAGTCCAAACGGATGGCGAAACCGAGGCAGAGTCCTTGCGAAGCCAGAGGTCAGGAACCAGGAGGGTAGTCAGACGAAGCCGGGATCAGGAACCAGCAGGGTAGTCAGACGAAGCCAGGATCAGGAACCAGCAGGGTAGTCAGACGAAGCCAGGATCAGGAACCAGCAGGGTAGTCAGACGAAGCCAGGATCAGGAACCAGCAGGGTAGTCAGACGAAGCCAGGATCAGGGACCAGAAGCAGCAGCAGTCTTAGAAGCATGTGAACACAGGAGGACCAAGCAAGGAACTGAAGCCACAGACCATCTATATATATGAACTAGGCATGCAGCTCCTCCCAGTGGGAAGGAGGAGCCGCAGGTTGGGAGGCTACAAGAAACCCAGAAACCAAGATGGCCGCCAGCACATGTCAAACGAAGGAGAACAGCAAGAAGGTAAGACCATGACAGTAACCTCCCATCTTATGGAAAGATCCTGTCTGTGGTGTCAGATGAGATTGCACCACTATGCTATCAGGATCTGTCCGAAGTTTTCCTTGAGAAAAATGCTCAAGTGTTGCCTCCCCATAGGGATTATGATTGCACTCGATCTACTCCCTAACAGCAAATTGCCTTTTGGTCATGTTTATCCTCTTTCACAGGATGAACTCTCTCATCTCAAGGAATACTTGGATGAGAATTTGACAAAAGGGTTCATCAGACCCTCTACTTCTTCCACAGCTGCAGGACTTTTCTTTGTCCGCAATAAGGATTCAAGTCTTAGGCCTATTATCGATTATAGGCAATTAAATACCATTACGATAAAGGATCGTTATCCTTTACCGCTCATCCCTGAACTCATTGAACAAGTGCGTGGGGCTACCTACTTCTCTAAATTGGACCTAAAAGGGGCATACAACCTAATCTGAATCCGTGACAGAGATGAGTGGAAGACAGCATTCAGAACCAGATACGGATTATTCAAATATCTTGTGATGCCATTCGGGTTGTGTAATGCTCCCGCAGCTTTTCAACGGTTCATAAACGACATCTTTAGAGACTTACTTGATGTCTGTGTTGTGGTATATCTGGATGATATACTTATCTATTCTCGATCTTTGTCTGAACATATAAAACATGTAAGACTTGTGTTATCCAGATTACTCGCACACAATCTATACGTGAAATTAAAAAAATGCCTATTTCATAAAGAAGAAATATTATTCCTAGGATGCATCATATCCAAAACCGGAATCAAGATGGATATGAGCAAGATATCCTGTATTCTGGACTGGCCTATACCAACAACTCGTAAGGCATTACAGCGATTCCTTGGATTTTCAAACTTCTATAGGAAGTTCATCAAGAACTTCTCTGCTATTGTGAGACCTCTCACACAACTTACAAGTATAAAGAAACCATTCAAATGGTCAGAAGAAGCAAATGGAGCTTTCCGCTTGTTAAAATCAAGCTTTACTTCTGCTCCCATACTACGCCATCCAGACCCATCCCTCCAATATATTCTGGAGGTAGATGCGTCAAACATGGCAGTAGGAGCAGTTCTCTCCCAACGACCAACAAATACTTCACCACTCCACCCAGTTGCTTTCTTCTCTAAATCACTAAGCAGCCTAGAGGTGAATTACCCAGTGGGTGAAAAGGAGTTGCTTGCCATAAAACTGGCACTGGAGAATTGGCGACATCTACTTGAAGGTACCCGATTACCAATACTCATATATACAGATCATAAAAACCTTCAATACCTCCAGACTAACAAAACTCTTTCCCACCGGCAGGTATGATGGTCATTATTCTTCCTAAGATTCAACTTCCTAGTGACCTACACGCCTGCAGATAAAAATAAAAAGCGGATGCGCTATCACGATTAACCAAAGATAACTGCGCCGAAATCCCTTCTATTCCTATAATACCCTATGAACGTATTATTGGTGTTGTTCGTTCCCTGAAGGAAGAGATTTTGCACAGTATAGGATTGGATTCACCTCCACCACAACTAAGTACTGATGCAGAAGGCTTCCTCTATTACAACGACAAACTCTACATACCCCCTACTATGCGCACCAAGATCTTGGAATTATCACATGATGTGCCTATGGCAGGACATATGGGTATGACGAAAACCCTTAATTTGCTTGCCAGGCAGTTTTGGTGGCCTGATATGAAGACGTCTGTACAAAAATTTGTTTCTTCATGTGACATCTGTGCAAGGTCCAAAATTGACACTACAAAACCATCTGGTCTACTCTGCAGTCTACCAATACCCCAGGTTCCATGGGAAGTTGTGTCCTTAGACTTTATAGTAGAACTACCACCTTCCAAAGGATTTAATACCATTCTAGTGTCAGTGGACCATCTGACAAAGATGGCACATTTCATTGCTATTCGCAGACTACCTTCATCTAAACAAACAGAGGAACTACTAATGAAACATGTGTTCAAGTTACATGGAATTCCAAAGACTCTTTTATCCGACCGTGGTTCACAGTTTATCTCCAAGTTTTGGCAAGCTCTATGTCAAATACTACAGATTGAGCGAAAGCTCACTTCTCCTTACCACCCTCAGACCAACGGACAGACTGAAAGAGTCAACCAGTGTATAGAACAATATCTGCGTTGCTACACATCATACCTACAGGATGATTGGGTGGACCTCCTCCCTCTGGCGGAATTTGCTTATAACAACGCAACCCACAGTACTACTAAGCAAAGTCCGTTCTACTTGAACTATGGGTTTCATCCCACACTTCTTCCACCACGCATCCTACCATCAAGTAACCCAGTAGCCTCGGATTATCTTACCCAAATAAAAGACTCTCTGGGTTTACTTAATACCACCATCTCACACGCTCATAGTCAACAAAAAAGGTACTACGACCTTCGTAGAAGACCTTCTCCGCAATATGCTATTGGGGACCTCGTTTGGCTATCGACAAAAAATTTAAATTTAAAGATCCCTAGCAAAAAGCTTGGAGCTTTATTTCTGGGACCCTTCCCAATTAAGAAACTCATTGGAAAAGCAGCAGTGCAACTCACCTTACCGGCAGATCTCAGAATACATCCCATCTTTCATGTGTCGCTACTGAAACCACATGTTCCTAACCAAGGAATAAGGCCTACCATCTTGCCTCCACCTCCAGTACAAGTTGAAGGCGGAGAAGAATATGAGATTAAGGAGATTTTGGATTCTCGTATCCACAGAGGAAGACTCCAATATCTCATAAGATGGAAGAACTATGGACCCCAAGACGACACCTGGTTGGATACTTCTGATGTTCATGCACCTAGGCTTATACGAAGATTTCACTCTAAATACCGGGAGAAACCAGTGCTATAGGCCTTCCGGAGCCAGCCTTAAGGGGGGTACTGTAAGATTCTGGTACCTTTGGTACCCTTATTGCCCATTTTCCTTTTCATATTGCGTCTCATCGCTGAGCGCCGCTCCGAGCGGCTATTTCAATCGCCGGCTTTCTCTCTCACATTGTTCGTTCAATGTTACCGCATGTTCACAAGCCTTGTCTTATGCTGCCGGAGCCTCCAGCTATTCTCTTTACCTGGAACAGACCGGAACCTCGCTACTGATCCCGTATCTCGCTACCGGATCACTCCCTCACTACCGGACCCCTCTACTTACTAACCTTACTAGTGATAAGTACCCCACAGGGGATTCCTCCATAACTAACTTACACTATCTACTTCTGCACATTAAGGACTTTTACTATCTATGCATACTAATTCTATCATCTGCACTGTTACATAGATTACTAGCTCTTGAGTCTACTACCATCTATCCTTGCACTGGGTTAGTCTATCCTGTATATGTCATCTGCTGTCCTCACCACCTGTTACCATACATGATTACTAACCTATCTGCATTCTACCTATTACCATCTACTACTCTCCTGAACATTACTATCAAGTGCTTATCATTGCTGTCACTGCTCACACCTGTCCCTTCAGCACATCACCTCCATACTGTCATATACATCCCATCACTCCAGGAACATCTTATTGAGTGTGTGTATATCTGTATGCTGAAGCAGACAGGCCCACAGTGATGAGTCTGGAGAGTTGGATCTGGTATTTCAACACATCTCTACATGACTACTGAGTGGAGATTCTGCAGCTGCAAATCCAGCTTACTATAAAAACGCAGGAGCGTTACAAGAACTGGCTCCAGGGGAGGTTACAAAGGGTGGTGATTAATGGGGAGTACTCAGATTGGGCGGGTGTGGAAAGTGGGGTCCCCCAGGGTTCTGTCCTGGGGCCAATCCTTTTTAATTTATTCATAAATGATCTAGAGGAGGGGATATTGAGTAAAATCTCAGTATTTGCGGATGATACTAAACTAAGCATGCCAATATCTTCTGGGCAGGATGTGGAAACCTTACAAGCGGACCTGAACAAAATTAGGGGGTGGGCAACTACATGGCAGATGAGGTTTAATGTTGAAAAATGTAAAGTAATGCACCTGGGGGCCAGAAACCAGAAAGCAAGCTACTCACTGGGGAGGGGGGAACCTCTGGGTGAGTCTAGGATGGAAAAGGACCTGGGGGTACTGGTAGACAACAGGCTTGGCAGTGGCATGCAATGTCAAGCCGCTGCAAGCAAAGCCAACAGAATACTGGGATGTATAAAAAAGGGGATTCACTCCATAAATAAAGAGATTATTCTCCCACTCTACAAGACTCTGGTCCGGCCACATCTGGAGTATGCTGTCCAGTTATGGGCACCGGTCCTCAGGAAGGATGTGCTGGAACTGGAGAAAGTCCAGAGAAGGGCAACAAAAATAATTAGGGGAATGGAGGACATCAGCTATGAGGAAAGACTATAAGCACTGAACTTATTCTCTCTGGAGAAGAGACAATTGAGGGGGATATGATATCAATATACAAATATTTTACTGGCAACCCTAGCATATGGAAAAACCTATTCAGAGAAAGGAAATACAATAAGACACGTGGCCACTCACTAAAACTAGAGGAAAGGCGGTTTAACCTTAAAATACGGAGGGGGTTCTTCACTGTAAGAGCAGTAAGGATGTTGAATACTCTTCCGCAAACAGTCGTATCAGCAGGGAGCATTGATAGTTTCAAAAAACAATTAGATGGGCACCTTAACCACTTTACCACTGGAGGATTTTGCTGTCTTACGTCCAGGCCACTTTTTGCGTTTCGGCACTGTTCGAATTTAACTGACAATTGTGCGGTCATGCAATGCCGTACCCAAACGACATTTACGTGATCACCGCCGCTCCTCCCCTGACCCGACTCCCGCTGTAACTGAATACTGCGGGAGCGAGCCTCCGGTGGCGCGTGCGCCGCCGAGAGAGGGGAATGTCTGGTGACGTAGGTCTACGTCGCCAGATGATAACGAACCACTTTGCCGCAGTACAGTCAACGTGACTGGTCGGCAAGTGGTTAAAGACCACAACATAGAAGGGGAATAGAATGTACGGTTAACACCAAACACACACACACATCATAGGTTGAACTGAATGGACCGATGTCTTTTTTCAACCTTACTAACTATGTAACTATCAAGGTTGGTTGTCTTTTGTTCAGACAGCGTATGTTTGCTAGCATTACAACGTCTCTGGTTTAGTTTTGCCTCTCAGAAATGGGAATACGCTTTGGGTTGGAATGTGTCTATGAATTTGAACTGAACTGCAGCTTTTTGCTAAAATGGGCAAAATAAATGGCACCCACCCAAACTTCCAGCTGCTTCTTTTGGAATTAATTCATTCAGTGGTGGTATTACAGCTAAAGTTTAGCCATTTTTTTTTAGTTAAAATAAAAAAAAAGAACCATGGATGTTAGTTGAATGAGTCCCTTGTGCTGGTGGCTGTTATGTTTGTTGAAATCTTTACTCCTCTGACTCCTGTAAATACCCCCACAGCTGTGAATTTCCTGTTCTGCCAAATATGTCCACTCTTTCCATTCCCTGCTAGAGTCATAAAAGCTGTACCATCACTTCCTGAGTTAAAGGCATTCTATGATTGGAGGAGGGCTGAAGATTTCAATGAACATAGTCGTTATCGGCCCATCAACACAAAGGACACTTCTTATTCATTGTAATACTTCACTAAACTGAAGCTATAAGTCTACATTCACATGGGCGTTAGTATCTGACAGCAGCTAAATGGCAGTAATCGGCACTTTAAAAAAGTTAAAATGTTTCCTACAGATAGCTGTAGTTTGTAAATAAGCTTAGCAGTGTTTAGCTGCCTCTGTGTTTTCAGTTGTTTTTTTCTCATAACCCCATTATTTGGGGAGGGGGGGGGGTGTTATACTCCAGGCACATCCTCTTCCACTTTTTTGGTAGTTTTACGAGGAGATAAAGCTGCGTAATTGAAATGGATTGCAGAGCAAAGCTGGTGCTTACCATCGTGTGCCTGCTTGAGAGGAGAAGATGATTGAGACCTGGTGCGCATGCACGCCACTACATTTTAAAACACTCCGCACTTAACTGCATAGTACTATGGTACAATTCGATTTGGTGCCTGAAAACACGTTGCGTTGAAATCTTAATTTAGAGTATAATTAACAATTAATTAGCATGTCCATGCAGATTGCTAGGGGTGTGGTCACCTGCAGTACAGAAAACAAGCATTGAATACGTTCCTACAATGCATTCTGGTGTGAGGCCCTGAGGTAGATAAAGGGGCAGAGAGAGGGGCAAATGAAGTGAAGATGGGTACATCCTCTAACATCCCAGCATCTAACTAGGGAATATTTTATCCTGATTAGAGATGTAAAATTTCCGAAGATTTTAAAGCCATGGGAAAAAACATTTTTTTCCCGGAAAAATTGAAATTTGTGGAAAAATTGAGTGTGGAGCAGTTTTATAAAGTGAAAGTAATTTTGTTACACTGAAAAGGTGACATACGGTGTATTATGCTTGAAATAAAAGTACAGCTTATACAGTACATTAATTTAAACTTACGTTTTAACCACTTAAGCCCCGGAAGATTTTACCCCCTTCCTGACCAGGGCCTATTTTGCGATTCGGCACTGCGTGATTTTAACGGACAATTGCGCAGTCGTGCGATGCTGTACCTAAACGAATTTGACGTCCTTTTTTTCCCACAAATAGAGCTTTCTTTTGGGGGTATTTGATCACGTGTGCGATTTTTTGATCATGCGCTATAAACAAAAAAAGAGCGTCAATTTTGCAAAAATAACAATATTTTTCATATTTTTTTTATATGAAATTCCTCAAAAAAATGTAAAAATCAAATTCTTTTAACATTTTCGGCCAATTTGTTTTCTGCTACCTATGTTTGGTAAAAAAAGAATGCAAATTTTGATTGGTTTGTGCAAAAGTTATCGCGTTTACTAACAAAGGGAAAGATTTTGGTCATTTTTGTTGTTTTTTTTAACGCGTAATGGCGGCGATCTGCGATTTTTTTTGCGGTACTGCGACAATACGGCGGACAGATCGGACCCTTGACTGACATTTTTGACACTTTTGGGGTTACCAGTGACATTTCTACAGTAATCAGTGCTATACATATGCACTGTTACTGTAAAATTACACTGGCAGTGAAGGGGTTAACTTTTTTTGAGAGGGAGGGGTTATGTGTGTCCCTAGGGGTGTGATTCTAACTGTGATTGGCTGTGGCTTGAGGTGTAGGAACAGTGATCAACGGTCCTACATAGTAGAACCGTATGATCACTATTCCTACACAGAGGAGAATGACAGGCGGCTTGTTTACATCAGCCGCTTGCCTTTCTCCCTCTGCACCGACGATCGCCGAGTGACCGGCGGACATCGGGTCCACTGGTCACACGCGTGGGGGGGGTCCGTGACCGCGCGGGGGCGCGCGCTTGCTCCCTAGACCCTCACAGGCTAGCGACGTAGTACTATGTCGCTCTGCCTGTGAGGGCCTGACCGCCGCAGTAAATAGTCGTGCGGCGGTCGGCAAGCGGTTAAAATATTATTTTTTTATTAGGAATGGAATTGACTGTATATGTAAAGAACATTTCACCTATACATGAGAACAGATAACCACCCCCCCCCCTTTCTCTTAGAATATTTTTTTAAAGCTCCCTGCCAATATGCTTTTTCAGGTATTGACAATGCTGATTTAGAAGCATATATTGCTCTGTGAAGAGCTTGATCAATGTTCTCCTGATTTTCTGGGGTCAATTTTTTCTGTACATAAAGGTAATGTGTATTTGTGGGAGGCAGTGGTTTGTAACTCTTCCTTACTTGAAGATCTTGCTGGTGAAGAAACACTTTGTGGTGATCCGGAAGCGTTTCTCGAATGAGAACTCTGAAAAGCTCCTTGAACTTTCATTCTGGTCCTCATCATTTCAATCCATTAAGAATTTTTTAAATGTCTTTAGGGCACCTTTGGCATGCCAGAATGTGTTTTGTCATCCTTTTAGCATTAAAAAAAGAATATTTCTTACTGTATGTTGCACTGTGGAAATGTTTCCAAACTCTAGATATTGGTCTCACCACTTTACTGAGAGAAGGAAAAGAAGAAACAATTGAGCAGACTAAAGGGAAACATTATGCTGTGATGGTGAAGAACATTAATAGAAATCTTTTAAAGGTTAACCACTTGCCGACCGCCCGCCGCCTTTTTACTGCAGCAGGGCGGCTCGGCTGCGTCCAGTTACGTAGTTATACGTGACTGGACTGGATGTGGCTTTGGCGGCGCGCGCGCCGCCGGAGCCGTGCTCCCGCTGTGTTTAGACACAGTGGGAAGCGGGCCGTGGGAGAAGCAGCGGCGGTCGCCGCTGTCCAACCGCGGCCATCCGGGAAACCGAGAGAAGACCTGCCTGCTTTGTTTACATAAGCTATCTCTGATCTTCTTCCGCTGATCTTCTCTCAGACAGGCAGGGACATATCAGCAGTTTCAGCTATGCTGAAACTGAGATCTGTCTGTGCCTGTCACAGAACTCCCCCCCCCCCCCCCCCACACATACACACACACACACACAGTCAGAAAGCATACAGGCATACTTTTAACACCTTTCATCACCCCCAGTATTAACCCCTTTCCTGCCAGTGTCGTTTATACAGTAACAGTGCATATTATTTAGCACTGATTACTGTATTAGTGTCACTGGTCCCCAAAAAAGTGTCCAAAATGTCAGTTAGGGGTCCGATCTGTCCGCCGCAATGTAGCAGTCCCGCTAAAAATCGCAGATCACCGCCATTACTAATAAAAATAAATAAAAAGTCCAAAAATCTATCCCGTAGTTTGTAAACGCTTTAACTTTTGCGCAAACCAATTAAAATTGGGAATTTTTTTTACCAAAAATTTGTAGCAGAATACAAATTGGCCTAAACTGATAAAAAAATTACATTTTTAAAAAAAAATTATTGGGAATGTTTTATAGCAGAAAGTAAAAAATATGGCGGTTTTTTTTTTTTTTTTCAAAATTGTCGCTCTTTTTTTGTTTATAGCGCAAAATCTAAAAACCGCAGAGGTAATCAAATACCACCAAAAGAAAGCTCTATTTGTGGGAAAAAAAGGACATCAATTGTATTTGGGTACAGCATCGCAGGACTGCGCAATTTTCCATTAAAGTAAATGCTGAATCGCAAAAAGTGGCCTGGTCATTAAGGGAGCAAATCCTTCCGGTCCAGAAGTGGTTAAAAAAGAACTCATTTGTCAGACAAATTTAACCTTTTACCTGTCAGTTAAGGCCTGAGAGGACAGAAACTATCATCTACTGTATCCAAACAATCACCTAACTGTAGAAGGTACAAGATCGAGCCTTTACCCTAAAGCCCCCCCTAGTGGCAGAAATGCATATTTCTCTTGTTTGAGCACTTCATTGAGAATTATAGTGTTACTTGAACTGTATTTCTTACTTATGTTCTGCTGAGAAAACATACAATAATTTAAGGCCTTACATAAAGTCTCTGAAGTCTTTCATTAAGGTCTTAGTGTCATAAAGTTTGAATACCATGCCATGGATATGTTATTTATCATTGTAAAAGAACATATTCCACACTTTTTTTCCCATATTTTCCTGGAAAAAAAAATCAGTTTTGAAAAAAAAAACAGGAAAAAAAAAACCCTTTTTTCCCCCATTTTTTTCCATCTCTAGTCTTGATGTATGAGGGAATCAGAACCTATCCTGATAAATCCTACAACCTTTCCAGAATGACCATGTCCCCCATTGACAGCTCACTAACTATTGTTATACCACATCTGCAAAAAATGAATACCTACATGAGGATGTATGAAAACCAACATGATCTGGGCGCCAGTGTTCACCAGAGCCTCTAGTGGTGAGGATGGACTTAGCTGCAGCTGGGCCCAGGTCGCGGCCCCTGTGGTCCCCCGGGTCACGCTCCGTAGGGAGAGAGGGGAAGCAGCCACTCAGAACACAAGTTAGTTAGTGATGGGTAAGCCGAAGGTTGGGGTAACAGGCAGACGAGGGTAACCAAGGGACAGGCCAAAGATCAGGGTCACAGGCAAACAGGAGTAGTCAAAGACAACCCAAAGTTGGTACATAGAAAGGTAGATCAAGCACACGGCAGACAGGAAGACAACTAACAAACACTGTTGAACAGCAAAGCAGACCTGCAGTGCGCTGGTTAATATAGACTTCCTAGAATGGCCTGGGTTGGAGCCAAACAGGGAAGAGAGATGATAAAAGCAGACAGAAGGAAGAGTCTGGCCTCTAATGCAGACATGAGGAAAAGGTAAGCTACCAGACACTATTGTATGTCCATGACACATACCGTTCACTCATCCCTACCCACTTGACTCCCCCTCTTGGATTGAAGGCTCTAATAAGCAGGGCCTTCTGATTCCTCTTGTTTTGAATTGAATTGTAACTGTACTGTCTGCTTTCATTTTATAAAAGTTGTGCAAACTGTTGGCACAATATAAATGTAAAATAAAAATAAAAAATGTATAAGCTGGGAAGTGAGGGTGTGTGTGGGGTGGTGATCTTATACTGGTCATGAGGTAGGGTGTTGTTTTGCAACAGGTAGCAAGGAGGGTTCTGTTTAGTTTGCAAAATGATGGCATCATTGCATTCTGATCCTCATATACAGTACATAATAAAAAAATACACTTCCACTTGGGTATGTGTGAACAAGTAGGCATATTTTACTACATTTTTTAATGTATTTTTCTTTGTGTTCATCTCGTAGGCAGTAGAACTCACATCTTTCAAAACGTCAGGTAAGTCACTGTGTGCATTTATTTAACACTGGGGACAATTTAGAGGAATGAGATAAAGAGAACCAATCAAGATACAGTATCAACTTCTCTCTCTCTCAGCTGTCACTTTTCTATGCAGTTTAAAAAAACAGTACACAGTAAAATCACTAGTGCTAAAATCCTGGTGTTAAGGTGTTTACAGTAAAATGTTAATATTATGGTGTTCAATTACAGGAAATTAACACTACTATAGTGTAAACAATCCTCTCTATCAGGTAAAAATACAGATTTGAACAACTTTTATGAGTTTTAATTTAACTCTGAACAGTGTGGATTATATAAACACCAAGGAAGTGTTAAAAAAAACTCCCACAGAGTTAAATAAACACTGGCAATTTTACTGTGTAGAGATTTGGTTATTTTCAACATGAATAAAAATTAAATGTTACCCTAACATATCACATTCCCGATATGTGCCTGCTAGACCATGTACTTATATGAAAAGTACCCTGTCCTCTTTGCATTGTTTGCTCCTTTGTGCGAAATGTTTGTTGATCCTGCCAGTCCCCCTGCTTTCCTATTTCAAACTGACCAACTAGGAATGAGAGCACATCCATCTCAGCATGGTCAGTTTTCTGATTGTGCTGGGGAAATAGCCTGCATGTCCTCCAATGATCAGACACTCTGCCCCCCCCTCCCCCAACAGCCATTTACTGGGAAGATCAGTGCCCTGTTGTTTCTCCATCTCCAACTCCCCAAGCCCCTTAACAGAACAGATATCATGTTCACTATAAAAAAGGCAAAATTATATACACACATACAGTATCTCACAAAAGTGAGTACACCCCTCACATTTTTGTAAATATTTTATTATATCTTTTCATGTGACAACACTGACGAAATGACACTTTGCTACAATGTAAAGTAGTGAGTGTACAGCTTGTATAACAGTGTAAACTTGCTGTCCCCTCAAAATAACTGAACACACGCCCATTAATGTCTAAATCGCTGGCAACAAAAGTAAGTACGTGAAAATGTCCAAATTGGGCCCAAAGTGTCAATATTTTGTGTGGCCACCATTATTTTCCAGCACTGCTCTAACCTTCTTGGGCATGGCGTTCACCAGAGCTTCACAGGTTGCCACTGGAATCCTCTTCCACTCCTCCATGACGACATCACAAAGCTGGAAGATGTTAGAGACCTTGCGCTCCTCCACCTTCCGTTTGAGGATGCCCCACGGATACTCAATAGGGTTTAGGTCTGGAGACATGCTTGGCCAGTCCATTGTCTTTACCCTCAGCTTCTTTAGCAAGGCAGTGGTCATCTTGGAGGTGTGTTTGGGTTCGTTATCATGTTGGAATACTGCCCTGTGGCCCAGTCTCTGAAGGGAGGGGATCATTCTCTGCTTCAGTATATCATAGTACATGTTGGCATTCATGGTTCCCTCAATGAACTGTAGCTGCCCAGTGCTGGAAGCACTCATGCAGGCCCAGACCATCACACTCCCACCACCATGCTTGGCTGTAGGCAAGACACACTTGTCTTTGTACTCCTCACCTGGTTGCCGCCACACACGCTTGACACCATCTGAACCAAATAAGTTGATCTTGGTCTCATCAGACCACAGGACATGGTTCCAGTAATCCATGTCTTAGTCTGCTTGTCTTCAGCAAATTGTTTGCGGCCTTTCTTGTGCATCATCTTTAGAAGAGGCTTTCTTTTGGGACAACAGCCAAGCAGATCAATTTGATGCAATGTGCGGCGTATGGTCTGAGCACTCACAGGCTGACCCCCCACCCCTTCAACCTCTGCAGCAGTGCTGGCAGCACTCATACTTCTATTTCCCAAAGACAACCTCTGAATATGACACTGAGCACGTGCACACAACTTCTTTGGTCGACCATGGCGAGGCCTGTTCTGAGTGGAACCTGTCCTGTTAAACTGCTGTATGGTCTTGGCCACCGTACTGCAGCTCAGTTTCAGTTTCTTGGCTGTGTGTTGAGTTATTTTAAGGGGACAGCAAATTTACACTGTTATACAAGCTGTTACACTCACTACATTGTAGCAAAGTGTCATTTCTTCAGTGTTGTCACATGAAAAGATATAATAAAATATTTACAAAAAATGTGAGAGGTGTACTCACTTTTGAGAGATACTGTATACACACACACGTGCACACAATCACACAATATATATATGCACACACAAGTGTTTTGTCTTTCCTTCCTATTTTAAACTGAATGTGGTGTTTTATGAGGTAAGGGTTCACATAAACTTTAATTTTTATTTAACTACCCATACCTTCTATCAGCTTTGTAGATAGAGATGGACTGAACAGCCCCCTGTTCGGTTCGTGACAGAATTTTTGAACACAAAAGTTTGGAGCCGAACAAAGTGCATTAAAGTTTATAGGACTGGAACCGGAAAAATCAACAACAAGATTAGAGTTTTTTTTTGGATAAACTCAGGTGTCTGTTTCACAAACTTTAGATAGAAGTAACAGGTGTGGAAAAATTGGTCGTTGGGTGTTTGTGATGCCTTTACACTGTAACCCCATAGAGGTACTTTTAATGTAAGCAAGAATTGGCATTACTGTAAAAAATTTAAATAATATGCACCTGTCAAACAGGTGCAGAAAAATTGGCCCTTGGGTGTTAATTGTGCCCATGAAACCTATACCAAAAAATGTCATGCAGATAAAATCAACACCCACAAAGCTAGGCAGCCTTGACAGTCTTGCAGAGATTACACAACCCAAAAACACCTAATCAGCGACATCTGCATCAGAGGCTTGATAGTTGCTGCTACTAATCCAGGAATGATTCATTTTGATAAATGTCAGCTGGTCAACTGAGTCTGTGGACAAACGCACTCTTTTATCTGTCACAGAACCTCAGACAGCACTGAAAGCCCATTCAGAAATGCAGGGCAGCCCAGCAGCTCAATTTCATACTGGGCAAGGCCTGGCCAGTGGTCTATTCTCATGACTCAGTAACCCAGTGGATTGTCAACTTGAAAGCTCTCCGTGTCAGTTTTCGCCCCTAGAAAATCTACTCCACCATATGATGCAGATGTTGCCAATGGGATGTGGAAGCTATGTGCATCAATTCACACACGACACACTAAAGATTTAATAACACCATGCACGGAAAGAAAGCAACAGTTATATAAACATATGTGAGGGAAATATCCAAGTCCCTGGGCACGCTCAGTGCTAAATTAAAACACAACCAGTGACTTGCCCCTGCTGTCAGCAGTGATTCCCCAATGGCCCCATAATGGAAACAAGATAGCCAAAATGTCACAAAAGAGCATGAGCCTTTCAGTCTGTCATGGATTTGAGGGGAAGCCCCACGCCCAATTAAAAAGAAAAAAAAATTGTGGCCTCCCTTCTCCAATACACCCGTATCCATGCATACAGTCCTACAGGCCAGGAAAGGGGGGTGGCAAAGCAAGCCCAACTGCCCCCCACCCTCACACACACACACACACTTTTTATTTGTAATGTCAGCTCTTTTGTTTCCATTATGTGAAACCCTTCTAAATTGTACCGGGTTGCAAAAAACACATAAAAAAGCATTTATTATTATTCGTTTAGGGAATTATATAGCACTGTCAAGTTATACAGTGATATATATATATATATATATATATATATATATATATATATATATATATATATATAGTGTACATTTACATCAGGTCCTGCTTTTAAGAGTCTTACAGTCTAAAGTCCATAACTCACATTCATACACATACTAGGGACAATTTAGACAGGGGCCAAATCAACTACCAGCATGTCTTTGGAGTGTGAGAGAAAAGCAACTAACCACTTAGCCACTATGTGTAACGCTCCTGTGTTTTCTGAACAATGTGGATTTGCAGCTGCAGAAATACTCCACTCAGTAGTCATGTAGAGAAACGCTGAGATACCAATCCCAACTCCCAAGACTCATCACTGTGGATAGTCTCTGATTCAGCATACAAATATACACACTCAATAAGATGTTCCTGGAGTGATCTATGTATATAGTAGTATAGTGGTGATAGGCTGAAGAGACAGGTTTAAGTAGAGACAATAGTTGACAGACACTTGAGAGGAATGTTCTTGAGAATGAGATGGTAACAGGTAGGATGCAGATAGGTTAGCAATCATGTATGGTAGTAGATGATAGGATAGCAGATGACATACAGGAGAGACTAACCCAGTGCAAGGATAGATGTTAGTAGGCTCAAGAGCTAGCAATCTAGATAGTGCAGATGATAGTAACAGTCCTTAGTATGCAGAGCTAGATAGTGTAAGCTTTAGTATGAAGGTTTATGGAGGATTCCCCTGCGGGGTACTTATCACTAGTAGCAAGCAGTAGTAGAGAGGTTCGGTATGAGCGGGTGATCCGGTAGCGGGATACAGGGATCAGCAGCGAGGTTCCGACAGCGAGGTATGCTTGCAAGCATGTGAGCTTCAAGGCAGGTTATGCGGCGTGAAGGGTGAAGGTGAAAGCAGCATGCCAGGAGTGATCGGGTGGCGAGACACAAGATCCGAGAACAGGTTCAGGTAGCGAGATACAGGAACGTGTAGATCTGGTATGCTGACTTCAGAGAGGGACGCTCTAACCATGGCGGTTGAACGAACAATGTTAGTGAGACCGCCGGCGGTTGAAATAGCCGCTCCTGCGGCGCTCAATGATGACAGCATCGGTCTTAAAGGTGTATGCGCACCTTACCAAAAGAGAATGGTGGGGCGCATACACTAAGGAAAGTGGAATTAGGGTACCAAAGGTACCAGAACATTACACTATGCTGCCACACTCATGTAGACTGCATCTGTGGTGTGAACCAGTCCTAAGCTTGGAGGGTGACACCACCATTCTAAAGTGACACAAGAAAATAAAAAAACATAAGGCAAGGATTTACTGGTTTCACCTTCACTCCACCATGTACATTAGGCCATGCGATTTATCCAAGTACGTATGTGAGTAGATTGTGAGTAGATGCACAATATTTATTATACAAGATCTATAGGTTGTTCTATGGAATGTTTGGAATGCTTGCTTATCCCTTACTTGTCCATGTACCTAATGTACATGTGGGGATGGAGATGCAACCAGTGAATCCCAGCCGATGTGCCCCGGAGTTCCTGAGTGCCATTCAACAACCTGTTGCTGTGATATGCCATAAGGACAGATGATTACTGACAACATGCTGCTATAAGACCGCCTATATTTTGGGTCTTGGTACCTGCAATTGGTGTTGGTGTGGAATTCACAAGGCTGCCTATTGTCAATAATGTATGAAAACATATAGCAAGATTTGCAATGATGGTGAAACCCTCCTACATATACTGTAACTACTTATTTTATGTGGACATTTACATATAGGTGGCAAACTTATACCAGGATTTATGTTAGCACAGGAAATACTTTGAAGCCCCATAACTTCTAGGGAAACATGGGGTGCAACTTGTGATGCGACTTTGGGGTCCAAAGTCACATGACAAGTCATACAAGTGTGAAAGAAGCCTCATTATCCCTTTAAAATAGTTTGTTTGGGCCAAGCTGGTTAAAATGAACTGTTTACTGCACTAACATGTGCACTTGCTGGGCACACTCTATTAACTGTATGTAGCCTGAGCTGGCTTTGTGTTCTGGCAATGGGACAAGAACTTCCCATCTCCCACCCAGGGCAGCTTTGTTACCTAATTTTTATCCACACCTCTTGAAAACAAAATCCTTGGGATTCATATTTGCATGCTTACTGTCATACTAGCAGTATTTTCTTGTCTTTGTTTACTTTTCTTTTCCTTTAGTCCTATAACTATTCTCTTATGCCTCTTTAAGCACATTTAAGGGGTATTTTTAAACATGCATTCATTATTTACAGTGGCTGTTATAAATGTATATTCTAGCCAACAGAATTAGTCTTTGCACCTACTCTTCTAAATGTCATTCTCCTATAGATTAAACACACCAAATGTACACTAATGCACCAAAACATACATTTTTTTAATGTGCCTGTGTGCATGAATCCATATATAAGCATTTTTAATTTAAGTTTGGCATTGTTTTAACAATATAAATCTTCTAAAACCACGTCCATTTCACCCATCATTAAAGTACAATATTTGCTTACAATGGCTTGCTGGTTATAAACAAAAAATCGTAATTGGAAATGTTTTTGAAATGTTTGCAACTATGGCTAAAGTGATAGAGTAATCCAAGTGGAAAAAGAGATCTTACAGCATGCTACTTGGGCTAAGTGCTGGACCCTCTACCTATAGCCAAAATTAAGAACAATAATGCTCACTGTACAGTGATTGCTGTGTATATCATATATGGCTTCAGAGACTGTAGAGATTTATAAAAGCTCTATCTATAGTGTTTTTTGGAAGCATTCAGAACATATCACAAATAAAAATCAAAGATGGGATATGGCAACAGACAAGAATATAGAACAGATGATAGAAGTTCCAATCCCAGAGTCCCCACATCGGCATTCACCCCGACAAGACCAGGCAGGCTTTGAGCAAGGCCACAAATGAAAATGTGTATAGGTGGTCTGTGAATCAGAAGGCAGTCAGAAAAAGGACGGAAATGCTCCGCTGTAGTGACTCGCCGCAGCAACATGCAGCCCAGACCATTATCCAAAAGGGAACTCTGGGAATGGAAATTCTATCATCTGTTCTATATTCCTGTCTGCAGCCATCCCGTCTTTGATTTTAATTTGAGATGTGTTCTGAATGCTTCCAAACAACACTATAAGCAATCAGGCTATTGCAAGACATATGATACCCCTAAAGAAGGAATAATCAATTCGAAACACGTTGGGTTTGTCCGCTAGCCTGTGCACTACACATTGTTGTCCATCATTGTGTTAGCTATTATGTTGCATGGAAGATCATGTTTTGCATGTATGTTGATGTCTTTGCTGTATGAACAATCACGTCTTAATTGATTGTTTTTACCAATATCATAATAAAATGTATATACAGTGCCTTGCGAAAGTATTTGGCCCCCTTGAACTTTTCGACCTTTTGCCACATTTTAGGCTTCAAACAAAGATAAAAACTGTAATTTTTTGTGAAGAATCAACAACAAGTGGGACACAATCATGAAGTGGAACGAAATTTATTGGATATTTCAAACTTTTTTAACAAATAAAAAACTGAAAAATTGGGCGTGCAAAATTATTCAGCCCCCTTAAGTTAATACTTTGCAGCGCCACCTTTTGCTGCGATTACAGCTGTAAGTCGCTTGGTGTATGTCTCTATCAGTTATTCACATTGAGAGACTGAAATTTTTGCCCATTCCTCCTTGCAAAACAGCTAGAGCTCAGTGAGGTTGGATGGAGAGCGTTTGTGAACAGCAATTTTCAGTTCTTTCCACAGATTCTCGATTGGATTCAGGTCTGGACTTTGACTTGGCCATTCTAACACCTGGATATGTTTATTTGTGAACCATTCCATTGTAGATTTTGCTTTATGTTTTGGATCATTGTCTTGTTGGAAGACAAATCTCCGTCCCAGTCTCGGGTCTTTTGCAGACTCCATCAGGTTTTCTTCCAGAATGGTCCTGTATTTGGCTCCATCTATCTTCCCATCAATTTTAACCATCTTCCCTGTCCCTGCTGAAGAAAGCAGACCCAAACCATGATGCTGCCACCACCATGTTTGACAGTGGGGATGGTGTGTTTAGGGTGATGAGCTGTGTTGCTTTTACGCCAAACATAACGTTTTGCATTGTTGCCAAAAAGCTCAATTTTGGTTTCATCTGACCAGAGCACCTTCTTCCACATGTTTGGTGTGTCTCCCAAGTGGCTTGTGGCAAACTTTAAACAACACTTTTTATGGATATCTTTAAGAAATGGCTTTCTTCTTGCCACTCTTCCATAAAGGCCAGATTTGTGCAGTATACGACTGATTGTTGTCCTATGGACAGAGTCTCCCACCTCAGCTGTAGATCTCTGCAGTTAATCCAGAGTGATCATGATCATCATCTCTGATCAGTCTTCTCCTTGTATGAGCTGAAAGTTTAGAGGGACGGCCAGGTCTTCGTAGATTTGCAGTGGTCTGATACTCCTTCCATTTCAATATTATCGCTTGTACAGTGCTCCTTGGCATGTTTAAAGCTTGGGAAATCTTTTTGTATCCAAATCCAGCTTTAAACTTCTCCACAACAGTATCTCTGACCTGCCTGGTGTGTTCCTTGTTTTTCATGATGCTCTCTGCGCTTTAAACGGACCTCTGAGACTATCACAGTGCAGGTGCATTTATACAGAGACTTGATTACACACAGGTGGATTCTATTTATCATCATTAGTCATTTAGGTCAACATTGGATCATTCAGAGATCCTCATTGAACTTCTGGAGAGAGTTTACTGCACTGAAAGTAAAGGGGCTGAATAATTTTGCACGCCCAATTTTTCAGTTTTTTATTTGTTAACAAAGTTTGAAATATCCAATACATTTCGTTCCACTTCATGATTGTGTCCCACTTGTTGTTGATTCTTCACAAAAAATTACAGTTTTATATATCTTTATGTTTGAAGCCTGAAATGTGGCAAAAGGTTGCAAAGTTCAAGGGGGCCGAATACTTTCGCAAGGCACTGTATTTTATACTACTTTTCATATTTACCGTCTATACTCTATATGTAGGTTATTATAGTCCCAACCAGTTTGGAATTCTACATTTACTGTTAAATTAACTGCTGCAACACATCCATCACCTTTATAATCCTTTTTACATAACCCTTTTACATGTTATAAAGCAATAATTAAATTAATGTACTGTAACCTACTCATAAATAACTATTATATTCAGCCTCTTACTGGATGTCATATCTTTGCTTTTAAAAGTTTTAAAGAACCTTGTGTGGCTTCTGAGTAATCTGAGGAGCCATGCAATATTTCAGGGTGCAGCTACATCAAGTTTCCCAAGATGCTGTGCAGAGTTCTGAGCAGACCTAGAAAATCAACGTATTTAATTTCTGAATCTCCAACTCTCTCATGTTGCTGAATGAGAGCAGTAATGTCAGCGTCATTGCTCTTAAAGCAGGAACAGCAATGGTAGGAGGAAGATGGAGGTGGGGGGGAGGATGAGTAATACTACCTCCTCATTCTTCCCCACATCATAGCGTGGGCAGGCAGAGTGGGGAATAAACATGACAGCTCATGTGATAACAAAGGTGTTATTGAGAGATTGGAGGTGACTTTAGTATAAGGGGCATGGCTTAACTGATCAGAAAGCACTAATATAGTACTCTAGCATAGCAGTAAAAAGCAGATTTATTTTATTTTTTTAAAGAATGTGAGAGTGGAGTAGCTTTATGATCAGGGTGCTTTTCACTGTTTAGAAAAGCAATTCAGTCATTCACTTTTTTTCTTTTTATTTTTTTATGGAGCGCCACAGTGCGGTGCTTGTCAAAACCCTGTGAACACAAAAAGTGAACTGTGAAATCATAGCACACAAAAAAGTGCATAACAAACACTCTTTCACCTCATTTTTCCCAAGGATGCTTGTTTAGCCCTTCTACATTTCCCAATTCAGGGTCTAAAGCAGGCATGTCCAACCTGTGGCCCAGGGGCCGCATGCGGCCCAGAGCCCCAGGCAATGCGGCCCACTGCCCCCTGACAATTTTTTTTTTTGATGGGGAAGAAGGAAGTCGGGTCAGGGGCACGGCCACAGCGGCTTCCAACTAACTGTAGGCAGAGGCTGCCTCGGAAGGGATCATCCTCTAGTTGTGTTAAATTAGTGCTTGGTGGGAGGGCAGCAGCGCGGGAAGGGCACGGCGGCGTTTTATTACTTATATACCTTAACTATAGTTTATCTTTACTGTTAGGGCAACAAGATTGTGGAATTCTCTACCACAAGAGGTGGTTTCTGCGGGTAGTATGGTGGCTTTCAAAAGACTCTTAGACTTACATCTCAAGGATCAGAACATTCAGGGGTATGGGAGATGATTACAGCCACACATGCCTACACAGGTTGAACTGGATGGACTATTGTCTTTATTCAACCTCACCTACTATGTAACTATGTAACTATGTAAAAATTTTATATGCGGCCCGGGAAAATTTCTCTACACTAAATGTGGCCCAGAGAAGCCAAAAGGTTGGACACCCATGGTCTAAAGCAAAGGCAGCATAAATTGGCTGGGAATCTGTTCATGGCAGACAAGTAATAGGGAGAGCCTGGGAAAAAAAGGCTGTTCTATTTCAAGAGGAGAAGGACACTATGAATCCAATTCAAATCAATGAAAAGATGTCCAGCATTCTCTATGATTCCCAACCTAAGTTTATGAAAATTTGGGAGCCATGGCTCAATTATTCACTTCAATCCATAAACTCAGGTAGCCTGAATGGTCTGTGATAAAAAGTGAAATAAAAAGTGCCAAGTTTGAAAAACAAGGTAGGCCTGTCTGCCAGTATAAAAAAATTCTAGTTATAAGGCCTGCTCAAAAGGCATGTGCAAGAAAAGCAATGAGTGATCTGTCCAAGTGTCAGTGAAACTCAGTTGGGTCCCGAACCCATTGTGTTTTTTCCTGGCACCCCTGGGACGTCACCCCCAGGGAGTACATAACCAGGAGTTCCTTGCTTCTACCCCCTGGCCATACAATTGTTTCCAGAAAGGTTTTAACATTTAGAGAGAGTCCTGCCTTCAACCAGAAACAACTGTGGTGCACCAGGGCAGTATAAACCTGGGAAAAAAAGGAGCCCTCACACATTATATCAGAAATTACTAACTGGTGCCCCCACACAACAAGAGGCTCCTGTTCCTGGAAACTGATATAAACAGATACTAGACTTGATCTTAGCCAAAAGGATGAGAAACTCAGAATTCATGCTGTTTTAAAGGGTCGTGTTCTTCCAGTGGTTGAAGCAAATCTTCTAGTGTCTCCAGAGGCTTGCATAATCTGGCTACATTAGTACAGATTTGACATGTGCGTAGTGCACCAAGCTTGCTTGATACATCCTTATTTTTTTTTCTTTCCTGAAGCCTGGGTAGTTACTGTCTGCAGTTGGGATAGGGGGAGGCTATTGGATAGTGCCAGTTGGTTTGGTGGACTTGGGCAACTCTTCAATGTATTTATCCCTCTTCCTAGATGCTCAAACCCCTTTCACACCCCCTATCCCCTGGGACTTAGATTTTTTTGCACTGGGACTCAGTCAGCAGACTTATGTTCCTATATTGTTTTGGCTCTGTTTTTGTCTTTGTTACTGTATAAAAAAAAACTCACAACTGGTATGTATGCACAGTATGGCAACTTGCAGACTCACAATGATTTACAGGCAGTATCAAATCTCCAAGAAGACTCAGAAATGGAATCCAATGTAGTTTATTACAAATTGGCTCATTACAGAGAATATTTTTTTCTTCAAAGTGAAAAGACATTCTTGTCTGAAATCCTCCCTACTCAGTGAGGGCAAAACTGAACCTTTTAGCAGGATGAGGCTGTGAGTGTTTATCCAGGACTGTGCCAACTCACACACAAACGGGAGAGGGTATATAACAGTGAAGGCGAACATTGGCACCCCAGATGTTTGTAACTACATTTCCCATGATGCTCATGCACTCTGCATTGTAGTTGAGCATCATAGGAAATGTAGTTCCAAAACATATGGGGTGCCAAGGTTTTCCATCACCGGTATATAAAAACATACCAAATACACAAAACCTCAAATAATAAACAAGCTGCTGTGACAGCACACCTATCTTCTACCCACACTGCCTTTAGATATATAGCTTCTCATAGTAACATTTGACCCAAACCACTTCACCTACCTTAAAGGAGGCCTGAAAAGGGTAGTGTCTCTTCAAATAAAAGGCTTGATTAATAACATTAGCATCAACATTCAGAGCCAAGATTTTACTGAAAAAGGATGCAGGGTGCATAGCTGTTTTTCTGACACAGTGATTTGGCACTATGTTGTTACCCAGGACTCATACAGCATACAGTCCTCCTATGTTGTAGGGCAGGGGTGGGAAACCTTTTTTCTGCCGAGGGCTATTTGGATGTTTATGACATAATTTGGTGGCCGTAAAAATGATCAACTTAAAAAATAAGCCTGTTATATTTGGTCAAACATTTAATTAACTCACCCCTAATGTGATGGCTGGAACTGCTTATCGTTGGTGAGGTGTGTCATGTTATCTGGTATTGATGATGTTGCTACTTGCAACTGGTTTTCCAGGTTTGTGTCGGTCAGTCTGGAGCGCAGTCAACTCTTTGCGGTGGTAAGTTTTGAAAAGAACTCCTGGTGGGCACTGCTGGTGGGTACTGCTAGCTGGTACTGCTGGTGGGTACTGCTGGTGGGTACTGCTGGCTGGTACTTCTGGTGGGTACTGCTGGTGGGTACAGCTGGCGAGTACAGCTGGCTGGTACTGCTAGCTGTTACTGCTAGCTGGTACTGCTGGTGGGTACTGCTTGCTCAGACTGGTACTGCTGGCTGGTATTGTGCTGTGCTGTGGGTACTGCTGGCTGGTACTGCTGTGGGTACTGCTGGCTAGTACTGCTGGCTCAGGCTGGTACGGCTGGCTGGTACTGCTGACTGGTACTGTTGTGTGTACTGCTGGCTGGTAGTGCTGTGGATACTGCTGGCTCAGGTTGGTACTGCTGGTTGGTATTGTTCTGTGGGTACTGCTGTGCGTATTGCTGGCTCAGACTGGTACACTGCTGGCTGGTACTGCTGTGGGTACTGCTCGCTTAGGGCTGGTATTGATGTAGGTACTGCTGGCTCAGGCTTGTAGTGCTGGCTGGTACTGCTGTGGGTGCTGCTGGCTCAGGCTGATGGTGCTGGCTGGTACTGCTGTGGGTACTGCTGGCTCAGGCTGGTAGTGCTGGCTGGTACTGCTGTCAGTACTGCTGGCAGGAAATGCTGGCTGGAGAGTTAGGAGCAGTGCCGCGCTGGAGGAAGATAGAGGCGATGCTTCCTGAATCGGTCAGTCTCCTCACAGGCAGAGCATTTGATCCGCCTGTGACTCACTCAAACTGTCAGGACAGAGCCAAAACTATACAGGAAACATTGGCTTTGTTCTGAAAGCTCAGCTGAGACAGACTCAGCGGCACGGGGGGCCGTATCAAATGATTGCGTATGCGGCCCGCAGGCCGTAGATTCCTCACCACTGTTGTAGGGGATAAGACTGCAGGGTTGAGGCCACTAACTTGACATCCTGCATGTTGTGTTCTTCTTAGCAGCCAATGATATTGTCCAGCCCACAGTGTTATGTACAGCCACAATACTGTACATCACACCCCTTACAGCCTAACCAAAGGCAAGCTTTTTTTTTGTTTTTGATAGGGTAGAAAGGGATTAGAACACTTGCAAAATGAGCCACATGACACCGGGGAGGGAAATCGTCTAATTGGGCCCAATTTGGACATTTTCACTTAGGGGTGTACTCACTTTTGTTGCCAGCGGTTTAGACATTAATGACTGTGTGTTGAGTTACTTTGAGGGGACAGCAAATTTACACTGTTATACACGCTGTACACTTACTACTCTACATTGTAGGTAAGGGTCATTTCTTCAGTGTTGTCACATGAAAAGATATATTAAGATATTTACAAGGAGTGTACTCTTTGTGAGATACTGTGTGTGTGTGTAAATGCTTAACTCCTTGGCGCCGGCCACATGCAAATATGCAGGCTCTCAGTGGGTGGACGCTTATTTGCTTCCCTTAGTGCAAATGCAACTGTGCCAAGAGTGCGCACCCTGCACAGTTATCAGTGGCTAATGGAAGGCTCACGATCGCTGCTTGCGATTAGGAGCTTTCCGATTATGTGACCACTGTGACAGCCAATCACGGCACATGTTCACAAACCCCGCCCTGTCTCCCATCATCCTAAACCCCTTAAGGGGCCATGAGGCGCCGGCTCCAAGGGATTATTTATTAAAGACAAACTGCACTCGCACCCGAGGACCAAAAGTCCACCGCGTGCAACCCTATAGGGAGTCATGGGCGGAGAAGACACAGCCAATGGAGCCCGAGCCCGGTCGCCCACCTGGCCCAGCAAGCTTAAAGACAAAGAAGGAGAAGAGGGGAGACTAGACAGAGGGATGATAACCAAAAAGGGGGGACAGCAGGTGAATACCCTCATCAGACATAACAGAGCACAGT
This sequence comes from Pelophylax lessonae, assembly GCF_965119305.1. Classification (NCBI taxonomy): domain Eukaryota; kingdom Metazoa; phylum Chordata; class Amphibia; order Anura; family Ranidae; genus Pelophylax; species Pelophylax lessonae. Next base: position 262,396,250 of record NC_138774.1, on the reverse strand, counting down.
TCTAGAGTCCCGCGTGAGCCCCACTATGTAAACAGGAGGGCCAATCCAAACAGCCTCCAAATAAACAGTAATAATAAGAAGAACCCAGACTAAAAATAAAAAAAGAAGGGTTATTATAAATAAATAATCACGATAACAAAACAACACCCAGAGGGCTCGGACCGCCTGGACCCCTGGGCACAGATGTACTTGGATAGCGGGGGCCTGTGAAGCACCCCCCCTGGGGGGGGGGGGGGCGAGGAACAAAAGTCCCCATCTCCCCAAACAGCAGTCGGGCAGTACAGGCAGTGTGGGGGGAACCCCTAACAGGCAGAAAAGCTACTTGGTCCAGGCAATCCGAACACCCCACCGAAAACATCAGAGCATGCACCCCAAAGGATGCCCCGCCAGTTCCAGAGCTCCCACCCCTCCAGCTCCCCCACCCCTCCCACCAACTGCAAGGAAAAGAGACCACATGCCCTGGTGTCCCAAGTCACAAAGCCCACCCAAACCCCCAAACCGCTAAGGAGAGGGCGTTCCCACCCCAAAATACACAGTGACCCCAGCCCAGATGCAGGTAGGCAGTCCGTTATTCCTTTCTGATCCAACCATAGCCCCATAGCAATGTCAGGAACCACCAGAGAGAAGGGCCCTGAGTGGTGGCAAGCCCTCCCGAACTCCCCCATTAGCAGCACAGTACAGTCACATAGAGGGAAGACCGAATGGCAGGGGGAAGGAGGAACATGACAGGGCCGCCATATATCACAAGTTATCCCCACCACACACAGAGCCAAGGGCCTCTAGGTGCACTAATAAAAGCGTCACGGGATGCAATGTGGGGGACAAGCCAAAGTCCTGGATCCAAAAGAAGGGTGATGATCATCCATAACAGGGCTTGAGACTTCCACATAAGGTAAGTTGGTGCAGGGAAGATGGAGAGATTCCAGGCAACCAGCCAGATAGCGGCCTAGTCTAGTCATGAGCAACCGCTCAGCAGAAGGTAGCCAGGCAGTACCAGAGGGGGCAGCGGGGAGGGGGAAGCCATGGGGATAGACACGGCACACAACATGTCAGGACAAAGTTACCTCAAACGAAGAGGGACCTTGCGGAGTAGAGCGGAGCATCCAGGTGGCAGAGGCCAGGCGGATCCACAGGGCAATGCCGTCTAGATTAAGGTTCTCTGGGCGCCTCCAGAGCATAGGTCCTGGATCTGCACCGCACCCGCTGAGGGAGAGGAGAAGTAGCCACCCCCCGCAAAGTCGTGGCCCGGCGGTCAGCGGGGCGAGGCAACATCAGAAGCCAGTTCGGCACCTGGATAGGCTCCCCATCCAAAAAGGCAAACAGTGCAGGTAATTCCAGCTGGGATCGTAGTGCGAAGGAGGCATTCGGCTTGCGAAAAGTCACAGATAGAGGGTATCCCCAGCGGTAGGTGGATCCAGCTCACCTTGCCAACTTGAGGAAAGGGCGCAACAGTGCCCTGCTGTACAGGGTGGCCCTCGACAAGTCCGGAATAATTTTAATAGAGGCCCCATCGAAATCCACTGTGCCCGAGTCCCAGGCCCTCTGAACAACCAGCTTGCGGTGTGCATAGCGATGGAAGCGACAGATGACGTCCCGCGGTTTCTCTGGATCTGGAGAGTGGGGGCCGAGAGCCCGATGCAATCGGTCAAATTCCAAGTTGGCAGGTAGAGAGTCCCCTAGAAGCTGGCCAAGAATGGCAGACACCGTAGCAGACAGGTCCTCCGCTCCAGTTGCCTCTGGCAGGCCCTTAACCCGGACGTTGTTCCTGCGGCTGCGGTCCTCAAGATCTTCCATGTGGAGCTGCATAGCAACTGTAGCCTCCATGTGGGACCGCTGGGCCACGTCCAGGTCAGTCAACCGCTGGTCCATGGTGGTCAATGCAGTTTCACCCGCGGACACCCTGGCTGTCACTTGCTGAACCTCCGCCCGCACTGCTTTCACTTCACGCTGGTGAGTCGCCTCAAGTCGGCCCACAATAGATTCTATGTGTCGCCTTGCTGGGTAATGAGAGGAGAATAGCGCAGAGCTCATCATCCATCTCCACTTGGCTGAAAGGGTGAGAGGGGCTGAGCCCGGGCGGGCGGAGAACAGCCGGTGTGTCCGACAAGGTCTCCGATGTGGCCCGGTGAGTCCAGGTGGTACATGCAGCTGCCATCTTGCTAGACGCGGGAGCCGGGGACACAGCAAAGAAATGCTTGATCTCACCCCCCGCCGAGGTTCTCTGAGGGGTGTTCGAGTGTCCTGAGGTACCCCTAGTCTTTCTCCGTTTAGCAGACCTCATTCTAACCGTCAATAGGCAATGTCAGCCGGGCCAGGCAAGTGCAAACACGGAGCTCAGAGAAAAAGCAGCCTCGGCCGGCCATATCCAGACCACGCCCCCCGACCCTATATCATTTATAAAGATATTAAAAAGTAAGGGTCCCAACACTGAACCTTGGGGTACACCACTGATAACCTTAGACCATTCAGAGTAAGAATCATGAACCACTACTCTCTGAATTCTATCTTTTAGCCAATTTTCTATCCATTTACAAACTGATCTTTCCAAGCCTGTAGACTTTACCTTACACATTAGCCGTGTGTGGGGAACTGTGTCAAACGCTTTTGCAAAATCCAAGTATACTACATCCACAGCCACCCCTCTGTCCAAGGTTTTACTTACCTCCTCATAAAAAGAAATCAGGTTTGTTTGACAACTACTGTCTTTCATGAATCCATGCTGTCTGCTGCTTAAAATATTTTTTTCCAGCAAGAACTCATCTTTGTGGTCTAAAAAAAAAAAAAACTCTCCACTATCTTCCCGACTATAGAAGTTAAACTAACAGGTCTATAGTTACTTGGCAAAGACTTTGATCCCTTTTTAAATTTAGGCACCACATTGGCCCTACGCCAATCCAGTGGTACTATTCCAGTCGTTAAAAATTAGAAACAAAGGCTTTGAAATTACAGCGCTCAATTCTTTTAGGATGCGTGGTAACAACTAACTTCAATATTGTCTGTGTCATTACCCCGGAATATTGAGCCAAGACAGTCAGAATGACAGCTAGTCTTCAAATACTGTAAGCTAGAAGACATTGAGCTTGTTGCTTGCAATGAGGGGGATGGGGGGAGGATATGGTTTATCCAAGTTTCAACCATTTTCAATAAATCTTGATTGATCTTTTCGCAAAATTTTAAATAAAAAAAATTTTTTATCTTCAATTTAACCTTAATGCTAACATTAGTCTAGTTCCATATTAAAAGAGGAGGGAGGGGGTTACAGGTCAACCAGATTGGTGGAGCTGTACCAAGGGGGATTTAAATGTGCCTCTTAAGATACCTGTATATGCGTATATATTACAAGCAACGAAAGTAATGATTAACCACCTCAATACTGGGCACTTAAACCCCCTTCCTTCCCAGACCAATTTTCAGCTTTTAGCGCTGTTGCAATTTGAATGACAATTGCGCGGTCATGCAACGCTGTACCTAAACCAAATTTGTGTCATTTTTTCCCCACAAATAGAGCTTTCTTTTGGTGGTATTTGATCACCGTCAGGTTTTTTCTTTTTTGGTGCACAAATAAAAAAAGACTGAAAAGTTTTAAAAAAAAAAATAATTTTTTTGTTTAGGTTATAAAATTTTGTAAATAGATATGTTTTTTCCTGCACTGATGAGCACTGATGATGCCGCACTGACAGGCACTGATGAGGAGACACTGATGGGATGGCACTGATGGGGTGGCACTGATGGGGTGGCACTGATATGCAGCACTGATGAGCACTGATAGGTAGCACTGATATGCAGCACTGATGGGCACTGATATGTGGCACTGATAGATAGCACTGATATGCAGCATTGGTGGGCACTGATAGGCAGCGCTGATGGGCACTGATAGGCAGCACTGATGGACACTGATTGGCGGCACTGGGCACTGATGGGCACTGATAGGTGGCACTGTTGGGCGGCAATGATCGGCACTGATGGGGGCACTGATGGGCACTGATAGGCAGCACTGGTGGGCAATAATGGGCACTGGTGGGCGGCACTGATAGATGGCAATAACGGCACTGGTGGGCAGCACTGATAGATGGCATTGGTGGGCAACACTGATAGGGAGGGCACTGGGGGGCTCTCTGAGCCCTGCTTGCCATCCCTGGTGGCCATAGTGGGCATCCCTGGTGGTCATGGGTGGGCATCCCTGGTGGCTTAGTGGCACCCCTCCCCCCCCCAGGGCTGCACTGGTAATCAATGTTCTGATTACCAGCACAGACCCCCCCTGTGATCAGTGAGTAATTAGAAATACTCACTGATCACCCCCGCAGCAGCACCGATCATCCCTCTTCTCCTCACTGACAGGATCTGTCAGGAGGAGAAGAGATTGAAGCCGTTACAACGGCTCTATTTACAGTACATGACGGCTGTGATTGGACACAGCCGTCATGTGATCAGGAGGGCCAATCACAGGGCCCTCCTGCCGAATGATGTTGCTCTGTGTCCGAGGGACACAGGCACATCGAGATCGCGCCGCTGCGCGTGCCCGCGGCGGCGCGATCTCTCTCCTTCTGAAGGACGTTCCGGAACGTCCATTCAGAAGGACGAGACTCCCGCCCGGCCGTATATCTACAATGGCCCGGGTGGGAGGTAGTTAAAAGATATCACAAAATTTTATTTAAATATATTGACATACAGATTACACACATTAATCATAAAATCTACAGTGTTTGACCATAATAGATCATTTCATTGGAAATATCCCATAAAGGGTATACAGTGATGCATAACCGTTGCTGGAACTACGCGTTTCGCAATGGATGCTTCCTCAGGGTCCAGCAAAGTGTTTATACATACATATTGAGCATGTTATAATGATCTAAGGGTACAGAATACATTAATTAGAATTATAAGAAACAGCACCTCAATACAGCCATAACATGGTTTCAATCCTGATTTCTACTACGGAAATACGTTCAACTGCTCTGCATTGTTTTATTTATTTCTAGAAATTCACATCAGAACAATATACTTGTCATTTTTTTCTATTCTGATAAAGAGAAGGGTTTAATTGTTATTTCTCAGGAATCATAAATAAGTTTAAATATAAGTTCTCATCCAAAGAACCATATAAACTATGGTCACATTCAGGACCGGTGGGGGGGGGGGGGAGAAAGGGGGGGAAATTGGAAAAGAGAAGAAGAGAGAGAGGGGAAAGGGTATACACAGGGAGGGGAGCCAAGAGGGGGGGAGGGGAAAGAAATGTGAGGAATGAGTCACCAGATAGCCCAGATGGGGGGGGGCATAATGGAAGACTAGGTCACCCTCAGGGGGGGGGGACCTCCCAAGTTAGGATGGGGAGCAGCAAATTGATGGAAAGAATTGGCGCAGACAAAGGATCAGGTAACAAGGCCAGATATAAGTACTAAACTACAAGATGATATTGTTTGAGATATAATAAATAGTCTTACCCTTACCCTTGCCCTATCTATATTTGTTATCCCAGCAGTATTACTTTGTACCTCTTCTGACTAATTGCATATCAGTGCAACAGCACAATCAAAGTTTATCTTTCTTTCTTATGTTTAACATCTAATACTGTTTGCAGATATATGGGGTGAGTTTTGTAACCCTTACTTATGTCACTTCTCATTCCAATATTTCACATAAATTACTTAACACTTGTTGGATGACTCTCTACTAGATATCTCTCTCTCTAACTATAGATATCTATATGTTGCAGTGTATGCGACATTGGGTAAATAAATCTTTACACAACCTGTTCTTGAAATAATTGGTGGCGGTATCTATTCATCATTCAGATGATTATCTTGCACTTCTGTTCTGGACACTTAGGGTCTGCTCTCCTTTCACTGCTCCATATTAATATAATATTACACATATAATATATATATATTCCCCTCCTCTTTTTAAATTATTCAGGATCTCTGGCAGATTACTCCATTTGATTTTAAAAACGTATAGATAAATTCTACACTCCCTACTCTGATCACCAAACAAGGCTAAGACTATGTAATATATTTCAAACAATATCATCTTGTAATTTAGTACTTATATCTGGCCTTGTTACCTGGTCCTATGTCTGCGCCAATTCTTTCCATCAATTTGCTGCTCCCCCTCCTAACTTGGTAGGTCCCCCCCCGGGGGAAAACAATACCCTGAGGGTGACCTAGTCTTCTATTATGCCCCCCCTCTGGGCTATCTGGTGACTCATTCCTCACATTTCTTTCCCCTTCCCCCCCCCCCTCTTGGCTCCCCTCCCTGTGTCCCTGTGTATACCCTTTCCCCTCTCTCTCTTCTTCTCTTTTCCAATTTCCCCTCTCTCCCCCCCCCCCCCCCCCACCGGTCCTGAATGTGACCATAGTTTATATGGTTCTTTAGATGAGAACTTATATTTAAACTTATTTATGATTCCTGAGAAATAACAATTAAACCCTTCTCTTTATCAGAATAGAAAAAAATGGCAAGTATATTGTTCTGATGTGAATTTCTAGAAATAAATAAAACAATGCAGAGCAGTCGAACGTATTTCCGTAGTAGAAATCAGGATTGAAACCATGTTATGGCTGTATTGAGGTGCTGTTTCTTATAATTCTAATTAATGCATTCTGTACCATTAGATCATTATAACATGCTCAATATGTATGTATAAACACTTTGCTGACCCTGAGGAAGCATCCATTGCGAAACGTGTAGTTCCAGCAACGGTTATGCATCACTGTATACCCTTTATGGGATATTTCCAATTAAATGATCTGTTATGGTCAAACACTGTAGATTTTATGATTAATGTGTGTAATCTGTATGTCAATATATTTAAATAAAATTTTGTGATATCTTTTAATCATTACTTTCGTTGCTTGTAATATATACGCATATACAGGTATCTTAAGAGGCACATTTAAATCCCCCTTGGTACAGCTCCACCAATCTGGTTGACCTATAACCCCCTCCCTCCTCTTTTCATATGTACACTATATGGGGGAAAGTGCCATTATACCTCCTTGATTGCTTTAGGTCATGATCTCCCCCTCCACAATCGACTACTATTAGTCTAGTTCCATTTAGCCCAGAAAATGAAAAACAGAAACATGTTTGTCATAGCTCTGATTAAGATATCAGACTTTTATATATAAATGTAATTTGCTTAGCTATCGTTCTTAATCTGGGAACAAAAAACAACCCCAGGGGCATGTGTCTTTTTTTTTTTAACAGAATAACTAACAATGTAACTACTGTATGTAATAGTTTACTCAAATTCTTTAAGTATTGTTTTACAAATGGTTGCAATAACTGACCCTAAATATCACTATAAGAAAATATGTGAAGCAGAATGTACATTCCAATACCCTTTTCTTTGCTCTAAAGAGCTTGTGGGCTGGTAGTATAGCAGCAGGCTGCATATTTGAAATGCATGCAACTTGCCCTGGGATTGTAGCCTTAATGGAATAAACATGCTTTTTTTTTTTTTCTAATTCAACATCATCTTCTAAAAGTAGTGAAAAAATAATAATTTAATCACTTCTACATTTGTAAGGTGGGTGAATAAGTAGAGAGCAAAAGTTTAATTTCAAGTATTTTGGAAACTTAAAAGTTATGTTAACAGTTACTGTATGTGAACTTGACCTGATCAAGATATCAACAGCTGGGAGGTGCAGGTGTACTGTGGTGCCTGTAAGCTCCTATGTTGGTCTTCATATTGAAGACTAATACATCGAAGGCCCAGGCTGTAAATGAGATCTTATATTTTTCCAAAGTGATAATTAAGCTCCGCTTCTTATCATTCAACTGCTAACACTTCACCTGGCAGTAGCATTTGAAACTTAAATGCGGATTTGGGCCTTACTTTCTGAATAGGCTTAAAGCGAAACGCCAAAACAAAAATTTGGCAGCATACCAATCTTTAGATAAGGTGGCTGTATTTATATTTTTAAATGGAGAACATTTTCAGCAAGTACAGAAAATACCTGTTGATATTGCCAGAAATGCAGCATCCTTTCCACCACCTCTGCACTAAGAGACCCGCAAAAACTAAATTTTTACATGAACTACCATGCAATGTAGATGAACAAAAGCAGATGTGTATGAAGTCCATCCTGTGTGACAACCATGGTTGACTCCATAGATTATTGGAGAAGTAATTTTAGCCAAAAAAGGATAGGAAGTGCAGCCACAATATCTAGGGACAGGTAGTAAGGCAAAGAGGCCAACACAGGTATCTGTGTGACTATCCTGATAAACTAAAATCTCTAGTTAGTCAGAGATTTGAAAAGGAGTAGAATACTGGTCTCTAATGGTGGGCTGTTGGCCCTAATAATTCAGGGCAAGATAGATGTCCTTAGAGTTAGTTCAGTGGCATACATAATGCAGCCATTGGTAATGACATTGAAGCAGAAACCCACCTGCATTACTTATATTAATATATAAATGAGAGGTATTGACCTATCGTATCCTATGCTTTAGCAACAGCTGAGAATGAACAAATAACCAGGTATGGTATAAAAGGCAGCTCATTTATGAAAATCCTTTATCCAATTTTTCCAATCTTTGTTCAAACATTTCACCTGAAATCAGAAGGTATCTTAAAGAGATATTAAAGTCTTATTGTTTTTTTTTTTGTTATTTTTTTTTTAAAACCAAGAAACATGTTATACTAACCTGCTCTGTGCAGAGGTTTTGCAGCCCAGAGCCTCCTCTTCTTGGGTCCCTCGCTGGCACTCCTGGCCCCCTCCCTCCTGCCGAGTGCCCCCCACAGCAAACAGCTTGCTACGAGGGCACCCCAGCCGAGCTGCTGCTCTGTGTGCCGATTTAGACATGGAGCACTGGCTCAGCCCCACCCCTCGCTCTACTAATTGGCTCACTGACTTTGACAGCAGCTGGAGCCAATCAGGAGGGAGAGTTCCCAGACTTCCTGGCTCTCGTGCAACATCGCCGGATTGAGATGGGGCTCAAGCAAGTATTAGGGGGACTGAGGGGGGCTGCTGCACACAGAAAGTTTTTCATCTTAACACAGAATGCATTAGGATTAAACAAAACCTTCTGCCTTTAGAACCACTTTAAGTCTGTGAGCAATACTTTATGGTTCCTATCCTCTCCTCTTAACACAAAACCAAAAAGAAAAAGAAAACCCTAAAAGGATGCAATCTTTGTTGCAAGAAAGGAATGTTCATTCCTTTTTTTGTCTAGATTGCCCTTCTCTGTCAGCTTTAGGTCTTTTGCTGACTGTTTTAAAAAAATTACACAGAAGCATGCTTTTTCTAAGCTTTTCATTAACTTTTAATACTTCTCTTTGAATTTTTTTTACTAGCACTTTTCAGATCCTTTAATTTTATTTTAATTATCCAAACAGAGCCACCTATCTATCATAAAAATGTGGTGCTTTACCCAAGTGGCTTATTATACATAAAAAAAGAACATTTATAATGCCACTTGAAAGGTAAAACGTGTACTGTATAGTCTATTCCTATTGTAATAATCAAGTCCTGTTACGTGGATTTTGACTCCTGGTGACCACATGCATAGTGTTTCTCCAAAATAATCTGTCTACTATTTGGGTGATAAGTTTTTGTAATGGCATGTTTATATCATACTTTCTGGAACTCTCCTGCTAGTTTATTGCTGGTTGTTGCCTTTTTTACCCTTCAACTTTTCCAGGCATTATTGTCTTTTCCAGTGAGTTTTCATAACTTATATAAAATAAGACAGCTTTTTTTATATTTGTTTAGGCTTATAGTGAATGGTCAGGTTTACCATTTATTTTCCTTACTGTGTAGGATATTCTTTGAATTCTGCACCAACACCGGAGTTCAAAGGCATTAAATCCTTGTTTCTTCATTGTCCAGCTTTTACACCCCTAGAGAGTCAAACAAAAAATGCCATAGCCTGGACAATTCTGAACTTTGTACCTGCAAGTTTAACTTTGTACCTGCACATTAGTTATCTCAAAGATCTTTTTTAGGATATTTATCCTAGCTCTTCCAAGTGTCAGTCTACACTGTATTTCTTGATGGGTGGATCTTTTGTTAATTGTCACATTTTAAGGTTTAATTCATACTCTTCTGAAACTCTATGTGTAATTTTAAGGCAATCCTGCAAGTATGCTAGTTACATAGTTAGTCTGGTTGAAAAAGACACAAGTCTATCTAGTTCAACCAATAAAAAGGAAACAAAAATAAAATCATACAATTCTATATACACAACCCTATACCCACAGTTGATCCAGAGGATGGCCAAAAAACCCAATAAAGCATGATCCAATTTGCTCCAGCAGGGGAACAAATTCCTAATCCCCCGAGAAACAACAAAATATTACTGGAGCAAAGGGCAAATTAAGGATCCACCGGTTCCATAGAAAAAGGATAATTTGAAGCCTATGTTTGTTTAATTATTTTCAATAAAGCTTTATATTGGAAAAAAAAAAAAGAAAAAGGATAATAATAATGATTAGCAATAAACAAGACAATTCTCTATTAATAAAGATCCATAAATGTAACTAAAGGCAAATGTCCATATAAAACAATCCATGCACAACTCACTTAGGAGGCTGCTCTTGTGGCAAGCAAGAAGAAGCGGCTTGAGAACAACTGTAGAGAGAGCACAGGCGCCAATCTAAGTGCAGCATAAAAGGTTTATTGAGTAAAACACAAGGTATGGTACTCACAAAAAAAGGTGATATAAAGCATTATCCATAATATTCATTAAGAGGAACGTCAATCCTGTATTCAGGGTGGCTTCCAGCGGTCACGGCTCCTGCAGTCTTTGTCTGTGATTACCGGCACTTCCTAGGTCGTGGGACGCATGGGGCCTCCTTCTGACGTCACTTCCAGGAACTGACGTGATGGAACGGCGCCATAGGTTAAAAAGACTAGAAAAAGAAAATCTTTCAGTTAAAAATAGAAAACTAAAACTTTAGTAGGGAGCATAGGTCCTGACTCCTTGACACCAGAGAAAATAACTGAGCTGTCTCTGGCAGATAGGATATAGCCACCAGCGAGGAGCATTCCTGGGTGTTTTTTTTTTGTTTGTACCTACCACCAACGTTTGCACCACTTGCAGGTAGCACTATAAACATTGGTGAAGATTTTAGGATTACTGCTTTGTCCTTTAATGAATACAAAAAAAAATATGTAATGGGGAGTAGAAAAATATGTTTTACCTTTTTCCACTAATGTGTTGTTTTATTAACTGCTTTTTATATAGACCATTAAGGTCTGAAAGATCAGCAGAGCTTGCATTTTGATTTTAACAGGTGATATAAGACTTATTTTTCTATATGGCCTCTTGCACACTTCAGACTGAAAAAGTTTGGTACAGCAATTTTTTTTTTTACTGAGCTAAAATGTAGCCCATTATTTACAATGTGCCTTTAAACACAGGTACGTACACAGGCGCTGAGTATTCCTCAGTAAAAAAAAAAAAAAATGGAAAATCTGTGTTCCTGGTCAGTATTTTGCGCTGGTGCATGCAAATACATGGATGTGCGCACAAATATGCGCCTATGAGCATAACTATGAGTGTATTTTCCCTAGGAAGGTATTGTGCGTGCGAATGGGCAAATGCGCAAATGTGTGCAAATACAAGCAAATTCATGCAAAACAAACACCGAAAATTGCGTCCAAAAGCGCCAAAGCTCAAACATCAGTACCGTGTGCAAGAGGTCTAGGGATTAGAAGGATTAAAAGGATTAGAAGTAGTTTTACCTGCGATCACAGTGAAAGTTTTTTAATCTATATTTTTTTGTTTTGTTTCTATATATTCAGTTGATTGCCCAAGCCACATTCAAGAAAAGCAGGCGGATGTGGAATACCTAGCAGCCTGAGGATCTATTACTTGAAGGAAGACATTGAAGCAATACCCTACTGGTTGAAAAGAATATCTCTTTGGGTTGCTGAGTACTTTAGGTCATCATACTAATTGTTTAAAACATATTGTGTAAAACAGTCAAAATGAATTTTTCTTCACGTGTTTGTCAGCTTATAATACAAAATCAGAGCTGAATACTTAATAAAACATTGTCAAAAATAAAATTCTACGGCCTTAAAACTTTGTATAAGATGCAAATTGGTCATAGCGTTATAGTAAAATTAAGGTATATCTAAAGCCAAAAAATGTTTCTGTAGTTTTGGATTAGGGTAAGGAAGAGTTTTTCCTTTGTGCCCCGTTTGGGAGATTTCCCTATGCCCCTTGTCCTGTCAGGAAATTAGAGGAAACCTCTCCAAAAGTGGGAAGAGTGTTACACCAAAAGATGAGTCCAACATGTACCAATTTTATCATGTCAATGGGAAGAAATCAGAAGAGACACACCATGTAAACCTGAATTGTTTTAAAATTGCATCTGTATAAATCAGTGTTAATAAATATTCCTATACTACCAATAGTTTATTTACACATGTGGACCAAAGTGATACTAGAACAGGTAAGTAGACATACTGTAAATGCATGAAAGGTTACAAGTCCTGGGGATTTTGAAACTTTTTAAAAATTGCAATAGAATTAGAACTGTGTTTGATGTTTGTAATGAATAGTTACATAGTTACATAGTAGGTGAGGTTGAAAAAAGACAATAGTCAATCCAGTTCAACCTGTGTAGGTGTGTGTGGCCGTAATCATCTCACATACCCCTGAATGTTCTGATCCTTGAGATGTATGTCTAATATTCTTTTGAAAGCCACCATACTACCCGCAGAAACCACCTCTTGTGGTAGAGAATTCTACAATCTTGTAGCCCTAACAGTAAAGAACCCCGCACGTTGCCTGAGGTTAAAACGCTTCTCCTCTAATCGCATTGTATGCCCCCGAGTCCTCATGCAATCCCTTCGACTGAACAGTTTTTTTTCTAAGCTGAGATCCCCATTGAGATATTTAAAAATTGCTATCATGTCCCCCCTCAGGCGTCTCTTCTCCAGGGAGAATAAATCAAGCGATTGCAGACGTTCTTCATAATTAAGGTCCTCCAATCCCCTAATTAGTTTAGTTGCCCTTCTCTGGACTCTCTCCAGCTCCAACACATCCCTTCTGAGGACTGGTGACCAGAACTGAACAGAATACTCCAGATGCGGTCGGACCAGAGTTTGATCTGTTCTGATCCCTGAGATGTACGTCTAAGAGTCTTTTGAAAGCCACCATACTTCCTGCAGAAACCACCTCTTGTGGTAGAGAATTCCACAATCTTGTAGCTCTAACAGTATAACAGTAAATAACCCCCCCCCCCTGTTGCCTGAGGTTAAAACGCTTCTCCTCTAATCGCAATGTATGCCCTCGAGTCGTCATGCACTCCCTACGACTGAATAGCTTTTTTCTATGCCGAAATCACCATTGAGATATTTATAAATTGCTATCATGTCCCCTCTCAGGCGTCTCTTCTCCAGGGAGAATAAATCAAGCGATTGCAGACACTCTTCATAATTAAGGTCCTCCAAACCCCTAATTAGTTTAGTTGCCCTTCTCTGGATCCTCTCCAGATCCAACACATCCCTCCTGAGGACTGGCGACCAGAACTGGACAGAATACTCCAGATGTGGTCGGACCAGAGTTTTATAAAGTGGAAGGATTATAGTCTTATCTCTGGAATACATCCCTTTCTTTATGCATGCTAATATTCTGCTGGCTTTGGCAGCTGCAGCTTGACATTGCATGCTATTGCCTAGTCTATCATCTACCAAGACTCCCAGATCTTTCTCCATTTTTGATTCCACCAAAGGGTTCCCCCCTTAACGTGTATTGTGCTTTTATGTTTTTAGTCCCCAAGTGCAAAACCTTACACTTCTCTACATTAAACCTCATTTGCCATGTCGTAGTCCACTCCGTTATTTTGTCCTGGTCATTCTGTAGGATATCTGCTTCATGCTGCGCAGTTATTGCCCTGCCCAATTTTGTGTCATCTGCAAAAACTGATATAGAACTACTGATCCCGACCTCAATGCTGTTTATGAATAAATTGAACAAGGTTGGTCCCAAAACTGAGCCTTGGGGGACCCTGCTTACCACCTCAGACCAGTCTGAGTATGCGCTATTTCTTACCACCCTTTGGACACGCCCTTTTAGCTAGTTCCGTATCCAAGAGCAAACCCTGCTGTCGATACCTGCAGACCTTATTTTATAAATTAGGCGCTTCTGGGGAACTGTATCAAACACCTTGGCGAAATCCAGGTACACCACATCCACTGGTCTCCCCCTATCTAGCTCACAGCTCACCTCCTCGTAGAATGTTAAGAGATTGGTTTGACAAGAATGCCCATTTGTAAACCCGTGCTGATTACTGCTGATGATGTTGTTGTCTTTAGCATAGAATAGTGTACTCTCTTATTGTAGTTTGGTAGGTTTTCCTTTTTAAATAGGACCTTTAGATATATTGTGTGTTGTGGTGATCTGTGGCAAATTTGGTCATATCTAAACATTATAAATCAATAGCAACTTAAAATGTCATAAGGAAACAGCGGACAGATACCCACAACAATGACCTAAAAAAGAAAAGCAGTTTAACTCAAAACACCCTTTACTACCTATAGCCCTTCAGACCTTCAGACCTTTAGACCTTCAGAAGAACTTTTACAGAAAAAATACTTATAGCCCTTCAGACCTTCAGACCTTTAGACCTTCAGAAGAACTTTTACAGAAAAAATACTTAACTATAGAGCCACAATAAACATGAGCCACAAAGTTCACCAACATTTGACTCTATTACCAATCCAAACCTGATAAACAAGGTCAACACAAATCTCTCTTTAGGAAAATAGCCACCAGCTACTAACCTACCTTTAAATGGCTATAATTAGTGGTCCCTACTGGTTCTACCCAATGTAGAAGACCCAAGAGTAATCTTCAATTTGTCCTCACACACTATATTCTCCAGTGCAAAATCACTTCTGAAGATAGGTTGAAACTACTGCCCTAATTCCAGATCTCCAAGTCCTAATGGAAAAAGTAACCACATAAACATACTGTAAGTTACCAAGCTGGGATCCAGCATTCCACGTCTAGTAGACAGGATTCCACCCTGTCTGAAAAGTTGTATTGCAGGGGTGTCCAAACTATGGCCCTCAAGCTGTTCAGTATCTAAAATTCCCATCATGCCTAGTTATGTCTGTGAATGTGAATGTCAGAGATTTACAATGCCTCATGGGACGTGTAGTTCTGCAAGAACTGGAGGGCCCTAGTTTGGACACCCCTGACCTAGTGCAAACCGTGTTCTTTCATGTTAAAGAGATCTTCAGAAGTACACTCCAGACACTGGTAATGTGAGAAGTAAACAACCTTCCTATGGAAAAAGATGTCCACCTCCAACCTAGCAAGAAAAGAATACTAGCCTTTAAAAACTTTAAAGAAAATATGGACATGATCATCAAAAATGCAGGCAAAAGAGGCAATATAGTAATTCAGGATATACTGTATTAAAGTCCTTTCTTTAAGCCAGATGAAATTCAGAGTTGCTGCACTTAATATAAAGTATTTGCTTCAGATTCTACAAAAAAGAAACGTAAAGACCTTATCACTTATCTGGGATGGATTCCAAGATTTTACCTATTCCAAAGTTCTTCATAATTAGCAACCCCAACATTATTCTTTATCTCATCTTCCCAGACAGCCTTTTATATCTTGGATAATGTCCTCCTCTTCCAATTAATCCCAGTTTGACTTATATTCTCTACAAAAACAAAGGGACTTGGGTGCAGATAAAAGGCAGCAGGTTCTCTGGACTGACGAGTCGAAATTTGAAACATTTGTCTGCAGCAGGAGGCAGGTTGTTCGCCGAAGGGCTGGAGAGTGGTACAATAGTAAGTGCAGGCAACAATGAAACGTAGTGGAGATTCCTTGAAAGTTTGGGGTTGCATGTCTGCAAATGGAGTGGAGATTTGATCAGGATAAATAGTGTCCTTAATGCTGTGTGCTTCAAATACAGGCTGATGCTTATCCATCATGCCATACCATCAGAACGGTCTGATTGGCCCCAAATGTATTCCTCAGAAGGACAATAACTCCAAACATGCATTCAATGTCATTAGAATAATCTTCAGTGTAAAGTAGAGCAATGAGTCCTGGAAGTTATGGTTTGGCCCCCACCGAGCCTTAAAGAGGAAGTAAACCCTCCTCAGGAAGTTGTACCTATAGGTAAGCCTATATTAAGGCTTACCTATAGGTACTGTAAATATCTCCTAAACATGCACCGTTTAGGAGATATTTACCTTTAATGCAGCCAGTGACGTCACTGGCGCATGCGCTCTGAAGGAACGGCAGATCGTGCCGTTCCTTCAGAGCCCCGTGCCGTGACCGTCGGCTCCCGCGCGCATGCGCGGGAGTGACGTCACCGCGGCTCCGGCCAATCAGATGGCCGGATGCCGCGATCCCAGAAGACGGGCGACTATACATGTCGCCCATCATACAGGTAAGCGGACGGCACGGCGGGGGCTCGTTCTAAGGTAAGTATTTCATAATGAGCTACTATGCGATGCATACTAGCTCATTATGGGTTTCTCTTTCAGGATGTAAAGAAGAGAAAATTTTTTTTTCTCGGTTTACAACCTCTTTAATCTCAACATCAAGTTTGTCTAGGATTATATGAAGAGACAGAAGTATTTGAGGCAGCCTACATCTACAGAAGATCTGTGGTTAGCAATCCAAGATGTTTCGAACAACCTACCTGCTGAGTTCCTTCAAATCTGTGTGCAAGTATACCTAGAAGAATTAATGCTGTTTTGAAGGCAGAGGGTGGTCGGACCATATATTGAGTTGATTTGGATTTCTCTTCTGTTCATTTTCTTTCCATTTTGTTAATTGAAAAATATTACTGTTAACATTTCTATTTCTGAAAGCATTCTTAATGTATAGCATTTTTTCACACTTGCCTAAAACTCTTGCACAGTACTGAATTATATGTGTGTGTGAGTGTAACGCTCATGCGTTTTTTGTTAGCGAATGGATTTGCAGCTGCAGAATTATTACACTCAGTAGTCATGTAGAGAATGTGTTGAACAACATATCCAACTCTCAGGACTTCATCACTGTGTACAGCCTGTTATGCAAATATACATACACTCAATATGATGTTCCTGGAGTGATAGAATGTATATGATAGAATAGAGGTGAGATAGAATACAGGCAATAGAATGGTGAGCACTTAGTAGTAGTATTCAGGAGAGTGGTAGGTGATGATAGGTAGGTGATGATAGTATGCAGATAGGTTCTAGCAATCATGTATAGTAACAGGTGGTAGGGGACAGCAGATGAAGTATGCAAGAGAGAGTAACCTAGTGCAATGATAGGTGATGGTAGTCCCAAGAGCTAGCAATCTATGCAGATGATAGAAATAGCTTAGATAGTAATAGTCCCTTTAGTATGCAGTAGTAGATAGTGAAAGTTAGATTTGAGGAAGGAATCCCCTGCGGGGTACTTATCACTAGATGGGTTAGTAGTAGCAAGGTCCAAGAGTAATGGAGTAATCCGGTAGCGAGATACTGGATCGGTAGCGAGGTTCCGGTCTTGTTCAGGCAAGGGGAATAGCTTGAAGCTCCGGCAGCATTGGACAAGACAAGGCAACATGCGGTTTGAACGAGCAATGAGTAAGACAAAGCCGGCGATTGAAATAGCCGCTCATAGCGGCGCCCGGCGATGACGTCATTGCCCTTAAAGGTGTATGCGTTCCATTTGGATAGCAAGATGAGACGCAATATTAAGAGAGAAATGTGGAAATAAGGGTGCCAGAGGTACCAGAACATTACAGTGAGTACGTATAATATATATATATATATATATATATATATATATATATATATATATATATATATATATATATGTATATATATAAATATGTATGTGTGTGTGTGTGTGTGTTTAGATATATAAATATATCTATATACAGTGCCTTGCGAACGTATTCAGCCCCCTTGAACTTTGCGACCTTTTGCCACATTTCAGGCTTCAAACATAAAGATATAAAATCGTAATTTTTTGTGAAGAATCAACAACAAGTGGGACACAATCATGAAGTTGAACGAAATGTATTGGATATTTCAAACTTTGTTAACAAATAAAAAAAACTGAAAAATTGGGCGTGCAAAATTATTCAGCCCCTTTACTTTCAGTGCAGCAAACTCTCTCCAGAAGTTCAGTGAGGATCTCTGAATGATCCAATGTTGACCTAAATGACTAATGAGAATAAATAGAATCCACCAGTGTGTAATCAAGTCTCTGTATAAATGCACCTGCACTGTGATAGTCTCAGAGGTCCGTTTAAAGTGCAGAGAGCATCATGAAGAACAATGAACATACCAGGCAGGTCCGAGATACTGTTGTGGAGAAGTTTAAAGCCAGATTTGGATATAAAAAGATTTACCAAGCTTTAAACATCCCAAGGAGCACTGTGCGAGCGTTAATATTAAAATGGAAGGAGTATCAGACCACTGAAAATCTACGAAGACCTGGCCGTCCCTCTAAACTTTCAGCTCATACAAGGAGAAGACTAATCAGAGATGCAGCCAAGAGGCCCATGATCACTCTGGATGAACTGCAGAGATCTACAGCTGAGGTGGGAGACTCTGTCCATTGGACAACAATCAGTCGTATACTGCACAAATCTGGCCTTTATGGAAGAGTGGCAAGAAGAAAGCCATTTCTTAAAGATATCCATAAAAAGTGTCATTTAAGTTTGCCACAAGCCACCTGGGAGACAAACCAAACATGTGGAAGAAGGTGCTCTGGTCAGATGAAGCCAAAATCGAACTTTTTGGCAACAATGCAAAACGTTATGTTTGGCATAAAAGCAACACAGTTTATCACCCTTAACACACCATCCCCACTGTCAAACATGGTGGTGGCAGCATCATGGTTTGGGCCTGCTTTTCTTCAGCAGGGACAGGGAAGATGGTTAAAATTGATGGGAAGATGGGTGGAGCCAAATACAGGACCATTCTGGAAGAAAACCTGATGGAGTCTGCAAAAGACATGAAGTAAAACAAAATCTCCTGCGCTCAAGTATAGTCTGACGGAGTAGAGAGAGGTACACTTCAAACTCAGATGTTGAAAAAGCTATCAGTCTTGCTTCCCCCTTCAGGATCAAGGGTATCCAGAACCAACTGGGAGAAAAGAAAAAAAAAAAGAAAAGAGGGCGCACCGACCTAGTGCATTATCATTAAAACCATTTATTTTAGTCCAGGTGGGATATGTGTCTCCGCCTCCCTCTTCCATGCTCCCTCCCCTTTCTCCCTCCTCCCCCCTCCTCCCTTGCCCCCCTTCCTATTTAATCCTTTCCATTTTCCCTTCCCCCTCCCCCTCCCCTTTCTCCTCCTCCCATCTCTCCTGCCCCATTCTTGGGATTGGGGCGGAGCAGGAAGAGGTGGGGCCAGCTCCCATTTATTCTTTGGCCGTCCGGATTGTGAATCAGCAGCATTTTTTCTGGCTCTGAGGAAGGGGGTTCGCCCCTGAAATGCATCAGCCTAGCTACAGCAGCCCCATGCGGCCATCTGCATGCCTATTCGCCACATTTGGGACCTTGGCTACCTTGGAGATTGTACATGACATGTTGATGTGTGTAATACCACACCAGTTTTGTGAGTATTCTGTACACTTTTTAATATTTTAATAAATGGTTTTAATGATAATGCACCAGGTCGGTTTGCCCTCTTTTCTTTTTTTGCAAAAGACCTGAGACTGGGATGGAGATTTGTCTTCCAACAAGACAATGATCCAAAACATAAAGCAAAATCTACAATGGAATGGTTCACAAATAAACAGAATGGCCAAGTCAAAGTCCAGACCTGAATCCAATCGAGAATCCTTGGAAAGAACTGAAAACTGCTGTTCACAAATGCTCTCCATCCAACCTCACTGAGCTCGAGCTGTTTTGCAAGGAGAAATGGGCAAAAATTTCAGTCTCTCGATGTGCAAAACTGATAGAGACATACCCCAAGTGACTTACAGCTGTAATCGCAGCAAAAGGTGGCGCTACAAAGTATTAACTTAAGGGGGCTGAATAATTTTGCACGCCCAATTTTTCCATTTTTAATTTGTTAAAAAAGTTTGAAATATCCAATAAATTTCGTTCCACTTCAGGATTGTGTCCCACTTGTTGTTGATTCTTCAAAAAAAAAATTACAGTTTTATATCTTTATGTTTAAAACCTGAAATGTGGCAAAAGGTCGCAAAGTTCAAGGGGGCCGAATACTTTCGCAAGGCACTGTATATAGATATATTTATATATCTATATACACACACACACACACACACACACACACATATATATATATATATATATATATATATATATATATATATATTATACATACTCACACACACATATAATTCAGTACTGTGCAAGAGTTTTAGGCAGGTGTGAAAAAATGCTATACATTAAGAATGCTTTCAGAAATAGAAATGTTAACAGTAATATTTTTCAATTAACAAAATGGAAAGAAAATGAACAGAAGAGAAATCCAAATCAAAAGGTCGAAAAGTTCAAGGGGGCTGAATACTTTCACAAGGCACTATATATATATATATATATATATATATATATATATATATGTATATATATATATATATATATAACATTTTCTGAAAGCAGAGACCATGTAGAATAAAATTGTGGCAGTTGCAATTTTTTATGTGACAGGATATTTGCAGTTCTTTTTATTAAATCTATATTTCCAATACAAAGTACATTCAAATATATTTTAGTGCATACAAACACAGTATACTACCCATTTTTTTGGTAAAATATAAAAGATGAGGTTGCATCAGGTCAATAAATATTAAATAGGTCAACCCTCAAAATTGCACATGCCTGGGAAACAGTGAAAAACTACAGCACCATAAACTGTCCATAGATGATGCTTTAAATACCTTTGCACCTTATTAGTTTAGCATTATTAATACATGATGACCCTAGAATTATGGCTCTCACTCTGGTGTGCGCAGCATAATCATTGTTTATGTATGCATGTGCACCTGATATGCGTGTTTGCATTAGTATATGTGAGTATGTGTGGCTGGGAGACGTCTAAAAATTATATTTGGGTGTTTTTATTTATTTTGCTTTATTAAACTTTAATCCTTTAAAAAGGTTTTAATTGTACCTGTATTGCTATCACAATGGCACTAATAGACCCCATATGTGATAGTATAATAGTGCAGGTAACAGACAGTTGTCAGTTAGCTTCTAACCCAGTTAGAGCAGCCGAGGATTGACCACTCTGAACCTGGAAGTGCTGAACGTTTCCATGGTCATAATTAACAGGGGAGATCAACAATGGATATTCACTGAGCTCCTGCAACTCTCCATCTTGACAAATATAATAATTGCCATGGACACCCAGGAAGGACAGATAAACTCAGAAACATAATGGGGGGCAGGATGGCAGCATTTAGAAGTGATTGGGGGGCTTTAGAGCTATCCAAATCACTTCTACTGGAAATGAAGTAGCCGGGTTTAAAAATGTAAAACTCCTGACTGCTATAACGGAGTTGTTCTAGTTACAGTGGTAACAGATAAATATCTAATCAGTTTCAGAAACAAATTTTGGACCATTCACAGCTGCTGGTTGACTTTGGATATGTCACAGTTTTATTCGAAAGACAAAATCTTAAAATCAGTTACTGGCAATTACATAGTTACATAGTTAGTGAGGTTGAAAAAATACATCAGTCCATCCAGTTCAACCTATGATGTGTGTGTGTGTTTGCTGTTAACCGTACATTGTATACCCCTGTATGTTGCGGTCTTTAAGGTGTCCATCTAATAGTTTTTTGAAACTATCAATGCTCCCTGCTGATACCACTGCTTGCGGAAGAGAATTCCACATCCTTACTGCTCTCACAGTGAAGAACCCCTTACGCATTTTAAGGTTAAACCGCCTTTCCTCTAGTTTTAGTGAGTGGCCACGTGTCTTATTGTATTCCCTTTCTCTGAATAGGTTTTTCCATATGCTAGGGTTGCCAGTACAGTATTTGTACATTGATATCATATCCCCCCTCAATCGTCTCTTCTCCAGAGAGAATAGGTTCAGTGCCTGTAGCCTTTCCTCATAGCCGATGTTCTCCATTCCCCTAATTATTTTTGTTGCCCTTCTCTGGACTCTCTCCAGTTCCAGCACATCCTTCCTGAGGACCGGTGCACAGAACTGGACAGCATACTCCAGATGTGGCCGGACCAGAGTCTTGTAGAGTGGGAGAATAATCTCTTTATTTCTGGAGTGAATCCCCTTTTTTATGCATCCCAGTATTCTGTTGGCTTTGCTTGCAGCGGCTTGGCATTGCATGCCACTGCCAAGCCTGTTGTCTACCAGGTCCTTTTCCATCCTAGACTCAACCAGAGGTCCCCCCCCCCCCCCTAGTGAGTAGCTTGCTTTCTGGTTTCTGGCACCCAAGTGCATTACTTAACATTTTTCAACATTAAACCTCATCTGCCATGTAGCTGCCATGCCCCATTTATTTTGTTCCGGTCCGCTTGTAAGGTTTCCACATCCTGCATAGCAGATATTGGCAGGCTTAGTTTAGTATCCTCTGCAAATACTGAGATTGTACTAGATATCCCCTCCTCTAGATCATTTATGAATAAATTAAACAATAATGTTCACACCCCCTGAATCCAGAGAAACTAGCTAAATTTCAGCAATAAGGATGTTCCCAGGTACCAGATTTCCCCCCAAATAAATGGTACCCCTGGTAACTCACTCAAAAAAAATAAAAATTGTAAAGTAAAAATACCACACACCTTTCAGAAGTCCTTTTTCAAAGAGAAAATAAAAACCTCAAAACATGTCCCACAATGTAAATCCATCATTAATTACATCCCCCAACAATTTAGATCCATGTCAACAATTGATGCCTGTCGACGCACTGAAACACTGCAACCTGCTGACACATCTTCTCCCAATAGTGATTTGCCATTAATGATATTTCCCTAGATGACAGCTGAATGTATGCAAAGGGGTGGGATATCCTGGATGAAATCATTGAACGTGTACATATTTGGTCAATGTTGTCACCTTGAATACCCCACCCTTACACATTCAGCTAGGGAAAAGTAATTTGTGGAGAGTCTGTGTTGGGAGCATTTTTTTGTTTTGGCATGTCTGACATGCAACTACATTGCTGGACAATGTTATTGATGATGGATTTACATTGTGGCACTTTTTGGATTATTTAATAAAGCACTTGTCAAAGGTGTGTAGTGATTTTATTTACTGTGCAATATTTTTGTGAATGTATCCAAACTATCTTAGCCCACTCATGTTACTAGAGGAGGCATTTGGATAAAACTTTACAACGACTTCCCACCATTTTGATATAGGACTGGGGATGGTTGTTTGCGAACCCATTAAAGAAACTCTCTTTGGGATACCTCCTAAATGATTCATATTTTTCTTAGCTGTACATTTCTTTCCTTATATAGGACAATGTGTTTTGGTAACATCAAGCATCTCCTCTGGCCCAAAATCCCCATTTGTCCTTGGGTTCATCCTGCACTGGTGATGTCTGGGCTACCTATTACTTCAAATGATACAGTGTTTTAGCAACTACCTCTAACAAACTCCTGAGGAAGTTGACTGAAAACTCAATGAAACACCAGTTCTGGCTCATCTGAACTCAATTATGTAATATTTTTAAGGATGATGGTTTCCCTAATCAACAACAATTGCTTTTGTAATATAGATAAATTGTAAATGGTGAGGGAGGGCTAGAGAAATGATGTGGAATTGAAATTACATTTTTATAAGCAGTTATGCAATCTGTTTGTAATCTGTTTTAATTGGATTCAATGTGCAATAAAATTTATATCTAATGAAGGTTTATCTATTTGTTGACTGGTACCAATAAAATCCCACAGCATTATATATTTAGTTGTAAAAATGTATATAAACATGGGATGCTGGTACAATAAGAGCCGGTTCACACTATTACGACTTGCCAGGCGACTTGATCAGCCTGGCAAGTCACGCACCATCTGGTCCATTGAGTAGTATAGGACCGGTTCTAATAGGAGCGACACAAGTCGCTCCGACTTAGAAAAAGGGTCCTGTACTACTTCGGGGTGACCTGGAGGCGACTTGCATAGACATTCATTTTATGAAGTCCGTGCAAGTCGTGCCGAAGTCGGAGCGACCTAATGTGAACGGGGGCTAATAGTTCTATGTAACCAAAATGCTTAGTATTTTTAATCGTACCCCTTACTCATTCACATAGGAGGATAGTATCTGGGGGCCCCCCTATTATTAAATGACCCACAGTCCCCCCACAAACACTGGTCAGGATTCTGGGACAGAGGCCCTTATTCCCATCAACATGGGGGCAAGTTGCTTATTTCAGGTAACCTCTCCATGACGAGGGCATGTGGTCTGGTATGATTCAGGCTCCTACCTTTTCTTTAAATTTAGGTTGCATGCTTCGATAAGGCTCTGGTAGGGTTTTTTTTTTCTTCTTGTTTTTTTTTTCTTTCCCTCCCTCTTAAAAACCACACTAGATCAATCTTTAGGATAAAGGTCAAGCATGCAGTTGGGGGGGGGGGGGGGGGGGCATCATTTTCTTTTACCTTTTTAACCACATCCAGCCAAGGATGTCATATGACATCCTAGACTTTGAGTGGAGATATCTGAATGATGCCTGCAGCTGATATCATCTTTGGCAGCCAGCGATTCCCTGCACTATAAGAATAATCATAGTGGCAGGTGGTGAGAGGAGACATCGGCGAACTGGGAAGGAATCCGCTGGCAGCGGAAGTTAACCATAGAGAATACTTAGAAGCAGATGGTCCCTGCAGGCTCTATGACTTTCAGAGTTGATGTCACGTCAGGCCTGGCATTTGTAAATACCACCGTGATCTCGACTGTAAAGGCAGAGATCTTTTTTTTTTTTTTTTTTTTTAATCTCAGTCTTTTTAGCCTTAAGTAGAGATGTGGGGACTTATAAACCCAACATATCTCCATAAAGAGGACATGTCATGCCCTATTCTTATTGTAAGAGATGTTTACAAAAAAATAAAGGAAATTTTGTTTTAAAGCGCCCCCGTCCCCACGTGCTCGCATGCAGAAGCGAACGTATACGTTCATCACGCCCACATATGTAAACGGCGCTCAAACCACACATGAGGTATCGCTGAGAATGTTAGAGCAAGAGCAACAATTCTAGTCCAAGATCCCCTCTGTAACTCTAAACTGGTAACCTGTAAAAAATTTTAAAGTGTCGCCTATGGAAGTTTTTTAAGTGCTGAATTTTTGTGCCATTCCACGAGTGTGTGCAATTTTAAAGCGTGACATGTTAGGTATCTATTTACTCAGCGTAACATCATCTTTTACATTAAACAAAAAATTGGGCTAACTTTAGTGGTTTTTTTTTTTTTTTTTTAACCGTTTTTCTTTTCCACACAAAATGCGATTGAAAATTTCTGCGCAAATACTGTGCTACATAAAAAGTTGCAACGACCGCCATGTTATTCCCAAGGGTCTCTGCTAAAAAACGTATATAATGTTTGGGGGTTATGAGTAATTTTCTAGCTAAAATATTATGATTTTTACATGTAGGAGGGGAGTGCCAGAATAGGCCCAGGATGGAAATGGTTAAAGAAAACAAATTATAAAAACATTGATGCAGATGCCAGCTCCCAGCTTGATGTAAAAAAGGGGGGAAGATCTGTTGGATGTCATTGATCAAATATGGTCATAAACATCCATCTCCCAGGATGTTTACAAGCCAGCAGGCATCGGCATCTTAGCAACCTATGACACTGTGCAGCCTGCACAGCAGAAATTATTAATGTTATTGGCCGTAATAATGCTGCCAATAAATTAACTATTTCCTGCTGCTTCTGCAGCAAGATGTCCAGGCTGGTGAGCAGTCTACATTGTCCGTCCAATCTACAAATGCTGAACATTTAAAGTTCTGGTCAAACCATGCACTGGACAAAATGCAAACCTAATCCCTATTCCTAAATTCCATTTTACAAGGTATGCATTGACAAATGTGTTTTTATTTAAGAAGGAGAAGACATAATAAACTTGTACCATTCCTAAGCAGTAACACTTGGGGCCTGTCTTTCACCAGTAACACACATCGAATATCAGGACTGGTAAAAAAGGATGGTACCATCATAACAAAGAACTTTTTTTAAAAAAAGGGTAATGTGGGCTTTACCAACTGCCATTACTGATCCTGACTAAAAAATGTCACAGTAGAATCTATTCTCGCCTCGAGGTATAGATTTCGAGGTGCAGGCAGAAATCTTTAAAGCCGGTCTCACTGCCAAAACCTCCAGAAACTCAAAGGAAAGGCCTATGTGAAAGCCAAAATGTATCACAAGCGGAGTGCTTACAAACAGTCATAAAAACAGGATCACACATCCCTCTATTTACCCCTAAGGCCCCTTTCACACGGGCGATCCGATCCGCCTGTCAGTTTTTCAGGCGGACCTGATCAGATGCTCCATGCATCCCTATGGAGCAGCGGATGTTAGAGGAGACATTTCCACTGACACCCGCTGCTATCCGTTTCCGATTCTGCCTGTGAAATCCAGACGGAAGGAAACCCTATTTTCCATCTGTCTTGAGGATCGGATCGGATGAGAACGCACAGGCGGTCTATTCTCATCCGATCTCCCCATAGAGGACAGCGGGGATCTGACAGCTCCGTCTCTGCACACAGAGCAGAGATATAGCTGTCATCCGCTTGCTCAGCGGGCATCGGCGGACTGATCCCCCGCTGAGCAGAGAGCGGACCTCTTCCGGGTTCGCCGTGTGAATGGACCCTAATTCATTTCAAGATTGCACAGTCAACATAAGATTAAAAAGACCTTAAACATACACTGGCGCATACTCACCTCGAATACGCTCCTTACGAAATGTCTCCCAAAGCACCCCAAAATACAATGTTGAAGAACATTAAAGCTAAAGTTTAATCGCCTTCCGTGGTGACCCCACCTTCATCCTCAACACTATGCTTATAAAATTATTAAATAAAAACCTGTTTTTTTTGCATACCTTATTTTAGATCCAGCAATATCTTGACTAGATCTATGTGTTTTTTTTATGCAATGTAGGCAGATCGTGGTTGATGGGAGGGGCTGGTAGGGTTCTGTACATACAGTAGGTTTCCTAAACAGCTAGCGGTGTTAACACCTCCATGTAATGCTGAGCCTCCACGATTGAAAGAACTGAAAACCAATGAATGAAAGGGATGGGCCAGGGACAGTAGGGCTGGAGAGGAAATAGCTAGATGGTGCTGCATGTTTTCCAGCCAGGCAATGAGGAAGGATCTATCTGATTTGTTGCAGCTTCTAATGCATGTGAGAAGCTTACAGTGTGCAATGAAATCAAAGCAAGCAATATCCGTGTTGGAGAGAAGAGTGTACAACTGTGCATGATAGAAGGGAAGAGTGCAGTTTCAATGCTCAAAAATACCATTGACTTGAAATGTAGGCAATGCCACCTGTCAAGTTGACAACCTCCATTGAATTTGCAGCAACCACAAATCAAAACTTTACACCCACAGCAAATGGGCTGTATCTTAAGTTTTAAGTGGGGGATTGGTGGGCTATAAAGCTATTTCTCAACCACCTGTTTTTAAGGCCCCTGACCACTGTGTGAAAAAAAGCCTTAGAGAAAAGGTCCCAGGCAGTAAATTCAGCTCAAAAGTTGCAGGGGGTGGATCGGGGTGCACCAGCCCACCCAACATATTAACACCAGGGCATTTTTTGCTATTCAACATTGTGCTACTTTAACCACTTGCCGACCGCCGCATGACTATTTACTGCAGCAGTCAGCCCCCTACAGGCAAAGCGACGTGAACCTACATCGCTCGCTCACGAGCCTGTAGGGGGCAAGTGCTCACCGGTGGCGGCGCGCTCCCACCCCCGCCCATTCCCTGCCTAGCCAGCGTGTGGGACCGGCAGCTCCGATGGCCGCCGGCCACTCGCGATCTCCCGCAGGAGAGGGAGAAAGACAGACAGCTGATGTAAACACAGCCGTCTGTCATTCTCCCTGAAGTAATGACAGAGGCTATGCGATACTGCTATGTAGGATCATATGTCTCTGTGATTACTTCACTAGCCACGTCCCCTAACAGCTAGAATAACACCCCTAGGGACACACTTAGCCCCTTGATCACCAATAAAGTTAACCCCTTCCCTGCCAGTGTCATTTTTACAGTAACAGTGCATATTTATGGCACTGTTTACTGTAGTAATGTCACCAGTACCCCCAAAAGTGCCAATGTCAGTCAGGGGTCCAATCTGTCTGCCGCAATGTCGCAGTCCCACAAAAAAAAAATCACAGATCGCCACCATTACTAGTTTTAAAAAAAACAATAAAAATGACATAAAACTTTCCCGTAGTTAGTAAACGCAATAACTTTTGCGCAAAGCAATCAAAATACGCTTATTGCAATTTTTTTACCAAAAATATGTAGCAGAAAACAAATTGGCCTAAAATGTTAAAAATTTTGATTTTTACATTTTTTTTTGAGAATTTCATATTAAAAAAATTTGAAAAATATTGTTATTTTTTCAAAATTGTCGCTCTTTTATGTATATAGCCCAAAAGCACAGGTGATCAAATACCACCAAAAGAAAGCTCTATTTGTTGGAAAAAATGGACTTCAATTTCAATTTTGTTACTTCAAGAAATGCAGCTCTGGGTAAGGGACCGTAAACCTTGCACCCTTCCAGAGGCTGCTAAATTAGCAGATGAGCACCAAGACACTAGACGGGAACAACGACCACCGCATAGGGTACTTGCCCAGCAACCCTATCACCGACCAGCTGTCACCGAACCAGCACACCCACGTTCAGGAGGAGGTAACAGTCAGTAACCCAGGTACCAACCACGAGCCCATACCCGGTGCCATCTCTGCAACCAAATGGGGCACATACAGAAAGACTGTCCCTGGAATCGGCCTTGTCAGCCCTGGCCGAATCAGGGCTACACACCAGCACCTCGAGCCGCTGTATACTGTTACCAAGCAGCCCCTGCATTACAACCCTCCATAGCAATCCAAATGGAGGAACCCCTGGGCACCCTACAGGAGGTTAACCCCATCCAAGCGGCATCGGACAATCGACAAAACCACCGACAAGCTGTGCACATGGAGGGGAGACAACTAGAAGGGTTACGTGACTCTGGGGCTACCATCACGTTGCTCCTGAATCACCTTATTGCATCCAGACAACTCACTGGGGATTCTGTAGCTGTGCGAGTAGCAGGGGGAGCCATTTTCAAAGTTCCCACTGCGAAAGTATACCTGAATTGGGGAGCTGGGTCAGGGAATGTGGAGGTGGGCATGATGCAGGATTTACCCGCAGACGTTATTTTGGGCAACGACCTGGGGGAGCTGACTTCAGCTTTTGTTCCCCAATCTACCATTCACGAAGCTTATTTGGTTGTTACCCGGCAGCAGGCTCGCATCACAGGACCACTACTACCACAGACGGGCGAAACTCCTCCAAACACCAGACACCCAGATACCCGTCCCGCAGTGGGGTACAGTGCCACAGGTGCAAGCAGTTTGGGCACTATTGACGAGACCAGAGCAGGAACCAAGCTGCGTGGATCCGACCAGGGTCACCCCCTTCAGCACGGACAACGGTCCCCTACTATCCCACAGAGGTTTCCCCAGTCGTACCCAGGTTCAAACACACCGAGGAGCAATGGGGTACCCTTCATGAAGCTAACCCGGTGCAAGACGCTACGGAGAACCAACAGCATCATCTACAATCGGTCCAGTTAAATGGAATGCCCGCTCAAGGTCTCCGAGACACGGGAGCCACTCTCACCTTGGTCAAGCGACACCTGGTTCCAGATGCCGCCCGAACCGGAGGCTCAGCAGTGGTACAGATGGCAGGGGGAGCAGTACACCGACTACCCACTGCGAGGGTCCACTTGAATTGGGGTGCCGGGTCAGGTCTGATTGATGTGGGGTTGATATGGGAGCTCCCCACCGACATCTTACTGGGGAACGATCTAGGCCAGTTGCCCTCAGCGATATTGTGTAACGTTCATGCGATGGATTTTCAGCTGCAGAATTATCACACTCAGTAGCCTTGTAGAGATACTGTTGAATAAACCTATCCAACTCTCAGGACTTCATCACGGTGTACAGCCTGTTATGCAATATACATATACTCAATCAGATGTTTTAGTGGAGGGATAGAACATATGAGAATGTATAGATGAGAGACAGGTTGTATGGTGATTACTAGGAGTAATATTAGGAGAGTTGCAGGTGATGGTAAAGCAGATAGGTTCTGATGTCTAGTATAGTGCAGATGGTAAGAGGACACAGATGGAGTATACTTAGACAGAGTAACCTAGTGCAAGGATAGTTGAAGGTAGTTCCAAGAGCTAACAGTCTATGCAGATGGTATGGAATAGGTAGATAGATAGTCCTGGTAATTGCAGTAGATGACAGTAGGAGATTGGTTGGTAAGGAATCCCCTGTGGGGTACTTATCACTTAGATAGGTTAGTAGTAACAATGTCCATAGATAGAGAGGTGATCCCGTAGCGAGATACGGATCAGCGGCGAGGTTCCGGCGTCAGTTCAGCAAAGGAAATGTCAGCAGCTCCGACTTCACAGGAGGAGGTGCGGTGAACATGTGGTTTGAACGAGCGATGAGTGAGAGAAAGCCAGCGATTAAAATAGCCGCTCATAGCGGCGCTCGGCAATGATGTCATCCGGTCTTAAAGGTATATGCGTCTCTTGTTACACAAGATGGGACGCAATTAGCAAAGGAGAAATATGGAACAAGGGTACCAGAGGTACCAGAACATTACAGTACCCCCCCTTAAGGCCGGCTCCGGAAGGCCTCTAGAACTGTTTTTTCTGGATATTTCGAGTGGAAAATGCGAATCAGTCTAGGGGCATGTATATCAGAGGTATCCAGCCAGGTGTCATCTTGGGGCCCATAGTTCTTCCATCGTACAAGATACTGGAGTCTTCTTCTATTGAAACGGGAATCCAAAATTTCTTTTATCTCAAATTCTTCTCCACCTTCCACTTGTACAGGAGGTGGAGGTGAGATAGTAGGCCTTATTCCTTGGTTAGGAACATGGGGCTTCAGTAGAGACACATGGAAGATAGGATGTATCTTGAGGTCTGCTGGTAATGTGAGTTGTACTGCAGCTTTTCCAATAAGCTTCTCTATTGGGAAAGGTCCCAGAAATAGAGGTCCAAGTTTTTTACTAGGGATTTTTAATCTCAGATTTTTTGTAGAAAGCCAAACAAGATCCCCAATGGCATATTGGGGAGAGGGTTTCCTACGGAGGTCGTAGTACCTCTTTTGTTGGCTATGAGCATGTGATATGGTATTGTTGAGTAATCCCAGAGAATCCTTTATCTGGGCAAGATAATCAGATGCCACTGGATTACTTGATGGCAAGATACGTGGTGGAAGGAGTGTGGGATGAAACCCGTAATTTAGGTAAAATGGACTTTGTTTAGTAGTGCTATGAGTCGCGTTGTTATAGGCGAATTCCGCCAGCGGGAGGAGATCTGCCCAATCGTCCTGTAGATACGATGTATAGCAACGCAGATACTGTTCAATGCACTGGTTAACTCTCTCTGTCTGTCCGTTGGTCTGAGGGTGGTATGGAGAAGTAAGTTTACGCTCTATTCGTAGTATCTGACATAGAGCTAGCCAAAACTTTGAGATGAATTGTGAACCACGGTCAGACAGCAGTGTTTTTGGAATACCATGTAACTTAAAGACATGTTTCACAAGTAATTCCGCTGTTTGTTTGGACGAAGGTAGTGTTCGGATAGGAGTAAAATGTGCCATCTTGGTCAGATGGTCCACTGATACCAAGATGGTGTTGAATCCTTTGGAAGGTGGTAGTTCCACTATGAAGTCTAAGGATACCACTTCCCACGGAACCTGGGGTATCGGTAAACTACAAAGTAACCCCGATGGTTTCGTGTTGTCGATTTTAGACCTTGCACAGATATCACAAGATGAAACAAACTTTTTTACGGTTGTCTTCATGTCTGGCCACCAAAACTGCCTAGTAAGTAGTTTTAAAGTTTTAGTCATACCCATATGTCCTGCCATAGGTACATCATGCGACAATTCCAAGATCTTGGTTCGCATAGTAGGGGGTATGTATAATTTATCATTGTAATAGAGGAAGCCTTCTGCGTCAGTAGTTAGTTGTGGTGGAGGTGAGTCCAGTCCTATGCTGTGCAAAATCTCTTCCTTCAGGGAGCGAATGACACCGATAATACGTTCAAGTGGTATTATAGGAACTGAGGGAACCTCGGTAGAATCTTTCTCGGCTAGTCGTGAAAGTGCATCCGCTTTTTTATTTTTGTCTGCGGGCGTATAAGTCACTAAAAAATTAAACCTCAGAAAGAATAACGACCACCGAACCTGCCGGTGGGAAAGAGTTCTATTAGTCTGAAGGTATTGAAGGTTTTTGTGATCAGTATATATCAGGATTGGCAATTGAGTGCCCTCAAGTAGATGTCGCCAATTCTCTAATGCCAGTTTTATGGCTAATAACTCCTTCTCTCCTACTGGGTAGTTCACCTCGGGGCTGCTTAATGACTTTGAGAAGAAAGCAACTGGGTGAAGAGGTGAGGTGTTTGTTGGTCGTTGTGAGAGAACTGCTCCTACTGCCATATTTGACGCATCTACCTCCAAGATGTATTGAAGGGATGGGTCTGGATGGCATAGTATGGGGGCAGTAGTGAAGCTTGATTTCAGCAGACAGAATGCTCCATCTGCTTCTTTTGACCAATTAAATGGTTTCTTCGTGCTTGTGAGTTGTGTGAGAGGTTTCACAATCGCAGTGAAGTTCTTAATGAATTTCCTATAGTAGTTAGAGAATCCTAGGAACCTTTGCAATGCTTTGCGAGTGGTTGGCACAGGCCAATCTAGAATGCAGGATATTTTGCTCATGTCCATCTTGATTCCATTTTTTGATATAATATATCCTAGGAATAGTACTTCCTCTTTATGAAACAAACATTTTTTTGATTTAACATATAAGTTATGTGCAAGTAGTCTTGACAACACAAGTCTCACATGTTTTATGTGCTCAGGTAAGGAATGAGAATAGATAAGTATATCGTCCAAATATACTACAACACAAACGTCAAGCAAGTCTCTGAATATCTCATTTATAAACCGTTGGAAGGCTGCGGGAGCATTACATAGCCCAAATGGCATTACAAGGTACTCAAACAGTCCGTATCTGGTTCTGAATGCCGTCTTCCATTCATCCCCTTTACGGATTCGAATTAAATTGTATGCCCCTTTTAGGTCCAATTTTGAAAAGAGAGAAGCTCCACGCACCTGTTCGATAAGTTCAGGAATAAGAGGTAAAGGATAACGATCCTTTATTGTAATGGCATTTAATTGTCTGAAATCAATGATAGGCCTAAGGCTAGAATCCTTATTGCGGACAAAGAAGAGTCCAGCAGCAGTGGAGGAAGTAGAAGGTCGGATGTATCCTTTTGCCAAGTTCTCATCCAAATACTCCTTAAGATGAGAGAGTTCATCCTGTGAGAGAGGATAAACATGTCCGAAGGGCAACTTGCTATTAGGGAGTAGATCGATACAACAATCATAGTCCCTATGGGGAGGTAGCATTTGAGCGTTTTTCTCAAGGAAAACCTCCGATAAGTCCTGATAACACTTGGGTATAATGTCATCTGGCACTACAGACAGGATCCTATCATATGTGGGGAGATTACACGTCGTTTCACAATAGTGAGAAGAGAAAGCTAGCGTTCTTGTTTTCCAATTGATGATTGGTTGATGTATGTGTAACCAGGGAAGTCCCAAAATGATTGGGAAATGTGGTGATGTTAACACATCAAAGGTGGTGGTCTCCACATGAGACTCGTCAGCAGTTACAAGGAGTGCCTGTGTCTGACTGGTGATAGGACCAGAGGATAGGGGGGTACCGTTAATAAAACTAACGGAGACAGGTTTGGGTTTTGAAACAATAGGTATTTTATTAAGGGAGACAAAACAAATGTCAATGTAGTTTCCACAAGATCCTGTGTCGATCATAGCCTTGGTGGTGATCCTAGTTTGGTCCCACTGCAATGTTAAATGAACAAAAAGATAAGGATTAGAAAAGGAAGTTGTGAGTCTGCCTAGCAAGACATTTGAACATTCACCCTCTTTTCTGCGGACAAGGGGACAGCTGCTTATCAAATGATTCGGAGATGCGCAGTACATGCAGAGATGTTCGGTCTTCCTTCTGGCACGTTCAGAAAGGGTCAGAGGTGGGCGTATCATTCCTACTTCCATAGGAGTAGGGTCAGCAGGCAACATCCAAGAAGGACTGGAAAATGGTGAGCCCATCTTCTCAGCCTTTCTTTCTCGTAGTCGTCTGTCAATATTGATACTGGTCTGTATCAGTCCCTCCAGAGTGCCAGGTAAATCCGCTCGGGCGAGCTCGTCTTTAACGGCCTCAGATAGGCCGAGTCTAAACTGCGTTCTCAAAGATGTGTCGTTCCACCCTGAATCAGGGGACCATCTTTTAAAATTTGCCATCTTCAACGGGTCTCCTTCCTTGTTTCAAGGCCCGTAACTGGGTATCAGCGGTACTCTGCTTATTGGGATCTTCATATAAACTAGCGAGTTGTGCTAGGAATAGAGGGTAAGAATTAAGGAGTGGATCATCCTTTTCAAAGAGAGCGTCTGCCCAGGCCCGGGTTTCACCCGTTAAATAGGAGATGATGGTACAAACTTTAATTTGGTCCGTGGTGTAGGTTAGAGGTTTTAACAAAAAAAACAAACGACATGCGTTTTTAAATTCACGAAATTTGCTCCGATCACCAGAAAACACTAGAGGAGGGTTTTAGGCTCACGGGGCTGAGCAGCAGAAAGCTGTGTGAGACGGCCAACCTGCTGTCTCAAGGTCTGATTTTCGTTTTGTACCTCTGTAAGCGCAAGGATCAATGCATCTACTTGCTGTTTTAATTGTAGTACATGAGTGGGTAATTCTGCTGAATCCATATTTTTTTTTTAGGCTCGTTCAATCTGTAACGTTCATGCGTCTTTGTTAATGGATGGATTTTCAGCTGCAGAATTATCACACTCAGTAGCCTTGTAGAGATACTGTTGAATAAACCTATCCAACTCTCAGGACTTCATCACGGTGTACAGCCTGTTATGCAATATACATATACTCAATCAGATGTTTTAGTGGAGGGATAGAACATATGAGAATGTATAGATGAGAGACAGGTTGTATGGTGATTACTAGGAGTAATATTAGGAGAGTTGCAGGTGATGGTAAAGCAGATAGGTTCTGATGTCTAGTATAGTGCAGATGGTAAGAGGACACAGATGGAGTATACTTAGACAGAGTAACCTAGTGCAAGGATAGTTGAAGGTAGTCCCAAGAGCTAACAGTCTATGCAGATGGTATGGAATAGATAGATAGATAGTCCTGGTAATTGCAGTAGATGACAGTAGGAGATTGGTTAGTAAGGAATCCCCTGTGGGGTACTTATCACTTAGATAGGTTAGTAGTAACAATGTCCATAGATAGAGGTGATCCCGTAGCGAGATACGGATCAGCGGCGAGGTTCCGGCGTCAGTTCAGCAAAGGAAATGTCAGCAGCTCAGACTTCACAGGAGAAGGTGCGGTGAACATGTGGTTTGAACGAGCGATGAGTGAGAGAAAGCCGGCGATTGAAATAGCCGCTCATAGCGGCGCTCGGCAATGATGTCATCCGGTCTTAAAGGTATATGCGTCTCTTGTTACACAAGATGGGACGCAATTAGCAAAGGAGAAATATGGAACAAGGGTACCAGAGGTACCAGAACATTACATATTGCCAGTCCAGATCCCCGGCCAATATCCCGGAGACCTAATGGCCTTCTGAGGTCCAGACACTTCAATGTTTGGATTAAGAACAGTATTGAGCCCGGTTGTTGCACTGGAGTTTGGCGTTACAACCTTATGACTTTACTAGTCACTACCGCCCCGGAAAACAGAATGGCCATGCTGACGGGATATCCCGACAAACGGACCTTGAAAAGTGATCTGTGAGCATTCCTCTGGACATCCCCAAGCCGATCCGTTAGGATCAGACTGTGTATGCCGGCTTGGTTCTGGGGGAGCATTGTGGCAAACACAGCCACTGGATATTGTCCTTCGTATATGCATTATGTTTATTGCATGTATATACCTTTAAGAAACAAGTTTTTGGAGTGTGGTTTATGTGGAGAGAGTGAGAACTCTTTCACTTGGGACTATCATATGTCTGAGCAGTGTCCC
This sequence comes from Pelophylax lessonae, assembly GCF_965119305.1. NCBI lineage: Eukaryota > Metazoa > Chordata > Amphibia > Anura > Ranidae > Pelophylax > Pelophylax lessonae. Next base: position 262,360,042 of record NC_138774.1, on the reverse strand, counting down.
TCAGGAGATGGGTGGGGGTTTGTTATTGCTAAATACCTGCCTCCTATTGTCCTATTGTTTCTGTCTGGCAGAGTAAGGTATCATGGGATGTTCAGCTGTGTGTGTGGAATGTCTCGAAGAGGGAGGGGTTTTGGCTGAGTGTAGATCCCTGTGTTTTTCAACAAACAAAGCAGTCTAGTTTTGACCTTCAAGCCATGTGTCGTCTGGTTATTGGAGGGTTGGGAATATTATACGCTACCAGGATTATTGTATGCTGTGTCTGACTACCAGTGGAGATATCGTGGATCATACTGCTACTCTGCTACACAAACTACCCCCAAATTAACCCTTTTTGGAAAGTCGACAGTCTGAGGTATTGAGTAACAGGGATGGCAAGTTTTTTGAAGTTGGAATTTTTTGTCACAATTTTTTGTAAAATTAAGAAATGTAATTATTTTTTCACTTTTTTTTTTCCCATGCTATCACCAGTGCAGTACAGCGTCATCTTATGACCGGTGTGGCGTTTATCAGGGATACAGACTAGTGACAGTATGTTAAAAAAAATAAATAATAATTTTTTATTCAGTATAACACCATACTACTCTGGTTGGGTGATTAGGCATTTTATTTTTTGTTACACTTTATTTCTGTTACAGTGATGATCACTGTAACAGCAATGTTTTGAACTGTCATGAACAGCTCTGATTAATATTGTGTGCTGTGATTGGCCCACAGCTATCACATAGTACAGGGTGCTGTGATTGGCCCAGGTACCATGTGATAGCTACAAACCAAAAAAGTCGGTGCAAAGCACCTGTTTCCTGCGCTCTGGGAAGTGTGATCCTCCAACCACACTCATGCGGCTACCGAAAACCTTCTACTCGGCATCACTGGAATGCTTCGGCCTTGCAGCCCCTTATAAGACCAGGGTGGTCTGGGACCACTGAAATTGAAAAACAAACACAAGGGCGCACCGGCCTAGTGCATTATCCTCTAAAAAAGGTTTTATTGAATAAAAGGTGTAAAAATACTCACAAACGAGTTCTTGATACAAGCATATCAAATAGGTATGTTGCCATTAGCATCAAGATTAAAGGGTTGATCTTACGCGTTTCGAGGCTTAGCCTTTTCCTCAGAGCCTTGACAAGAGGCTCTGAGGAAGAGACTAAGCCTTGAAACGTGTAAGCCTTTCCAGCTTCAGAAGACGAAACACCCTTTGATCTTGATGCTGATGGCAACATACCTATTTGATATGCTTGTATCAAGAACTAGTTTGTGAGTATTTTTACACCTTTTATTCAATAAATCCTTTTGTAGAGGATAATGCACTTTTTTCAATACCATGTGATAGCTGTAGGCTAATCACAGCACCTTTATAGAAAGCACAGTTCATTCATAACAATTGTGTACACATTGTGAACACATTGTGGCCAGGTCAATACGCCTTATATTAGCTGCATTTTCCACTCTGCTTTAACCTTATGGTCATTTTAGCAACCATGAACCTATATCAAATTGATCGTCCTGATTAAATGAATAGCAGTGATCAGCAGCTGACAAGCCAAGCTAAAAAGATTTATGTGAGTAATTGCTTTGGCACTTCCCGCACTCACTTGACTTAGACCACATTGTCATTTTTATATAGCTATTAAACTTTTTTCTTCTTTTCCTCAGATCTCTAAATTATCTTAACCCTTTTATTTCTGCACTTCTATAGTTACACAGATCAACCAGCACACTAAGGTATTTCAACCATCTTATGCTGCATCTGTTTTACTGCCGGCCTCTAAGCAGTATGGTTTCTTTGATTATTTTTTATTATTATTATTAGGATTTGCCATTGTATGTCAGCCACATTATTAAGGTAGTCTGTCAGCTGTTATTGTTTGGCATTTTAAGTTTTTTACCAAATTATAATGTTTAGATCATAGCAAATAATTCCTAATTGCATATATGGGTTTTTATTTATAGTTTAACTTTTTTATGTTTTGTTATGTTTTGTTTAAGTAAGATGTTGTCCTTTTCATTATATATTGAGTGCTGTAATAATCCTAATACTTGAGGTCCTATAGCACAAAGCACCACAATGAAGCACAATAAGAGAGTATTAAACTGCCCTTGCAGCACATAGCTCTATGTATACTTGACCTTTCTTGCATTTGTGTTTAGTGAATGTGTTATTTATATTGTGAAAGTTGAGTATAATACAGAATTCCTTTTTCTTTTTTTACTCACTGTAAAATTATTTTTACTGAGAAATGCTTTGATTTAAAGTCAATTGGATCCAGTGGGTTATACTGTATTGCCCTCTCCACAGGAATAAGATGCTATGTGTAGCATACAATTAGTGGAATATCACCATCCAGTAGCCAGCTTCAACCAGATAATAGCAATACAAAGAAAGGAAAAAAGGGTAAAAAAAGAGGGGTGGTTACTGTGTATCTGAGTAAACTTAGAGAAAATAATTTTATGGTAAGTACAAAATATATATTTTTTTCTTTTTTACTTACTAAAAGACCCAGTCTTTTTCTTTTAAAATGTTTTATTGGTATTTTTGAACAAACAAAGTGTACAAAGCAGAAAACAATGCACAAAAACCATGCATTTAACATTACTGTGGCAGAAGCCTCTTAGTGACAAAGCAAATTCGCAAATAACAATTGTAAGTGATAAGTACGTTAAACCATAAGTAGAGTGTATCTATATCAGTTTTTGCAGATGACACAAAATTGGGCATGGCAATAACTGCACAGCATGAAGCAGATATCCTACAGAATGACCTGAACAAAATAACAGAGTGGGCAACGACATGGCAAATTAGGTTTAATGTGGAGAAGTGTAAGGTTTTGCACTTGGGGACTAAAAACATAAAAGCACAATACACATTAGGGGGAGAACCTTTGGGGGAATCAAAAATGGAGAAAGATCTGGGAGTCCTGGTAGAGGATAGACTAGGCAATAGCATGCAATGTCAAGCGGCAGCTGCCAAAGCCGGCAGAATATTAACATGCATAAAGAAAGGGATGTATTCCAGAGATAAGACTATAATCCTTCCACTTTAAAAAACTCTGGTCCGACCACATCTGGAGTATTCTGTCCAGTTCTGGTCGCCAGTCCTCAGAAGGGATGTGTTGGAGCTGGAGAGAGTCCAGAGAAGGGCAAATAAAATAATTAGGGGATTGGAGGACCTTAATTATGAAGAGCGTCTGCAATCGCTTGATTTATTCTCCCTGGAGAAGAGACGCCTGAGAGGGGACATGATAGCAATTTATAAATATCTCAATGGTGATCTCAGCTTAGAAAAAAAGGTATTCAGTCGAAAGGATTGCATGGGGATTTGAGGGCATAAAATGCGATTAGAGGAGAAACGTTTTAACCTCAGGCATTGTAGGGGGTTCTTTACTGTTAGGGCTACAAGATTGTGGAATTCTCTACCACAAGAGGTGGTTTCTGCGGTAAGTATGGTGGCTTTCAAAAGACTCTTAGATGTACATCTCGAGGATCAGAACATTCAGGGGTATGAGAGATGATTACGGCCACACACACCTACACAGGTTGAACTGGATGGACTATTGTCTTTATTCAACCTCACCTACTATGTAACTATGAACCCAACCTGGATGAAAGTAAGTTTGAAGTTGCCTGGGCCGTCTTAATGGCCCACCAGAGGTCCAGACATCCGCCAGGGGAACTTGCTGTGCCTGAACCAGGGGAGAGGCCACCTCAACTGGGATTGGGCCATCCATTGGATTGCTTAGCGGTTGAGGGTTGTGAATGGATGCCATCAGGTAAGGTAGAGAAAGAAGGCGTTGCATGGATGAGTCAAAGAGAGATAAAATACAAGAATAGCAAAAATGCGGGTATTTCAGGGGTTAGTCATAAAAGGTGTTGTTTGGGGGAAAGTAAGAGGAAAAAGCCAGCCAGGGATAAGGAGAAGAGGGAGGAGAGAAAAGAAAAAAAAAAAAAAAGGGGGTGAGGGAGAAAAGGAGATGGAGGCTTTGAAGGGCAGAAATGGGAGAATGGAACAGAGTGTTGGCTCAGGCGGGTAGATTTTAATGATATTGTCAAGAAAGAGAGACGACCAAAGGCAAGGTATCACTAATGGTGGTTTATTAGTCTGAGGGATTCAGCAGAATTGGTCAATACCAGCCAAGGGGCCCAAGTACTATATAATTTATCAGGGGAATCTTTGGCTTGGTGAACTAGATCTTCCATATCTGCATTTTTGTTAATGCGATTGAACCAATCAGTTGCTATAGGGGGGGGGGGAGTGGACAAAGACACAGTCTTTTGATTGAAGATCAATCAGAACCAGTGGGATGTCCACTGGCAGTACTCAACAAGAGGGGTGAGCAAGTACATCAACAACAATAAAAGAAAAAAACAGTGAGCCCTCACCCCAAAAGGCGATTCATACTGCTGACTGTAAAACTTTGAAGCCAAAGCTAGCACCTGCAGATGTCACTCTGTCTACTTTGTAAAACTTAAGCTAGATAAAAATGGATCAAAATGGAAATGTTGGAAAACATATAATGGGAATGTTGGATAACATGTTGATCAGTGACTGCAGCCAGTTGGCTGCAGCTGCTGATCAGTGTAATCTCAGAGCTGTCAGAATACAATGTCTCAGTAGCTTTGCGGTAATTGGGGTGAATTCCACTATCTTTAGTAGAATTCAGCTTTAGCAACAATATGAATTAAAGACCAGGACATAGCCTTACATACCTATAAAATTGAGGCCTGATGGTGAAAGGCCTATGAAGTATTAACTGCCCTGGTAGAATGAGCAGTTATAGGAAAAGGTGGTTTGTTATGCTTGATGACATAAGCCTAACATTAACACCGCATTCACACTGAAGAGGCACGACTTCGGGGGCGACCTAAAGCGATCTGGTAAGAAGCAAAAATTGCCTACTTTTACCAAGAGCACAAAATTGGAGCACAAAAGCACTTTGAAGATTCTATTTATTTATTTATTTACTATCACAAACTATTTCACCAGTTGCACTAATAATTTTATATATTAAGGATTTTACTGTCAGCCATATGCGATTTTATGCAAATCCAGTAATTATTATTTATTATTTCAGGTATTTATATAGCGCTGTCAATTTACGCAGCGCTTTACATGTACATTACACATTCACATCAGTCCCTGTCCTCAAGGAGCTTACAATCTAAGGTCCCTAACTCACATTCATACACAGTAGGGCCAATTTTATACAGGATCCAATTACCTACCAGCATGTCTTTGTAATTTAATTATTTATATTTTATCACCATTGTCACATTTATGATTTAAATCGTCACCTAAGTCAAAATATAGATTACTACAGTACGTATATTATTTGGTATATTTTATCATTTTATTAGGTATCATAAACTATTTATACATTGGTTATACATTTTTGATACAGATACTATTTATATCACTTATCTTGAATATATATTTATTTATCATCACAAGATATACACACAAGCCCACCATATTACCAGCGCTCATTTTTTTCATTCGATTTATTTTTTGTTGATTTTTTTTGTATTTTACCATAAAATAAAAAAGAGCAGCAGGTATCTCACATCCTACATAAGGCTAGACAAGAAAACTAGGCGCGTTCACCCTGATATATAACCTAAATAAAATTGATGTCCTTTTGTTGTTTGATCACCTGTGCAATTTTTATTTTTTGCGCTATAAACAAAAAAAGAGTGACAATTCTGAAAAAAAAACAATATTTTTCACTTTCTGCTATATAACATTCTCAAAAAAATTAAAAAATAAATTTTTTTTAACATTTTAGACCAATTTGTTTTCTGCTACATATTTTTGGTAAAAAAAAAAAAAATTGCAATAAGCGTATTTTGATTGGGGGAAAATCTTCCGGTCTTAAAGTGGTTAAGGGGGCATATCCTTCCTGTCCAGAAGGGGTTATAGGATATCATCTCGTCTGAAAGAAAAGATTCATATGCCAGCTACAACTTTGTGCTGACCTTCAAGATGGAACATGCTGCTCTGCGACCTCCAGGCAACTTTTCACTATTAATCACTATAGCTGTACAGTTTGAGAGCTTCTCAAAAGGCTAAATGTTCTTATTGGTAACTGGCAAAGTCTTTAAAGCCAAAGTCTTTTTTTTTTTTTTAACAGCACAAGGGACAGTATTTACTATAAAGGAAGAGTGCTCTATGTGCTTTTTTTTTTTAAACAGCACAAGGGACAGTATTTACTATGAATGAAGAATGTCCCATGTGCTGCTGGCTGCTGTGTTAGGTTGAAATCTGAAGCCCTCATCCCCCCTGATACCCCCCCCAGCAATCTTTTAGTACTGTAGGGCAGACGTGTCAAACTAAATTTAATCGTGGGTTGCATCAGTATTGTGATTGCCCTCAAAAGGGCCGGTTGTATCTGTAAGACTAGATGTCCAGAGCATCACCTACCCTTACATAATACATCAAGAGCCTCCCCTCCAAGGGCAGGTTGTATCTGTAAGACTAGATGTTCAGAGCACCCCCTACTCTTACATAAGACATCGAGCTTCCCCACCATCAGAAGTTGAGTCCTCCACCCTCCCTTACATCCCAGTGCACACCCCTTACCTTGTGCTGCTGCTGGGAAGAAGCTGGAGGCATTGCTGGAAAGCAGAAAGTACCTAGTCCAGAGGAGGGCTGGAGCTCTCCTGCAGCTACAGGTGAGGTGCGAGGGCCACAGAAAATGGCCTGGATGACCGGATTCGGCCCACAAGCCTTGTGTTTGACACATGTGCTGTAGGGTTAATTTGAGTACCTGTGATAAGCACTGTCAAGTGTTAACTATTCCCATATATATTAGGAACAAAAATGGGGGGGGGGGGGACTTTAAATGAGGTTTCAAAGTGATTGCATCTCCATCCCTGTATTCGGAAGACAAAAGAAAGGTTTGGAACTTTGAGTGAGGTATGTGACTTAAGGATGACCATAATGACAAAAGTAAAAGGAAAAATATGCACATATTGAAACAATGCACCTGAGATAAAATCAAAAAGTAGACTGTTTTAATGATGCAGAGATGGTAAAAATTATGAAGACAGTGGGTTGCAGGAATGTGGTTCAAAAAGGACCAACACATATGGAGAAATATACAATGATGAACACAAATATGAAGACATAAATAGTTGTAAATGATACAATATACATAATTTGTAGAGACTGCATCCATATGTGCTCTACACGTTTCGTGTCAAATACCCTTCTTCAGGAGCTGGTACAGTCAGTAACCTACAAAAAGGATATATATGAAAGTAACAATGCATATACAAGTATGAACGTCCAAAATTTGGGCAATGTCAATCACAATTCATGAATTGCTTACAAAACAGTCCAAGCTGTTGCCTCATGGAACACACCATGGGGGGTACTCTGAGACCGTTCAACCCGGGAGCTGAGGAAGCCATGCCGAGCACACATGGAGTGGAAAAATTGAGAATACAGTGTGGAAGCCATATTTACTGGCGAGGCAACAGTCTCCTCAGTTGCCCGTCCAATATTGTTTCTAAAATTGTATAGAGTAAGGTATGTATAGTAATATAGAAAAATAAAATATATGCTATAGTATAGTAACCAAGTGACGGGTATTGAAAGACTGTGGTGAAATACCAAAGCCAGGAAGAGAGCAAAGAAAAGAATAGAAGATGCTGCATGGTCAGTGTGTGCATAAGAGTAAATATATATTAGGAACAACTCTTCTAATTCTGTGACACTGGATGATGGATGGTGACACATGAATGCATGACAAGTGGATTCTCTGACAGACCATATTGGGAGAAGGAAATAGTCTTTAATTTTGCTCTCAGTTCTACAAGCAACTATAAAATAAAAAAAAAAAACATAGTTTACCACATTCACACCACTCATTTGGGTGTCCAAAATATCCTTTTAACTATACCATAGCTTCACATTGTCATCTTATTCAATCATTTTCAAATTATTAATTGAAGTGGTTGTAGCTAACATGCATTTTTTTCAAGATATCACTAATTACAGCCACTAATTACAACCACTTCATATTTTCAGAGAATGTTCCCATACTACGTTTTTTTCTACTTTGATCTTACCACTCTTGCTGCGGTGATTAGTAAATAATTTGATTATAAATTGGGATCCCCAAAATATATTTTTTTCTTTTGTGTTAAAATTCCCAATTGCTAACATACTTGAACATGATCTTTTTCTAGATTTTTCTCTGATGGCAAGAAGAGAGGTCATGAGGTATCTCTGAACACAGTAGGCATTACAGTTTGTTACAAGCTATGTGTTTGCTTTTACATTGTTTGTTTCTATCAGTATCCTCAGGTATGCGGCTAAATGGATGCTTAATAGCCACATCACCATTACACAAGACAAAGCTGTCATTCCAAGCACCTCGAATGACAAGAAAAACAACCATACAGCTACTGCAGCTTAAAATGCAACTCTAACTCACATATCTGACTCAACATTGCTGCAGGCTATGTTTCCTAACATTGAGCATAAGAGCTTAGGCGATTCCTACAGATTATAGTCCTGAGATGCAGTGCATGACCATCTACCCCTTTAAATGTTGACTACCTTACAGCAGTGTGTGTATCCTGTCCAATTCACATACAGCCCCGTAACCCACAAAACATTTAAAAAAGACATTACAATTTGTTCTTCAGTTGACTTTGAATTTAATTATTAGATTTTTGGTGATTTTCATCTGCCTGGCTGCTGGCCTGGCTTCATCTTAATCTTTTCATCTGAAATTCATTTTTAATGACACCAAGTAAAGAGGTTATATAGCATATCGACATAGTACCAACTAGAATAAACACACAATAAAAAAAAAACACTTACCTAACTTTTAATATCCACCTAAGCAAGATGACTAAACCTGTAGATATCACTACAGGGTACTGAGGGGTCAGTTGTGGCAAGACTGAAGGCTAGCCCAGTCAGAAGGGCCCTGTAGGAGTGAATCAGAGTACAACCCGCCATCTCTTTTCATGCCATCATGTTGAATGCGGTTGCATGAGAACAGGGAGGAGGCAACTTTGGCGGTAACCAAAAAGTATGATCTGCTTCATTTGAAAGAGGCATTGCCTCCCTCACCTCTTTCCACCATGTAAACCAGGGCCCTCTTACCGAATGGGCACACGGGCAGTTACCCGGGGGCCCCACTTGCCTGGGGGGCCCCACCTGCCCAGCCCCAGCGCCAAGCATTAGTCCCGATTCCCGTGTGCATCCTGCCGCCAAACTTAGCAGGTGGCAAGCGCCTGTCGGCCCTGCGCTGCTGTCAGGCCACTTGGGCTGTGGAAGGGGAGCTCACAACTACAGGAATGCCTGTCCGCCTCCTGTCCATGTGTGTGTTCACCGGACCCAGCCACCGAACTTGGAAGCTGTCATTAGCCTGGCACTGCTGTACCAATAAATATCGCCTTATCGATAATTTGCATTTTTATTCTTGTGGGTGATTGTGTAGGCGGGGTCCCAATGCACTGCATTGCCCGGGGCCCTTTAATGCTCTTAAGATGATACAGACAGCACTAAAGTCACTCACCTAGGATGTAACTTCACTGAAACAACAGAGTCCACGCTCAAACGGGATTTAGTCCCTACCTTGAAGCAAAAGATCACGCTATGAAGGGACCCAGTGGAAGACCATAAGGGCTAGTGGTGTGGTCATTTTGGGCATGTAAGCAAGAACTGTAGTAGGCCCAAAAAGGCCCTAAAAGCACATGCTGGCCACCATTAAACAAGTGCCACCTGGGGCAGAGGGATGGCTCCTGGGACCTAGGGTTGCCACCTCATCCCTTTAAACCTGAACACATATGAATTACACAGGTTCTAAAGGTTAATTTCATGCATATAAGGCAGCAAGTAAGTTTAATTACCACCTAATCAGCCAGAGAACCTGTGTAACTAATATGTGTTTGGGTTTAAAGGGATGAGGTGGCAACAAAAGGTCCCAAGAAACCACAGTCCATGGTTGCCCTAAGTCTGGTGGTGACCACCATTTTCAATGGACTCGAAAATTGAAGACCATGGCTTTTCTGGTACTTTTTGTTTACATGTAACAATCAGGTTTTTTTTGCTATAAAATGACTTAGAACCCCCAAACATTATATATTTTTTTTTAAAGCAAAGGCCCTAGAAAATTAATTTGCAATTTTTTATGTCACACGATATTTGCACAGAACTTTTTTAAACGCAATTTTTGGGAAAAATACACTTTTTTAAATTTTATGCAAAAAAATACATAACCCAATGTTTTTGTAAAACATAAAAGATGATATTACGCCGAGTAAATAGATACCAAACATGTCACGCTTTAAAATTGCCTACACCCACGCAACAGCAACAAATTACTTAAATTTTACTATCCATAGACACTTTAAAAGACTTTACAAGTTACCACTTTAGATATACAGAGGAGGTCTAGTTCTAGAATTACTGGCCATGATCTGACATTCGTGGCGATTACTCACATGTATGGGAGGATCGCTGTTTGCGTATGTGCAGGACCGACACGCGCATTTGACTTTGCACGCTAGCTTGAAGGTATGCACTTTACATTTTTTAAAATTATACATTTTTTTTTCTTTTACACTGCTGCTTTAAGTTTTCTTTTTTTTTTTTAATCACTTTTATTGCTGTCACAAACAATGTACACATCCTTTGTGACAGCAATAGGCATGTGACAAGTACTCTTTATGGAGGGATTTGGGTTCAATAAGACTTAAAAGCATTCAAAAACACAGAGATCGGCATTTTTTAATATATTTCATTATTTGAAAATGGTGCCGAAAACATCTGGTTAAATGGAAGTGATATCATCTCTTCCGGGTTCCCATTACAGACAGCCCATTAAAGCCAATCCCAGCTTTGTCGGACTTTTCAGCTAGCTGGAAGATGTGCAGGCTGGTCGCTGGGGTCTCCTGGTTGGATTGGAGAGTCCGATTGAGCCTGGAAGGTGGTGGTAGGGGGAAAAGTCTCCTCCCATGCTTGTAATTGCAGTCAAGTGGCTAGTTATCCGCTCCAAGAGGGTCGGCCGTTGGCTGTAGAAAACGGTACCAGGGAGATGCCTGTGGCTGTAGCCATCACCCCGGTACAACCACTTGAAGTCAAATGATGTACTAGGTACGTGATTTGGTGGCGAGTAGCTAGAGGTCCCATGCCTAATCGACACAGGGTCTGAAGTCACAGTCATGGAGTATGACTTCAATGTCAATTGGTTTGGGATGCAAGACCAGCTGGACCCCTCTTAGATATCCCTTAAAGCAGCCAATAACTTGCCCATCCTGGTGGTAAGCATCACCTGGGTGAAGATCCAGATTGACAACCAAGTGGTGGAGCGGGTAGAAGTGGTATTGACTCTGGCTGGTGGGGACATGGTTGCGGTCTGCGAGCTTTGTGGCTCAACATCATCTCAGCTTGCGAAGCTCACCAGAGCGGCCAGGAGACAGCCTAAACAAGTCGAGGTTGTCCACCCACCCCACAAATAGAAGCTTCTACTTGCACTCTTCCAAGTTACATAGTTACAGTGCCTTGCGAAAGTATTCGGCCCCCTTGAACTTTTTGACCTTTTGCCACATTTCAGGCTTCAAACATAAAGATATAAAACTGTAATTTTTTGTGAAGAATCAACAAGTGGGACACAATCAGGAAGTGGAACGAAATTTATTAGATATTTCAAACTTTTTTAACAAATAAAAAACTGAAAAATTGGGCGTGCAAAATTATTCAGCCCCCTTAAGTTAATACTTTGTAGCGCCACCTTTTGCTGCGATTACAGCTGTAAGTCGCTTGGGGTATGTCTCTATCAGTTTTGCACATTGAAAGACTGAAATTTTTGCCCATTCCTCCTTGCAAAACAGCTTGAGCTCAGTGAGGTTGGATGGAGAGCGTTTGTGAACAGCAGTTTTCAGTTCTTTCCACAGATTTTTGATTGGATTCAGGTCTGGACTTTGACATGGCCATTCAAACACCTGGATATGTTTACTTGTGAACCATTCCATTGTAGATTTTGCTTTATGTTTTGGATCATTGTCTTGTGGGAAGACAAATCTCTGTCCCAGTCTCAGGTCTTTTGCAGACTCCATCAGGTTTTCTTCCAGAATGGTCCTGTATTTGGCTCCATCCATCTTCCCATAAATTCTAACCATCTTCCCTGTCCCTGCTGAAGAAAAGAAGGCCCAAACCATGATGCTGCCACCACCATGTTTGACAGTGGGGATGGTGTGTTCAGTGTGATGAGCTGTATTGCTTTTACGCCGAACATAGCGTTTTGAATTGTTGCCAAAAAGTTCGATTTTGGTTTCATCTGACCAGAGCACCTTCTTCCACATGTTTGGTGTGTCTCCCAGGTGGCTTGTGGCAAACTTTAAACTACACTTTTTATGGATATCTTTAAGACAGAGTCTCCCACCTCTGTAGCTGTAGATCTCTGCAGTTCATCCAGAGTGACCATAGGCCTCTTGGCTGCATCTCTGATCAGTCTTCTCCTTGTATGAGCTGAAAGTTTAGAGGGACGGCCAGGTCTTCGTAGATTTGCAGTGGTCTGATACTCCTTCCATTTCAATATTATCGCTTGCACAGTGCTCCTTGGGATGTTTAAAGTTTGGGAAATCTTTTTGTATCCAAATGCGGCTTTAAACTTCTCCACAATAGTATATCGGACCTGCCTGGTGTGTTCCTTGTTCTTCATGATGCTCTCTGCGCTTTAAACGGACCTCTGAGACTATCACAGTGCAGGTGCATTTATTTGGAGACTTGATTACACAAAGTTGGATTCTATTTATCATCATTAGTCATTTAGGTCAACATTGGATCATTCAGAGATCCTCACTGAACTTCTGGAGAGAGTTTGCTGCACTGAAAGTAAAGGGGCTGAATAATTTCGCACGCCCAATTTTTCAGTTTTTTTATTTGTTAAAAAAGTTTGAAATATCCAATACATTTTGTTCCACTTCATGATTTTGTCCCACTTGTTGTTGATTCTTCACAAAAAATTACAGTTTTATATCTTTATGTTTGAAGCCTGAAATGTGGCAAAAGGTCGCAAAGTTCAAGGGGGCCGAGATACTTTCGCAAGGCACTGTAAATTAGTTTGGTCATTTCTCAGGGGTTAGCATCAACTGGGGGAAATTGATCCTCTTTTCCCTTCATCTCTCGGATTCGGGTGGAGTGACGCACACACTGTTACAATGGTTAGACGAGTTCACTTATATGGGTGTCAGGATTCAGGCTCAACTGAGTGCTTACATTGAGGATAACCTGGCCCATCTCATGCCAGTAAATACCAGTCCTGGCGATCCCTTCTATTGTCTCCAGTGGGAAGGGTGAACATGATCAAAATGATCTATGTACCAAAATGTATTTATTTCTTTAGGAACACTAAAGATACCTTTGTGAAATTGGACGGTATGATTACTTCCTTCATCTGGGCGGGTACAACCACCCTTCAATTGCCACTTAGTTAGGGAGGCCTGGCCTTGCCTAACCTACAGTTGTATTACTGGGCAGCGGTGCTAGTGATGGTGGTTCAGTCAGCCAGTCCAGAACCCAGCAGTAACATTGATGACTGCCCTTCTTGATCATTGACTAACTTGGTCTATCGTGGCCCTAGGGCCCACTCACAGGTAACCGTGCCCAGGCATACAACCCTCAAAGTGTAGATGCAGGCCAGGGGTATTTTTGGGAAAGATGCCACCTATTCACCCCATATCCCATTATGGAGTAACCCACAGTTAGAGCATCCCAGAACCTCAGTTGTGCGCAGCAAAGGGAGTTGTGGCCCTAAAACATGTGATTACGGATGGGAAGATCTATACCTATGCTGAGTTGTGGAATTAATTCTTTCTGCCTTTTACCTATGTCCTTCCGTTAATTTCAATTGTGCCATGCTCTCGGGGGCCCAGCTCTAAGAATCAATCACACTGGAACTAGATCAGATTGAAAGATTGTTTATTTCCAGACTATTAAATAAACCCTTATCTTCCCTCTACCTTATGGCCCGTATACACGATCTGAAAATTGGGCGAAAAATAACGCTTGTGAAAAGATCGGACGATAATCTGATTGTTAGTACACAGCTTACTAGAGGCGATCACAACAGTTTGCCCGATATTATCCGGTCGTGCAAGCATAAAAATTTTGAACGTATTATAACACATCGTACGATAATCGTATTATCAGTATGTTGTTTGTCCGAAAAAAAATGGTGAGCAGTAGACAGCGCATGAGCAGTAGACATCATTTCCTCTCACACACTACAGCGTGGTTACGCATACCGGAAGCTTTTGAATCATCGTCCGAGAAAATTAGTATCGTAAGTAACCTCTCCCGTTTGCGAATATTATTGAGAGTTCCTAGCAAACAAAAAAAAACAGACGGAACGTCGTCCGATTTTCGGATCATGTGTACTGGGCTCTCTGTCACATATGCCCAAATAACGAATAAATCTTTTGATAAATGGAAAAATTACATACCAGACATCACTACTGAAGATTGGGAGGACTGCACAGGATGTTACATTACGAATATGATTTCAGCTAGAGACAGATTCATTCAGTTGAAGTTCCTTCATAGGGGTTACTACACCCCACAAAGATTATCAGTCATTTACACGTTGCTTGTCATCTACTGGAACCTTTTTTTACATGGTTTGTCAGTGTTTGGTTATTTAGACCTATTGGGTGTTGGTGTTTAAGGCTCTCAATGCACTCTGTGAATGGTCTCTACAGCCTGACCCACATATGGCGCTACTGGGTATCATGGATGATATAGTGGCCTCCAGGCATATGAAATTGTTCTTATTCTATGCACTTTTTTATGCACGTAGGGATATTCTCCTCTGGTGGAAGTTGATGCCTACCTCACCTACGCTAACTAACTGGATCTCAGCAGTAAATGCAGTACTGCCCCTGTATAAGCTAACCTATGAGAGTAGAAATTGCACTAAAAAGTTTGACAAAGTGTGGTCAACCTGGATTGATGCTCGGTTCGGATGAGCCAGTGAATAATTGACTCCAGTCAGTTTGCATTGGCCTGCTCTCGCTCCCCTCCCCCCCATCCTCTTTCCCTCCTCCCAGCCTCTAAAATTACCCTCCTCTCCTCTCTCCCCTGCACCCCTTTTTTGACAGGACGTGACTGGACATCTCCCATTGACCCCTACTGTAAACCTGCTGTGAGAATTTGATATGATTTTTGCTAATTGTACTATTTGTTTTTTATGTGTTAGATTGTGTACAGCATTCTTTTGTAAACCTGTAACTACTTTGTGCAGTATTTTTAAATCAACTTTTAGCTGTTAAAAAAAGCACCTCCCACAGTACACTAAAACACTGGCTAGTAACACAGTTAGTGCCCGTTCACATACGAGTGACGCTACTTCCAGTTACTTCATAACATTGAAGTCTATGGCGGTCGCCTCCGGGTCGCCCCAAAGAAGCTCCGGACCCTTTTTCTAAGTCGGAGCGACTTGTGTCGCTCCTATTAGAACGGGTCCGCAGCTTCCCTATGGAAGGCGACCTACGGCGACCTGTGAGACGACCAGGTCGCCCCAGTGTGAATGGGGGCTTAACCATGTGATTGCCCCTAATGTTTAACCCCTTCCCAGCCAGTGTCATTGGTACAGTGACAGTGCATATTTTTAGCACTGATCACTGTATTCGGGTCATTGGTTCCCAAAAAAGTGTGTTTAGAGTCCGACTGTTCGCCGTAATATCGCTGTCCCGCTATAAGTTGCTGATCACCGCCATTTCTAGCAAATAAAAATTTCCAATAGTTTGCAGACATTTTATATTTTGCGCAAACCAATCAATCTATGCTTATTGGGATTTTTATTTTTACAATAAATATGTAGCAGAATACCTATTGGCCTAAATTTATGAAGAAATTTTATTTTATTTAAGTAAAAGAAATAGTTTTTTGTTTTTTTTGTTTAAAGCGCAATAAAAAAAAAAAAAAAAAAAAAAACAGTGGTGATCAAATACCACTAAAAGAAAGCTCTATTTGTGAGAAAAAAAGGACACAAATTTTAATTGGGTATAGAGTTTCATGACTGTGCAATTATCAGCTAAAATAATGCAGTGCTGTATCGCAAAAAATGGCTTGGTCATGTAGGGAGGTAAATCTGCCGGAGGTCAATCGGTTAACAATTCACTCTTTGGACATCAAAAGAGCTGAGCTAGATAAGTAAGCCCACTGCTCTGTTTATTTAGGAGTGTTTCACCTGAAAAAGGCTAGTTGTGGATTCAGTTAATGAAATGATATGATGTGTTAAATTGTTAACCAAGAAAATAGCAAGAAGTGTTAGCTGTACTGTAACTTGTGTTGTCTCTCTTGCTTTGTATACAGCATGATGCCACTTAAATCAATAAGAAGCACTCCAATGTGTTGATATTTCAAAGACATTGGTATGCTGTTCAATAAGAAAGGAGCGAAATATCCGTGTAATAATACTGTATATACTTCAGATGAGATACCAAAAGGATAAATAAAAACGTTATTGCTGGCAGCTTACAGTGTTGCCTGTAGTTGTTGCATGAACATCTGGAGATTTATTATACATTGAAGAGGCTTCACACTTGGTTTTCTAGAGAAAGCTTGGTAAATGCAGAGAAGTCATCATCCTCAACCAATCATGAACATTTTTTTTTGTTTCCCTTTAAACTGTACATGACTGAAGATGTGTTCACTTTGAATACCAAAACATACACTATATTGACAAAATATTGGGACACCTACCTTTATACAAACATGAATGGCATCCCAGTCTTAAGCCTCTTACACACGCAACGATTATCGGCTGACCGATCGTCCGACTTTTGTCCAGAGTTGTGTTTTGTTGGTTGGAATGTGCCTAGACCGCACACGAATTTTCTCAGCCAACAAAATTCTACTTCAGAAGTGATGTCATGTGTTGGTTTGTTTTTTCTTTGTGTTCTTTATTCTCTGAGCATGCCCAGTCTTGCTCATTAGATTTTTCCCTGTCGAAATCTGTACTGACTGCACGAAAATCGGCTGTTGTGTTGACGGCCAACAAAAATTTTATAGCCTGCACACCAGATTTTTTTCGGCCGAAAAGTCGGAGTTTGTTGTTGGAAGCATCATACTAACAATCCAAAAATCGGCAGATCGGACATTGGCCTAAAATTCCCTGCCAATTTTCGACACGTGTGTACGGGGCATTAGTCCATAGGGTTCAGTATTGAGTTGGCCCACCCTTTGCAGCTAAAACAGCTTCAACTCTTCTGGGAAGGCTGTCCACAAGGTTTAGGAGTGTGTCTATGGGAATGTTTGACCATTCTTTTTAAATAGCATTTGTGAGATCAGGCACTGATGTTGCTCGAGAAAGCCTGGCTCGCAGTTTCAGCTCTAAATTATCACAAAGGTGTTATATCGGGTTAAGGCCAGGACTGTGCAGGCCAGTTAAGTTCCTCCACCCCAAAATCGCTTATCCATGTCTTTATGGACCTTGCTTTGTGCACTTGTCCAAATCATTTGGTGGAGGGGGGATTATAGTGTGGGGTTGTTTTTCAGGGGTTGGGCTTGGCTCCTTAGTTCTAGTGAAGGAAACTCTTAAGGCGTCAGCATATCAAGACATTTTGAACAATTTCATGCTCCCAGTTTTGTGGGAACAGTTTGTAGATGGCCCTTCCTGTTCCAACATGAATGCGCACTAGTGCACAAATCAAGATCCATAAAGACATGGATGAGCGAGTTTGGGTGGAGGAACTTGACCTGCCTGCACAGAGTCCTAACCTCAACCAGATAGAACACCTTTGGAATGAAAAAAAAATTCCCATAGTTTGTAGATGTTATAACGCAAATCAATCAACTATTGGAAATGTTTTTTTTTTTCATTCCAAAGGTGTTCTATCTGGTTGAGGTCAGGACTCTGTGCAGGCCAGTCAAGTTCCTCCACCCCAAACTCTATCATCCATGTCTCTATAGACCTTGCTTTGTGCTGTAACGCTCCTGCGTTTTTGTAGTAGGCTGGATTTGCAGCTGCAGAATCTCCACTCAGTAGTCATGTAGAGATGTGTTGAATAACCAGATCCAACTCTCCAGACTCATCACTGTGGGCCTGTCAGCTTCAGCATATAGATATACACACACTCAATAAGATGTTCCTGGAGTGATAGGATGTATATGATAGTATGAAGGTGATGTGCTGAAGGGACAGGTGTGAACAGTGACAGAGTTGGTAAGCACTTGATAGAAATGTTCAGGAGAGTATTAGATGGTATTAGGTAGAATGCAGATAGGTTAGTAATCGAGTATGGTAACAGGTGGTAAGGACAGCAGATGACAAATACAGGATAGGTTAACCCAGTGCAAGGATAGATAGTAGTAGACTCAAGAGCTAGCAATCTATGTAACAGTGCAGATGATAGAATTTGTATGCATAGATAGTAACAGTCCTTAATGTGCAGAGGTAGATAGTGTAAGTTAGGTTATGGAGGATTCCCCTGTGGGGTACTTATCACTAGTAAGGTTAGTAGTAGAGGGGTCCAGTAGTGAGGGAGTGATCCGGTAGCGAGATACAGGGATCAGTAGCGAGGTTCCGGTCTGTTCCAGGTAAAAGCAAATAGCTGGAGGTTCCGGCAGCGAGACAAGCTTGTAAGCATGTAGACACACAGGCACATAAGCACAGGCACAGGCACATTGAACGAACAACGTGAGAGAGAACGCCGGCGGTTGAAATAGCCGCTCAGAGCGGCGCTCGGCGATGACGTCATCCGTCTTAAAGGTGTATGCGTACCACCTAATTAGAAAGGTGGGACGCATATTGAAAGAAAATGGAAATGAAGGGTACCAGAGGTACCAAAATCTTACAGTACCCCCCCCTTAAGGCCGGCTCCGGAAGGCCTATAGCACTGGTTTCTCCGGGTATTTCGAGTGAAACCTTCGTATAAGCCTAGGTGCGTGAACCTCAGAGGTATCCAACCAGGTGTCGTCTTGGGGTCCATAGTTCTTCCATCTTATAGTTACATAGTTACATAGTAGGTGAGGTTGAATAAAGACAATAGTCCATCTAGTTCAACCTGTGTAGGTGTGTGTGGCTGTAATCATCTCACATACCCCTGAATGTTCTGATCCTTGAGATGTAAGTCTAAGAGTCTTTTGAAAGCCACCATACTACCCGCAGAAACCACCTCTTGTTGTAGAGAATTCCACATTCTTGTTGCCCTAACAGTTAAGAACCCCCCGCGTTGCCTGAGGTTAAAACGCTTCTCCTCTAATCGCATTGTATGCCCTCGAGTCCTCATGCAATCCCTTCAAATGAACAGCTTTTTTTCTAAGCTGGGATCCCCATTAAGATATTTATAAATTGCTATCATGTCCCCCCTCAGACGTCTCTTCTCCAGGGAGAATAAATTGAGCGATTGTAGACGCTCTTCATAGTCAAGGTCCTCCAATCCCCTAATTAGTTTAGTTGCCCTTCTCTGGACTCTCTCCAGCTCCAACACATCCCTCCTGAGGATACTGGAGTCTTCCTCTGTGGATACGAGAATCCAAAATCTCCTTAATCTCATATTCTTCTCCGCCTTCAACTTGTACTGGAGGTGGAGGCAAGATGGTAGGCCTTATTCTATGGTTAGGAACATGGGGTTTCAGTAGCGACACATGGAAGATGGGATGGATCTTGAGATCTGCCGGTAAGGTGAGCTGTACTGCAGCTTTTCCAATAAGTTTCTTAATTGGGAAGGGTCCCAGAAATAAAGGTCCAAGCTTTTTGCTAGGGATCTTTAACCTTAAATTTTTTGTCGATAGCCAAACGAGGTCCCCAATAGCATACTGAGGAGAAGGTCTTCTACGAAGGTCGTAGTACCTTTTTTGTTGACTATGAGCGTGTGAGATAGTGGTATTAAGTAAACCCAGAGAGTCTTTTATTTGGGTAAGATAGTCCGAGGCTACTGGGTTACTTGATGGTAGGATGCGTGGTGGAAGAAGTGTGGGATGAAACCCATAGTTCAAGTAGAACGGACTTTGCTTAGTAGTACTGTGGGTTGCGTTGTTATAAGCAAATTCCGCCAGAGGGAGAAGGTCCACCCAATCATCCTGTAGGTATGATGTGTAGCAACGCAGATATTGTTCTATACACTGGTTGACTCTTTCAGTGTGTCCGTTGGTCTGAGGGTGGTAGGGTGAAGTGAGCTTTCGCTCAATCCGTAATATTTGACAAAGAGCTTGCCAAAATTTGGAGATGAACTGTGAACCACGGTCGGATAAAAGAGTCTTTGGAATTCCATGTAACTTGAACACATGTTTCATCAGTAGTTCCGCTGTTTGTTTAGATGAAGGTAGTCTACGGATAGCAATGAAATGTGCCATCTTTGTCAGGTGGTCCACTGACACTAGAATGGTATTAAATCCTTTAGATGGTGGTAGTTCTACTATAAAGTCTAAGGACACAACTTTCCATGGAATCTGGGGTATTGGTAGACTGCAGAGTAGACCAGATGGTTTTGTAGTGTCAATTTTGGACCTTGCACAGATGTCACATGAAGAAACAAATTTTTGTACAGACGTCTTCATATCAGGCCACCAAAACTGCCTGGTAAGCAAATTAAGGGTTTTCGTCATACCCATATGTCCTGCCATGGGCACATCATGTGATAACTCCAAGATCTTGGTGCGCATAGTAGGGGGTATGTAGAGTTTGTCGTTGTAATAGAGGAAGCCTTCTGCATCAGTACTTAGTTGTGGTGGAGGTGAATCCAATCCTATACTGTGCAAAATCTCTTCCTTCAAGGAACGAACAACACCAATAATACGTTCATAGGGTATTATAGGAATAGAAGGGATTTCGGCGCAGTTATCTTCGGTTAATCGTGATAGCGCATCCGCTTTTTTATTTTTGTCGGCAGGCGTGTAGGTCACTAGGAAGTTGAATCTTAGGAAGAATAATGACCATCGTACCTGCCGGTGGGAGAGAGTTTTGTTAGTCTGGAGGTATTGAAGGTTTTGGTGATCTGTATATATGAGTATTGGTAACCGGGTACCTTCAAGTAGATGTCGCCAATTCTCCAGTGCCAATTTAATGGCAAGCAACTCCTTTTCACCCACTGGGTAATTCACCTCTGGGCTGCTTAGTGATTAGAAAGCAACTGGGTGGAGTGGTGAAGTATTTGTTGGTCGTTGGGAGAGAACTGCTCCTACTCCCATATTTGACGCATCTACCTCCAGAATATATTGGAGGGATGGGTCTGGATGGCGTAGTATGGGAGCAGAAGTAAAGCTTGATTTTAACAAGCAGAAAGCTTGATTTGCTTCTTCTGACCATTTGAATGGTTTCTTTATACTTGTCAGTTGTGTGAGAGGTCTCACAATAGCAGAAAAGTTCTTGATGAACTTCCTATAGAAGTTTGAAAATCCAAGGAATCGCTGTAATGCCTTACGAGTTGTTGGTATAGGCCAGTCCAGAATACAGGATATCTTGCTCATATCCATCTTAATTCCGGTTTTGGATATGATGTATCCTAGGAATAATATTTCTTCTTTATGAAATAGGCATTTTTTTAATTTCACGTATAGATTGTGTGCGAGTAATCTGGATAACACAAGTCTTACATGTTTTATATGTTCAGACAGAGATCGAGAATAGATAAGTATATCGTCCAGATATACTACAACACAGACATCAAGTAAGTCTCTAAAGATGTCGTTTATGAACCTCTGGAAAGCTGCGGGAGCATTACACAACCCGAATGGCATCACAAGATATTCGAATAATCCGTATCTGGTTCTGAATGCTGTTTTCCACTCATCTCCGTCACAGATTCGGATTAGGTTGTATGCCCCTTTTAGGTCCAATTTAGAGAAGTAAGTAGCCCCACGCACTTGTTCGATGAGTTCAGGGATGAGCGGTAAAGGATAGCGATCCTTTATCGTAATCGTATTTAATTGCCTATAATCGATAATAGGCCTAAGACTTGAATCCTTATTGCAGACAAAGAAAAGTCCTGCAGCTGTGGAAGAAGTAGAGGGTCTAATGAACCCTTTTTTTCAAATTTTCATCTAAGTATTCCTTGAGATGAGAAAGTTCATCCAGTGAAAGAGGATAAACATGACCGAAAGGCAATTTGCTGTTAGGGAGTAGATCGATAGTGCAATCATAATCCCTATGGGGAGGCAACACTTGAGCATTTTTCTCAAGGAATACTTCGGACAGATCCTGATAGCATAATGGTGCAATCTCATCTGACACCACAGACAGGATCTTTCCAAAAGTTGGGAGGTTACACGTAATCTCGCAATAGTGAGAAGGGAAAGTTAAAGTCCGTTGGTTCCAATCTATGATTGGTTGATGTGTGTGTAACCAAGGAAGTCCCAAAATAATGGGATAATGGGGTGAAGGTAGTATATCAAAAGTGGTGGTCTCCATATGAGACTCGTTAGCAGTGACAAGGAGTGCTTGTGTCTGGTTGGTGATTGGACCAGAAGATAGCGGAATACCGGTAATGAAACTAACAGAAACAGGTTTAGGTTTTGAAATAATAGGTATTTTATTTAAGGTAACAAAACATGTATCAATATAGTTCCCACAAGATCCTGTGTCGATCACAGCCTTGGTGGTAATCCTAGTCTGGTCCCACTGTAATGTTAGATGAACAAAGAGATAGGGGTTAGAAAAGGAAGTCGTTAATCCTCCTAGCAAGACATGTGAACACTCACCCTCTTTTTTGCGGACAAGGGGACAGACGCTTATCAAATGATCCGGGGATGCGCAGTACATGCAGAGGTTTCTGGATCTTCTTCTGGCTCGTTCAGTAGTTGATAAAGGTGGGCGTATGGTTCCTACCTCCATGGGAGTAGGGTCAACGGCCGAAATCCGAGAAGGACTAGACAATGGCATTCCCATTTTCTCAGCCTTTCTTTCTCGCAGTCGCCTGTCGATGTTGATACTGAGTTGTATTAAGGCATCCAAGGTGCCAGGTAAATCCGCTCGGGCGAGCTCGTCTTTAACAGCTTCTGACAACCCGAGTCTGAATTGAGTTTGCAGAGATGTATCATTCCACCCTGAATCAAGGGTCCATCTTTTGAACTCTGCTACAAAGTCTTCTACAGGTCTCCTACCTTGTTTTAAAGCCCTCAATTGAATATCAGAAGTACTCTGCCTATTGGGGTCTTCATATAAACTAGCGAGTTCCGCTAGGAATAAAGAATAGGAGTTGAGAAGCTGATCATTTTTCTCAAAGAGAGAGTCTGCCCAGGCCTGTGGATCACCCGTTAAGTATGAAATAACGGTACAGACTTTAATTTGATCAGTAGGGTATGTACGAGGTTTTAACAAAAAAAGCAATTGGCATGCGTTTTTGAATTCACAAAATTTTTTCCGATCACCTGTAAACACTAGAGGAGGGTTTATTTTAGGTTCAGGGGGCTGAGCAGCAGTAAGCCGTGAAAGATGGGTTACCTGCTGTGTCAGAGTTTGATTTTCTTCTTTTACTTCAGTAAGAGCAAGTATTAATGCATTTACTTGTTGTGTTAATTGTGTCACTTGAGTGGGTAATTCTGCTGAATCCATTTTTTAGATTCGTTCAATCTGTAACGCTCCTGCGTTTTTGTAGTAGGCTGGATTTGCAGCTGCAGAATCTCCACTCAGTAGTCATGTAGAGATGTGTTGAATAACCAGATCCAACTCTCCAGGCTCATCACTGTGGGCCTGTCAGCTTCAGCATATAGATATACACAGACTCAATAAGATGTTCCTGGAGTGATAGGATGTATATGATAGTATGAAGGTGATGTGCTGAAGGGACAGGTGTGAATAGTGACAGAGTTGGTAAGCACTTGATAGAAATGTTCAGGAGAGTATTAGATGGTATTAGGTAGAATGCAGATAGGTTAGTAATCGAGTATGGTAACAGGTGGTAAGGACAGCAGATGACAAATACAGGATAGACTAACCCAGTGCAAGGATAGATGGTAGTAGACTCAAGAGCTAGCAATCTATGTAACAGTGCAGATGATAGAATTTGTATGCATAGATAGTAACAGTCCTTAATGTGCAGAGGTAGATAGTGTAAGTTAGGTTATGGAGGATTCCCCTGTGGGGTACTTATCACTAGTAAGGTTAGTAGTAGAGGGGTCCAGTAGTGAGGGAGTGATCCGGTAGCGAGATACAGGGATCAGTAGCGAGGTTCCGGTCTGTTCCAGGTAAAAGAAAATAGCTGGAGGTTCCGGCAGTGAGACAAGCTTGTAAGCATGTAGACACACAGGCACATAAGCACAGGCACAGGCACATTGAACGAACAACGTGAGAGAGAACGCCGGCGGTTGAAATAGCCGCTCAGAGCGGCGCTCGGTGATGACGTCATCTGTCTTAAAGGTGTATGCGTACCACCTAATTAGAAAGGTGGGACGCATATTGAAAGAAAATGGAAATTAAGGGTACCAGAGGTACCAGAATCTTACATGTGCACTGGTATGCAGTCATGTTGGAACAGGAAGGGGCCATCTACAAACTGTTCCCACAAAGTTGGGAGCATGAAATTGTCCAAAATGTCTTGCTATGCTGACGCCTTAAGAGTTCCCTTCACTGGAACTAAGGGTCAAGCCCAGCCCCCTGAAAAATAACCCCACTCCATAACCCCCTCTCCAACAAATGATTTGGACCAGTGCACAAAGCAAGGTCCATAAAGACACGGATAAGCGAGTTGGGGTGGAGGAACTTAACTGGCCTGAACGGTCCTGGCCTAAACCCGATAGAACACCTTTGGGATGATTTAGAGCAGGGCTGAGAGCCAGGCCTTTTTGTCCAACATCAGTGCCTGACTTCACAAATGCGCTTCTGGAAAAATGTTCAAACATTCTGAAAGACACACTCCTAAACCTTGTGAACAGCTTTCCCAGAAGACTTGAAGCTTTTATAGCTGCAAAGTGTATGCCAACTCAAAATTGAACCCTACGGACTAAGACTGGGATGCCATTAAAGTTCATGTGCCCCAATACTTTTGACAATATAGTGTATTTACTAAGCTTAGGAAACTCTTTATAAAGTAAACATTTATTTTGCGGAGTACATTGATAGAAACCTCTGATGGAGCCATACAAGAAAGAATAACTTTAATCTTGCAGAAAAACACCCTTTTATCTGACTAGGCACAATAATACGTTCAAATCAAAGAACATCTATGCTGCAGTTGGAGAAACAGGGGCAAACTTTGTTAGAACGCCTTACAAGTACACCTTCCTAGTCTCCAAGTGATTTTCTGACTTGTTTAAATTTTGCTTTCCTAAAGTGGATTATAAACCCCTTGCTCAAACCTTGATTGAGTATTAACTAAATGGTAACATTTTGTGGTCACTACTGCCCAAATATTCATTGACTTGCTCATTAGGAGGAATGACCCAAGTTGCCCATGGTTAGGTTTGAGCAGGGTTCAGCGAACTTCAAAAGTTTGAATGCTGAGCCCGAACCTCATTGAAATCAATTGGAACATAATTTGTCAACTTGAGAATGCCCATTTTCTAGCCTAATAGCCAAGGTGGTGTAAAAGAAATAGAGTGGATGGGCTCTGCCCTGGGGAACATGTACTGATGCAGAAAAAATTCCATTCAGCCAGGAGGAGTCGTGATTTTTTAACTTCTTAGTAAGAGATATTAAAAATGTCCAATTCCTTTAAATAAAATGCAGCAGCACTGACATTTGCAAAGAAAAAGTGTGATTGGCAAAAAAAACAAAAAATAAAAACAAAACAAATACTGTTTTTTTTTTTTTTATACATACAGTGTGTGTATATATATATATATATATATATATATATATATATATATATATATATATATAAAATATTGAACAAAATTATAAAAGGCAAAACCTTTGTTTTTGCTCCCATTTTTCATGAGTTGAACTCAAAGATTTAAGACCTTTCTCATGTACACAAAAGAACTATATCTCTCAAATATTGTTCACAAATCTGTGTTACTGAGTAGGGATGATCGAACGGTTCGAATCGGTTCGAATCGGATTCGACCCGAACATTGGCTGTTCGAAATTCAGCCGAATTCCGAACTTTTTGCGGTAAAAGTTCGGAATTCGGCCACCAGAACCGCCCAAAATGCAATGGGACAGGAACTGGGCTTTAAAAGCCTGTGATTGGCCCAGAAACATCAGTAAAAGCCGATTGGAGTGACTAGGGGGTCCAGAGGCCAATCAGGAGTGAATAAGCCCCCCATACGCCCTCCAGTATATAACATAGTCCCGCCAAACGTCTAGCACTGTAATAGAGAGGCTGTGGAATAGAGTGGAAGCATTTCTGTAACTCCTGCTGCTCCAGTGTCATTTTACAATTATTAGTGTGAGGAAAGGGATATGCAATGTAGTTAGGGTACTATATACCACTATAGTTAGATTCAATAATCTAGTTTTTGTAGGGAAAGTTTTAAGTGTCAGGGGGACCGTAGTGTAGTTTAGGGTGAACTGACTCTCACTGCTATGCCAGGGTGACCGAACTCTTTCATGTCAGGGTGACCGTAATGTAGTTTAGGGTGAACTGACTCTGCTATGCCAGGGGGACTGAACTCTTCCATGTCAGGGTGACCGTAGTGTAGTATGTAGTTTAGGGTGAACTGACTCTGCTATGCCAGGGTGACCGAACTCTTCCATGTCAGGGTGACCGTAGTGTAGTATGTAGTTTAGGGTGAACTGACTCTGCTATGCCAGGGTGACCCCACTATGCAGATTCTGGGTTAGGGGTATATACATATTGTGGGAGATTAGCTCGGTGGCGGGTATGGATGACCCCTTGGGGGGGTGCGTTTACACAGGGAGATAGCCGAGAAGTGGTTGCAAACAACAGTTTGGTTTATTCTTGCAATTTACTTCACACAAGTGAAAGCCTCAAAAACATCAAAATAAAAATAAAACACAAAATAAATCCTTGCCACTGTGGGCGGCTACCTTCTCACATACAGGAACCTACCTACGGAGTCTGTCTCCAACCTACTGTTGGGCAGACTTTGCTGATCCTACAGCAGACACTCCATAGTCCATGTTTTTTCTTCACACAACAAATGTCCATTGAACATGTCCCTTGTCCTCTTCACATTGAACATGTCCCTCTGCTTGTCTCTTCACATAGCAAAAAGTTCATTTATTTCTTCCACATAGAAATAGTTATTTTCTTTACCTTGAGAAGTCTTCACACTTTTTACCCTCCTCAGCGCACATAGCTCCAGGAGGTCTTCCCCATGCTCACACAGCTTTCAGGGGGCACACATCTGACTGTCCTCCTCTCCCCATGCCCACACAGCGTCAGGAGGCAGCAATCCTTAGACTTCCTTTGGACAAATTATAGAGGCCTTCATTTCCTCATTCTGAACAGCTGAATGGTTTTCAACTTCCTGCTGGCTATTTCTGCAGCTGACACCCTATAGTAATTGGTGAACTTTCCAAACCAGGTGGAAATGTATCTCCTGTCTGTGACTACATCCACAGATTTACCTGACTTCCTGTCACAATATATATATATATATATATATATATATATATATATATATGTGTGTGTGTGTGTGTGTGTGTGTGTATATATATATATATATATATATGTATATGTACCCCTATACAGATGAAAACAAAAACGCCCAGGTGTGAAAGGAGGGTAACACCATCCCTGGGCTACTGAAATTCTAAGAAAAATAATCTGGTTTTTTTTCTGGTTCTGGACATGCTACAGAGCTGAAACTTCACAGGTACACTTTTTAGACCCCACAGACACTAAATCCAAAGAAATCTCATTTTTTTCCCAATAATTTTTTCAATAATTGGCTCTCTATCAAAAACGACAATTTATAAGAACTTTTTTTGTGTGATTCATAGTCCCTGGGGCATGACCCAGAACCCTAGGCACTTTTTAGGGGCATTTATTGGGTTTTAGGGCTTCAAAATTGTGTTTTTTGATTCCAGAAGTTCGGGTTCCATTGATTTCAATGGGGTTCTGGAATCCGAACCGAAATTTCGGGAAATTCAGGTGTTCTGGTTGAACCGAACTTTTCAAAAGTTCGATCATCCCTATTACTGAGCACTTCTTTTTGTGTACATAGAAAAAGTCTTAGATATTTGAGTTCAGCTCATGAAAAATGGGGGCAAAAACAAAAGTGTGTATATAAGTATGTGTGTGTGTGTATATATATATATATATGTATGTATATGTATATACATATATATATATATATATATATATATATAATCAGTATCTCACAAAAGTGAGTACACCCCTCACATTTTTTTGTAAATATCTTATTATATGTTTTTATGTGACAACACTGAAGAAATTACACTTTGCTACACTGTAGTGAGTGTACAGCTTGTATAACAGTGTACATTTGCTGTCCCCTCAAAATAACTCAACACACAGCCATTAATGTCTAAAACTCTGGCAACAAAAGTGAGTATATCTGTACATGATTTTGGCTCCAGATGGGGACTGAACAGGCATTTTATGTATATATATATATATATATATATATATATATATATATTTTTTTTTTAAATTTATTATTTATTTATTTTTTAACAGAAAGCCTTGCTGAAAAAGCACCCCACTGTTCTTAGCCTCCCCACTTGTTTTGAAGGTTTAGTTATTTCGTTTTCCGCAGCTGTTAGGCTGTGGACCGGTGCCTAAATTTGAAGACTGTTGATTCAATACAAATTTGAAAAGTTTGATCAAATTAATATGAATTTTGGATATTTGAGTTAAGTTTAGGTTTGTGTTCGACCCAAGTTTTACTAACTATTGCATCTGCATATACAGTTTCCTGAAAGCTGCATTTCAATCTGGATGCTGGAGACAGGTGACCCAGTTTCCCCTCCCACACATCTGTATTTACTTCAATATAAATGCCATGTCCTCTTTAATTTTTGATCACCTCATTGGGATCGGGGGGGGGGGGGGAGGGCATAAAAATAATTTTATGCAGCCCTTTGATTTCTAGTTATGACCCTGTGTGGAAATTATATCCTTCTGACCTGATATTCAAAATGTCTGTAGACTTCAAACCTGGAAGAAGATCAGGTGAAGATGGAAGCGCTAATGTTGGAGAGCAGCACAGTCATTGCAGCTCTGCAGGGAATCCGTTTGCTAGGTAAGTGTGTCAAAATGTACAAAGGTGCTTTGCATATTTGCATTTTTTGCAAAAAGCTTACAGGGATCACATTTTTAAAATCTGTATCGGGTGGTTTACCTCAATGTTAATGTTGTGGCTTTCATTTTGAATGACATACCAGCACGCATCCACAACAAAGATAGTTACATAGTTAGTGAGGTTGAAAAAAGACATCCGTCCATCCAGTTCAACCTATGATGTGTGTGTGTTTGCTGTTAACCGTACATTGTATACCCCTGTATGTTGTGGTCTTTAAGGTGCCCATCTAATCGTTTTTTGAAACTATCGATGCTCCCTGCTGATACTACTGCTTGTGGAAGAGAATTCCACATCCTTACCGCTCTTACAGTGAAGAACCCCTTACGCACTTTAAGGTTAAACCACTTTTCCTCTAGTTTTAGTGGGTGGTCACGTGTCTTATTGTATTGCCTTTCGCTGAATAGTTTGTTCCTTATGCTAGGGTCACCAGTACAGTATTTTGTACATTGATATCATATCCCCCCTCAATCGTCTCTTCTCCAGAGAGAATAAGTTCAGTGCTTGTAGTCTTTCCTCATAGCTGATGTCCTCCATTCCCCTAATTATTTTTGTTGCCCTTCTCTGGACTCTTTCCAGTTCCAGCACATTCTTACTGAGGACCGGTGCCCAGAACTGGACAGCATACTCCAGATGTGGCCGGACCAGAGTCTTGTAGAGCGGGAGAATAATCTCTTTATTTCTGGAGTGAATCCCCTTTTTAAACATCCCAGTATTCTGTTGGCTTTGCTTGCAGCGGCTTGGCATTGCATGCCACTGCCAAGCTTGTTGTCTACCAGTACCCCCAGGTCCTTTTCCATCCTAGACTCACCCAGAGGTTCCCCCCCTAGTGAGTAGCTTGCTTTCTGGTTTCTGGCACCCAAGTGCATTCATTGACATTTTTCAACATTAAACCTCATCTGCCATGTAGTTGCCCACCCCATTATTTTGTTCAGGTCCACTTGTAAGGTTTCCACATCCTGCATAGAAGATATTGGCATGCTTAGTTTAGTATCATCCGCAAATACTGAGATTGTACTAGATATCCCCTCCTCTAGATCATTTATGAATAAATTAAACAGGATTGGTCCCAGGACAGAACCCTGGGGGACCCCACTTTCCACACCCGCCCAATCTGAGTACTCCCCATTAATCACCACCCTCTGGACTCTCCCCTGGAGCCAGTTCTCTATCCAGGTACTCACCCTATGGTCCATACCTACCTTCCTTAGTTTGTACAGTAAGCTTTTGTGGGGAACGGTGTCAAAGGCCTTTGCAAAGTCCAGATACACCACATCTACAGGCTTACCTTTATCTAGGTTGCAGCTCACTTCATCGTAGAAGGTTAATAGATTGGTTTGGCAAGAACGATTTTTCATGAATCCATGCTGATTACTACTAATAATACCGTTTTCATTACTAAAGTCTTGTATGTGGTCCCTTAACATCCCCTCCAAAATTTTGCAGACTACAGATGTTAGGCTGACAGGCCTATAGTTACCCGTGATATATCTCGGCCCCAAACCTATGTTTCATGATAATGTACTACATTGCATTGTGGTACATTGGTAGTCCATTCAAATCATTGGCTGCCCTGACCCATTGCATAGTAATGCACTTGTATTTATGCATGCAGCAGCAGGTCTGAATAAGCCCTAAACTATACCTGCGCAGCTGGATTGTAAACTCAGAATCCCTTCCCTTCATCCACCATCAGTTTTTTTTTTTTCCCGAAACCAAAAGGTGGCAACTCATTATGGGGGGAGTTTGCAAAATGACCACTTTCACATAAAAATGACATTTATGCGGGTTATAGTGTATGCGTGTATGTGTGTGAGTGTGTGGTGTGTGTGTATATATATATATATATATATATATATATATATATATATATATATAGTGGGTACGGAAAGTATTCAGACCCCTTTAAATTTTTCACTCTTTGTTATATTGCAGCCATTTGCTAAAATCATTTAAGTTAATTCTTCTTCCTCATGAATGTACACATAGCACCCCATACTGACAGAAAAACACAGAATTGTTGACATTGTTGCAGATTTATTAAAAAAGAAAAACTGAAATATCACATGGTCCTAAGTATTCAGACCCTTTGCTCAGTATTTAGTAGACGCCCCCTTTTGATCTAATACAGCCAGGAGTCTTTTTGGGAAAGATGCAACAAGTCTTTCACACCTGGATTTGGGGATCCTCTGCCATTCCTCCTTGCAGATCCTCTCCAGTTCTGTCAGGTTGGATGGTAAACGTTGGTGGACAGCCATTTTTAGGTCTCTCCAGAGATGCTCAATTGGGTTTAAGTCAGGGCTCTGGCTGGGCCATTCAAGAACAGTCACGGAGTTGTTGTGAAGCCACTCCTTCGTTATTTTAGCTGTGTGCTTAGGGTCATTGTCTTGTTGGAAGGTAAACCTTCGGCCCAGTCTGAGGTCCAGAGCACTCTGGAGAAGGTTTTTGTCCAGGATATCCCTGTACTTGGCCGCATTCATCTTTCCCTTGATTGCAACCAGTCGTCCTGTCCCTGCAGCTGAAAAACACCCCCACAGCATGATGCCACCACCACCATGCTTCACTGTTGGGACTGTATTGGACAGGTGATGAGCAGTGCCTGGTTTTCTCCACACATACCGCTTAGAATTAAGGCCAAAAAGTTCTATTTTGGTCTCATCAGACCAGAGAATCTTATTTCTCACCATCTTGGAGTCCTTCAGGTGTTTTTTTAGCAAACTCCATGCGGGCTTTCATGTGTCTTACACTGAGGAGAGGCTTCCGTCGGGCCACTCTGCCATAAAGCCCCGACTGGTGGAGGACTGCATCGATGGTTGACTTTCTACAACTTTCTCCCATCTCCTGACTGCATCTCTGGAGCTCAGCCACAGTGATCTTTGGGTTCTTCTTTACCTCTCTCATCAAGGCTCTTCTCCCCCGATAGCTCAGTTTGGCCGGACGGCCAGCTCTAGGAAGGGTTCTGGTCGTCCCAAACGTCTTCCATTTGAGGATTATGGAGGCCACTGTGCTCTTAGGAACCTTAAGTGCAGCAGAAATCTTTTTGTAACCTTGGCCAGATCTGTGCCTTGCCACAATTCTGTCTCTGAGCTCTTCAGGCAGTTCCTTTGAACTCATGATTCTCATTTGCTCTGACATGCATTGTGATCTAGAAGGTCTTATATAGACAGGTGTGTGGCTTTCCTAATCAAGTCCAATCAGTATAATCAAACACAGCTGGACTCAAATGAAGGTGTAGAACCATCTCAAGGATGATCAGAAGAAATGGAAAGCACCTGAGTTAAATATATGAGTGTCACAGCAAAGGGTCTGAATACTTAGGACCATGTGATATTTCAGTTTTTCTTTTTTAATAAATCTGCAACAAAGTCAACAATTCTGTGTTTTTCTGTCAGTATGGGGTGCTATGTGTACATTCATGAGGAAGAAGAATGAACTTAAATGATTTTAGCAAATGGCTGCAATATAACAAAGAGTGAAAAATTTAAGGGGGTCTGAATACTTTCCGTACCCACTGTATATATATATATATATATATATATATAAAATGTATCCACCTATAAAACTGCTATGATATTTGGGGGAGTCCGGTGCACCATGTTGGTGATCAGCCATGTTGATAAAAGCCATCAGTCTTGTTTCAAGAGGTAAATGAAAAATAGCTTACTTTCAGCATTAAAACAAACTTAACAGTCCATCAACCAGTAATATAAAGCAAATCTTTGGCTCACTTCCAGTAAAACCTTGCCTCATAACATGTTTAAATTCCCCACCTGCTCCAAAAAAAAGGTCACCACAGCCCAGCAGTGTCTCAGCAGATAAACAGCCCAAAGCCCTCTCACACTAAAACCTTATGGACACCTGTTGACTTTTTCCTGCTCCTTTCCGCCCTCTCTCTTAACCCCTTTAGGAGAACAGTACTTATAGTCAGGTTTGGCGGCTCTTTCCCTCATTTTGAGCCTCTGAATTCCAAAACCCATATGAGGACTTAATAGTGTTTTTGTTGTTCCATTTAAAAGGATGACATCCCAAAAAATTGGGACTTATATCTCCCATGCAGGACCCATCCCTGGCATTCTGTACACCGCATTATTTAAAATTTTGAAATTTCATGAGACTAGAAACATATACAGACTGGACTTGATCAAGTCAAGTCAAGTAATATTAAACCAGCTGCAATATTTAAAAAAATAAATAGGTACAGTATATAACCTAATGTCCTGCAATAATTATCATAAAACCCTTATTATGACTCTTCAACAGCTAGCTTTCAAATGCACTTATATGCTAAAGTAGGCAATCTATTCATTTACCTGCTTTATTCCGCTGTAGCATTTTCTAATATTGACTAGCAGCACATAGAAAGAGCCAATATGTATTGTGAACAAAGCATTTGCATTTCCCTTATGCAAATGTAGTTTTCCTATACTTCAGAGTTCCATGACAGCATGATGAAAATGCACATTTTTTAAATATGAAAAGAGTGAAATTGTGTTAAAATTAAATATTTTCTAATATTTTGTTTTTCAAATCATTTCCTTCAGAAAAGCATAAAACATGAGGACACACTTTTTCTTTAAGGAAAAAATGGCACCCTATTAACCACTGCATGCATAAAAATAGTGTACTGTGTTATGGAAGCAAAACCTAAATGGTACATTAATCTATGTAAACACAATTAATAAAGCTTCTTTCTGAGATTGGCCACCCCTCTTTAGCTAATGTTTAGCTAATGTTTCAGTTCCCAAGGCTTGGATCCTCTGGCTTGAAGTGGAGAAGGGTCCTTCCTAATGTGCCCACACTGCCTGCTGGATGTGACCTATTGACTATCTAGTGGTGGTGTCTTCTCAGGATCCAAAACACTGCAGCATTAGCAGGGGTAGGCAACCTTGGCTCTCCAGCTGTTGTAGAACTGCAAGTCCTATAAGGCACTGCAAGACTCTGACAGCCACAGGCATGCCTCCCTAAGGCAGAGGCATGATGGGATTTGTAGTTTCAGCACAGCTTGAGAGCCAAGGTTGCCTACCCCTGAGCATTAGGCTGCGATCATGCAGCAGTTATGGGCTACAAAACTGGAACACTGGTCCCTAATCATAGTCGGTGGACTCAAGTGAGTAAAAAACAGGTTCAGAGAATGTTTAATTAAAACAAAAAAAAAAGTTGTGAATTGGTGAGAGAGGGTGAGGAAACAGGGAATAAGCTGACGGGCCACATTTCCCAGAGATGGCCTTTATTACTTTTACAAATTTCATGTCACTTCCTGTGCCAGCATTCACACAGGAGGTAACAGGGTATCTATGAACAGGGGGTGCCTTGACGGGGCTCTGTGGCTTACGCATGTATTTGCAAATGTGTGCAACTAAACCCCTGTTTTTAACGCGTACTGTTGGACAGGTCAATTCGGTTGGTCGCAGATTGGTCGGTAAGGAGAGCTTGGAAATCTTTTTGTCTTGTTATATCTATGAACAGGGTTCATGGATGTGACAGACCCCCTTACTTAAGAAGAGTATATCCGTCGTAAAGGCTTCCCTTGTCTGATACCAGCACAATCCAAGATCCTTTAGCCCACCCAGCCACTTGTTGAGACATCAGTGTAGGGTTGTAAGAAGCATAAAACTGTTTATTCAAACACAGGTATAAAGAGATATACACTCTGGAACAATCCCCCCTCCCCTTTAGCAGCTAATCCACATACACATATACATCCCATAATATGTTGATCCCAATGCAGACAGAAACAATAAAACAATGGGATACAGGCACTTAACAACAATAAACCCCACCCCACCCCACCTTAAACTAGTTATGGTCTATGATACACTCAGACAATATTCTTTCAACCCAATTCACACATATAGAACCCAGGATAACAGGGGTAAAATTAAATGCTGAGTCCGGTGTGGTTGTACAGCGAGCCTGACCCAACTGGGTTCTTGGTCACCCTGTGCTCCTAATAGACACAGGGTGACTTACACATAGGAAGGGCCACAGAAGCTGGACAAAGAGTTTCCCAACCTCTCTAAGGTAATCTGGGTTCCACAAGCCCCCTGCCCAAAGTGACTCCCGTCACAATGTACATGGAGAGTATAGACATTTTCTATGCCAATTGTAAGTTCCCTGACACTTTTCGGCACACGGGAAGAAACAGGTGTTTCTTTGCATCAGCGTTTACCTGTGCATGCTTGTCTGACTGATGGAAAAAAGCTTTGATGTTTACAAAAGCACAGCCATGTACAGCCATTCACTCGAATGCAAAGCTGTATGCAGCACCTGCAGCTCCCCAAGCCATCTAGTCTTAAAAGGCCTGCTAACTGGCTGCAGTGTGCCAAGTAAACGTTTTAATGTCAGTCAGTAAATTCATAGAGCCTTCAACTTTAGAAACTTTGTGTTGAGGGATTCTATAGACCTAGGATTCATGTGGTGTGTCACAAAAAAGTGGGTGCGGTTTAACTACGCTTTTAGGCACATGCGGTCTATATATTTTCACTGCAGGTGGTACTCATCCGCAGGAACAATGCACATGAGGGAGTTGAGTGGAACCCAGTTCCTCTATGGTTTCTTCAGTCACAGGGAGGCCGCAATCTGATTGGTTGCTGGTGCCCCATGTGACATTGGCAGCCATCTTGGGTTAGGCAGAGTCTATTTAAGACCCTGGTTCCTGGGTTTGGCATACGATTTTTGCAAGTGGCAGAGTAGGGACAGGATACCCATCTGTCAGGGACAGTTATTAGTGTCAGGGAAAGGTTCAAGAGGAGTAGGGAAAGTGCTGGGACACAACATCCTTCCTGGAATCCTCTCCATTTGGGTACGGACTGACCAGGTCGCATTTCACTCTTCAAGAGAGATGCTTTGGGCAACTTTGAATCTTTAATCTACTGTTCCATCACTGTACTACTTGTGAATGTTCCTGGCCAGGCAGCCTTCCGCAGGGTCTGCAGTGTATTGCTGGACTTCTGTTACAATATATTCCTGTTATTGCACTCGGACTCGTCAGCGGGAAAGCCGATGCAGTGGGCAGGCGGCTCCGATTGCTGCCTGACAACCGCGATTGTTCCCCTCTGAGAGAGAAGAACGGTCAGATGTTGTAAACACAGCTCTTCTTCTCCCTGCAATGATCATAGAGCCCCTGTGATCCTTCTATATAGGATCACAGGTCTCTATGGTCCTTCCATAAGCCCCACTCCCATACAGTTAGAATCACTCCCCTAGACTCACATTATCCCCTTCCCTGCCAGTGTCATTATTACAGTAACAGTGTATATTTTTAGCACTGATTACTGTAGTAATGTCACTGGTCCCCCCAAAAGTGTCAAAAATGTCAGTTAGGGTCCAATATGTCCGCTGCAATGTCGCAGTCCCGCAAAAAAATCGAAGATCGCCGCCATTACTAGTAAAAAAAAAACAAACAATATAAATGACATAAATCTTTCCCGTAGTTAGTAGACACGATAACTTTTGTGCAAACCAATCAAAATACGCTTATTGCGATTTTTTTTTACCAAAAATATGTAGCAGAAAACAAATTGGCCTAAAATTTTAAAAAAAATTTGATTTTTAAATTTTTTTTGGGAATGTTATATAGCAGAATGTGATTTTTTTTTTTTTTCAGAATTGTCTCTCTTTTGTTTATAGCGCAAAAAATAAAAATCACAGAGGTGATCAAATACCACCAAAAGAAAGCTCTATTTGTGGGGAAAAAAAGGACATCAATTTATTGGGTACAGCATCACATGGCTGCGCAATTGTCCATTAAAGTAACGCAGTGCAGAATCGCAAAATATGGCCTGGTCGTTAAGGGGGAAAATCTTCCGGTCCAGAAGCAAAATTTACCATGAGAAATGCTACAAAAAAAAAAAACAATATTAGTAAACAATAAAAAAGTAAAACAAAAATTGAGAATGATTTTTAACGTCCTTTTTGACTGACACATTCAAATGTGTTACCCTACCTATTTTGTTAAAAACAAAATCTATGACAGAAGGAAAGCACATAACGAGTCGTGATGCACATTCTTCTAACACAATGAAGCAGAATGAATAAGGACTGTGATTTGAGGATACAATAGTTGTGTATGTTGACTTGCTTTTGTCTTAGCGTGCAACATGTTGAAGGAAGCCAGGCTGTGAATGAGGGAGTGCAGGGAGCAGGTGGAGAAGTGTATCTTTTGTGGAACA
The DNA here is from genome assembly GCF_965119305.1 of Pelophylax lessonae. Taxonomy (NCBI): domain Eukaryota; kingdom Metazoa; phylum Chordata; class Amphibia; order Anura; family Ranidae; genus Pelophylax; species Pelophylax lessonae. Next base: position 262,322,743 of record NC_138774.1, on the reverse strand, counting down.
AGCAAATTATGTGTATGCTGTTTGAACTCCGACAAGTGTTTATCACCTTATCTGTGTTAGAAGTGGACATTTACTGTATTTAAGCTTTCTATTCTCAAGAAGATTGTTGATGGTAAATTGTTGGTAATTACATTAAGTTTTGTTCCAAGATACATCCCTCTGCTAAGTGATGAGCTCCTTTGTTCCGAGGGAGACAGAACATTAAAAAATTTAACACTGGTGCTTTAGTGGATGTGAAATAAACATTTAGAAGCCACATAAAAAATGTTTCTTTATGACGATCTCTACAAAAAAATTTGAAGTCTGCTTAAAGGCATTTGGGATAAATAAAGCTTTGTCCTAACAGACCATTACCATGGAGAAAATGGAAGCTCATTGTAAATGTTTTAGTAAATATCCTGATGTTTTTCTTCTAATTTCAATTGGAACCATCCTGCATGCAGAAGGACATTGACTGTAGGAAAAGCTTTCAAATTATTTTGCAAATGTAGGCAGCACACAAAAATATTTCTTTAGATGTGCACCCAGCACCTGTTGATCTGTATTCTACAACTTAAGCCTCGTACACACGATCAGATTATCGAATGATCTTTCGTCCATTTTTTGTTGCATGCTAGTAGTATATCGAAAGTGAAGAGGTTACTTGTATACGAAAATTCCCGTTCGACAGAAGTCAACTTTTCAAGGTGATGTCATGTGTTTAATTGTTTTGTTTGTGTTCTTTCATCTCTGAGCATGCCTAGTCTTGCTCTTATGATCTTTTTCGGACAAAAACTGTACTAATTAAACGACAATTGGATGTTGTGTTGATGTACGATAAAAATTTTATAGGCTGCACATCCAGTTTTTGTCGTCCGAAAATTAATAATCGGCTGTCGAAAGCACTATACTACCAGGTCCCTGCTGGTTCTACACTTGCTGAGTGTTATCAGTCCTGCCACACTAGCCACCTGCTAGCAGCCCATCAAGTATCTGCTGCCTGCTGTCTGCCCAGGCCTGGGTCTACTGCCATCTGCTGTTCCAGTGATCTGACCTTTCCATGGTGATGCTCCTGTTACTTGCTGTGATGGTTGACAGAAAATCTTACAGGCACTCATACCTCACCGCTCTCTTGCAGCCACTGTCACAACATAAGTGGTCACAGAGCCGGGCTGTAGGAGAGGCCTCCCTCTACACGTCAGGCTCTGCAACAAGGTACGTGACGGTAGCAGTGGCCATTTGGTGAAAGAATAGAGCTTTATATACCTTGCCATGCCCCTCTCGCACTCCTCATTGGCTAACTGATTTTGATTGACAGTAGCAGGAGCCAATGTCACTGCTGCTGTGTCTTAGCCAATGAGGAGGGGACAATAAGGTAAATACAAACCTTTTTTCTTACAGATTTTTTTCCTTAACAGTAAGGCTGCTTTCATGACAGACTCCATGGCAGCATGCGTATGGGTTAACCCCGCCTCCACTCCTCCCCTACAGGACCCCACTCCCATAAAGCTTTGTTCTAAACCAGAGGCCTCCTCCTAAGGACCAGAATGGTTGAAGTCTTACCTTGGATGAAGTGTCCACGATCGAGGCCTGGTTGTTCGGCAAGCTGTGCCCCAGAAGATGTGTGGAGTCTCCAGCAGTCCCCAGCTATTAGCGGGGTGGAGAAGGGCGATGGATTCGGTACCATGTGGAGTCCCCAGCTATTAGCGGGGTGGAGAAGGGTGACGGATGCGATGCCATGAAGAGCTTAAGCTTGGCCATTGGCAGGCAAAGCAACAGTACGGCCTAAGAGCCTTGCTATTAGCAGGTGGCCATAAATGCCCTGGGCCCATGCAGCAGCGTCTTCTGGATCCAGGCATGGTCATGGGGGATGCATTGATGTATACTTTTACTTTGCATATTCCATGGCAGCAGTTGTGTGTGTGTGTCTGTCTGTTTTTCTTCCCTGGCTCTAGTGACTTCCAGCCTATTATGGCTCAAGCGCATTTTTGTTTCAAGCCGCTGCTCTATCTTCTGGCCTGGTGTTCCAGGGACTTGGGGTATGCACGCTGTGGGCGGCGGTGGTGTCATTACAGTGGAGAAAATCAATCACCGGTCAGTACTGTTGATACTGGGATTTCTCTGTGGGCAGCTTACAGGAGGTTCCCTAAGTGCTGTATGCAATCATCACAGGTACATGTTCTGCAATAACACCCTTGTGGGCTGCCTGTGTGTGTGATCCTGCTGGTTCATCACCTGTGCAGGTTAGCGGTCTGTGCAGTTTTCACACTGCGGATGTATCGCTGCCCCCCCCCCCCTTGTAGGTCAGATATAATACACGGCACAAGATGATAAAGACCTCATTAGGCCACTACATCAACATTCTTCTTGCAGATTTAGTTGTCATTGGTCACCGTCAAGGTCCAGCCTTCATAGTAGAAGCTCTGAATCCTCTTTTAGGCACCACATCCACCGCCCTGTCCGCCGCTCCAAGGAAGGAGCCTTCTGGGGATGCAGGACTTAGGTCCCAGTGGGCAAGTCTCTGTGTGAGCCATACTAAGCCCAGGCGATTGGAAAAGGGGATGGTGATTTCCAGAAAATGGAATCTTTGGTGCGGCACATAGTGTAGAAAACCCTTAAAGAGTGGGGTACAAGCCACACACAAAGTCAAAACAGTCGTTACGGCGTGTTCTCCCACTAGGGAGGACCAGGAAGAACTGGAACCGTCCTAACTAAGCCATCCATCTATGAAAACCTCAGAAAGGGAAGCAGAGCGAGATGAGTCCCTTTGCCTTTGTGATGCTCTTGGTCAAGACAATGAAGGGGGCATTTACACAAGTAAGAACCTGTAGAGTCTCCTGCAAAGCAAGAGGAAGTTCTTTAAACTCCCTGGTGGTCTGATTATGTCAGGATTTCTGTGCTAAAAGCAGTACATTGTTTTGCATGGAAATCTGTTGTTTTATATTTTAAAACTCACTTTCCCCTGCAATCCCCCGCGGGGGAGGATTGCGGGGGGGGGTCGCAGGAAAGGGGAGTGTGATAATCCTGAGTGTTGCTCGGGGTTACCACTTTTGATACTGAAAATTAACCCCCGAGCCACACTCGGGAATTTCCTGTCCAACAACTCTTCAAGAGAGGAATTAGGTTCAGACATCAGAGTATGTGGAGGTTTTCCAAATGGAAATTCCCTCTTGTTCTCAACTCCTTTTCGGGAATTGAAGCGAAGTGTTTTAGGACTGTCTCTGTTAAAGGCCTCTCTGTCATGTCCGCCTTTCTCCTGGCTATCACGTTGTCATAAAAGCCTCAGATTGATTCACTGGTCATGGAGAACTTTTCTAAACGTTCTTCCAGTTCGAGCAGTGCTTTTACCTATGCTTGACTCAATTCCCAAGGGTATATCCATCTTTCATGGGAACCAAGAAATTGTTCTGCTAAACTTTGAAGTACTAACTTGCGTTCTTTAGATGTGGGAGAGGTCACGCTGTGGCCTACTTGGAGCGCAAGCCGGTAGTTACCGCTCTCCACTCACAGGCACCATTCTCAGCAGACGTAATCCCAGCTTTTAAACTTTTTTTGTACTGTGCATTCAGCAAATACTCATTAAAGGATATTTTAACGGTACTGCACTATCTGGAGCATTTTTATTTTATACCCTAACCGGACCCTGAGGATCCAGATTATCCAGGAGAGGGACCCCAGATCGCAGGGGACTACAAAGACCAGCAGTCACCTTCCTGGCCCAGGAGGCCAAAAGGCTCTAAAGGTCTTTCTACCGTACGGTAATTAAGACCAACAACTTCTGGTGAGTGCATATCCCCCATTATTCCACAAGGCCAACACCACAAGTACCAGCAGTTGGACTACTGGAGGACCCAGCACAAAGCACCTGCACTTTCCCTAACTTGGCACTGAAGCTTTTACTCATGCACTAACGTCACTTATGAACTTTTTATTTGGACTTATTTGGCACTAATTTGCACTTGATGGCACATATTCATATGTGATTTTATTGTGAGCTAATTTTACTGTGATATTGTGATTTATATTGTGATATAGCATTATCTAGTCACATGTTACACGCATACATTGAGTTCATTAATTTATCAATTTACCACTTTAATTTTCCCAATACCTACCCAGGTTATTGACAAGTAATTGTCCACCCCTGGCTAGTACTAGCAAGCGCTATACTAAATCCCAACTACTTTGGGGTTTCCCTTTTTTTTTTTTTACACTCTTTGTAATGCTTGAAAGCTGCCAATGACCCCTCAGTCTTGTATTTTTTGAAGGCCTTTTCTTTAGCTTTAATATGCATTTTTATGTTGGAGTTTAGCCACCCAGGGTTTAGTTTTGCTCTTTTAAATTTATTTTACCTTTGGAATGCACTGGTCAATCCCTTTGTTAAGTATGCTCTTGAAGTACTCCCATTTTCCCTCCGTGTTCTTTGTTCCCAGGGTTCTATCCCATTTGCGCAGTTTTGGGAAATTGGCTCTTTTGAAATTCAGTGTTCTTATATTGCCCTTGTGTTTCCTATTATTATGATTAACCACTTAAGCCCTGGAGGATTTTACCCCCTTCCTGACCAGACCCCTTTTTTCAACTTGGCACTTCGTGATTTTAACTGACAATTGCACGGTCATGCAATGCTGTACCCAAACAAAATTTACGTCCTTTTTTTCCCACAAACAGAGCTTTCTTTTGGTGGTATTTGATCACCTCTGCACTTTTTATTTTTTGCGATATTAATAAAAAAAGAGCGAAAATTTTGCAAAAAAATTACATTTTCAACTTTGTCTTTTAAAAAATATCCAATATACTCAATTTATGTCATATTTTTTGGCCAAAATGTATTTAGTTACATGTCTTTGAAAAAAAAAAATTCAATGAGCGTATTTTTATTGGTTTGCGCAAATGTTATAGTGTCTACAAACTATGGTGTAAATACTGAAATTTACGCAGCTTTAATTTCTGACTGCCTATCCCAATTCATGAAGTGCTAAAATGGCAGGGCAGTACAAAACCCCCCAAACTACCACTTTTTGGAAAGTAGACATCCTAAGGAATGTTCTGAGAGGCATGTTGAGCTCATTGAATATTTCATTTTTTTGTCACAGGTGTTTGAAAAATGACTAAAAAAAAAAAAATGTTTTTTTTTTTTTTACACAAAGTTGTCATTGAAATGATATATTGCTCACACATGCCATGGGTATATGTGTAATTACACCCCAAAATACATTCTGCTGCTTCTTCTGAGTACAGGGATACCCCATGTGTGAGACTTTTTGGGAGCCTAGCTGTGTACAGGACCGCGAAAACCAATCAACACTCTCAGGTTTTCTAATGGCGTAAATTGTGCATGTCACCTCTGCACTACCTGTCACAGTTTCGGAGGCCCTAAAATTCCAAGATAGCACAAAACCCCCCCAAATGACCCCATTTTGGAAAGTAGACACCCAAAGCTATTTGCTGAGAGGCATGGTGAGTCCACGGAATATTTTATATTTTGCCACAAGTTCCGGGAAATATATACATATATATATATATTTTTTTTTTACACAAAGTTGTCAGTAAATGATATAATGCTCACACATGCCATGGCTATATGTGAAATGACACCCCAAAATACATTCTGCTGCTTCTCCTGAGTACAGGGATATCCCATGTGTGAGACTTTTTTGCAGTCTACCCGAGTACAGGACCCCGAAAACCAATCCCCACTTTCAGGCTTTCCAAGGGCGTAAATTGTTGATTTCACTCCTGACTACCTATCACAGTTTCGGAGGCCATGAAATGCCAAGACAGCACAAACCCCCCCCCCCAAATGACCCCTTTTCCGAAAGTAGACACCCTAAGCTATTTGCAGAGAGGCATGTTGAGTGTTTTGCAGATCTCACTTTTTGTCACAAAGTTTTGGAAATTGAAAAAAGAGGAAAAAAAATGAATTTTCCTGCTTTTTCTTCATTTTCCAAAAAAAATGAGAGCTGCAAAATACTCACCATGCCTCTCAGCAAATCGATTGGAGTGTCTACTTTGCAAAATGGGGTCATTTGGGGGGGGGGGGTTTGTGCCATCTTGGCATTTCATGGACTTCAAAAGTGTGATAGGTAGTAAGGAGTGAGATCAACAATTTACGCACTTAGAAAGCCAGAAGGTGCGGATTGGTTTTCCGGGTCCTGTACGCGGCTAGACTGCCAAAAAGTCTCACACAAGGGGTATCCCTGTACTCAGGAGAAGCAGCAGAATGTATTTTGGGGTGTCATTTCACATATACCCATGGCATGTGTGAGCAATATATCATTTAGTGACAACTTTGTGTAAAAGAACAGCAAAAAAAAAAAGAAATAATAATTTTCCCGAAACTTGTGGCAAAATATAAAATATTCCATGGACTCACAATGCCTCTCAGCAAATAGGTTAGAGTGTCTCCTTTGCAAAATGGGGTAATTTGGGGGGGGGGGGTTTGTGCTATCTTGAAATTTCAGGGCCTCTGAAACTGTGACAGGTAGTGCAGTGGTAAAATTAGCAATTTACGCCATTAGAAAACCTGAAGGTGGGGATTGGTTTTCGGGGGCGCGTACACAGCTAGGCTCCCAAAAAGTCTCACACATGTGGTATCCCTGTACTCAGGAGAAGCAACAGAATGTATTTTGGGTTGTCATTTCACATATTCCCATGGCATGCGTGAGCAATATATCATTTAGTAACAACTTTCTGTAAAAAAAAACAAAACAAAAAAAAAAACAAATTGTCATCTTCCCGAAACTTAGGGCAAAATATAAAATACTCTATGGACTCAATATGCCTCTCAGAAAATAGCTTTGGGTGTCTACTTTTCAAAAAGGGGTCATTTGGGGGATGTTTGAACTGTCCCGGCATTTTATGCTCAATCTTAGCCACACATCACCCACTCTTCTAACCACTTGAAAACCAAGCCTTTTCTGTGACTTTTTGTTTACATGAAAAAATATTTTTTTTACCAGAAAATTACTTTGAACCCCCAAACATTATATATTTCTTTAAAGCAGAGGCCCTATAGAATAACATGGTGGATTTTGCAAAATTTTTTGTGACGCGGTATTTGTGCACAAATTTTCCAAACGCAATTTCTGCAAAAAAAAATAAAATTTTTGTAAATTTATTGCACAAATACACTATATAATTCCAATTTGTTTGATAAAATTTAAAAGATGATCTTATGCCGAGTACATAGATACCAAACATGACATGCTTTAAAAATTGCGCACGCCTGTGCAGCGGCAACAAACTACGTACATTTTTAAAAGCCTTTAAAAGTCTCTACAGGTTACCACTTTAGACCTACAGATGGGGTCTACTGCAAGAGTTACTGCACTTGACCTGGCGTTCGCGGCGATACCTCACATGCATGTTGCAAATACAGACCTGCTCAAGGATATAGAAACACGGGACAACTTAGGAAACAGTGACCATAGGTCAATTGGTTTCAGTATTAATTACAGTAATAGGAAGCACAAGGGTAATATAAGGACACTGAATTTCAAAAGAGCCAATTTCCCTAAACTGCGCTCGCTGCTAGAAAATATCAAATGGGATAGAACCCTGGGAACAAAGAACACAGAGGAAAAATTGGAGTGCTTCAAGAGCATACTTAACAAGGGGATTGGCCAGTGCATTCCAAAGGGAAATAAATTTAAAAGAGCAAAACTAAACCCTGGGTGGCTAAACTCCAACATAAAAATGTATATTAGTGCTAAAGAAAAGGCCTTCAAAAAATACAAGACTGAGGGGTCATTGGCAGCATTTAAGCATTACAAATAGTGTAATAAGAAATGTAAAGATGAAATCAGGGCGGCTAAAATAGAACACGAGAGACATATAGCGGAGGAGAGTAAAAAGAACCCCAAGAATTTCTTTAAGTATATAAACAGTAAGAAAGCGAGGCCAGAACACATTGGCCCCATAAAAGATGACAAAGGAAATATGGCCACTGAGGACAGAGAAAAGGCGGAAGTGTTAAATAATTTCTTCTCTTCAGTCTTCACAAAAGAATCGAGGGGCTACACGAACCTTGCTTGTAAGGCCGAACTAAATAATACACCTCAGGAAGTGCCGCCATGGCTAACAAAAGATAGACTTAGAGCTAAGCAAGAGAAACTTAACATAAATAAATCCCCGGGACCGGATGGCTTGCACCCGAGGGTTCTTAATGAGCTCAGCCAGGTGATTGCCCGACCATTATTCTTGATCTTTAAGGATAGTTTACAGACGGGTATGGTGCCAGCTGATTGGAAAAAAGCCAACGTGGTACCAATATTTAAAAAGGGGCCGAGATGTATCCCGGGTAACTATAGGCCGGTCAGCCTAACATTAGTAGTCTGCAAAATTTTGGAGGGGATGTTAAGGGACCACATACAAGACTTTAGTAATGAAAATGGTATTATAAGTAGTAATCAGCATGGATTCATGAAAAATCGTTCTTGCCAAACCAATCTATTAACCTTCTACGATGAAGTGAGCTGCCACCTAGATAAGGGAAAGCCTGTGGATGTGGTGTATCTGGACTTTGCAAAGGCCTTTGACACCGTTCCCCACAAACGCTTACTGTACAAACTAAGGAAGGTAGGTATGGACCATAAGGTGAGTACCTGGATAGAGAACTGGCTCCAGGGGAGAGTCCAGAGGGTGGTGATTAATGGGGAGTACTTGGATTGGGCGGGTGTGGAAAGTGGGGTCCCCCAGGGTTCTATCCTGGGACCAATCCTGTTTAATTTATTCATAAATGATCTAGAGGAGGGGATATCTAGTACAATCTTAGTATTTGCAGATGATACTAAACTAGGCTTGCCAATATCTTCTATGCAGGATGTGGAAACCTTGCAAGCGGACCTGAACAAAATAACGGGGTGGGCAACTACATGGCAGATGAGGTTTAATGTTGAAAAATGTAAAGTAATGCACCTGGGGGCCAGAAACCAGAAAGCAAGCTACTCACTAGGGGGGGAACCTCTGGGTGAGTCTAGGATGGAAAAGGACTTGGGGGTACTGGTAGACAACAGGCTTGGCAGTGGCATGCAATGCCAGGCTGCTGCAAGCAAAGCCAACAGAATACTGGGATGTATAAAAAAGGGGATTCACTCCAGAAATAAAGAGATTATTCTCCCGCTCTACAAGACTCTGGTCCGGCCACATCTGGAGTATGCTGTCCAGTTCTGGGCACCGGTCCTCAGGAAGGATGTGCTGGAACTGGAGAAAGTCCAGAGAAGGGCAACAAAAATGATTAGGGGAATGGAGGACATCAGCTATGAGGATAGGCTACAAGCACTGAACCTATTCTCTCTGGAGAAGAGACGATTGAGGGGGGATATGATATCAATGTACAAATACTGTACTGGCGACCCTAGCATAAGGAACAAACTATTCAGAGAAAGGAGATACAATAAGACACGTGGCCACTCACTAAAACTAGAGGAAAGGCGGTTTAACCTTAAAGTGCGTAAGGGGTTCTTCACTGTAAGAGCGGTAAGGATGTGGAATTCTCTTCCACAAGCAGTCGTATCAGCAGGGAGCATTGATAGTTTCAAAAAAATAGTAGATGGGCACCTTAGAGACCACAACATACAGGGGTATACGATGTACGGTTAAAAGCAAACACACACACACATCATAGGTTGAACTGGATGGACTGATGTCTTTTTTCAACCTCACTAACTATGTAACTATGTAATTGCGGTTTACATATGACACTAGACCAACGCTTACGTGCACCATTGCGCGCAAGCACGGGGGGACAGGGGGGGCTTGATTTTTTTTGTTTTTTTTTTTATTTTGCTTTTTTATGTTATTTTGACACCTTTCCTTTCATTTTTTTTTAATCATTTTTATTGTTATCACAGTGAATTTAAATATCCCCTATGATAGCAATCGATAGTGACAGGTACTCTTTTAAAAAAAATTGGGGTCTTTTAGACTCTAGATCTCTCCCCTGACCTTAACGCATCTGACCACACCAAAATTGGTGTGATAAAATACTTTCCCAATGGCCCTGTTTATTTCTGGCGAAACAGAAGTCATGAAATGCTCGTAGCTTCCGGTATCTTAGGCCATAGAGATGATTGGAGCCATTCTCATCTCCAATTAGCTCTATGGTTAGATAATTGAACCACCGGCTGCACTCTCGGGTTAACCGGTGGGACAGGAGAGCCCAAGAAAAACCACGGAAGGTGGCGGAAGGTGGCGGTGGGGGGGGGGGGGGGAGTCCCCTCCCACTGCATGTAAAAGCAGTCTAGCGGCCAATTATCCGCTAGGATTGCTTTTACATGTGAGCCGACCGCTGGCTGTAAAAAAAACGATACCAAGATGATGCCTAAATCTGCAGGCATCATCCTGGTATAACCACTCAAAGTCCAGCAACGTACCAGTACATTGCTGGTCCTTGTTTGGCATATAGTGTAGGTTTTTTTTTTTTTTTCATGCAGCCTGTGGGCTGAACGAAAAAAACGAGAACCTATCAGAAATAAGCACAGGAATAATGTGTAGTATTACCCATCATTAACCGCCCAAACATCCACCCACTTAATCTAATGATGGGTATACAGGACACTATTCCGCGTATACCAAAATAGGATTTTAACTGCAGTGCTGAAATCAGAAAATCACCACAGCTGCTGCCAGCAAAGGTATCCATATATGCTGAGCGCAAATGCTGTTTGTGTCAGAATATATAAAATCAATGTGGCAGCCGACGAGTACCTCGGTTCACAAAAGAATGAAAAACAAACAAAGTACAGTAAAAGTACAGTAGGAAGAGTAGAAGAACATATAAAATGACTGACACAACAACTGTTTTTGGATTCTTTTATTTTTCTTTCTAACTTTTTTTCTGCGTACTGCGATTTTCCAGCTGGGTCCCTCAAAATGTTGATGGACATCCAACATCTTTCGAGACCCTGTGTTTGTGTGCCCTACACTGTGTCATGCTGTACCCTACACTAATACTCCACTAGTGTATGGTAGCGCTCGAAACATTCCCCAATGCAGAGACCAGGTTAGTCAGGACATTTGGGACAATAATAGCGGGTGTCACGCCTAAATCCGCGCCTGCTACAGACACAACATCTTCTTTGGGGGTGTCTTTGGGTAGGGGTACTTGTGAAAAATGCCTCTCATGCAGCCAGCTCACTGCATCTGGAAGGGGAAGTTGGGCAGGCATGCCTCCTGGGTACAGGTAGCCAAGGATGATCTCTTTCTGGAATTCCCGGAAGGATCCAGTTCGTCCTGACACCCTGTATAGGACAAAGGCGTTCAGCATAGCCAATTGGAATAAATAAACAGACACTTTTTTGTACCAGCGTCTTGCTTTACGGGCAACTAAATACGGCACCAAAAGCTGGTCGTTAAGGTCCACCCCTCCCATATTAAAGTTATATTCGTGGACACAGAGGGGTTTCTCCATAACGCCAGTTGTCGTAGGAATTTGGATCGTCGTGTCTGCGTGAAGGAAGGACAGAACATAAACATCCCGTGTATCCCTCCACTTCACCGCAAGCAATTTGTCCATTTTCAAGCAGGCTCTCGCCCCCCGACTAAGACGGGAATTTACAAGCCGTTGGGGGAAGCCCCGGCGATTAGGTCGCACGGTGCCACATGCGCTAATTTGTAATTCGAGCAGGTGACTAAATAGTGGCACGCTTGTGTAAAAGTTGTCCACATACAAATGGTACCCCTTTCCAGATAAGGGTGACACCAAGTCCAAAACTATCTTGCCACTGCTCCCTATGTAGTCTGGGCAGTTCGGGGGCTCCACAGTGCTATCTTTTCCCTCATAGACCCGGAAACTAACTGTATAGCCTGTGGCCCTGTCACACAGTTTATACAGCTTGACCCCGTACTTGGCAGGCTTGCTGGGGAGGTACTGTTTCATAGCAAGGCGGCCAGACAACTTGTTCGGGGGTAAACAAGGCTGCAAACCGCTGATTGAAGTGGTCTATGAGGGGCCGAATTTTGTGGAGCCGATCATATTCAGGGTCTCCCCGAGGACGACAGATTTCATTGTCGCTGAAATGCATAAATTGCAGAATTTGCTTGTATCTCGCCCTGGACATGGAGGCAGAGTACATGCGCATATGGTGAAGTGGGCTAGTGGACCAATATAGCCGCAATTCACTCTGTTTAGTTATGCCCATGTGGAGGGAAAGGCCCAGAAATATTTTAAATTTGGAAATCGTTATTGATTTCCAGCCGAATGGTCTGGCAAGGGGCGAATTTGGGTTGGCGGCGATAAATTGTTGTGCATATAAATTTGATTGATCCACAGTAGATCTGAAAAGATCTTCCTTGAAGAACAGCTCAAAAAAGTTCAGGGGCGTAAAACCAGCTGTCTCCACGTGGATTCCAGGTTGGGCAGTGAATGGGGGAAGTACTGGTGCTGTAGAATCAGTGCGTTGCCAATTGGGAAATGCCAGCGCATCAGGGAGGGCACTATGGGCTCTACGGGCCTGTCTTCGAATACGCTGTGGCTGTGGGCCACTACTCGTGCTAGCCACCGCACCAGCTTCAACTGCACTTATGGGACTCGCCACGTCACCAAGTATTACTGCAGTGCTGGTTGTACTAGGTCCAGGGTGTACTAGGCCGCTGGCGCTTGCCAGGTCACCAGAAGGATGAGCGCCACTAGTAACCACACTCTGCTCCATACGAGCACCCTGCGATTCCTGCATCTCAACAACCCCAGAATGGGGTCGGGTACACCTGGGTCTAACAGGGACCCATCTGTCGTCGGAGCTATCTGTCAGGGAGCCGCTGCTGTCATCAGGTTCGTATACTGACCCTAATTCTGCCAGTGTAGCTTCCCCATCGCTATCATCTGACATGGCCAGTATACTATATACCTCTTCACCACTGTACCAACGTTTGGTCATTTTGGTAACTAAATTTATTGGTACAGTAGTGTTGACTCACAGGTAGTGTTGAGCGAACACGGACTGTATTATTCGTGTTCGTACCGAATAATTGGATTTTTTTTACCCGAACACGGACACGGACACTTTACTGTATGTTCGGGTAAAAATCCGTGTTCGGTCGTTTTATTTCCGGGTTTTGCATGCTTTGGCGCTCTTTTCATGGCGGGCTTTCAACAGCCAATCAACAATCGTTTAACTGGTGTGCCTTAAGCCATCCCAGCCATGCCTGCAAATGTCTTAGTAGCTGTGATTGGCCGTCTGAAGCATGTGACCAAGTCTTTATAAGTTCGAGGCAGCCGCCGCAGCAGCGTCATTCTGCTGCTTAGCTAAGGGACAGAGCACACATCAATGTGCTGGCTGCTGATTAGGGAAAGATAGGCAGGAAAAAACCATTTGTGTCCGGATAGAATTGAGGGACAGGTCGGAGTGTTTAGGCAGGGCGAGTTGTAGGCATTTTAGGGATAGAGTCTGCTGAATTATAGGGTCAGTGTCTTCTACAAACTACAATCGATATTGCTGTGTGGGGGGTGGGGTGAATCTGCACTCAATCCTGATCTACGATCTCTTCTCAATCCTGTTAGGGACAGAGTCTGCTGAATTTTAGGGAAACTGTGTTCTACAAACTACAATCGATATTGCTGTGTGGTGTGGGATTGGAGATAGGCAGGTGTCAGTGATCCACATCCATTTTTCTGTGTGTGAGCTGCAGTGAACACAATCTTTTTGGGCTGCAGTGAACACAATCTTTTTGGGCTGCAGTGAACACAATCTTTTTGGGCTGCAGTGAACACAATCTTTTTGGGGTGCAGTGAACAAAATCTTTTTGGGGTGCAGTGAACACAATCCTTTTTGGTGTGCAGTGAACACAATCTTTGTGGGGTGCAGTGAACAAAATCCTTTGTGGGGTGCAGTGAACACAATCTTTTTGGGGTGCAGTGAACAAAATCCTTTTTGGGGTGCAGTGAACAACATCCTTTTTGGGGTGCAGTGAACACAATCTTTTTGGGGTGCAGTGAACAAAATCCTTTGTGGGGTGCAGTGAACACAATCTTTTTGGGGTGCAGTGAACACAATCTTTTTGGGGTGGAGTGAACAACATCCTTTTTGGGGTGCAGTGAACAACATCCTTTTTGGGGTGCAGTGAACAACATCCTTTTTGGGGTGCAGTGAACACAATCTTTTTGGGGTGCAGTGAACACAATCTTTGTGGGGTACAGTGAACAGAATCTTTGTGGGGTGCAGTGAACACAATCTTTGGGGGGTACAGTGAACACAATCTTTTTGGGGTGCAGTGAACACAATCTTTGTGGGGTGCAGTGAACACAATCTTTTTGGGGTGGAGTGAACAAAATCATTTTTGGGGTGCAGTGAACAACATCCTTTTTGGGGTGCAGTGATCAAAATCCTTTTTGGGGTGCAGTGAACACAATCTTTTTGGGGTGCAGTGAACAAAATCCTTTGTGGGGTGCAGTGAACAGAATCTTTGTGGGGTGCAGTGAACACAATCTTTGGGGGGGTACAGTGAACACAATCTTTTTGGGGTGCAGTGAACACAATCTTTGTGGGGTACAGTGAACAGAATCTTTGTGGGGTGCAGTGAACACAATCTTTGGGGGGTACAATGAACACAATCTTTTTGGGGTGCAGTGAACACAATCTTTGGGGGGTACAGTGAACACAATCTTTTTGGGGTGCAGTGAACACAATCTTTGTGGGGTGCAGTGAACACAATCTTTGGGGGGGTACAGTGAACACAATCTTTTTGGGGTGCAGTGAACAACATCCTTTTAGGGTGCAGTGAACACAATCTTTGTGGGGTGCAGTGAACAACATCCTTTTAGGGTGCAGTGAACACAATCTTTGTGGGGTACAGTGAACAGAATCTTTGTGGGGTGCAGTGAACACAATCTTTGGGGGGTACAGTGAACACAATCTTTGTGAGGTGCAGTGAACACAATCTTTGTGGGGTGCAGTGAACACAATCATTGTGGGGTGCAGTGAACTCAATCTTTGTGGGGTACAGTGAACACAATCTCATACTTCTGAAGATTTGAGGGTGCTGCCTGTTCCATACTCCCCCTACTCCTCATCTAGCCTTTTAGGGGTACAAACAATAGTAATTGGGGCCTAGTGTGGTTGTGTACGTGTGATATACATACACTTTTTTTGGATCATATTTTCTATTCCGCTATTTAATCAAAAACCTTTGGGGATCAGTTAAATTGGGGGATAGTCTGTGTTGGTACGTGTGAGAGAGATCCACCTTTCCAAGTTGTTGGGGTTCATCTCATACTTCTGAAGGTTTGAGGGTGCTGCCTGTTCCATACTCCCCCTACTCCTAGCCTTTTAGGGGTACATACAATAGTAATTGGGGCCTAGTGTGGTTGTGTACGTGTGATATACATACACTTTTTTTGGATCATATTTTCTATTCCGCTATTTAATCAAAAGCCTTTGGGGATCAGTTAAATTGGGGGATAGTCTGTGTTGGTACGTGTGAGAGAGATCCACCTTTCCAAGTTGTTGGGGTTCATCTCATACTTCTGAAGGTTTGAGGGTGCTGCCTGTTCCATACTCCCCCTACTCCTAGCCTTTTAGGGGTACAAACAATAGTAATTGGTGCCTAGTGTGGTTGTGTACGTGTGATATACATACACTTTTTTTGGATCATATTTTCTATTCCGCTATTTAATCAAAAACCTTTGGGGATCAGTTAAATTGGGGGATAGTCTGTGTTGGTACGTGTGAGAGAGATCCACCTTTCCAAGTTGTTGGGGTTCATCTCATACTTCTGAAGGTTTGAGGGTGCTGCCTGTTCCATACTCCCCCTACTCCTCATCTAGCCTTTTAGGGGTACAAACAATAGTAATTGGGAACTAGTGTGGTTGTGTACGTGTGATATACATACACTTTTTTTGGATCATATTTTCTATTCCGCTATTTAATCAAAAACCTTTGGGGATCAGTTAAATTGGGGGATAGTCTGTGTTGGTACGTGTGAGAGAGATCCACCTTTCCAAGTTTTTGGGGTTCATCTCATACTTCTGAAGATTTGAGGGTGCTGCCTGTTCCATACCCCCCCTACTCCTCATCTAGCCTTTTAGGGGTACAAACAATAGTAATTGGGGCCTAGTGTGGTTGTGTACGTGTGATATACATACACTTTTTTTGGATCATATTTTCTATTCCGCTATTTAATCAAAAACCTTTGGGGATCAGTTAAATTGGGGGATAGTCTGTGTTGGTACGTGTGAGAGAGATCCACCTTTCCAAGTTGTTGGGGTTCATCTCATACTTCTGAAGGTTTGAGGGTGCTGCCTGTTCCATACTCCCCCTACTCCTAGCCTTTTAGGGGTACAAACAATAGTAATTGGGGCCTAGTGTGGTTGTGTACGTGTGATATACATACACTTTTTTTGGATCATATTTTCTATTTCGCTATTTAATCAAAAACCTTTGGGGATCAGTTAAATTGGGGGATAGTCTGTGTTGGTACGTGTGAGAGAGATCCACCTTTCCAAGTTGTTGGGGTTCATCTCATACTTCTGAAGGTTTGAGGGTGCTGCCTGTTCCATACTCCCCCTACTCCTAGCGTTTTAGGGGTACAAACAATAGTAATTGGGGCCTAGTGTGGTTGTGTACGTGTGATATACATACACTTTTTTTGGATCATATTTTCTATTCCGCTATTTAATCAAAAACCTTTGGGGATCAGTTAAATTGGGGGATAGTCTGTGTTGGTACGTGTGAGAGAGATCCACCTTTCCAAGTTGTTGGGGTTCATCTCATACTTCTGAAGGTTTGAGGGTGCTGCCTGTTCCATACCCCCCCTACTCCTCATCTAGCCTTTTAGGGGTACAAACAATAGTAATTGGGGCCTAGTGTGGTTGTGTACGTGTGATATACATACACTTTTTTTGGATCATATTTTCTATTCCGCTATTTAATCAAAAACCTTTGGGGATCAGTTAAATTGGGGGATAGTCTGTGTTGGTACGTGTGAGAGAGATCCACCTTTCCAAGTTGTTGGGGTTCATCTCATACTTCTGAAGGTTTGAGGGTGCTGCCTGTTCCATACTCCCCCTACTCCTAGCCTTTTAGGGGTACAAACAATAGTAATTGGGGCCTAGTGTGGTTGTGTACGTGTGATATACATACACTTTTTTTGGATCATATTTTCTATTCCGCTATTTAATCAAAAACCTTTGGGGATCAGTTAAATTGGGGGATAGTCTGTGTTGGTACGTGTGAGAGAGATCCACCTTTCCAAGTTGTTGGGGTTCATCTCATACTTCTGAAGGTTTGAGGGTGCTGCCTGTTCCATACTCCCCCTACTCCTAGCCTTTTAGGGGTACAAACAATAGTAATTGGGGCCTAGTGTGGTTGTGTACGTGTGATATACATACACTTTTTTTGGATCATATTTTCTATTCCGCTATTTAATCAAAAACCTTTGGGGATCAGTTAAATTGGGGGATAGTCTGTGTTGGTACGTGTGAGAGAGATCCACCTTTCCAAGTTGTTGGGGTTCATCTCATACTTCTGAAGGTTTGAGGGTGCTGCCTGTTCCATACTCCCCCTACTCCTAGCCTTTTAGGGGTACAAACAATAGTAATTGGGGCCTAGTGTGGTTGTGTACGTGTGATATACATACACTTTTTTTGGATCATATTTTCTATTCCGCTATTTAATCAAAAACCTTTGGGGATCAGTTAAATTGGGGGATAGTCTGTGTTGGTACGTGTGAGAGAGATCCACCTTTCCAAGTTGTTGGGGTTCATCTCATACTTCTGAAGGTTTGAGGGTGCTGCCTGTTCCATACTCCCCCTACTCCTAGCCTTTTAGGGGTACAAACAATAGTAATTGGGGCCTAGTGTGGTTGTGTACGTGTGATATACATACACTTTTTTTGGATCATATTTTCTATTCCGCTATTTAATCAAAAACCTTTGGGGATCAGTTAAATTGGGGGATAGTCTGTGTTGGTACGTGTGAGAGAGATCCACCTTTCCAAGTTGTTGGGGTTCATCTCATACTTCTGAAGGTTTGAGGGTGCTGCCTGTTCCATACTCCCCCTACTCCTCATCTAGCCTTTTAGGGGTACAAACAATAGTAATTGGGGCCTAGTGTGGTTGTGTACGTGTGATATACATACACTTTTTTTGGATCATATTTTCTATTCCGCTATTTAATCAAAAACCTTTGGGGATCAGTTAAATTGGGGGATAGTCTGTGTTGGTACGTGTGAGAGAGATCCACCTTTCCAAGTTTTTGGGGTTCATCTCATACTTCTGAAGATTTGAGGGTGCTGCCTGTTCCATACCCCCCCTACTCCTCATCTAGCCTTTTAGGGGTACAAACAATAGTAATTGGGGCCTAGTGTGGTTGTGTACGTGTGATATACATACACTTTTTTTGGATCATATTTTCTATTCCGCTATTTAATCAAAAACCTTTGGGGATCAGTTAAATTGGGGGATAGTCTGTGTTGGTACGTGTGAGAGAGATCCACCTTTCCAAGTTGTTGGGGTTCATCTCATACTTCTGAAGGTTTGAGGGTGCTGCCTGTTCCATACTCCCCCTACTCCTCATCTAGCCTTTTAGGGGTACAAACAATAGTAATTGGGGCCTAGTGTGGTTGTGTACGTGTGATATACATACACTTTTTTTGGATCATATTTTCTATTCCGCTATTTAATCAAAAACCTTTGGGGATCAGTTAAATTGGGGGATAGTCTGTGTTGGTACGTGTGAGAGAGATCCACCTTTCCAAGTTGTTGGGGTTCATCTCATACTTCTGAAGGTTTGAGGGTGCTGCCTGTTCCATACTCCCCCTACTCCTAGCCTTTTAGGGGTACAAACAATAGTAATTGGGGCCTAGTGTGGTTGTGTACGTGTGATATACATACACTTTTTTTGGATCATATTTTCTATTCCGCTATTTAATCAAAAACCTTTGGGGATCAGTTAAATTGGGGGATAGTCTGTGTTGGTACGTGTGAGAGAGATCCACCTTTCCAAGTTGTTGGGGTTCATCTCATACTTCTGAAGGTTTGAGGGTGCTGCCTGTTCCATACTCCCCCTACTCCTAGCCTTTTAGGGGTACAAACAATAGTAATTGGGGCCTAGTGTGGTTGTGTACGTGTGATATACATACACTTTTTTTGGATCATATTTTCTATTCCGCTATTTAATCAAAAACCTTTGGGGATCAGTTAAATTGGGGGATAGTCTGTGTTGGTACGTATGAGAGAGATCCACCTTTCCAAGTTGTTGGGGTTCATCTCATACTTCTGAAGGTTTGAGGGTGCTGCCTGTTCCATACCCCCCCTACTCCTCATCTAGCCTTTTAGGGGTACAAACAATAGTAATTGGGGCCTAGTGTGGTTGTGTACGTGTGATATACATACACTTTTTTTGGATCATATTTTCTATTCCGCTATTTAATCAAAAACCTTTGGGGATCAGTTAAATTGGGGGATAGTCTGTGTTGGTACGTGTGAGAGAGATCCACCTTTCCAAGTTTTTGGGGTTCATCTCATACTTCTGAAGGTTTGAGGGTGCTGCCTGTTCCATACTCCCCCTACTCCTCATCTAGCCTTTTAGGGGTACAAACAATAGTAATTGGGGCCCAGTGTGGTTGTGTACGTGTGATATACATACACTTTTTTTGGATCATATTTTCTATTCCGCTATTTAATCAAAAACCTTTGGGGATCAGTTAAATTGGGGGATAGTCTGTGTTGGTACGTGTGAGAGAGATCCACCTTTCCAAGTTGTTGGGGTTCATCTCATACTTCTGAAGGTTTGAGGGTGCTGCCTGTTCCATACCCCCCCTACTCCTCATCTAGCCTTTTAGGGGTACAAACAATAGTAATTGGGGCCTAGTGTGGTTGTGTACATGTGATATACATACACTTTTTTTGGATCATATTTTCTATTCCGCTATTTAATCAAAAACCTTTGGGGATCAGTTAAATTGGGGGATAGTCTGTGTTGGTACGTGTGAGAGAGATCCACCTTTCCAAGTTGTTGGGGTTCATCTCATACTTCTGAAGGTTTGAGGGTGCTGCCTGTTCCATACTCCCCCTACTCCTCATCTAGCCTTTTAGGGGTACAAACAATAGTAATTGGGGCCCAGTGTGGTTGTGTACGTGTGATATACATACACTTTTTTTGGATCATATTTTCTATTCCGCTATTTAATCAAAAACCTTTGGGGATCAGTTAAATTGGGGGATAGTCTGTGTTGGTACGTGTGAGAGAGATCCACCTTTCCA
Organism: Pelophylax lessonae; assembly: GCF_965119305.1. NCBI lineage: Eukaryota > Metazoa > Chordata > Amphibia > Anura > Ranidae > Pelophylax > Pelophylax lessonae. The sequence continues at coordinate 262,302,567 of NC_138774.1, read as the reverse complement.
AGTTGTTGGGGTTCATCTCATACTTCTGAAGGTTTGAGGGTGCTGCCTGTTCCATACTCCCCCTACTCCTAGCCTTTTAGGGGTACAAACAATAGTAATTGGGGCCTAGTGTGGTTGTGTACGTGTGATATACATACACTTTTTTTGGATCATATTTTCTATTCCGCTATTTAATCAAAAACCTTTGGGGATCAGTTAAATTGGGGGATAGTCTGTGTTGGTACGTGTGAGAGAGATCCACCTTTCCAAGTTTTTGGGGTTCATCTCATACTTCTGAAGGTTTGAGGGTGCTGCCTGTTCCATACTCCCCCTACTCCTCATCTAGCCTTTTAGGGGTACAAACAATAGTAATTGGGGCCCAGTGTGGTTGTGTACGTGTGATATACATACACTTTTTTTGGATCATATTTTCTATTCCGCTATTTAATCAAAAACCTTTGGGGATCAGTTAAATTGGGGGATAGTCTGTGTTGGTACGTGTGAGAGAGATCCACCTTTCCAAGTTGTTGGGGTTCATCTCATACTTCTGAAGGTTTGAGGGTGCTGCCTGTTCCATACTCCCCCTACTCCTAGCCTTTTAGGGGTACAAACAATAGTAATTGGGGCCTAGTGTGGTTGTGTACGTGTGATATACATACACTTTTTTTGGATCATATTTTCTATTCCGCTATTTAATCAAAAACCTTTGGGGATCAGTTAAATTGGGGGATAGTCTGTGTTGGTACGTGTGAGAGAGATCCACCTTTCCAAGTTGTTGGGGTTCATCTCATACTTCTGAAGGTTTGAGGGTGCTGCCTGTTCCATACCCCCCCTACTCCTCATCTAGCCTTTTAGGGGTACAAACAATAGTAATTGGGGCCTAGTGTGGTTGTGTACGTGTGATATACATACACTTTTTTTGGATCATATTTTCTATTCCGCTATTTAATCAAAAACCTTTGGGGATCAGTTAAATTGGGGGATAGTCTGTGTTGGTACGTGTGAGAGAGATCCACCTTTCCAAGTTGTTGGGGTTCATCTCATACTTCTGAAGGTTTGAGGGTGCTGCCTGTTCCATACTCCCCCTACTCCTCATCTAGCCTTTTAGGGGTACAAACAATAGTAATTGGGGCCCAGTGTGGTTGTGTACGTGTGATATACATACACTTTTTTTGGATCATATTTTCTATTCCGCTATTTAATCAAAAACCTTTGGGGATCAGTTCAATTGGGGGATAGTCTGTGTTGGTACGTGTGAGAGAGATCCACCTTTTCAAGTTGTTGGGGTTCATCTCATACTTCTGAAGGTTTGAGGGTGCTGCCTGTTCCATACCCCCCCTACTCCTCATCTAGCCTTTTAGGGGTACAAACAATAGTAATTGGGGCCTAGTGTGGTTGTGTACGTGTGATATACATACACTTTTTTTGGATCATATTTTCTATTCCGCTATTTAATCAAAAACCTTTGGGGATCAGTTAAATTGGGGGATAGTCTGTGTTGGTACGTGTGAGAGAGATCCACCTTTCCAAGTTGTTGGGGTTCATCTCATACTTCTGAAGGTTTGAGGGTGCTGCCTGTTCCATACTCCCCCTACTCCTCATCTAGCCTTTTAGGGGTACAAACAATAGTAATTGGGGCCCAGTGTGGTTGTGTACGTGTGATATACATACACTTTTTTTGGATCATATTTTCTATTCCGCTATTTAATCAAAAACCTTTGGGGATCAGTTAAATTGGGGGATAGTCTGTGTTGGTACGTGTGAGAGAGATCCACCTTTCCAAGTTGTTGGGGTTCATCTCATACTTCTGAAGGTTTGAGGGTGCTGCCTGTTCCATACCCCCCCTACTCCTCATCTAGCCTTTTAGGGGTACAAACAATAGTAATTGGGGCCTAGTGTGGTTGTGTACGTGTGATATACATACACTTTTTTTGGATCATATTTTCTATTCCGCTATTTAATCAAAAACCTTTGGGGATCAGTTAAATTGGGGGATAGTCTGTGTTGGTACGTGTGAGAGAGATCCACCTTTCCAAGTTTTTGGGGTTCATCTCATACTTCTGAAGATTTGAGGGTGCTGCCTGTTCCATACTCCTCCTCCTACTGCTCAACCATCCTTTTAGGGGTACAAACAATAGTAGTTGGGGCCTAGTGTGGTGGTGTACGTGCGAGATACATACACTTTCTTTTTGATCATATTTTCTATTCCGCTATTCAATTAAAACCTTTGGGGATCAATTCAATTGCGAGATAGTCTGTGTCGGTACGTGTGAGATCCACCTTTCCAAGTTGTTGGGGTTCATCTCATACTTCTGAAGATTTGAGGGTGCTGCCTGTTCCATACTCCTGCTCCTACTGCTCAACCATCCTTTTAGGGGTACAAACAATAGTAATTGGGGCCTAGTGTGGTTGTGTACGTGCGAGATACATACACTTTTTTTGATCATATTTCCTATTCCGCTATTCAATAAAAACCTTTGAGGATCAATTGAATTGCGGGATAGTCTGTGTCGGTACGTGTGAGATCCACCCTTCTAAAGTTTTTGGGGTTCATCTCATACTTCTGAAGATTTGAGGGTGCTGTCTGTTCCATACTCCTCCTACTCCTCATCCATCCTTTTAGGGGTAGAAACAATAGTAATTGGGGCCTAGTGTGGTTTTGTACGTGCGAGATACATACACTTTTTTGGATCATATTTCCTATTCCGCTATTCAATAAAAACCTTTCTAGGGCAAGATCTTAAATTACAGAAATATGAGGAGACCGTCAAATAAGGGCCGTGGCCTGGGTCGTGGTGCTGCTGGTAGAGCTCCTGTTGCAAGGAGAGGACGTGGTCGATCTGTGCCAGCTACACGCACAAGTGAAACACCTTCCTCAAGTGTGAGTAGGCGACAGAACCTGCATCAGTATTTGGTAGGGCATCAAACGCCCCTAGAAGTGATGAGGCCAGAACAAGTTGAGGCGATAGTAGATTGGTTTGCTGCTGACAGTGCCTCCAGTTCCTTCACATTGTCTCCCACCCAGTCTACTGCAGAAAGGTCAGAGTTGGCACCTGCAGCCAATGTCCAACCGTCTTTCACCTCACCCCCTTGCAAATCAGGCCAGCAGTCTGAGCCCCAAGCCATACAGCAGTCTCTTATTCTTTTTGAGGACTCTGTCAGCAGGGTTTCCCAGGGCCATCCACCTAGCCCTGCCCCAGAAGTGGAAGAGATTGAGTGCAGCGATGCCCAACCACTTATTTCTCAAGATGAGTACATGCAAGGATCATCGCAGCACGTCTCCGATGATGACGAAACGCAGGTGCCAACTGCTGCGGCGTTCAGCATTGTGGAGACCGACAAGGAGGGCAGGGGTGAAGACTGGGTGGAAGATGATGTGGAGGACGATGAGGTCCTCGACCCCACATGGAATGAACGTCATGCAGGTGACCTGAGTAGTTTGGAGGAAGAGGCGGTGGTCGCACAGAGCCACCAGCACAGCAGAAGAGGGAGCAGGGTGCAGAAGCGGAGCGGCCGTGCCCTAGACACTACGCCCGCTACTGCCCAACGCAGCAAGGGAACGAGCGCACCAAAGTCAGCTCAAAGGAGTTCTCTAGCGTGGAAGTTCTTTAGAAAATGTGCTGATGACAGGACACGAGTGGTTTGCACCCTGTGCAATCAGAGCTTGAAGCGAGGCATAAACCTTCTCAACCTGAGCACAACCTGCATGATCAGGCATCTAAGTGCAAAGCACGAGCTGCAGTGGAGTACACACCTTCAAAACCAAGAAACGTCTCTGGCTCATCCTGCTTCCTCTTCTGCTGCAGTCTCGGCCGCTCCAGCCACATCTGTAGTGATACCGGCACCTGCCACCCCGCAAACAGACGATCTGTCAGCAACACCACCACCTGGGTCACCAACAACCATCTCCACAATGTCCCGTGGAAGCGTTCAGCTTTCCATCTCCCAAACACTTGAGAGGAAGAGGAAGTACCCCCCTACCCACCCGCGATCCCTGGCCCTGAATGCCAGCATTTCAAAATTATTGGCCTTTGAAATGCTGTCATTCCGTCTGGTGGAGACGCACAGTTTTAAAAACCTTATGTCGGTGGCTGTCCCACAGTACGTCGTGCCCAGCCGCCACTACTTTTCCAGGCAAGCCATCCCTTCCCTGCACAACCAAGTGGGGGAAAATATCAGGTGTGCACTGCGCAACGCCATCTGTGCCAAGGTCCACCTAACTACGGATACGTGGACCAGTAAGCACGGTCAGGGGCGTTATATCTCCCTAACGGCACACTGGGTAAATGCAGTGGCGGATGGGCCTGAGGCGGATAGCAATTTGGCGCATGTCCTTCCACCACCGAGGATTGCAGGGCGCTTCAGTTTGCCTCCTGTTCCTAACTCCTCCTACTCCGCTTCCTCATCCTCTACCGCCTCCTCATCCGGACAGCGTAACACCTTCACCACCAACTTCAGCACGGCCAGGGGTAAACGACAGCAGGCAGTTTTACAACTTGCCTGTTTGGGGGACAAACCACACACCGCGCAGGAGTTGTGGAGGAGCATGGAACAGCAGACAAATGAGTGGTTGCTGCCAGCGAGCCTCAAGCCCGGCCTGGTGGTGTGCGATAACGGGCGAAATCTCATAGCAGCTCTGGGCCTAGCCGGTTTGACGCACATCCCTTGCCTGGCGCATGTGCTGAATTTGGTGGTGCAGAGGTTCCTTAAAAACTACCCCGATATGTCAGAGCTGCTGCAGAAAGTGCGGGCCGTTTGTGCGCACTTTCGGCGTTCTCACCCTGCTGCTGCTCGCCTGGCAGCGCTGCAGCGTAACTTCGGCCTTCCCGCTCACCGCCTCATATGTGACGTGCCCACAAGGTGGAACTCCACCTTGCACATGCTGGAAAGACTGTGCGAGCAGCAGCAGGCCATAGTGGAGTTTCAGCTGCAGCACGCACGCGTGAGTCGCTCTGCGGAACAGCACCACTTCACCACCAATAACTGGGCCTCCATGCGAGACCTGTGTGCCTTGTTGCGCTGTTTTGAGTACTCCACCAACATGGCCAGTGGCAATGACGCCGTTCTCAGCTTAACTATCCCACTTCTATGCCTCCTTGAAAAAACAATTCGGGCGATGATGGAAGAGGATGTGGCACAGGATGAGGAGGAGGAGGAGGATGAAGAGGTAACATTTCCAAGGCTTTCAGGGCAGTCATTCGCAAGGGGCTCCGAGGGTGGGTTCCTGCACACGCAAACGCCAGGGATGCAATTGTCCAGCAGGGGCACAGTTCTGGAGGATGAGGAGGATGAGGAGGAGGAGGAGCTGGAGGAGGAGATGGAACCATGTTCACAGCAGGGTGGCACCCAGGCCAGCTCATGGCCATCACTGGTGCGTGGCTGGGGGGATACAGAGGACACGGACGATACACCTCCCACAGAGGACAGCCTTTCGTCGCCTCTGGGCAGCCTGGCACACATGAGCGATTACATGCTGCAGTGTCTCCACAACGACCGCCGAGTTGCCCACATTCTAACTTGTGCTGATTACTGGGTGGCCACGCTGCTGGATCCCCGTTACAAGGACAACGTACCGTCCTTAATTCACTCACTGGAGCGCGATCGCAAGATGCGCGAGTACAAGCGCACGCTGGTAGACGCCATGCTGCTGGCATTCCCATCTGACAGCGGGGCCACAGTGGAAGCACAAGGCAGAGGAGGAGGAGGAGGAGGTCGCCAACGCAACCAGGGCACCGCCAGCACCTCAGAAGGCAGGGTTAGCATGGCCGAAATGTGGAAAAGCTTTGTCAGCACGCCACAACAAACAGCAGCACCAGCAGCTCAGATGGAACGTCTTAGCAGGAGGCAGCATTTTACCAACATGGTGGAGCAGTATGTGTGCACACGCCTACATGTAGTGAATGACGGGTCTGCCCCCTTCAACTTCTGGGTCTCCAAATTGGGCACATGGCCTGAGCTTGCCCTTTACGCCTTGGAGGTGCTGGCGTGCCCTGCAGCCAGTGTATTATCTGAACGGGTATTTAGCACGGCTGGGGGCGTTATAACAGACAAGCGCAGCCGCCTGTCCAGAGACAATGTGGACAAGCTCACGTTCATTAAAATGAACCAGGCATGGATCCCACGGGAATTTTCCGTACCTTATGCAGAATAGCAATGGATACCGACCTTACCCACCCATTGTTCCATTTTTGCTCTTTCTCACTCTTTTGGGGTGTACCCTCATTTAAAATTTTTGAAAAGAAGCAGTGTTGGCTACCTCGTCCTCCTCCTCAGGGCCAGATTAATGTAGGGGCTATTGGAGCTGCAGCTCCAGGCCCCTACCTTTTATATAGGCCCCGGGTTGGCCATATTCACTGTTACCGCTCTTCTGTCACTTGTAAACACAGAAGTCTGGCTTCTATGCTCGCTTCCCCAGGCAGCACCCTCAGAACCTCCCCACACAGCGTGAAGGCCGGACAAGGAGGGACAGTTGGCGATGCATGGATGTGTTTATGGGCTTCAGAGACAGCATCCCATGTTGAATTAGGCATGCATGGCTGCACCCTTCCTCCTCTGGGTGCATGGCAAGGCACGGCCCTTAAGGCCCTTCAAAATCCTCAGCACCAAGCCCATGATGCTGTTAATCCGGCCCTGGTCCTCCTCCACCGCCGCTTCCACCTACACCGCCCATAGGTGTGCGCAGCCTATTGCATTAAGGTGTGCACCCCAAAGTTGAAATACACATGCATGTGTTTGCCAGCAGGGAGAGTAATGTATCGGGGCCATGTACCTGTAGGCAAGGAGAAATAGAGCAGAGCAGGTCCCAGGGAGATCTTTCCCATCTCCTCACTGACAATGCTATGTGCCCTAGGTGATTAGGGTGTGCCCAGGCACACCCAGCACACCCTGTGCGCACGCCTATGTCACCGCCACATCCACCACCACCTCAACCTCCCTCCTACTCCATATGGGCCTCGTCCTTCAGAGATGAAGAAGAACATTGTTTTATTTTTCTGTTTTTTTTTGTTGTTTTAAGTTATTTCCCTATCCACATTTGTTTGCAGAGCACTTGCCATGCTCTTAATTACGTTTTGCTGCCATTTGCAGCACTCTAGCCCTTTCCTTTGGTGTTTTAGAGCCATTTTAGTGCCTTAAAGTTCGGGTCCCCATTGACTTCAATGGGGTTCGGTGTCCGGGAAAAGTTCGGTAAAAGTCCGGGACACGGACCCGGACTTTTTTTTAAAGTTCGGCCGAACCCGTCGAACACGGACATCTAGGTGTCCGCTCAACCCTACTCACAGGTAATAAAAGCACCTGGTTGTCAAGGACTATTTCAAGCGCTACAAAAAAAACTGCTAATGCTAGCAGGGATCAGGCCTGACTCTGCTAACGAAAGCAAAGAAACAAAAAAGGGCGCACCGACCTAGCGCATTATCCTCAATAGAAGGCTTTATTGAAGTAACATTAAAAAATGGCTACTCACAGACGTAGATAAAGTAAGTCATATCAAGCTCAATTGCTCAAACGTCCGGGTGTAGTCCATACAATCGTTCATAACTGATGAGTTGACGGCTGACGCGTTTCGAGGCCCAGCCTCTTCCTCAGAGCCACCTGGGCCTCGAAACGCGTCAGCCGTCAACTCATCAGTTATGAACGATTGTATGGACTACACCCGGACGTTTGAGCAATTGAGCTTGATATGACTTACTTTATCTACGTCTGTGAGTAGCCATTTTTTAATGTTACTTCAATAAAGCCTTCTATTGAGGATAATGCGCTAGGTCGGTGCGCCCTTTTTTTTTTTTTTTTTTTGTTTCTTTGCTTTCAGTACCGGTGGACTACCCCAGTCCGTTATGGGCAGCAAGACCTAAGCCATCTAAGAAGCCAGTTGTGAGTCCCGGGAGGAGTGTGGTCGAGGGGCTTGGATACCAAGCGCAGGAGGAGGGTGGTCACACCTTATTGTTTTTTGGAGCTGACTCTGCTAACACAGCGGTTTTGTGTGTTGTGTTTTTTTGTAAGTGACAGTAATCTATTGATTACTACACTTGCCTGGGTGAAAGGGTTAAACGCAGGTGCTGGCAGGAATCAGTGCTGATCGTGCAAACACCGCGTTTTGGGAACCCTAAACTATGGGGGCGCTAGTATAGTTCTGATCAGATCAGATATTGATCTGTTCAAACACTATACTAGTAATGGAAGTGCATGTGTGTGTGTGTGGTAATCAATGGGTTATTTCTAACTATGCGCCGGGGATGTGTGCTATTTTAGACTGAGACTAACACTAGCTAATGTCACCTGTGTCACTAATAATAGTGATCAGAAAAAAAACTGTACACTATAAAAGTGACACTGTGACAGGGCACAGAAGGGGTTAACTGGGGGTGATCAGGAGGGGATCAGGGGGTTAAATCTTTATTGGGGGGGTGGCAGGGACCCTAAACCTCCTTTGGGATAAAAACTAACTCGCTAGCGCAAACTCAAGTCACAATCACACTAATACAAAATACAGTAAAAACAGTATATTACATGTGTATTAGTGTGCAATGTGACAGGGGGGAAGGGGTTAACTGGATGTGATCAGGGGGGGATCAGGGGGTAAATCTTTATTGGGAGGGGGTGGTGGGTATCCTGAGGATAAAAGGAAAGGTGGCAAGCGCTAAACCTGGTCACAAGTCACACTTATACGGGTATATAGAAAATGCTATATACTGTATACAGTGTGTGTTGTGACAGGGGGTGTAGGGGTGATCAGGGGGGATCAGGGGGTTAAATCTCTATGGGGGGGGTGTCAGGGACCCTAAACCTCCTTGGGACAGAAACTAACTTGCTAGCGCTAATTCAGGTCACAAACACACTAATAGAAAATACAGAAAAAACTGTATATTACGTTTGTATTAGTGTGCAATGTGACAGGGGAGAAGGGGTTAACTGTGGGTGATCGGGGGGGATCAGGGGGTTAAATCTTTATTGGGGGGATGGCGGGTATTTTAAGTGAAAAAGGGAGGGCCGCAAGCGCTACACCTGGTCACAAATCACACTTCTACGGGTATATAGGAAAATGCTATATACTGTATACGGTGTGTGTTGTGACAGGGGGTGTAGGGGTGATCAGGGGGGGGGGGGGTCAGGGGGTTAAATATTTATTAGGGGGGTGGCGGGGACCCTAAACCTCCTTGGGACAGAAACTAACTCGCTAGCGCTAATTCAGATCACAATCACACTAATACAAAATACAAAAACACAGTATATTACGTTTGTAATAGTGTTCAATGTGACAGGAGGTAAGGGGTTAACTGGGGGTGATCAGGGGGGGATAAGGGGGGATCAGGGGGTTAAATCTTTATTGGGGGGGCGGGTATTTTAAGTGGAAAAGGGGGGGTCGCAAGCGCTACACCTGGTCACAAATCACACTTATACAGGTATACTGTATAGGAAAATGCTATATGCTGTATACAGTGTGTGTTGTGACAGGGGGTGTAGGGGTTAACTATGGGGGCGATCGGGGTTAAATGTGCCTATCTAAGTGTACAAGTGTGTGCTTGTGCAGTTACTTACAGTTAGATGTGCTCTCCTCTCGAGATTAATCCAAAAAGGATCATGGGAGAGGAGGGCACATCTTTTCTGAGCCTGTGTTTACATTTCACAGGCTCAGCATGGATTCTGATTGGGCAGAACCGATCTACAGGTCCAGGCCAAAAATCATTGGCCTGGACCTGATGACTGATCGTTTCTGAACCCAATCAAGCCATCTGTGTCGGGGTGGGGGGGGGGGCGTGCGGGAGCGCGCACAGGACCGGCGGGAGGTAGCAACGTAGTCCTACGTCACTTTGCCTGGCCGGGGCAGACCGCCGCAGTAAATAGTCGTGCGGCGGTCGGCAAGTGGTTAATACTGAAACAAATTGACCTATGGTCACTGTTTCCTAAGTTGCCCCGTATTTCTATATCCGTGAGCAGGTCTGTATTGTTGGTAATCAGTAGGTCAAGTACCGCATTGTTTCTTGTCGGTTCACCATCTGACCCATGAAATTGTCCTGCAAAACATTTAGGAACTACCGAGCCTTGGCTGAATGCGCAGTTCCTTCTGCCCAGTCTATATCAGGATAATTAAAGTCCCCCATTATAATGACATTTCCCATCCTTGCTGCCAATCCTATCTGTAAAAGGAGGTCCACCTCCCCCTCCTCCCTCTGGTTGGGGGGCCTATAGCATACGCCCAATATTACTTTCCCCACAGTGCCTTCCCTTTGAAGTTCTACCCATAGGGATTCTGCCTCGTCCTTAGCTCCATTATTAATATCATCCCTCATATTTACCTGTACACTGTTCTTAATATACAGACATACCCCTCCCCCTTTTTTACCCTCTCTATCTCTGCGATAAAGGGAATACCCCTGAATGGTCACCATCCAGTCATGAGAGCTGTCAAACCAAGTCTCTGTTATCCGAACAAAATCTAAGTCCTCCTCAAACATCAGTAGCTCCAGCTCTCCCATCTTGTTGGCCAGGCTTCTGGCATTGGTATACAACCCTCTTAATTTTGACCGGTTACATATATCCTCATTTGATGTTTTTAGGCTGCTCTCTTGATTTTTCCCCCTACCCACCCTGGGTTTAGGAGCTCCGAACACCCTACCTCTAATGCCCTCTGAATCTTGCTTTCCACTGGCTAATTCTACATCTGTACCCTCCCCCCCATCACCTAGTTTAAAAGCCCCTCTAACTTTGTGGCCATCCTCTCACCCAGTACGGCTGCACCCTCCCCATTTAGGTACAATCTGTCCCTACCAAAGAGCCGGTGGCCGACTGAGAAGTTGGCCCAGTTCTCCAGGAACCCGAAACCCTCCTTACTACACCAGCTCCTCAGCCACTTGTTAACTTCCCTAATCTCCCACTGCCTCTCTGGTGTGGCTCGAGGTACAGGTAGTATTTCTGAAAATACTACCTTGGAGGTCCTACTCCTCAACTTAGCGCCTAAGTCCCTGAAATAGTTTAGGATTCTCCATCTTCCTCTGCCTATATCATTGGTACCCACGTGTACCATGACAGCTAGGTCTTCCCCAGCCCCACCCAGTAATCTGTCCACCTGATCCGCGATGTGCCGAATCCGAGCGCCCGGTAAACAACAGACTGTTCAGCGCCCACGTTCTTTGTGACAGATTGCCCTCTCTGTCCTTCTAATAATTGAGTCCCCTACCACCAGCACCTGTCTTTCCTTTCCCTTTCTCCCGGCCTCACTGGAGGAGTTCTTCCCCTGGCAGCTAGGGGCGTCACTCTGCTCCAGCAATGCTGGTCCCTGACTGGTTTCCCCAACATCACGCAACGGGGCGTATCTATTGGGGTGCTCCAGCCCAGGATCGGCCTCCTTGCCTTATCCCCTTCTACCCCTCCTAACTGTCACCCCTCTACTCTGCTCTGATGCCTGCACCTCAGGGCCGAACTGACCATTGGGCACAGCGAGCATATGCCCGGTGGGCCGCCGAGGCCTCCGCTCCGAGTCCAGCGCCAGGCGCATTATAATGGAAGACAGTGTCCGCCGTCTGGCCGTTGCCTGCCTCTCCGCGGCCGATTCCGCGGAGTCTGAGGGCCGCCGGCGCATTACCGCAATCTGGCCGCCCGCCCACCCCGCCACTGTCCCCGACTGCCCGGGCCCCGCATTACGGCAATCTGGCCGCCCGCCGCTATCCCCGACTCCCCACTCCTAACTTTGCTCAGCTGGCAGCCGGCTCCGCAGCGGCATCTAGGCTCCAGCGTAGCTCAGGAGGGGGTGGAGTCGGTGGGTGGACCGTCCGTGTGACTGTGAAGTGAAGTGAAGGCCGGGGGTGGAGCTAGAGGCCGGCGGGGACCCCATGCTGCCTTGTTGTCACAGGAAGAAGCAGGAAGTGAGCAGTCGCCGTACACCGCAGACAGACACTGACAGTGTGTCTGAGTCTGAGACAGTGAGTCAGTGACTGTCTGAACTTAAGTGAGTCAGAGTGTGGAGGAGTCGTCAGTGTCAAGTTAGTGCCTGCCCTGGAGCTGCATTAACACCACCACCCACGACCAGGACAGGAGCCAAGGCCTCAACAACAGGTAAGGAAAGAATGGCAGCAGGCCAGCAGCACAATTTAAAAACACAGACTCCCACTGCCATACCTCTGCCTCATCCCATCCCATCCCTCCCACTGCCATACCTCTGCCCCATCCCATCCCTCCCACTGCCTCATCCCATCTCTCCCACCGCCATACCTCTGCCTCATCCCATCTCTCCCACTGCCATACCTCTGCCTCATCCCATCCCTCCCACTGCCATACCTCTGCCTCATCCCATCTCTCCCACTGCCATACCTCTGCCCCATCCCATCCCTCCCACTGCCATACCTCTGCCTCATCCCATCCCTCCCACTGCCATACCTCTGCCTCATCCCATCTCTCCCACCGCCATACCTCTGCCTCATCCCATCCCATCCCTCCCACTGCCATACCTCTGCCTCATCCCATCCCTCCCACTGCCATACCTCTGCCTCATCCCATCCCTCCCACTGCCATACCTCTGCCTCATCCCATCTCTCCCACTGCCATACCTCTGCCTCATCCCATCTCTCCCACTGCCATACCTCTGCCTGATCCCATCTCTCCCACCGCCATACCTCTGCCTCATCCCATCTCTCCCACTGCCATACCTCTGCCTGATCCCATCTCTCCCACCGCCATACCTCTGCCTGATCCCATCTCTCCCACCGCCATACCTCTGCCTCATCCCATCTCTCCCAATGCCATACCTCTGCCTCATCCCATCTCTCCCAATGCCATACCTCTGCCTCATCCCATCTCTCCCAATGCCATACCTCTGCCTCATCCCATCTCTCCCAATGCCATACCTCTGCCTCATCCCATCTCTCCCACTGCCATACCTCTGCCTCATCCCATCTCTCCCACTGCCATACCTCTGCCTGATCCCATCTCTCCCACTGCCATACCTCTGCCTCATCCCATCTCTCCCACTGCCATACCTCTGCCTCATCCCATCTCTCCCACTGCCATACCTCTGCCTCATCCCATCCCTCCCACTGCCATACCTCTGCCTCATCCCATCTCTCCCACTGCCATACCTCTGCCTCATCCCATCCCTCCCACTGCCATACCTCTGCCTCATCCCATCTCTCCCACTGCCATACCTCTGCCTGATCCCATCTCTCCCACCGCCATACCTCTACCTCATCCCATCTCTCCCACTGCCATACCTCTGCCTGATCCCATCTCTCCCACCGCCATACCTCTGCCTCATCCCATCTCTCCCACCGCCATACCTCTGCCTGATCCCATCTCTCCCACCGCCATACCTCTGCCTCATCCCATCTCTCCCACCGCCATACCTCTGCCTCATCCCATCTCTCCCACCGCCATACCTCTGCCGGATCCCATCCCTCCCACCGCCATACCTCTGCCGGATCCCATCTCTTTCACCGCCATACCTCTGTCGGATCCCATCTCTTTCACCGCCATACCTCTGCCAGATCCCATCTCTCCCACCGCCATCCCTCTGTCTGATCTCTCCCCCCCTCCCATGAGGCAGTGGTGATGGGGGGGATAGGGATGACATCAGTAGCGGTGGGGATAGGGATGACATTAGTGGCAGTGGTGATGAGCATAGGGATGACATCAGTGGCAGACATTGTCATTCCTATCCCCACCACCACTGCCACTGATGTTATTCCTATCCTTACCACCACTGCCACTGATGTCACCCCTATCCTCATCATTCCCACTGATATCATCCCTATCCTCAACACCACCACTGATGTTATCGCTATCCCCACCACCACCGCCACTGATGTCATCCCTATCCCCACCACTGCCACTGATGTCATCCCAATCCCCACTACCACTGATGTCATTCTTATTCCCACTGCCACTGATGTAACCCCTGTCCCCACCACCACTGCCACTGTTGTCACCCCTATCCCCACCACCACGGTTGTCACCCCTATCCCCACCACCACTGCCACTGATGTCACCTCTATCCCCACCACCACTGCCACTGATGTCACCCCTATCCCCCACCACCACTGATGTCACCCCTATCCCCACCACCACTGCCACTGATGTAACCCCTATCCCCACCACCACTGCCACTGCTGTCACCCCTATCCCCACCACCACGGATGTCACCCCTATCCCCACCACCACGGATGTCACCCCTATCCCCACCACCACTGCCACGAATGTCACCCCTATCCCCACCACCACTGCCACGGATGTCACCCCTATCCCCACCACCACTGCCACTGATGTCCCCCCTATCCCCCACCACCACTGATGTCCCCCCTATCCCCCACCACCACTGATGTCCCCCCTATCCCCACCACCACTGCCACTGATATCATCCCAATCCTCACTACCACTGATGTAACCCCTATTTCCACCACCACTGCCACTGATGTCACCCCTATCCCCCACCACCACTGATGTCACCCCTATCCCCACCACCACTGCCACTGATGTCATCCCAATCCCCACTACCACTGCCACTGATGTTATCCCAATCCCCACTGCCACTGATGTCATCCCAATTCCCACTACCACTGCCACTGATGTCATTCCTATTCCCACTGCCACTGATGTCATCCCAATTCCCACTACCACTGCCACTGATGTCATTCCTATTCCCACTGCTACTGATGTCATCCTTATCCCTACCACCACTGCTACTGATGTCATCCCTATCCCACCCCCACCACTACTGATGTCATCCCTATCCCACCACCACCACTACTGATGTCATCCCTATCCCCTATCTTTTATATTTTACCCAAAAATTGGGTAATATATTTTTAATGTACCCTAAAATTACCTGTTATCTCTTAGCCTGGGTTCACACCTGCATCTAAATAGCAACCCGTCCATGCAAACAGATTGCGGCGTGTATGTTAGGTTAACGACACCCCGCAAAAGGTTTTCAAAACACAGTGCGATTTGCAGAATCGGATCGCATGGGTGTGCAGGTTAAATATAACTAAAAAACAGAGAAACCGGTAGTTGTTCATCATTGGTCATTTTGTTTAAAAAAAAAAAAAAAATGGGCTGCTCAGTCTAAAATGCCCGGGCCTATTTTTTGTCCCAGTCCGGGCCTGCTGCACCTCCAATACTCCGCCCACCTCTGTGCAGGCCCCTGCCTGCGCCTGACGAGTACGATCCCAGCTCTCCTTCGGTATGGACATTCAGCTCAGTGTTGCCAGCTGCCTCCCTAGATTCAGGACCTGAGCTTCCAGGGAAGCAACATGCTTAAATTTTGTGCATTTGTATTCGCCCTCAATCACATGATCGAGGAACGCATACATATCACAAGATGTACACCGAGTCGCATCTCCACACCCGCCGGGCATTGTACCTACTAATCTAATCTAATCTAATCTAATGGGGATTTAGTAATTAAAGTCTGTCCTGTGTGTCTGTTTCCTAGCTTCCTAACTCTACCTTCTCACCCTCTGGTACTCCGCTACACTCACTTGACACTCAGTCGCACAACACTCACAATCGCACAGCCTGGTCAGTCGCACAACACCCACAGCCGCCCAACGCTCACAGTCGCACAACACTCTCAGTCGCACAAAACTCTCAGTCGCACAACTCTCAGACGCACAGCTCGGTCAGACACACAACACTCTCAGTCGAAAAAACACTCTCAGTCGCACAACACTCTCAGTCGCACAGTTCGGTCAGACGCACAGCCCGGTCAAACGCACAACACTCAGTCGCACAACACTCTTGGTCGCACAGCCCGGTCAGACGCACAACACTCTCAGACGCACAACACTCTCAGTTGCACAACACCCTCAGTCGCACAACACTCACAGTCGCACAGCCCGGTCAGTCGCACAACACTCACAGTTGCACAGCCCGGTCAGTCGCACAACACTCACAGTCGCACAGCCCGGTCAGTCGTGCACAATACTCAGTCACACAGCCCAATCAGTCGCACAGCCCGGTCAGTCGCAGTCGTAGAGCACAGTCGCACAACACTCACAGTCGCAGAGCCTGGTCAGTAGCCCAGCCCGGTCAGTCGCAGAGCCCGGTCAGTCGCTGAGCACAGACAGTTGCAAACAGTCCCTAGCTATTCCCCTCTGGTTCCCCCCACCAGCTGCCAAACAGCTGATCGGTCACCTACTCACGTGCTGCTGTTCCGGGTCACCAGCTCACTCCCAGTCCTTCAGCCCCCCTGGCTGTCCTCCGCTGCTGCCGCCGTTCGGTGGTCACAGGTGGTCCCCCACACGTCTCCTCCCGCAGCTCCTAATCACTCACACACACTCACAGCGCTGCACACGCTGCCACACACACACACACAGCTTCCGGCTTCTGGTCCTCATCTCAGCGCCTCTCATGTCCGGCTCACAGTGCGCCTCCTCACTCACAGGAATGTCCCGTTGCGTCAGCAGTCCCCCTTCAGTCACTGGCTTCTGTCCAAGTCTCCCTCAGCTGTTCCTCCTCTCCTCTCCTCTCCTCTCCTCTCCTCTGCTCGTGGTGCTCTCCTCTGCCTCTAGACGCTTGAGGAAAGAGCCCAGTGCGCATGCTCCGAAACGCGTTGCGTCATTTCCGGGAGCCTGCGTTCCATTTGCGGCTTCCGGTGTAACCAAGTCTTTGACCAGCTTCCTGTGACGTCACCTCCGGACCGGTGGACGGCCGGATCGTGCGCTGGAGACGCTGCGATACGGACTGCAGCTTACCCATGTGTAAGTCACTATGTATTTTGTGCAATAAATTGTTTGGCTAATTACAGTGGCGCCTGTTCTTTTCTTTTTACCTGTGCCAGCGGATTCCTCTGAGTTTTCCTGCCAGTGCTGCCTTGTACCCTGTCATTCAGGACAGTCTCCTAACAAGAATTTGGAGCATCCCCTGCGCCCCCCCTACAGCGGTGGACTCCCTTCCCTCTTGCCTGGTCAGAAGCGCCCAACAACTACTTTTCCTCCTCTGCCTCTAGTGGCCACAGGAAGCAATAGCAAAAGTTACACTTGTTTTGCTGTCTGTGCCCCTGTTCAGCAAAAAGATTTCAGTCCATCCAGTTCAACCTATGATGTGTGTGTGTGTGTGTGTGTTTGATGTTTTTTTTTTTGTTTAATATATGTTTATTGAAAGAGTGCAATACAGAACACAAACAATAAACCAGTCTTAAGACATACAGAGGAACAACCAGTCTTACAAAGATATCGCTGTTGAAACAGCATACGGCATGAAAAAGATGTCGGCAAAGTAAAATTAAGCATCAGTCCGTGTGAACAACACCGATATAGATCAGCGAAGCATTTCTCATGTAGAAAGTGTAAGAGAGTAGAGAGAAGAGCAGAAAGGGCAAGAGAAGAAAATGAGAAAGAAGGAAGCAAAGTGGACCAAGGGGAGGAAGGGAGAGAATAAAGAAAGAGAGAAAGTATGCAGGCCGCCGGTGTCAAATCAAATATAACATGACAGTCATTAAGAAGAGGAGCAAGGGGTCCCTGAAAGAAAATGGAGAGTATCTGTTTGATGTTAACCGTACATTGTATACCCCTGTATGTTGTGGTCTTTAAGGTGACTGTCTAATATATTTTTTAAGCTATCGATGCTCCCCGCTGATACCACTGCTTGTGGAAGAGAGTTCCACATCCCCACCGCTCTGACAGTAAAGAACCCCCGACGTATTTTAAGGTTAAACCATTTTTCCTCTAGTTTTAGTGAGTGGCCATGTGTCTTATTGTATTCCCATCCCTTTTTTCTGAAAAGTTTCTTCCTTATGCTAGGATCACCAGTACAGTTTTTGTACATAGATATCATATCCCCTCTCAAGCGTCTCTTCTCCAGAGAGAATAAGTTCAATGCTTGCAGTCTTTCCTCATAGCTTAGATCCTCCATTCCCCTAATTGCTCCAGTTCCAGCACATCCTTCCTGAGGACCGGTGCCCAGAAGTGGACGGCATACTCCAGGTATGGCCGGTCCAGAGTCTTGTAGAGTGGGAGAATTATCTCTTTATTTCTGGAGTGAATCCCCTTTTTATACATGCCAGTATTCTATTGGCTTTTCTTGCAGCGGCTTGGCATTGCATGCCACTGCCAAGCCTGTTGTCCACTAGGACCCCCAGGTCCTTTTCCATCTTAGATTCACCCAGAGGCCCCCCCCCCCCCAGTGAGTAGCTTGTGTTCGTGTTTCTGACTCCCAAGTGTATTGCTTTAAATTTTTCAACATTAAACCTCATCTGCCATGTAGTTGCACACCCCACATCCTGTATAGAAGTTATTGCCCTGCTTAGCTTAGTATCATCCGCAAATACCGAGATTGTGCTGGATATCCCCTCCTCTAGATCATTTATGAATAAATTAAACAGGATTGGTCCCAGGCAGGGCCGGACTGGCCTACTGGGATACTGGGAAATATCTTGGTGGGCCGGCGGCCCTGGGGCCGCTTTGACATAGGGCCACCTGGCTGCTGCCGGCCCGCTGCATGCAAGTGCCGCCGCCGGATTCTTTTCTAATTCCTATGCCAGCCGCTGTGAGCGGCATGACGTCATATCCGGTGGGCAGTGGCTGCGTGGCGGCGGATCTCCCTTATACAATGCTGTTCCCCCTGGCCCCCTCCCCCTAATACAATGCTGATCCACCCCCCCAAATTTAGGGGGAGGGGGGAAAAAGCATTGTATTAGGGGGAGGGAGCTGGGTGGGGTAGCATTCTATTAGGGGGAGATCAGCATTGTACTAGGGGGAGGGGGGATCAGCATTGTATTAGGGGGAGGGGAGAATCAGCATTGTACTAGGGGAGGGGGGATCAGCATTGTATTAAGAGGAGGGGGATCAGCATTGTTTTAGGGGGATGGGGGGAATGAGCCTTGTATTAGGGGGAGTGGGCCGGGGGGGGTCAGCATTTTATTAGGGTGAGGAGGGGGCTGGGGGTGGAGGGAACAGCATTGTATTAGGGTAAGGGGGATCAGCATTGTATAAGGGAGAGGGGGCCTGGGGGGAACAGTATTGTATAAGGGGGAGGGGGCCGGGGGGGAAAGCATTGTATTAGGGGGAGGATCAGCATTTTATTAGGAGGCGGGGCAGGGCATAACTACAGGGGTTGCAGGGGTTGCAATTGCTACCAGGCCCCATGCTCCAGGGGGCCTGTGCGGATCCCTTGTACACCTAGAAAGGAGGGGCGGGGCAGCATGTAGAGAAATCACTGTCCTCCTTTTTCCTCCTGTAGCTGCAGGAGAAAAATGGAGGAGATTGGTTCCTCTGTATGCTGCCCCCACCACTCCTCCTATCCAGTTTACTTGTGTTCTGCTGTCTCTGGGCCCCTGTGTGCTCCCCTGGTCCCCCCCCCCCACTCCCCTACTGTGTTCTCTTCCCTCTCCTGCCGGCTGCTGCAGGGGATGTGTCACAATAGAGAACCAGAAAGGGGTCAGTAAATATGTAATTTACCAGCTCCTTCCTTTTCTGAATGGACAGAGTCATAGTCAGTGACATTGTAAAAAAATAAAATGATAAAAAATAATACAATTAAAATACCAAAAAATAAAAACTACTGACACCAGT
Source organism: Pelophylax lessonae (assembly GCF_965119305.1). NCBI lineage: Eukaryota > Metazoa > Chordata > Amphibia > Anura > Ranidae > Pelophylax > Pelophylax lessonae. The sequence continues at coordinate 262,283,092 of NC_138774.1, read as the reverse complement.
GGGTGAGCTTCCAGGATTGCAAAGGTCACACTTGCAACCGGGCCCTGGCATTCCATCACCATGGGGAGGCCTCAAGAAAGGGGCCCACTGCAGAACTTGTGAAAGGATCCCACTGTGGGGACAGTAATAAAGGGCCCTGCAACGAGAGTAAAGGGCCCTAGGATCAGTGGGAAGAGCCCCAGGCTTGAAGGGAAGGGTCCTGGCCAGCGGTCTGGAGTGCCCTTCATGGTTTCTTGCACCGGGGCCCTGAAGGTTCTAGTTATGCCTCTGGCAGGGGGGTCAGCATTGTATTAGGAGGAGGGGACCGGGAGGGGAGGACAGCATTGTATTAGGGGGAGGGGGGTCAGCATTGTATTAGGGGGAGGAGGGATCACCATTGTATTAGGGGAAGAGGGGGATCAGCATTGTATTAGGGGGCCAGGGGGAGCGATCAGCAGTGTATTAGGGGGTCAGCAGTGTATGGGGCGGGATCAGTAGTGTATTGGGGGTGGGAGGGGGGTCGGCAGTGTATTGGGGGGTCACCAGTGTATTTGGGAGGGTCAGCAGTGTATTGGGGGTGGGAGGGGGGTCAGCAGTGTATTGGGGGGGTGGGGGAGGGTCAGCAGTGTATTAGATAACAGGGAGGGGGGGGTCTGCAGTGTATTAGATAGCGGGGAGTGGGGTCTGCAGTGTATTAGGTAGCGGGGAGGGGGGTCTGCAGTGTATTAGTTTACGAGGTGGGGGTCAGCAGTGTATTAGATAGTGGGGAGGGGGGGGTCAGCAGTGTATTAGATAGCAGGGATGGGGGGACAGCAGTGTGTTAGATATTGGGGAGGTGGGTGAGCAGTGTATTAAATAGAGGGGAGGGGGGGTCAGCAGTGTATTAGATAGTGGGGAGGGGGGTCAGCAGTGTATTAGATAGTGGGGAGGGGGGCCAGCTGGGCTGTTCCTAAAGTCTGTGGCCTCCCAGCTGGGCTGTCCCTTGAGCCTGCGCCATTCTCCCAGCAGTGTATTAGGGGGGTGGGAGGGGGGTCAGCAGTGTATAGGGCGGGATCAGCAGTGTATTGGGGGTGGGAGGGGGGTCGGCAGTGTATTGGGGGTCACCAGTGTATTTGGGGGGGTCAGCAGTGTATTGGGGGTGGGAGGGGGGTCATCAGTGTATTGGGGGGGTGGGTGGGGGGTCAGCAGTGTGTTAGATAACAGGGAGGGGGGTCTGCAGTATATTAGGTAGCGGGGAGGGGGGTCTGCAGTGTATTCGTTTACAGGAAGGGGGTCAGCAGTGTATTAGATCATGGGGAGGGGGGTCAGCAGTGTATTAGATAATGGGGAGGGGGGTCAGCAGTGTATTAGATAGTGGGAAGGGGAGGTCAGTAGTGTATTAGATAGCAGGGAGGGGGGGTCAGCAGTGTATTAGATAGCGGGGAGTGGGGGTCTGCAGTGTATTAGGTAGCGGGGAAGGGGGTCTGCAGTGTATTCATTTACAGGGAGGGGGGTCAGCAGTGTATTAGATAGTGGGGAGGGGGGTCAGCTGTGTACTAGATAGTGGGGAGGGGGGGTCAGCAGTGTATTAGATAGTGGGGAGGGGGGGTCAGCAGTGTATTAGATAGAGGGCAGGGGGGTCAGCAGTGTATTAGATAGTGGGGAGGATGGGCCAGCTGGGCTGTTCCTAAAGCCTGTGGCCTCCCAGCTTGGCTGTCCCTTGAGCCTGCACCACTCTCCCAGCCCCCCCCACCCCAACAAGGAGTAAGAGAAGGAATAAAAAGAGAGAATACATGGGGAGGGGGGTCAGCTGTGTATTAGATAGCGGGGAGTGGGGGTCTGCAGTGTATTGGGTAGCGGGGAGTGGGGGTCTGCAGTGTATTCATTTACAGGGAGGGGGGTCAGCAGTGTATTAGATAGTGGGGAGCGGGGTCAGCTGTGTATTAGATATTGGGGATTAATTTACAGGAAGGGGGTCAGCAGTGTATTAGATAGGGGGGAGGGGGTCAGCTGTGTATTAGATAGCGGGGAGGGGAGTCAGCAGTGTATTAAAAAGCAGGGAGGGGGGTCAGTAGTGTATTAGATAGCGGGGGGGTCAGCAGTGTATTAGATAGTGGGGAGGATGGGCCAGCTGGGCTGTTCCTAAAGCCTGTGGCCTCCCAGCTTGGCTGTCCCTTGAGCCTGCGCCACTCCCCCAGCCCCCCCCCCCACACCCCAACAAGGAGTAAGAGAAGGAATAAAAAGAGAGAATACATGGAAGAGAGAGGAAAACAGAGTGGGGGAGGAACAAAGAAAAAGGGAGAGAAAGAATAAGAGAAAGAACAAAGAAAGCCGGATAGAGAGAGAGACATGGATAAAAAAAAAAAACAAGAAATTAGGATAGGCAGAGATAAAAAGGGAAAGGAGGGGGGTCAGCAGTGTATTAGATAGTGGGGAGGGGGGGTTAGCAGTGTATTAGATAGTGGGGAGGGGGGGGTCAGCAGTGTATTAGATAGTGGGGGGGTCAGCAGTGTATTTGATAGTGGGGAGGGGGGGTCAGCAGTGTATTAGATAGTGGGGAGGATGGGACAGCTGGGCTGTTCCTAAAGCCTGTGGCCTCCCAGCTGGGCTGTCCCTTGAGCCTGCGCCACTCTCTCAGCCCCCCACCCCAACAAGGAGTAAGAGAAGGAATAAAAAGAGAGAATACATGAAAGAGAGAGGAAAAGTGGGGGAGGAACAAAGAAAAAGGGAGGGAAAGAATAAGAGAAAGAACAAGAAAGCCAGATAGAGAGAGAGAGACACATGGAAAAAAATAGGATAGGGAGAGATAAAAGGGAAAGAAAGGAGAACAAAGAGAAGGAGTGGTAAATCCTAAAATGTACCATAAGGGGTTTTAATTCTGTATGAGTGGTAGGGACCCAAAGAGCGCTATATGTTCGCTGGTTGGCAAATGACATGCCTTGCCTTGGGTGCTGACAACCCACGCTACGTCACTGGGGCTGGTATAAAATTATTTCCAGGGATGGTTTTTATTCCCAGTCCGGTCCTGGTCCCAGGACAGATCCTTGGGGGACCCCGCTTTCCACACCTGCCCAATGAGAGTACTCCCCATTTATCACCACCCTTTTGACTCTCCCCCTGGAGCCCGTTCTCTTACCAGGTACTCACCCTATGTTACATACCTACCTACCTTCATTTGTACAGTAAGCATTTGTGGGGAACTGTGTGTAATCACTAAAGTCTTGTATATAGCCCCTTAACATCCCCTCCAAAATCTTGCAGACTACTGATGTTAGGTTGATAGGTCTATAGTTACCCAGGATATATCTCGGCCCTTTTTTAAATATTGGTACCACATTGGCTTTTTCCAATCAGCTGGCACCATACCCGTCTGTAGATTATCCGTAAAGATCAAGAATAAAGGTCTGGCTATCACCTGGCTGAATTCTTTAAGAACCCTCGGGTGCAAGCCATCTGGTCCCAGGGATTTATTTATGTTAAGTTTCTCTAGTTTAGTTATAAGTCTATCTTCTGTTAACCATGGGGGTACTTCTTGAGGTGTATTATTTAATTTAGCATTACAAGCTGGGTTAGTATAGCCCCCCAATTCTTTTGTGAAGACTAAAGAGAAGAAATTATTTAGTACTTTCACCTTCTTTCTGTCCTCTGTGGCCAGATTCCCTTCATCGTCTTTTATGGGGCCAATGTGTTCTGGTCTCTCTTTCTTACTATTTATATACTTAAAGTATTTCTTGGGGTTTTTTTTACTCTCTTCCGCTATATGTCTCATGAATGCTGCCAATGACCCCTTAGCCTTATATTTTTTAAATAACCTTTAGTTATTTAAGAGCTGGCAGATGGTAGAGCTAGCAAACCGTGGGAGCCTTCGTCGGGAGCGGAGGTTTTTTTGTTTTCGGGCTCTGCTCCCCCCAAAGCACCTTGTCCTTTACAAGGGCATCTTTCCCACAACCCTGGCCAGTAGCGAGACTTATTGGAATCTGAAAGCCCCCTTTAACAAGGGGGGCCCCCAGATCACTCCCCCCCCCAATGTGAATGAGCATGCCTACTAATTCACCAAAAAAGTGTAAAAAGTAAATAAAAACACAATTTTCTTTACAATTCCGTTATTAAAAAATCAAAAAATGTCCCATCGTGTAGATCCATCATCAATAATGACGCCTGCCACCACCGCCGACCCGAAAAAAGAAAAAAAAAAACCTTTGGGCTCGACGAATGCTCCTGCCGTCTACCAGCTCTGCCGTCTGCCAGCTCCTTAATAACTAAGGGGCGGGACCACTCAGTGAAACCGCCGGGTGGCACCGCCTGCTTTTAATGTCATCGTGTCATCGACCGAAGACATGCTGGATCAGTGATGTCACAAGGGGTGGTGCAACATGGGTGGCCCCAACCTTTAGTTATTTAAGATCTGGCAGATGGTAGAGCTAGCAAACCACGGGAGCCTTCGTTGGGAGCCAAGGTTTTTTTGTTTTCGGGTCGGCAGTGGCGGCAGGCGGTGTGGCGATGGATTTACAGCGGGGGGGTGATGTATTTTTATTTTTTTAAATAAAGGAATTGTCAAAAAAGGTAGAAGTCTTGGTATGACGAAACGCGTTCACGAAAGGGCGTGAGCAACGCGTTCACCCAGGCAACGGGACGCTGAACGGCAGCCTCGGTAATATTCGTGGACTTCCGGACGCTGACAAGCTCTTTGACACGTCTGTGGTTGCTGTATATTGCTTTTATCTACGCTATTGTAACTGTTTATTTCTGTAAGTGCATACTGTATGTGGAGGGGGGGGGCGGAGTATTAATAATCTTGTTATTGTGTAGTGGCGATACTGCTCTATGTGCCCTTTATTTCCTCCCTATGCACTACTCGTGAGAGAGATTTGCAGCGGTGAAAAGGGTTGAAAAAGGTTTCTTTGCAAATGGATAGTCTAATGGTCCGGATGTGCAGGGGGATTTGATCCGATGGGCTTACCTCTTGATAGGATCTGGTAAGTGCGATTCCTCTGGGAGAGGTTCACTTGGTGAGGTGAAGGAATTGAGTATTTCTTTCGGCTCCAGCACTGGCGAATATTCCCTCCTTGGATCCTATGGGAGCTTTATTGGATTAATATCCCATGGACTTTATTGGACTGGAATTCTTTAGTGATTTCTCTCAGAGATCACTTTCTAGCGCTGCTTGTGGATATTAATCTTAATCTATGTGTTAAGTTGATATGTATCCTGTTTTTATTTTTTAATTGTCAAAAACTGCCTACTGTAATTTTCTACACTACACTTTTTTTTACTGAATGAGTAGGGGTACTATGTACCCCATACTTATTTACATGGGGGGCCAGGATCCGGGTACCCCCTTGTTGAGTCCCCTGCCTGCAGACACCCACAACCACTGGCCAGGGTTGTGGGTAAGAGACCCTTGTCCCCATCAACATGGGAACAAGGTGCTTTTGGGGGGGGGCAGAGGCTCCCCCCCATGTTAAGGGCATGTGGCCTGGTGCTTGCCCACCCCCTCCCCATTCCTGACCTGCCGGGCTGCATGCTCGAAAAAGGGTCTGGTTGTGGGGGGGGGCACGCTGTTTTTCCATTGCCATCATTTTTTTTCACAAGTCGCGCACATATCATGCAGGTGCAACTTATATGCAACTTTTGAGGGTTTAAATTGAAGTCTATGGCCCTCAAGTCTCATGAAAGTTGGACCAAAGTAGTGCAGGAACTACTTTAAAGTTTCTGAGACAGATATGAACGGTACTCATCGGGAAACATGGGATGCAACTTGTCATGCGACTTTAAACCCCAAAGTTGCTTGACAAAAAAGTCCCACAAGTGTGAATGAAGCCTACATTTTTTTTTCTAAATAGTGGTCTTTTAATATATTTTTACTCAGTGGTAGAATGAATTATCATACACTCAGCATAGGATAATGACATTAAAATAATTTGCCGCAGTCTTCTTACAAAGGTGTTTTCTTCTAATTGTTCATATTACATCAGAAATAAATATATATTATTATTGATTCAGTGAGACCTGCTGGGGCCTTTCATTAAGATATCTTCTCAGTCTTCTAAGAATACAATGTATTTTCCTTGCAGAGAAGTTCCTTTTCTATCTGTGTCCTTCCTTTTAATAAGAACTTTACAATGAACTTATTGTTCTTGAAAAATTTGAATTATTGTTTTCATTTTGTACATTTCCAGATTTTATAATGTGAAAATACTTCCAAGATATAGATGTGCTAGATCGGGTTGGGTCAAGTCAACCAGAGACCTTGACAAGATGATGTTTTAGCATGAACGATACAGTATGGTACATATCCAATTTGATTGCGTTCTTCTTATTTAAGAGTTAAAGTTAGGTTAAAATATCTTTAGCTGTTGGTTTTGTAAACGGAATAATAATCCAAGGTCTATTTGCGGATTAGTGACAACCTAAAGAATGCTTTGGCTAATTTGTTTTTGTTAGGCATAAATATACAGTAGGTTTTCAAGGCACGTAAAAGGAATCTGGTATATAGTACCTATTTTTCTATCTTGTAGTATGTTTTTTTTTTTTTTTTTTTTTTTTTTTTTTTAGGAAATGACAATACAGAACATATTTCTGGAATTCAATTAATCAATCACATTCACTAAGAAACCTTGGGCAAAAGTTGATTCTTACTTGTAGAGATGGTCAGCGACAGAGAATTTTCTTTTGGCCTAATCTATAGTTATTCAGAAAAACCTTGAAGACTTCGGAAGATAGGATTCCAACGTGAACAGAAAGGTCTTGTTGGAAAAAAAAAAAGTATTTATACAAAAGCGATTACTCAAACCCATTTTAAAACCTCAAGCATTGTAGAAAAGTATAGCTTTATTATAATGACTTTTACTTTGAGTGGAATGTCACACATCTGAGCAATTCAACTAGGAATAAGTAAGGATCACATCTCAAGCCAAATGGATAAAACAGCTAAAATGTGTGTGTATATATATATATATATACACATATACACTGTGCATACATTTCCTGTAAAGGGCAAGCATGACCCTGACCCCTGATATAACTCCTTTGGATCTTTGAATTTAATGTTTGATTTGAAATGGTTTTCATTATGGCTAACATTTGCTTGCCTTTCCCTACAAAAATGACTCAAACTAGTGCATAAAACAAAAGTGCTAGACTGACATAGATATGCATAAAAATGCCAATCTCATTCCAATAAATATTGCTTTATGCATAAACAAAGTGCAAATGCAACATAAAAGATTCAAAATTTCACGCTCCAATGCTGGAACAGTTAAAGGGCAAAAATGTATAAACCTATTACAAGATAATTTTATGGTGCAGTTTATTGAAGCCCCCACTAGAAATGATGCTCTGTTGGACCTGGTAATCTCAAACCATGCAGAGCTTATTAATATTATTCATATAAAAGAACATCTGTGTAGCAGTGACCATAATATGATTTCATTTAATGTTAGCTGTAAGCAAAAAAACGCATACAGGAAAAACAAAAACACCTAACTTTACGAGAGCAAATTTTCCAAGGATGAGGGCTGCTCTCCAGGATTTAGACTGGGAGGGAATATTGGCATCAATGAGCACAGAACAGAAATGGGACATTTTCAAAAAGACTTTATGCAAACTCACTGCAAAGTATGTTCCCAAAGGTAATACGTTTAAAAGGCTAAAAATAAAACCTCTGTGGCTTGCGGCCAAAGTTAAAAAAGCTATAAATAAAAAGAAAATAGCTTTAAAAAATATAAAAATGAAGGAACACTATAATTGTTTAATTGTTACAAAGAATATAACAGAATATGTAAAAAAGGAAATCAAGGACGCAAAAATTCTAAATGAACAACAGATTGCAAAAGATAGTAGGACAAACCCCCAAAAATTCTTTAAATATATTAATAGTAAAAAGGTCAGGTCTGAGCATGTAGGCATTTTACAAAATAATCAGGAGTGGGTGACTGGGGACAAAGCGAAGGAAAATTTATTAAATACTTTCTTCAGCTCTGTGTATACAAAGGAGCATGGGGGACCAATTTTGCGAACACATGGCGTTGTTCGCGGCGGCCATATTAGTTTACATTGGGGAGAACTTTGACACAGCCGTCAGGTGGAACGGGACAGCCAATTGAAACATTTCAGCACATGGCCATGCCCCCTACCTTATAAATAGACCAGAGCTGGAAGCCATTTCACATTCTGCTTTATGTCAGCATAGGGAGAGGTTGGCAGTGCACATCAGGGAGAGATTGCCAGACACAAATAGCTCTGTTAAGATCCACAAAAGTCCTTTTGAGGGCTGGTATTTGGTATAGGTCTATTAAACTTTCTTTTTAATCTAGGGACAGGTATGCTGTGTTCATCAGGGACAAATCAAGATCGGCAGTGACACAAATCGCTCTGTTAATGTCCACAAAAGTCATGTTAAGGGCTGCTATATATTTGGTATAGGTGTGCAGTTTTTCAGTTTAGGGACAGGTATCCAATGTGCTCCAGGGACAGATATCAGCAGTGACACAAATCGCTCTGTTAATGTCCACAAAAGTCATTTCAAGGGCTTCTGTTTATTTGGTATAGGTGTGGAGTGCACTATATAGGGGTGTAATCCACAGTATAATATACTTTGTACTATAGAAAGCATATTATAGTGGATTTGTATTGTGCACTGTGCAATATTGTGACTGGTGTGGTGACTGATCGTTGCTGCAGCAATACTACAAACAGTGGCAAAAGCACTTTTAATGTATTATAACTAGAGTTGAGCGGACACCTGGATGTCCGTGTTCGGCCAAACTTGAAAAAAAAGTCCGGGTCCGTGTCCTGGACTTTTTCCGAACTTTACCCGGACACCGAACCCCATTGAAGTCAATGGGGACCCGAACTTTCAGGGACTAAAATGGCTCTAAAACACCAATGGAAAGGGCTAGAGTGCTGCAAATGGCAGCAAAACGTAGTTAAGAGCATGGCAAGTGCTCTGCAAACAAATGTGGATTGGGAAATAACTTAAAACAACAAAAAAAACAGAAAAATAAAACAATTTTCTTCATCTGTGAAGGACGAGGCCCATATGGAGTAGGAGGGAGGTTGAGGTGGCGGTGGATGTGGCGGTGTAGGTGGAAGCGGCGGTGGAGGGGGACGAGGTAGCCAACACTGCTTTTTTTCAGTCATTTTAAATTAGGGTACACCCCAAAAGAGTGAGAAAGATCAAAAATATAACAATGGCTGGGTAAGGTCGGTATCCATCTCTATTCTGCACAAGGCACGGAAAAATCCTGTGGGATCCATGCCTGGTTCATTTTAATGAACGTGAGCTTGTCCACATTGTCTCTGGACAGGCAGCTGCGCTTGTCTGTGATAACGCCCCCAGCCGTGCTAAATACACGTTCAGATCATACACTGGCTGCAGGGCACGCCAGCACCTCCAAGGCGTAAAGGGCAAGCTCAGGCCATGTGCCCAATTTGGAGACCTAGAAGTTGAAGGGTTCTTCTGAGGTGCTGGCGGTGCCCTGGCTGCGTTGGCGACCTCTTCCTCCTCCTCCTCCTCTGCCTTGGCCTTGTGCTTCCACTGTGGCCCCGCTGTCAGGTGGGAATGCCAGCAGCATTGTGTCTACCAGCGTGCGCTTGTACTTGCGCATCTTGCGATCACGCTCCAGTGAGTGAATTAAGGACGGTACGTTGTCCTTGTAACGGGGATCCAGCAGCGTGGCCACCCAGTAATCAGCACAAGTTAGAATGTGGGCAACTCTGCGGGCATTGTGGAGACACTGCAGCATGTAATCGCTCATGTGTGCCAGGCTGCCCAGAGGCAACGAAAGGCTGTCCTCTGTGGGAGGTGTATCGTCCGTGTCTTCTGTATCCCCCCCAGCCACGCACCAGTGATGGCCATGAGCTGGCCTGGGTGCCACACTGCTGTGAACATGGTTCCATCTCCTCCTCCATCTCCTCCTCCTACTAATCCTCCAGAACTGTGCCCCTGCTGGACAACTGTGTACCTGGCGTTTGTGGGTTCAGGAACCCACACTCGGAGCCACTTGTGAATGACTGCCCTAAAAGCCATGGAAATGATCCCTCTTCCTCCTCCTCCTCCTCCTGTGCCACATCCTCTTCCATCATCGCCCGATGCGTTTTTTCAAGGAGGCATAGAAGTGGGATAGTTAAGCTGACAACGGCGTCATCGGCACTGGCCATGTTGGTGGAGTACTCAAAACAGCGCAACAAAGCACACAGGTCTCGCATGGAGGCCCAGTTATTGGTGGTGAAGTGGTGCTGTTCAGCAGAGCGACTCATGCGTGCGTGCTGCAGCTGAAACTCCACTACGGCCTGCTGCTGCTCGCATAGTCTTTCCAGCATGTGCAAGGTGGAGTTCCACCTTGTGGGCACATCAAAAATGAGGCGGTGAGCGGGAAGGCTGACAGGCGAGCAGCAGCAGGGTGAGAATGCAGAAAGTGCGCACAGAAGGCCTGCACTTTGTGCAGCAGCTCTGACATATCGGGGTAATTTTGAAGGAACCTCTGCACCACCAAATTCAAAACATGCGCCAGGCAAGGGATGTGCGTCAAACCGGCTAGGCCCAGAGCTGCTATGAGATTTTGCCCGTTATCGCACACCACTATGCCGGGCTTGAGGCTCGCTGGCACCAACAACTCATCGGTCTGCTGTTCCATGCTCCTCCACAACTCATGCGCAGTGTGGGATTTTTCCCCAAAACATGCAAGTTTTAAAACTGCCTGCTGTCGTTTACCCCTGGCTTTGCTGAATTTGGTGGTGAAGGTGTTACGCTGACCGGATGAGGAGGCAGTAGAGGATGAGGAAGCAGAGTAGGAGGAATTAGGAACAGGATGTAAACTGAAGCGCCCTGCAATCCTTGGTGGTGGAAGGAGATGCGCCAAACAAATTTAAAGGGTGTATCTCACACATACAGATACAGACTATGCCGCAATTTAATTATTTTTACCCCAAAAGGGTGTAGATTGAATAGCGGAATAGAAAATATGATATAAAAAGGTGTATCTCAGACGTACAAACACAGACTATGCCGCAATTTAATTTTTTTTACCCCAAAAGGGTGTATATTGAATAGCGGAATAGAAAAAAATTTATAAAACGGTGTATCTCACACGTACAAACACAGACTAGGCCCCGATTACAATTTTTTGTACCCTAAAGGCAGGATGAGGATGAGGAGTAGGAGGAGTTCGGAACAGGAGGCAAACTGAAGCACCCTGCAATCCTCGGCGGTGTAAGATGCGCCCAAAAATTTGAAAGGTGTACCTCACACGTACCAATACAGACTATGCCGGAATTTAATTCTTTTCCCCCAAAAGAGTGTAGATTGAATAGCGGAATAGAAAATATAATATAAAAAAGGTGTATCTCACACGTACAAACCCAGACTAGGCCCCGATTACAATTTTTTGTACCCTAAAGGCAGGATGAGGAGTAGGAGGAGTTCGAAACAGGAGGCAAACTGAAGCACCCTGCAATCCTCGGCGGTGGAAGATGCGCCCCAAAAATTTGGAAGGTGTATCTCACACGTACCGATACAGACTATGCCGCAATTTAATTCTTTTTACCACAAAGGGTGTAGATTGAATAGCGGAATAGAAAATATGATATAAAAAAGTGTATCTCACTCGTACAAACCCAGACTAGGCCCTGATTACAATTTTTTGTACCCTAAAGGCAGGATGAGGAGTAGGAGGAGTTCGAAACAGGAGGCAAACTGAAGCACCCAGCAATCCTCGGCGGTGGAAGATGCGCCCCAAAAATTTGGAAGGTGTATCTCACACGTACCGATACAGACTATGCCGCAATTTAATTATTTTTACCCCAAAGGGTGTAGATTGAATAGCGGAATACAAAATATGATATAAAAAGGTGTATCTCACACGTACAAACCCAGACTAGGCCCCGATTACAATTTTTTGTACCCTAAAGGCAGGATGAGGATGAGGAGTAGAAGGAGTTCGGAACAGGCAGGAGGCAAACTGAAGCACCCTGCAATCCTCGGCGGTGTAAGATGCGCCCAAAAAATTGGAAAGGTGTATCTCACACGTACCGATACAGACTATGCCGCAATTTAATTATTTTTACCCCAAAAGGGTGTAGATTGAATAGCGGAATAGAAAATATGATATAAAAAGGTGTATCTCACACGTACAAACCCAGACTAGGCCCCGATTACAATTTTTTGTACCCTAAAGGCAGGATGAGGAGTAGGAGGAGTTCGGAACAGGAGGCAAACTGAAGCACCCTGCAATCCTCGGCGGTCGAAGATGCGCCCCAAAAATTTGGAAGGTGTATCTCACACGTACCGAAACAGACTATGCCGCAATTTAATTCTTTTTACCCCAAAGGGTGTAGATTGAATAGCAGAATACAAAATATGATACAAAAAGGTGTATCTCACACGTACAAACCCAGACTAGGCCCCGATTACAATTTTTTGTACCCTAAAGGCAGGATGAGGATGAGGAGTAGGAGGAGTTCGGAACAGGCAGGAGGCAAACTGAAGCACCCTGCAATTCTCGGCGGTGTAAGATGCGCCCACAAAATTGGAAAGGTGTATCTCACACGTACCAATACAGACTATGCCGCAAATTAATTCTTTTTACCCCAAAGGGTGTAGAATGAATAGCGGAATAGAAAATATGATATAAAAAAGTGCATCTCACACGTAAAAACCCAGACTAGGCCCCGATTACAATTTTTTGTACCCTAAAGGCAGGATGAGGAGTAGGAGGAGTTCAGAACAGGAGGCAAACTGAAGCACCCTGCAATCCTCGGCGGTGGAAGATGCGTCCCAAAAATTTGGAAGGTGTATCTCACACGTACCGATACAGACTATGCCGCAATTTAATTATTTTTACCCCAAAGGGTGTAGATTGAATAGCGGAATACAAAATATGATATAAAAAGGTGTATCTCACACGTACAAACCCAGACTAGGCCCCGATTACAATTTTTTGTACCCTAAAGGCAAGATGAGGATGAGGAGTAGGAGGAGTTCGGAACGGGCAGGAGGCAAACTGAAGCACCCTGCAATCCTCGGCGGTGTAAGATGCGCTCAAAAAATTGGAAAGGTGTATCTCACACGTACCGATACAGACTATGCCGCAATTTTATTCTTTTTACCCCAAAGGGTGTAGATTGAATAGCGGAATAGAAAATATGATATAAAAAAGTGTATCTCACACGTACAAACCCAGACTAGGCCCCGATTACAATTTTTTGTACCCTAAAGGCAGGATGAGGATGGGGAGTAGGAGGAGTTCGGAACAGGCAGGAGGCAAACTGAAGCACCCTGCAATCCTCGGCGGTGGAAGATGCGCCCCAAAAATTTGGAAGGTGTATCTCACACGTACCGAAACAGACTATGCCGCAATTTAATTCTTTTTACCCCAAAGGTTGTAGATTGAATAGCAGAATACAAAATATGATATAAAAAGGTGTATCTCACACGTACAAACCCAGACTAGGCCCCGATTAAAATTTTTTGTACCCTAAAGGCAGGATGAGGATGAGGAGTAGGAGGAGTTCGGAACAGGCAGGAGGCAAACTGAAGCACCCTGCAATCCTCGGCGGTGTAAGATGCGCCCACAAAATTGGAAAGGTGTATCTCACACGTACCGATACAGACTATGCCGCAAATTAATTCTTTTTACCCCAAAGGGTGTAGAATGAATATCGGAATAGAAAATATGATATAAAAAAGTGCATCTCACACGTAAAAACCCAGACTAGGCCCCGATTACAATTTTTTGTACCCTAAAGGCAGGATGAGGAGTAGGAGGAGTTCAGAACAGGAGGCAAAGTGAAGCACCCTGCAATCCTCGGCGGTGGAAGATGCGTCCCAAAAATTTGGAAGGTGTATCTCACACGTACCGATACAGACTATGCCGCAATTTAATTATTTTTACCCCAAAGGGTGTAGATTGAATAGCGGAATACAAAATATGATATAAAAAGGTGTATCTCACACGTACAAACCCAGACTAGGCCCCGATTACAATTTTTTGTACCCTAAAGGCAGGAAGAGGATGAGGAGTAGGAGGAGTTCGGAACAGGAGGCAAACTGAAGCACCCTGCAATCCTCGGCGGTGTAAGATGCGCTCAAAAAATTGGAAAGGTGTATCTCACATGTACCGATACAGACTATGCCGCAATTTAATTATTTTTACCCCAAAGGGTGTAGATTGAATAGCGGAATAGAAAATATGATATAAAAAAGTGTATCTCACACGTACAAACCCAGACTAGGCCCCGATTACAATTTTTTGTACAATAAAGGCAGAATGAGGAGTAGGAGGAGTTCGGAACAGGAGACAAACTGAAGCACCCTGCAATCCTCGGTGGTGGAAGATGCACCCCAAAAATTTGGAAGGTATATCTCACACGTACCGATACAGACTATGCCGCAATTTAATTATTTTTACCCCAAAGGGTGTAGATTGAATAGCGGAATACAAAATATGATATAAAAAAGTGTATCTCACACGTACAAACCCAGACTAGGCCCCGATTACAATTTTTTGTACCCTAAAGGCAGGATGAGGATGAGGAGTAGGAGGAGTTCGGAACAGGCAGGAGGCAAACTGAAGCACCCTGCAATCCTCGGCGGTGTAAGATGCGCCCAAAAAATTGGAAAGGTGTATCTCACACGTACCGATATAGACTATGCCGCAATTTAATTATTTTTACCCCAAAAGGGTGTAGATTGAATAGCGGAATAGAAAGTATGATATAAAATGTGTATCTCACATGTACAAACCCAGACTAGGCCCTGATTACAATTTTTTGTACCCTAAAGGCAGGATGAGGAGTAGGAGGAGTTCGGAACAGGAGGCAAACTGAAGCACCCTGTAATCCTCGGCGGTGGAAGATGCGCCCCAAAAATTTGGAAGGTGTATCTCACACGTACCGATACAGACTATGCCGCAATTTAATTATTTTTACCCCAAAGGGTGTAGATTGAATAGCAGAATAGAAAATATGATATAAAATTGGTGATTTTTCAATAGCACATGTGAACACAGCAGTGTCTTATGTTTTATGTCATGGTCAGCTCTGCAGCAGGCTATGAAGGGAAAAAAAAAATTCCCCTTTAAGTTTGTAATTTTTAAATAGCAGATTAGTACAGACTATGCCACAATTTAATTTTTTTTAACCCAAAAGGGTGTATATTGAATAGTGGAATAGAAAAAAGTGTATAAAATTGAAAATCACTCAATAGCACATGTGAACACAGCAGTGTCTTATGTCATGGTCAGCTCAGCTCAGCAGCAAGCAGGCTATGAAGGGGTAAAAAAAAAATTCCCCTTTAACTTAATTTTTTAATAGCAGATTAGAACAGCAATCTGTAGTAAAATATAGCTGATGAACGCTGCACACAACAGACTGATAAAAATAGATTTTTTTTCTCCCTCCTCCTCCTCAGTGGGCTCAAGTGAGGGCAAAAAGATTGTTCACTGCACCACCCCCCACACAGCAAAATCGATATAGACTGTCCCTGCCTAATCTCTCCAGCCTGTCCCTAAAATGCTCAAAAAGATTGTTCACTGCATCACCCCCCACACAGCAAAATCGATGTAGACTGTCCCTGCCTAATCTCTCCAGCCTGTCCCTAAAATGCTCAAATAACTTTCCCTGCCTACACTCCGACCTGTCCCTGCATTCTTTTCGGACACAATTTTTCACTGTCTGTCCCTAATCAGCAGCCAGCACGTATGATGTGTGCTCTCTCCCTATACTACAGCAGAATGATGCACCGCGCTGTGACTCTCGAACTTATAAAGACATGGGTCACATGCTTCAGATGGCCAATCACAGCTACTAATACATTAGTAGGCATGGCTGAGATGGCTTAAGGCACACCAGTTAAACACTTGTTGATTGGCTGTTGAAAGCCCGCCATTAAAAGCGCGCCATTACATACAAAACAGGAAATAAAATTACCGAACACGGATTTTAAACCCGAACATACAGTAAAGTGTTCGGGTCCGTGTTCGGGTAACAAAATTCCAATTATTTGGTACGAACCCGAATAATACAGTCCGTGTTTGCTCAACACT
This sequence comes from Pelophylax lessonae, assembly GCF_965119305.1. Lineage (NCBI taxonomy): Eukaryota > Metazoa > Chordata > Amphibia > Anura > Ranidae > Pelophylax > Pelophylax lessonae. Next base: position 262,267,091 of record NC_138774.1, on the reverse strand, counting down.
AATCATGACTACTAAGACCATGCAAAGTGCTGTGAACACTATATAGTGCTTGACAGATAAGGGATACTGCGCTTATTCCAGAGTGCAGAAAAACTGTGAACCTAGTAAAGCAGAAGAGTGATGAGATAAACAGATTGAATGATATTAGAGCCTACAGCTCCATAGAGATCAGTGAACATTTAAGCCGGTTTACTCCAAGGGGAAAGAAGCCGGGTGAGGGTGCCAACAGAGCGGTACAAATCCCATCCATAGAAACATTCGCCAAGCAGACCAAGAGGTCCATAGTGTTGCTTGCCAAAGAAGACTGTTGTCATATAGACCAGTAAATCAGTGAGACTGCAGCGTCAGGTAGTCGCGTCCTGACTGTCCTGCACCGCTGTCGGTCTTTAAATAACCCGGTCCCGCCGGAAGTGACGCGGCCATGACCGGCCTCTATAGGTCACTTCCGGCACGGGCGCAATTTTGCGGCCAAACCAGCATGACCTGAAAATAAGGCGGGGCACTTCGGTCAGGCCAGAACGTCCGTCCCCATGAGGGGGCGGAGTCGGGGAATGAGGGAAGAGAGGGAAGGTTTCCAGATAGTCTCAATTCCCGCCCCCGGCTTGGCGCCCGAACATCTGCGGTCAAAGGAGAAGACACCAGGCAATCCAGGCAAAGTGCACAGACCACGACCCCTCACCGTGAAAGAACGTACAAAAACATAAATACAAAAAGTAGCATATTTGACCCGATCCGATCCTGTTTGTGAAATCCGGACGGATGGAAACCCTATTTTCCATCCGTCTGGAGGATCGGATCGATAGGATCGGATAAAAACGGACAGACGGTCCGTTCTCATCCGGTCTCCCCATAGAGGACAGCGGGGATCTGAAAGCTCCGTCTCTGCACACAGAGCGGAGATCGAGCTGTCACCTGCCTGCTCAGCGGGGATCGGCGGATGTGGAAAAAGGTTGCAAAGTTCAAGGGGGCCGAATACTTTCGCAAGGCACTGTATATATATTTATAATGAATAGATTTTTTGCACCCTGCGTTTTTGCACATTGAGGATATTTATTTATAATTTTTATTTATTTATCTATTAGTATTTGGGTACATGATGAATTGATCTTTAGCACTTTGCACTTTCGCACATTGAGCATACCATTTATTTATTTATTTATTAGCAACAGCTCATCTTGAGCAATACACTGAGTAGTATTTTTTATATATATTCTCACAACACATATACTATTTACTCCTAGGCAGCGCCATCATACCTTCCCTTCCTTTTTCCTACTGCTGTACCCCTTCGGGGTATTTAAGGTAGGCAGCAGCCTTTTATCCAAATTAATCCATTGGATATCCTGGCGTGCAATTTGTATGTATTAATAATGTTCCAAGTGCCCAAAGGAGATGAGGATTCGATTGACTAGTAAAAAACAAAATCAAAATTAGGCAATCTGTGCCAAGTGCTAAACTTGAAAAAAACTCAACAAGCACAGAAAAATTAGGTCAGGCAAGACAGAGAAATCTCAATCAATTCTATTATTTCTAAATCTGGCTATTGGATGCTCTGAAGGTTTATCAGACATCTAGTTACTTGTCCCAATCCATCCTGAATTTCAGTTCCACTACCAGTTTCAGTGCCTCACCTTTGGTCTGTCCAACTCTTGACCGTTCTTAAATAGCTTAGGGCGGGGGTCACCCAGCGAGTGTCACCTGATCACACCGCCCCCTGTAATTTCACCGACCGGTGCATGCTTGCTCCTCCCTCCCCCTTTTCTGACCAATTGTTTGGAATGGAAAATTATCACATCAGAACCCAGCCAGGAAGGTTGGGGGATGCATTTCAAGAGCAAGCTGCTCAAGGTCATGGCATGTATAGCTTATGGGGCATAGTATTGAACAGTGTTCAAAGCCCCTCTGCCATTCACTCCTTCTATAGGAGGAACCAGAATTGTACTGTGCCTAGACAGCAGTGCAAGGGTAGAATTCTTAGCCTGTCAGTGGAATTTCCTGTATTGATAATTGCAATTATACTATTTTGGCTGAGAAGGCTCTAGTGTCTGTCTCTCCTACAGTTGAGCATTGAGTCACCACTGCCTCTGCCAGTGATGACAGATCTGCTCTCTCATGGCCAGTTTTGCCATCCAGCTCCAAGAGACTTTTCATGGCAGGGAAGTTGAGAGGCGGAGGCTACCAAGTCAAGGGTGCTCACTGCAGGTACTGGCTACCTTGTGTCAAGCCAGAGGGGTCTCCATGAAAAAGGCTTGCCTGAGAATATGGGTAAAATGTGCAGATCTCACACAGCAAAAGCCTGGAGTCCCTTATCACCACCAGGAAGCCATTGCTTCCTATGTGGGGATTGCTTATGATCCTTAGCTCTATCAAGGCCTCATTTCTATCCTACAGATTTGGTAAAGAAATCAGGTGCGCTGCCCTAGTGCATATGTGCAACATACAAAATGATGTAAACAAATAAACCAAAAATGCAATAATAATGCAAAAAAATGAAAACGTATGCAAATCGTGTAAAACAAAAAATGTCCAGAAGGTGACTAGTGATACACCAATGTGCAATAAACGTCCATATTATAAGTCCATAAATAAAGTGCAAAAAATGGTGACAAAAACTTCCAGCTTGGGGAAAGGTGAACTGTGATTGGAAGGTGCAAAGTCCCACCACCAGCTTGGCCTCTTACCAGAAGTTAAACGTTAAGGGCATATATGAATATGACCGCTCCAAAGGTCATGCAGCCAGGTAGAAAAGTTCCCAGAAATACAGAAGGCACTCTGACACACTCGTGCTCCCTAGACTCTTACCGGACAAAAGCCAAACAAGAAGCCTGGTTCTATGGTGATGAGTGGTCCTGCCAGGGGTTACTGGACTCTAGGATGGCTGATGTAGTTGCTTGTGTCCAAGAGGAACAGACCCAGTCAGAAAGCCTGACGAAAGAAGATCCTGCCAAAGGTGGCTAGACTCTGATTGGCTGCTGTAACTCCTTAGTCTGGTCGACCTCAATAATAGGGGACACGACAGAGGGGACCGCAATGGTGCATTACCAACAGTAGATTTTTATTAAAACAAATGGTTGCACTTACAGTTGTGAAGACAATAATAGCGAGTTCCCTCACGGAGGAGCTGTATGGCGGGGTCCGCCTGCAGTGCGGACCTCTGCCTGGTCTAGATGTGATGACGCGGCGCCTCCTCTCTGACGCGTTTCTCCCGATAGGGCATCCACTTAGATAGGAGGTAGAGCCAGCGCCATCACTACCGCCATTATATATGCCCTGTAGCAAGTACTTCCGGGGTTCGGGACCCTCCCCTTCTTACCTGTAGACTGGCCACTTATCATACTCTTTAATAGCAAAGTCCAAATCAACCAAAAGGGGATAAGGGGACTCTTGGGCATCACCAAATATTGTTATGATGTGTGGTTACAGTCTGGAAGGTCGGGATGTCCACCGGAAGTACTTGCTTTGTTTACTTCCTGTCGTCTCATATCTATGATGCTGCTTCCTGTGCTGATGACAAGGGCATTTCCTGTGTAAGCAGGAAATGATGCTGCTTCCTGTGCTGATGACAAGGGCATTTCCTGTGTAAGCAGAGTATGTATTCCTCTCCCCCACAGGCATAACAGCCAATAGGAAGAGGAAGCGGACGATCTCCACCTACTACTTAATATACAGAATATTGTTATGCCGCATATCTTCTACAAACTTTCATATCATTGCAGCGAAATAGATAGGAGCCTTGAGGAACATTGAAAAAACATTAAAACATACAAACTTTTAATTCCATTGAATTGACCGGGCTACTTAACCCTTTCTAGTGTATGATGGTGTATAATGCTTTTATAAAAAATCATAAAAAAGCTGTGGGGTAACTACTAAGCTTCCCGCCAGCTTGGGTGTATTAAAACACGAAATTCTGAAAGAAAAATGAATAAAAATTCCTACCAAAAGTGGAATTGGAATTAAAATAGTATACTCAAAAAATAAAATTAAAATTAAAAAGGAGGAAAAAGTTTTTTGATTTGAATTTCTTCAAAACTAGCTATTAGAATGTGGAAGAAGATCCTAGTCACAAATGTTGTAGCTCCATGCAGAGACCCACACACTTCTAACTAATAGAGGAAACATGAAGGAAATGGGTCAAATTTCCAGTAAAGGGAGCATGGGACATAAATGTCAGCTGTTATTAATAAACGCATTTATGTCCCATTCAATGTTGTGTCCTAGGGGCTTGTAACTTCTGAGCTCATAGATCCAGAAGGTTTCCCTTCTGGAAATTGCTCTTTTCATATTACTCCCCCGCCAGTGGGGTTGATACTTCTCGATTACAATAATCTTCAGTTTGCCCGGATTTTTATGGTGGTGGGTGGCAAAATGTTTCGAAAGACTGTGACCAGGGAAACCTTTCCGAATATTGGCCAGATGTTCGCCTATTCGGATGTTGGCAGTCCTAATCGTCCTCCCCACATATTGCTTCCCACATTCACAGGTGACCAGATACACTACCCCTTTGGTGTGACAGGTGATGGCTGAATCACATATTTCGGAAGCACTGGGGAATCTTACAACAAGATCCGTTATTGGGTCCTTCGCTTCCATCCAAACCAACAATGATCTACCGAAAGGCTAAGAACCTAAAACAAATTATAGCTAGGAATCCCGTTGAAAAACCTGCAACTCCTAAATTTTTCCCTAACCTTCAAGGATACTTCCCGTGCCGGAGGTGTAATATCTGTCTAAATGCTACTACCATTAAGACCATGCAATTTACCTCTACCACCACAGGAAAGAGCTACCCCATTAGGGATTTTATCACCTGTCACACCAAAGGGGTAGTGTATCTGGTCACCTGTGAATGTGGGAAGCAATATGTGGGGAGGACGATTAGGACTGCCAACATCCGAATAGGCGAACATCTGGCCAATATTCGGAAAGGTTTCCCTGGTCACAGTCTTTCGAAACATTTTGCCACCCACCACCATAAAAATCCGGGCAAACTGAAGATTATTGTAATCGAGAAGTATCAACCCCACTGGCGGGGGAGTAATATGAAAAGAGCAATTTCCAGAAGGGAAACCTTCTGGATCTATGAGCTCAGAAGTTACAAGCCCCTAGGACACAACATTGAATGGGACATAAATGCGTTTATTAATAACAGCTGACATTTATGTCCCATGCTCCCTTTACTGGAAATTTGACCCATTTCCTTCATGTTTCCTCTATTAGTTAGAAGTGTGTGGGTCTCTGCATGGAGCTACAACATTTGTGACTAGGATCTTCTTCCACATTCTAATAGCTAGTTTTGAAGAAATTCAAATCAAAAAACTTTTTCCTCCTTTTTAATTTTAATTTTATTTTTTGAGTATACTATTTTAATTCCAATTCCACTTTTGGTAGGAATTTTTATTCATTTTTCTTTCAGAATTTCGTGTTTTAATACACCCAAGCTGGCGGGAAGCTTAGTAGTTACCCCACAGCTTTTTTATGATTTTTTATAAAAGCATTATACACCATCATACACTAGAAAGGGTTAAGTAGCCCGGTCAATTCAATGGAATTAAAAGTTTGTATGTTTTAATGTTTTTTCAATGTTCCTCAAGGCTCCTATCTATTTCGCTGCAATGATATGAAAGTTTGTAGAAGATATGCGGCATAACAATATTCTGTATATTAAAGCGGAGTTCCAGCCATTTACTCACCTGTCCAACGGTCCAGCGATGCGGCCGCCGGAAGCCTCGATCCTCTCCCACGGCGCTGGCATCACTGCTGTGGGCACCCGGCTGTTACAGTTTGCGGCTTCACAGCCGGGTGCCCACTGCGCATGCGCGAGTCGCGCTGCGCGCCGTGATTGGCCGGCAATCTTCTGGGACCTCTGACGTGTCCCAGAAGATTGCAGGGAGGGAGGGGGAGAGGAGAACTTTCGCTCAGGGCGCCGCGGCGCTCCGAGCGGAAGTGGGAGCGGGTACCTGTCAAAACTAGGTACCCGCTCCCCCCCCCAAAAAATGACATGCCAAATGTGGCATGTCGGGGGGTCAGGACTCCCTAAAGCGGAAGTTCCACTTTTGGGTGGAACTCCGCTTTAAGTAGTAGGTGGAGATCGTCCGCTTCCTCTTCCTATTGGCTGTTATGCCTGTGGGGGAGAGGAATACATACTCTGCTTACACAGGAAATGCCCTTGTCATCAGCACAGGAAGCAGCATCATTTCCTGCTTACACAGGAAATGCCCTTGTCATCAGCACAGGAAGCAGCATCATAGATATGAGACGACAGGAAGTAAACAAAGCAAGTACTTCCGGTGGACATCCCGACCTTCCAGACTGTAACCACACATCATAACAATATTTGGTGATGCCCAAGAGTCCCCTTATCCCCTTTTGGTTGATTTGGACTTTGCTATTAAAGAGTATGATAAGTGGCCAGTCTACAGGTAAGAAGGGGAGGGTCCCGAACCCCGGAAGTACTTGCTACAGGGCATATATAATGGCGGTAGTGATGGCGCTGGCTCTACCTCCTATCTAAGTGGATGCCCTATCGGGAGAAACGCGTCAGAGAGGAGGCGCCGCGTCATCACATCTAGACCAGGCAGCGGTCCGCACTGCAGGCGGACCCCGCCATACAGCTCCTCCGTGAGGGAACTCGCTATTATTGTCTTCACAACTGTAAGTGCAACCATTTGTTTTAAAAAAAATCTACTGTTGGTAATGCACCATTGCGGTCCCCTCTGTCGTGTCCCCTATTATTGAGGTCGACCAGACTAAGGAGTTACAGCAGCCAATCAGAGTCTAGCCACCTTTGGCAGGATCTTCTTTCGTCAGGCTTTCTGACTGGGTCTGTTCCTCTTGGACACAAGCAACTACATCAGCCATCCTAGAGTCCAGTAACCCCTGGCAGGACCACTCATCACCATAGAACCAGGCTTCTTGTTTGGCTTTTGTCCGGTAAGAGTCTAGGGAGCACGAGTGTGTCAGAGTGCCTTCTGTATTTCTGGGAACTTTTCTACCTGGCTGCATGACCTTTGGAGCGGTCATATTCATATATGCCCTTAACGTTTAACTTCTGGTAAGAGGCCAAGCTGGTGGTGGGACTTTGCACCTTCCAATCACAGTTCACCTTTCCCCAAGCTGGAAGTTTTTGTCACCATTTTTTGCACTTTATTTATGGACTTATAATATGGACGTTTATTGCACATTGGTGTATCACTAGTCACCTTCTGGACATTTTTTGTTTTACACGATTTGCATACGTTTTCATTTTTTTGCATTATTATTGCATTTTTGGTTTATTTGTTTACATCATTTTGTATGTTGCACATATGCACTAGGGCAGCGCACCTGATTTCTTTACCTATTCTATAACATACACTCTAAGGTAGCAGCACACCCTATATTGAATCAGCGCACTTTCCTACCCACCATATCCTACAGATTTGGCTACACTCTGGAAACCTAACCCTGAAGACTGTATTTCTGGTTGCTACATCCTCTTTGAAAAGGGTGTCAGAGCTACAAGCTTTGTACTCAAGGAGCCTCACCTAATGTTCTACCTGAACAGAATAGTCCTAAAACCCCAGACTGCTTTTATCCACAAAGTGTCTGTCTTTCTCCTTCCACTTTAACCAGAAAGTCAATTAATTTGTCTTTCTTGGTAAAGCGAGAACCACATCCCCTGGATGTTGATCTAACTCTGATGGCCTGCTTGGCAGCTACCTTTTCATTCAGGAAAGCTGAAATCTCTGCTTGGTTCCGGCATGGCTTAAGGCAGCGTCAGTGAACATCGCCCATTTCAGTCACCTAGAGCCTACTCTTCACAAGACCTTCCTGTTCCGTTCATGGCAGCATACAGATTTCCACCCAAATGGTGAGAGTTACAGATAATGCTGCGAGCCAGAACTGTCTTTGATTTATCCCTCCTCTTATGTTAGAATTCCGTTACTATCCATGATGTTAGGGTCAGTTTTGACCCGTGTTTTAAATCAGCCATAAAATACCCTCTGAATAATTATTTATCATCAAATTTGTTTCTTACCTCTTGGTTACCTTGTTAGGCTTCTTTATCCTTGAAAAGATTGGTTTTAATATTTTTGGTGTGACCCCTAGACCTTTCTTTTGATAGCATACCTCTCATTGTCAAATTTAAAAAATGGTAAAATAAAGTCAGCAACTCTGAAATGAATTTGTCCTATGTTTCTTCACTTTATTTAGAGAAGCAGACAAGCAGGAAAAGAGATAGGCCCCTCCCTAACTACAGCTCACAGGGTTGAGAGGGGATTGGCTGTCACTGTTACTAAGCAGAGAGAGTGTTTATGATTTCAGTTTTGGCACTTATTAGTGTCCTAAAATCCTATATTATAACTGGGTCAGAATTGACCCTAACACCATGAACGTCTTAATTTTCACCACAGTATTTTATAATTTAGTGAAAAGGATTATTTTTCTATTACATTGTTTAAATAGAGGTTCCTGACAAAGTAAAAAAATCTTGATGCAATAAACAAATTTATGTGATATTTATAGACATTCAAAACCTGAAAACGGGTCAGTTTTGACCCTAACACAAGAGGAGGGTTATAGTTAACCAGCCTTATCAGGTTGTGGGGCGGAGCCTCAACCTGTTGTATACTCCCTTGAAGATGCACCAGGAAAGGAAAATTATAGAAAGGTGAGCATACCATTTTCAGTTTTCACTAAGCTAAGGTACTTCCTTGCAAAATTACAATTCTATGCAAAGAAAACAGCCCGTTTGCCTTTAGTAAATTAAATTAAATGCTCTCACACTTTAATTTAATTTAAAAAAGGTCTGGATCCTTTCCTGGGTGGTACTTAATATAAGTGGGTACTAAAATTTTTTAGGTAAAGTTGATCCAGGGAAGATCCGATTGCCTCTTGGGGGATCAGGAAGGAACTTTTTTTCCACTGCTGTAGCAAATTGGATCATGCTTCGCTGGGATTTTCTTTCCGCCTTCCTCTGGATCAACTGTGGGTATAGGATTGTGTATATGGGATTGTATGGTTGGGTTTTCAATACTGTGTTTGTTTGTTTTTTTTTGGTTGAACCAGATGGACTTGCGTCTTTTTTCAACCTGACTAACTATGTAACTATGTAACTATGTAACCCCATTGCAAGCACAGGAATTTACTTTATATACTTTGGCTGACACTTTCCTCCAACCTAGAGGGATCCTTTTTTTTCATTCCAGCAGCTGCCTTTTATATATAGTTGTTTTTACGACCTCTGAGCTCCACACTGTGTCTTAATTGATTTACTAAATAAGCAAAGAATCTTTACTGAAAAAAATATGTGATTATTTACTTCAATTATCCTATCATTTGAAAAGAAAATTCCTGTTTCCCACCTTGAATACCCAGGCATGTGCAGATGGGTTCACATGTTTAAATAATTTAAGTGAATATTCACATTGTTTCAGTGAACTAAACTCTAAAATTCTGTCTCTGAGATACAATCGGAAATGATCTTCAAACTCAGGGTAATTCTTGTATTAGACAGTTGTCACTAGAATAGTTGTTCCCATTGGATTATTTACCTTCATCTCTTTTTCCAGTAACAGTTCTAAAATTTTAGACCTTTTACCTTCACTGTCTGTCCCAGCGGCAAAGGTCAGCAGGAGAAATAGAGAGGTAAAGCTCTCTACCAGGAACCCATTCATCAATAAACTATGACAGAGGTGTATCTGGATTTAGCAAAAGCATTTGATACAGTCCCCCACAAATGCTCACAATCTATAAACTGAGGTCTCAAATTGAAAGCGTGTTTGTAGCAAAAATTGTAAACAAAGAGTACCACATCCCTAATTCGTATGTAAAACACTGGGAAAGATATCCCAGTAGAGAAATCCACAGCCGGAACCTGAGGTGTACAGGTAGGTGCTGGGGTTGAAAGAAAAAGAAAGAAACAGAGGAAAAAAGGGGGAGGCAGGGATAAGCAGAATGGAAGGGGAGGACCAAAAGGGACAGGGGAAGGTGAGACAAAAGGGAAGGAAGACAAGGAAGGGGGGAAAAGAGGAAGATGGAGGGAAAAAGGAGAAAAGACAGGGAAAGAAAAAGAAAAACAAAGAAAAAAGGAAGAAAGAAACAAAAGCAGAGTGACCGAGGGGTCAAGAAGTAGATATGAGGGCTAGTGGGACTTTAAAGGTACCAGGTATTCAAATTGATAAAGACATAGTTAAAAACATGAAATATTTATTGACATAGCATATTTAAAAACAAAAACCGACAAAATACAACATTGATACATATAATTCTGACATATACAAAATTGGATGTGTAAGACACAAGGCAAGAAATGAATGATGGTAGTCAATGGGTCCAATGCTGAACATCAAACCATTCCCGACATGTTTCGCGGGCAGTAGTGCACCGCTTCTTCAGGGGAATAAAAATACATAAAGTGTGCAATGACTTTTAGTATCCTGTATAATACAGCAACAACAAGAGAAATTTGTTATTGGTTCAAATACATATATAAGTATATATAACATCAAATATAGAATTAGTGATGTCGCGAACCTAAAATTCGCCGTTCGCGAACGGCGAACGCGAACATCGGCAAATGTTCGCGAACCGGCGAACCGGGCGAACCGCCATAGACTTCAATAGGCAGGCGAATTTTAAAACACACAGGGACTCTTTCTGGCCACAATAGTGATGGAAAAGTTGTTTCAAGGGGACTAACACCTGGACTGTGGCATGCCGGAGAGGGATCACGCAAAAAAAAGTTCTTAAAAATTATAATTTTTTGATAGAGAGCCAATTATTGGAAAGATTAAAAAAAAATAAAAATAAAAAATTTCTTTGGATTTAGCATCGGGGGGGGGGGGTCTAAAAAGTGTACCTGTGAAGTTTCAGCTCTGTAGCATGTCCAGAACCCCTAAAAAACATATTTTCAGGAATATGGCTTCTCTGCGGCTGGCTTTTTCTCTTGCAGGCATTTATCGGGCATTTTTTTAGGCAGGCATGTCATTTTTTGTATTTAGTGTCTGGGGGGTCTAAAAAGTGTACCTGTCAATTTTCAGCTCTGTAGCATGTCCAGAACCCCTAAAAAACAGCATTTTTCTTATATTTTCAGGAATATGGCTTCTCTGCGGCTGGCTTTTTCTCTTGCAGGCATTTAGCGGGCATTTTTTTAGGCAGGCATGTCATTTTTTGTATTTAGTGTCTGGGAGGTCTAAAAAGTGTACCTGTCAAGTTTCAGCTCTGTAGCATGTCCAGAACCCCTAAAAAACAGCATTTATATTATATTTTCAGGAATACGGCTTCTCTGCGGCTGGCTTTTTCTCTTGCAGGCATTTAGCGGGCATTTTTTTAGGCAGGCATGTCATTTTTTGTATTTAGTGTCTGGGGGGTCTAAAAAGTGTACCTGTCAAGTTTCAGCTCTGTAGCATGTCCAGAACCCCTAAAAAACAGCATTTTTATTATATTTTCAGTAATACAGCTTCTCTGCGGCTGGCTTTTTCTCTTGCAGGCATTTATCGGGCATTTTTTTAGGCAGGCATGTCATTTTTTGTATTTAGTGTCTGGGGGGTCTAAAAAGTGTACCTGTCAAGTTTCAGCTCTGTAGCATGTCCAGAACCCCTAAAAAACAGCATTTTTATTATATTTTCAGGAATACGGCTTCTCTGCGGCTGGCTTTTTCTCTTGCAGGCATTTAGCGGGCATTTTTTTAGGCAGGCATGTCATTTTTTGTATTTAGTGTCTGGGGGGTCTAAAAAGTGTACCTGTCAATTTTCAGCTCTGTAGCATGTCCAGAACCCCTAAAAAACAGCATTTTTCTTATATTTTCAGGAATATGGCTTCTCTGCGGCTGGCTTTTTCTCTTGCAGGCATTTAGCGGGCATTTTTTTAGGCAGGCATGTCATTTTTTGTATTTAGTGTCTGGGAGGTCTAAAAAGTGTACCTGTCAAGTTTCAGCTCTGTAGCATGTCCAGAACCCCTAAAAAACAGCATTTATATTATATTTTCAGGAATACGGCTTCTCTGCGGCTGGCTTTTTCTCTTGCAGGCATTTAGCGGGCATTTTTTTAGGCAGGCATGTCATTTTTTGTATTTAGTGTCTGGGGGGTCTAAAAAGTGTACCTGTCAAGTTTCAGCTCTGTAGCATGTCCAGAACCCCTAAAAAACAGCATTTTTATTATATTTTCAGTAATACGGCTTCTCTGCGGCTGGCTTTTTCTCTTGCAGGCATTTATCGGGCATTTTTTTAGGCAGGCATGTCATTTTTTGTATTTAGTGTCTGGGGGGTCTAAAAAGTGTACCTGTCAAGTTTCAGCTCTGTAGCATGTCCAGAACCCCTAAAAAACAGCATTTTTATTATATTTTCAGGAATACGGCTTCTCTGCGGCTGGCTTTTTCTCTTGCAGGCATTTAGCGGGCATTTTTTTAGGCAGGCATGTCATTTTTTGTATTTAGTGTCTGGGGGGTCTAAAAAGTGTACCTGTCAAGTTTCAGCTTTGTAGCATGTCCAGAACCCCTAAAAAACAGCATTTTTATTATATTTTCAGTAATACGGCTTCTCTGCGGCTGGCTTTTTCTCTTGCAGGCATTTATCGGGCATTTTTTTAGGCAGGCATGTCATTTTTTGTATTTAGTGTCTGGGGGGTCTAAAAAGTGTACCTGTCAAGTTTCAGCTCTGTAGCATGTCCAGAACCCCTAAAAAACAGCATTTTTATTATATTTTCAGGAATACGGCTTCTCTGCGGCTGGCTTTTTCTCTTGCAGGCATTTAGCGGGCATTTTTTTAGGCAGGCATGTCATTTTTTGTATTTAGTGTCTGGGGGGTCTAAAAAGTGTACCTGTCAAGTTTCAGCTCTGTAGCATGTCCAGAACCCCTAAAAAACAGCATTTTTCTTATATTTTCAGGAATACGGCTTCTCTGCGGCTGGCTTTTTCTCTTGCAGGCATTTAGCGGGCATTTTTTTAGGCAGGCATGTCATTTTTTGTATTTAGTGTCTGGGGGGTCTAAAAAGTGTACCTGTCAAGTTTCAGCTCTGTAGCATGTCCAAAACCCCTAAAAAACAGCATTTTTATTATATTTTCAGTAATACGGCTTCTCTGCGGCTGGCTTTTTCTCTTGCAGGCATTTATCGGGCATTTTTTTAGGCAGGCATGTCATTTTTTGTATTTAGTGTCTGGGGGGTCTAAAAAGTGTACCTGTCAAGTTTCAGCTCTGTAGCATGTCCAGAACCCCTAAAAAACAGCATTTTTATTATATTTTCAGGAATACGGCTTCTCTGCGGCTGGCTTTTTCTCTTGCAGGCATTTAGCGGGCATTTTTTTAGGCAGGCATGTCATTTTTTGTATTTAGTGTCTGGGGGGTCTAAAAAGTGTACCTGTCAAGTTTCAGCTCTGTAGCATGTCCAGAACCCCTAAAAAACAGCATTTTTCTTATATTTTCAGGAATACGGCTTCTCTGCGGCTGGCTTTTTCTCTTGCAGGCATTTAGCGGGCATTTTTTTAGGCAGGCATGTCATTTTTTGTATTTAGTGTCTGGGGGGTCTAAAAAGTGTACCTGTCAAGTTTCAGCTCTGTAGCATGTCCAAAACCCCTAAAAAACAGCATTTTTATTATATTTTCAGTAATACGGCTTCTCTGCGGCTGGCTTTTTCTCTTGCAGGCATTTATCGGGCATTTTTTTAGGCAGGCATGTCATTTTTTGTATTTAGTGTCTGGGGGGTCTAAAAAGTTTACCTGTCAAGTTTCAGCTCTGTAGCATGTCCAGAACCCCTAAAAAACAGCATTTTTATTATATTTTCAGGAATACGGCTTCTCTGCGGCTGGCTTTTTCTCTTGCAGGCATTTAGCGGGCATTTTTTTAGGCAGGCATGTCATTTTTTGTATTTAGTGTCTGGGGGGTCTAAAAAGTGTACCTGTCAAGTTTCAGCTCTGTAGTATGTCCACAACCCAAAAAAAACAGCATTTTTCTTATGATTTTTAGTAGAAAACTAATGCAGTGTCTTTCCAGCTGTCTTTTTTTCTTTCTGGCAAGCTGAAATATGATATGCCAAGGCAAACATGCCTATCAGTTGAGCTATGACACAGACAACACTGCACACATGGGGAAATATGTAAAACAAAAAACAGGAAAAGGAAATTAGGTGACGGTCACAAAACATGATATTGTGATTGGCCAAATAAAAAGTCGCCTCGCGATGAGGTCGCGCCAAAGTCGCGCTAAGTCGCGCCAAAGTCGCACTGGAAGCGACGCTACTTTAGTGGTAGCGGCAGTGTAAACCAGCACTAAAACATCCAGTGTGTGAATACGATCAGGTATGATGTTTTATCGGTCAAGTAGTGTAAGGGTTACGCCCGTCGCCCGCTTCACAGTGACAGACCAAACTCTGACAGACCAAACTCCCCGTTTAACAGTCAGTCAGTCCATTTGCACAACTGCAAACTCCCAATTTGCACAAGGTTGGATACCAAGCTAGCCATGTCCCGTTCCTTGTCCTCACTGACATCATTGAAGGTCTCTTCCTCCACCCAGCCACATACAACACCAAGGGTCCCCGAAAGGTGAGAACAAGCCCCCTGGGACGCCTGCTGTGGCTGGTATTCCACCTCCTCAAAGCCACCTTCCTCCTCTGACTTCTCTTCTTCAGACTCCTCTCTCTGCGTTGCCACAGGTCCAGCAATTGACAACGACAAGGCTGCTTCTGGTGGTGATGAGGACCACAACTCTTCCTCTTCATGCTCATCTACAGCCTGATCCAGTACTCTTCGCAGGGCACGCTCCAGAAAAAACGCATATGGGATGAGGTCGATGATGTTGCCTTGGGTTCGACTGACCACCAGGGTTGTCATCTCCGCAAAAGGACGCATGAGCCTACAGCCATTGTTCATGAGCATTCAGTAACGCGGCCAAAAAATACCCAGCTCCGCAGAAAGAATGAAAGAAAATGAATGTTTTTTTTTTATGAAAAATTATCCTGCGGATCGCTTTTGGTCTGTACACAATGAAGCAACGACCTTATCATCTGGGGTGTGCCAACACAATCCTAGAGGTGATCGCTTCATTGTGATACGCAAGCCCCTTCACCACGACAAGGTAACGATCACGAAGGGGAATTGACACATGTATGTGCCTTTTTTTTTGTTTTTTGTTTTTTTGCAGCCACAGTGTAGCACCAGAGGCCAGAAAAATTAGGCATGTACACATGCATGAAAAAGTAGGTATTGTTGCAGCCGCTGCTGTAGCAGCGGCCTGAAAAATTAAGGTTTTAAGGCAGAAAGTGCACTAAAACATTGCGGCTTGAACCGTAGTTGGTGGCGGAGACGTCACGTAAGTCATCCGGCATGCAGAGAATGATTATATACAGCAGCGTGTGGACCATTTTTAGGCCAAGGCATCTCAGTTATCACCAGGCCTTTTTTAGTCAAATGCATCCCCCACTGTCAGTCCCTTCGGGATCCATGCCTCATTCATCTTAATAAACGTGAGGTAATCAAGACTTTTTTGACCTAGGCGACTTCTCTTCTCAGTGACAATACCTCCTGCTGCGCTGAAGGTCCTTTCTGACAGCACACTTGAAGCGGGGCAGGCCAGAAGTTCAATGGCAAATTGGGATAGCTCAGGCCACAGGTCAAGCCTGCACACCCAGTAGTCAAGGGGTTCATCGCTCCTCAGAGTGTCGATATCTGCAGTTAAGGCAAGGTAGTCTGCTACCTGTCGGTCGAGTCGTTCTCTGAGGGTGGACCCCGAAGGGCTGTGGCGATGCATAGGACTAAAAAAGCTCCGCATGTCCTCCATCAACAAGACGTCTGTAAAGCGTCCTGTCCTTGCCGGCGTGGTTGTGGTGGTAGGAGGAGGATTACTTTCACCTCTTCCCCTGTTGGATTCCCGTTGTGCTGTGACATCACCCTTATACGCTGTGTAAAGCATAGTTTTTAACTTATTTTGTAGCTGCTGCATCCTTTGCGACTGCCGGTAATTGGGTAACATATCACAGACTTTCTGCTTATACCGGGGGTCTAGTAGCGTGGCCACTCAGTACAGGTCGTTCTCCTTCAGCCTTTTTATACGAGGGTCTCTCAACAGGCATGACAGCATGAAAGACCCCATTTGCACAAGGTTGGATGCCGAGCTACTCATGTCCAATTCCTCGTCCTCACTGATGTCATTGAAGGTGTGTTCTTCCCCCCAGCCACGTACAACACCACGGGTACCAGATAGGTGACAACGAGCACCCTGGGATGCCTGCTGTGGTTGGTGTTCCTCCTCCTCAAAGCCACATTCCTCCTCTGACTCCTCTTCCTCACACTCCTCTTCCAGTGTTGCCGCAGGTCCAGCAATCGATGGTAAGGCTGTTTCTGGTGGTGGTGATGGTGACCACAACTCTTCCTCTTCCTCTTCACGCTCATCTACGGCCTGATCCAGCACTCTTCGCAGGGCACGCTCCAGGAAAAAAACATATGGGATGATGTCGCTGATGGTGCCTTCAGTACGACTCACTAGGTTTGTCACCTCCTCAAAAGGACGCATGAGCCTACAGGCATTGCGCATGAGCGTCCAGTAGCGTGGCAAAAAAATACCCAGCTCCGCAGAGGCTGTCCTAGCACCCCGGTCATACAAATACTCGTTGACCGCTTTTTCTTATTGGAGCAGGCGGTCGAACATTAGCAGTGTTGAATTCCAACGTGTCGGGCTGTCGCAAATCAAGCGCCTCACTGGCATGTTGTTTCGCCGCTGAATATCTGCAAAGTGCGCCATGGCCGTGTAGGAACGCCTGAAATGGCCACACACCTTCCTGGCCTGCTTGAGGACGTCCTGTAAGCCTGGGTACTTCTGCACAAAACGTTGCACAATCAGATTCAACACATGTGCCATGCACGGCACATGTGTCAACTTGCCCAAATTCAATGCCGCCAACAAATTGCTCCCGTTGTCACACACCACTTTGCCGATCTCCAGTTGGTGCGGGGTCAGCCACTGATCCACCTGTGCATTCAGGGCGGACAGTAGTGCTGGTCCGGTGTGACTCTCTGCTTTCAGGCAAGTCAACCCCAAGACAGCGTGACACTGTCGTATCCGGCATGTGGAATAACCCCTGGGGAGCTGGGGGGGTGCAGTTGGTGTGGAGCAAGACGCAACAGCAGAAGAGGACTCAGCCGAGGAGGTTAGCAAAGAGGATGGAGTAGGAGGAGTAGAGGAGGTGGCAGCAGGCCTGCCTGCAAGTCGTGGCGGTGTCACCAACTCCTCTGCAGCAGAGCCACGCATTCCATGCTTGGCAGCCGCCAGCAGGTTTACCCAATGCGCAGTGTACGTTATATACCTGCCCTGACCGTGCTTTGCAGACCAGCTATCAGTGGTCAGATGGACCCTTGTCCCAACACTGTGTGCCAGACGTGACATGATTTCCTTTTCCACAATAGAGTACAGGTTGGGGATTGCCTTTTGTGAAAAATAATTTCGGCCGGGTACCTTCCACTGCGGTGTCCCAATAGCGACAAATTTTTTGAAGGCCTCAGACTCCACCAGCTTGTATGGTAAAAGCTGGTGGACTAAGAGTTCCGACAAGCCAGCTGTCAGACGCCGGGCAAGGGGGTGACTCTGCGAGATTGGCTTTTTACGCTCAAACATTTCCTTGACAGACACCTGACTGTGGGCAGGTGACGAGCAGGAACTGCTGAAGGTGAGAGGCGGAGGGGCGGGTTGTTGATAGGGGGCATGGAGGACAGCAGTGGTTGACGTGGCTGAAGATGCTGGACCAGGAGGAGGATGGTGGCTTTCAGTTTGTGTGCTGCTTTTACTCATGTGTTGATCCCATAGGCGTTTGTGATGTGAGATCATGTGCCTTCGCAAAGCAGTTGTACCTAGGTGGGTGTTGGACTTCCCACGACTCAGTTTCTTTTGGCACAGGTTACAAATGGCATCGCTGATATCAGAGGCAGACACACAAAAAAAATGCCACACTGCTGAGCTTTGCAAGGACGGCATTCTGGTGGTGGCAACAGCTTGCGTTGATTGGCGTGCTGTCTGGCTGACCCCGGGTGCCGAATCTACATGCTGTCTGACTGCGCCACTAGCTCCTTGCGATGACCTCCTCCCCCTGCTTCCAACTGGTCTCCTCCTCCTCTCTGTCTCCCCATCTGAACTTTCCCCCTCTTCTTCTGCTCTTCGAGCAGGCACCAAGGTGACATCCACAGACACATCGTCATCATCAGCCGCTTCACTTGACAACTCAGCAAAGGCAGCAGCAGCAGGTACAACATCATCATCATCACAATGTACGTCCATGTGTATAATGCTGCCTGACTGAGACATATCCCCGTTATCTACATCCTCTGGCACTAATAGTTGCGCATCACTTATTTCTTCAAACTGATGTGAAAATAACTCCTCTGACGGATCAAGTGAAGCGGCTGTGGTGCTAGTGTTGGTGGTGGTGCCGGCGGGCTGGCGAGTGGTAAATTGAGAGGTGCCCGAAGCTGAGCTGGAGGAGGATGGTGCATTAGGGTTCCGAGCGGAAGCTGTAGACGATTGGGTGTCTTGTGTAAGCCAGTCAACTATGGCCTCAGAATTTTTTGAGTTCAGGGTCTGTGGTGGCCTCTGAACACTGGGCATTATTCTAGGGCCTAAGGAAATCACAGCACCACGACCACGACGGCCCTTGCGGGGTGGCCTGCCTCTGCCTGTCATTTTCTTTTTTAATGTGTTGTGTACTATGAGTGCAAGGTGCTGTGCCACCCTATAGGAGTGTTGGGCAGTGGGTACAGTACACTCTGTGGACCTGACAGTCACTGGCACTCAGGCAACTGCAATTAAAAAATATATATATTTTTTTTACTTGGCAAGCTGCTGTGCCACCTTATATATCAGTGGTGGGTGGGCAGTGGCACAGTACACTCTCTGTGGACCTGACAGCAGTCACTGGCACCCAGGCAACTGCAATTTTAAAAAATATATATTTTATTTTACTTTGCAAGCTGCTGTGCCACCTTATATATCAGTGGTGGGTGGGCAGTGGCACAGTACACTCTCTGTGGACCTGACAGCAGTCACTGGCACCCAGGCAACTGCAATTTTAAAAAATATATATTTTATTTTACTTTGCAAGCTGCTGTGCCACCTTATATATCAGTGGTGGGTGGGCAGTGGCACAGTACACTCTCTGTGGACCTGACAGCAGTCACTGGCACCCAGGCAACTGCAATTTTAAAAAATATATATTTTATTTTACTTTGCAAGCTGCTGTGCCACCTTATATATCAGTGGTGGGTGGGCAGTGGCACAGTACACTCTCTGTGGACCTGACAGCAGTCACTGGCACCCAGGCAACTGCAATTTTAAAAAAATATATTTTATTTTACTTTGCAAGCTGCTGTGCCACCTTATATATCAGTGGTGGGTGGGCAGTGGCACAGTACACTCTCTGTGGACCTGACAGCAGTCACTGGCACCCAGGCAACTGCAATTAAAAAATATATATATTTTTTTTTACTTTGCAAGCTGTTGTGCCACCTTATATATCAGTGGTGGGTGGGCACAGAGTGGCACTGCAGTGGGCACAGTACACTCTGTGGACCTGACAGTAACTGGCAGCCCAGGCAACTGCAATAATAAAAAATATTTTTTTTTTTCAATTTATTGCAACAAGATGCTGTGCCACCGTATATATATCAGTGGTGGGCAGTGCACTGCAGTGGGTACAGTGCACTCTGTGGACCTGACACAGCACTCACTGCAATTATGACAGAGGAAAAAAAAAATATTTTTTAAAATGCCAGGTACTGTGCCTGTGCCACCCGAAATGAGTGTGGTGTGCACACAGTACAGTCTGTGGTAGGTCTGTGGCCTCTCACACACAGCGGGCAGGCAACTGCAGTGTACAATAGATATATATAGATATATATATAAAGAAAAAACTCTATTACCTTACCAGCCCTTAAAAGGGCTTTTGGGGACACTATATATATATATATATATATATATATATATATATATATATATATATATATATATAATGTATATATATATAAATAAAAAAAATCCTCAATTACCAGCCCTTAAAAGGGCTTTTGGGGACACTAGATAGATATAGATATATATATATATGAAGAAACAACTCAATTACCAGCCCTTAAAAGGGCTTTTGGGGACGCTAGGTATATATATATATATATATATATATATATATATATATATATATATATATATCTATAAAAAAAAAAAAACACAAATACCAGCCCTTAGAAGGGCTTTTTGGGGTGCTGATATTACAGCAGTAGTGGACCAAGAACACTGCAAGACCAGGAACACTGACTAACTGTCCCTAGCTTAACAGCAGCAGCAGCAGCAGCAGCTCTCTCCCTACTCTCACTACACACACTGCTTCAGAATGATCTAAGATGGATGCTGCCCTTGCTTATTTATAGGAGGTGGGAGGGTGTGGGAGGGAGGTATGCTGATTGGCTGGAAATGTGTCTGCTGACTGTAAAGTTCAGGGTCAAACTTTGCATCAATGATGTCTTATGGGGGGCGGACCGAACATCGCATATGTTCGCCGGCAGCGGCGAACGCGAACATGCTAAGTTCGCCGGGAACTGTTCGCCGGCGAACAGTTCTATACATCTCTATATAGAATGCGTGCAAATGTGAGATATCGAGGTACATCCGAGACCACCACCACATAGGAACCCACCACCAAACCGACCCGATGGAAGTGCACCCCGAGAAAAACGTCTCCCCAGCGGATGTGGAGGGGCATATACGGCAGGACAGAGGTATATGTACAAAAGACTAGAAATCCATCATCACCCAAGAAGGGGAGAGACAGAAGAAAAAAAGTTTATATAGGAAAATGCTGTATATACCTTATTTCGTGTCTATAATGGACACATTTACATAGCCAAAAAAAATTTTTTTTAAAAAGTCGGAAGCAGGAGGGCTCATGCAGAGCGGTCATATTGGGGGTTTCCAATATGACCGCTCTGCATGAGCCCTCCTGCTTCCGACTTTTTAAAAAAAAATTTTTGGCTATGTGAATGTGTCCATTATAGACACGAAATAAGGTATATACAGCATTTTCCTATATAAACTTTTTTTCTTCTGTCTCTCCCCTTCTTGGGTGATTTTGTACATATACCTCTGTCCTGCCGTATATGCCCCTCCACATCCGCTGGGGAGACGTTTTTCTCAGGGTGCACTTCCATCGGGTCGGTTTGGTGGTGGGTTCCTATGTGGTGGTGGTCTCGGATGTACCTCGATATCTCACATTTGCACGCATTCTATATTTGATGTTATATATACTTATATATGTATTTGAACCAATAACAAATTTCTCTTGTTGTTGCTGTATTATACAGGATACTAAAAGGCATTGCACACTTTATGTATTTTTATTCCCCTGAAGAAGCGGTGCACTACTGCCCGCGAAACATGTCGGGAATGGTTTGATGTTCAGCATTGGACCCATTGACTACCATCATTCATTTCTTGCCTTGTGTCTTACACATCCAATTTTGTATATGTCAGAATTATATGTATCAATGTTGTATTGTCGGTTTTTGTTTTTAAATATGCTATGTCAATAAATATTTCATGTTTTTAACTATGTCTTTATCAATTTGAATACCTGGTACCTTTAAAGTCCCACTAGCCCTCATATCTACTTCTTGACCCCTCGGTCACTCTGCTTTTGTTTCTTTCTTCCTTTTTTCTTTGTTTTTCTTTTTCTTTCCCTGTCTTTTCTCCTTTTTCCCTCCATCTTCCTCTTTTCCCCCCTTCCTTGTCTTCCTTCCCTTTTGTCTCACCTTCCCCTGTCCCTTTTGGTCCTCCCCTTCCATTCTGCTTATCCCTGCCTCCCCCTTTTTTCCTCTGTTTCTTTCTTTCTTTTTCTTTCAACCCCAGCACCTACCTGTACACCTCAGGTTCCGGCTGTGGATTTCTCTACTGGGATATCTTTCCCAGTGTTTTACATAAACTGAGGTCTGTAGGCATGGACCCTAGGGTTTACCCTTGGATAGAAAACTGACTGCATGGGCATGTCCAAAGAAGTAGTGTTCAAAAATATGTGCTCAGAAGGGTCTTATCACGTACCTGGAGATGAGCCAGACACTGCGAGGATGGCCTCCCTTGCGCCTCCGACTGATAGTGAAGACAGGGGACACCTGAGTGTAGAGTAGCACGAGCACCTGGAGACTTGCTTGGAGCGGACGATGGGTACTGGTGAAGGTTGCCAGAGAAGTCCGATCAGCAGGGTGTTAAGCAGGCAGCAGGTGCTGGAAGCAGGGGTTCCTGGGTAACAGGAGGAGCTACCTATGCAGGATGGATGGATCTGGAAATGACAGAAGCGTGGTAAGACAAGCCGGGTCAGGAGCCAATTGGTAACGTAGAAGCCAGTAGTAGTAGACAGGAAGAGAGGTCACGGGACAAGCCAAGGTCGGTGCAGGTGGAGATCAGAGAATCGTCAGGACAACCCGGGTCTGGAACTTAGGAACAAGATGCAGGTAAACAGGTAACAGGTATCCAAGGCTGAAGACAAAGCAACACTAGAGCAGTGCAATGGCTGGGTTTAAATAGTCCCTTTGGCGCCAATGGCCAATGGTTGCGCGAGTTCGCACATGCGCATTGGCCATTGTCTGGTTTCTGACAGGAACATGTCTTTGTACAGCAAATGTTCTCTTACAGGTCTAGAGTGGTAAATGGTGTACCCTAAAGCTCTATCCTCAGACCAATTTTGTTTAATTTACTTTTAAATGATATAGAGGATGAGATAAATAGCTCAATCTCAGTGTTTGCCAAAGACACAAAAATAAGTAGGGCAATAACGACATGGCAGGATGTAGAAAACTTACAAGAAGACCTCAATTATTTAATGGAGTGGGCAACTAGATGGCAAATGAGGGTTAACGTTTAAAAAAGTAAAGTAATGCCACTGGGGGTTAAAAATATAAATGCATGTTACTTACTAGGGGGAGAAGCTCTGGGGGATTCCAGAATGGAGAAGGATCTGGGGGCCCTAGTAGATGATAGACTTAGCAATAGCATGCAATGTCAAGCTGTGGCAAGCAAAGCCAGCAGAATAGCTGCATCCTTTAAAAAAGGGATTTACTCCAGAGATAAAACGATAATTCTACCCCTTTATAAAACTCTGGTTCGGCCACATCTGGAGTATTCCGTCGAGTTCTGGTCACCGATCCTTAAAGGATGTACTGGAACTGGAGAGAGTTTAGAGAAGGGCAACACAATTAATAAGGGGGCTGGAGGACCTCAAATACAAGGAACAACTAAAAGTGCTAAATGTATTCTCCCTGGAGATAAGACGATTGAGAGGAGATATGATACCAATATACAAATATTCCAATGGTAATTCTTGTGTAGGTAGGAAACTATTCAGTCTCAGGAAGTGTAAGAGGACACGGGGCCACATAATGAGATTGGAAGAGAAGCAGTTCAACCTTAAGCTGCATAGGGGGTTTTTCACTGTCAGGGCAGTAAGGATGTTGAACTCTCTTCCACAATTGGTGGTGTCAGCAGGAAGTATTGATATTTTTAAAAGACTCTTGGACATGCATCTTGGTGAACACAACATACAGGGATATGGGAAATGATTATCCACATTGACACATACACCTACACAGGTTGAACTGGATGGGCTATAGTCTTTATTCAACCTTACCTTCTATGCAAATATGAAATTATTTATACACATACCACACTGTATTTAAAAGAACATGTACAAATGCATGAAGTCTACTGTGCATAGTAAAAGGAAGTGATGTGTGTGCTGGGCTCATTAAACACTAAATCCCCTAACTACCTCATCCCCCTCCCAAACCATGGGAACACTACGCTATCTCCCACACTTACACAAAGCAGCAACATCTCCCCATGAGAAAAAAGTGATCTTGCCATGTTAACTTGCTGACAACTCTGAGCAGCACTAACACTTCTGGGTGTCCTTCTATACATGCGATGATGCATTTCCAGGCAAGGAGCGGGCCAGAGCAACCATTTGTGCACCATTGCAAAGAGATATGCGTGATTGCCGTAAAATTTGCATTCACTAACATCTTTTTGCATGTGTTCAGTATGCTTATTTCGCTAAATGATTTTCTCAGAAATGGTGTTTATGGGGTGGCAACTGGTGATTAGAAAAAAATGAATACTTAGTTTGGCATGTTCAATAGTTTAAAAAAGGGCAAGAAAACACTGCACTAGAGTGAAGATGAAGCTGCCAGCACTAAGAGCAAAAGTACACACTACAGAAATTATACAAACAAGAAAAGTGCAGCGCTAAAAACGTCAGTAATATTGACTAAATAACTAAATATTAAAAGTCTAAACGAAGTGTATAAAGACACCAATCCACAGGAGTAGTCACAGCAGGGAAGGAACCACAGGTGAAGACAGATGTAAATATTCGAAGAAGTAAAAGGGTGAGAGTGGTAACTTCACACCCAAAGTAAATAATTTAATCTGCTTACGTAAGACCACAAAGTTATAAATGGTCAAATGAAGCGTGTACTGATAAGTCTCTTATGGAACATAAGGGTGGATCCATTCAACAGGCACAATCAATTCCCAAAAAATATGACAAAAAAACACTTCCATAGTGTCCATTAAAAGAATACCACTTAAATAGGTAGATAAAGGGTTGCACTTACAAAATCCTAGATGTAAACGGCATAAGTAAACATATAGCAGTGTTCCTGTGGGCTTTACCTCATGTGTTTGGCTCCAAAAATAGCCAGCCAATCGGGTGGAAATAATGTAATGACGTCACCGTCCAACCCCAGAAGCCGTTATCTGTAATGAAAGGGGGGTAGCATAGGGGGTCCACGATAGGGACATCATCACGTTACTTCCACCTGATTGGCTGGCTCTTATGGGAGCCGGACACACGAGGTGAAGCCCACAGGAACGCTGCTATATGTTTCTGATGCCGTTTACACCTTGGTGGCTCTTTCCCTGCTGTGACTGTTATTTAGTCATTAATATTGACCTTTTTATCTTTCATTTTTAGTGCTGCACTTTTCTTGTATGTTCAATAGTTCACCTAGCCCGTAGCATAAATCATTGGTACCTGAAAATCAGCATTGGAGGTGTTAAAAGCTTGCTTTTTTTGTTTACACTTTTTTCTCTTTTTGACTAGCATGTGTGCAGATAAAAATTATTTTGGAGCAGAGTATATTTATTACAGATTTGAAGATGTGTTAACAATACATTCCACTTATAAAATACTTTATTAATCATCAACAAAAAACACATCATTCCAAACAGATTCTACATTGTATTTGGACAATAGGAACACAATTTTGTACATTGTTACTTTGCCAAAAAAATTGACTGGCATTTCTGCAGCATTTTTCACAGCATTTTGCAATATGGTTAGAAGGGCCCTGCTCAAAGGAGCTTACTGTCAGGGTTGGGCTTGCAGCAACTCTCTTCTCTGTGCTCAGGCTGCTCAGCTGTTGGTTAATTGTCAGCACTCACTGTTTCCTCAGTGGCTCACTTGGTTGCCATTATACATGCCAGCCCCTTCTGGCTAATTAAGCTGCTTTGTTCATTCCTTTCCTGCCTTTGCCTGGTCATCATATCTGGAGTTTCTCTACTGTGTTTCTGTGAAAAACTTTGCCCAGCTGACATCCCTTTGGGTTCCTGATCCTGTTTCTCTTCCTCCGACTACACTGATTTCTGTTTCCAGTCTCTGTGCAGGCACCAGCCTCGAATATTACCTCTGCAAGAGGTATGTCTGGTTCCGCCCCGCTTCCCTAGCATTTTGGGGTGATTCAGTTCAATGCAGAGGGTTTCTCAACCAGGTTGGGATATACTTTGAGATTCTGCCCCAGGCGTTCCCCATGGACAGAAGCAAAGTAGGCTTCATTATTTCTTTGCTTTATGATAGAGCCTTGGCCTGGGCAAGCCCTCTCTGGGAGATGCAAAAACCCATTGTCCTGAGGTACCCTGAGTTTGTAGCTTCCTTTAAAAGGGTATTTGACATTCCACTCTTGTTGCCAAGAGCCTCATGTCCATCAGAGAATGAGAACTGTTTGCGATTATGCCATTGAATTCTGTATCCTGGCAGCAGAGGTTGCTTGGAACAATGAGGCCCTCGTGGCTGCTTTTTCTCATGGTCTCTCAGATAACATTAAGCCTACATTCACATTGGTAAGATTTGACATATGGTTTGACATGTCAAATCTTTGCCAATTCCCAAAAGTCTCTGCACTACTTTTGGTGACTTCGGGAGGCGATTTCAATAGACATCTGTACAGAAACCCGCACAGATGTCTGTGAAATCGCCCCCGAAGTTGGACTGAAAATGCCAGTTTCAAATTGTGCAAGTTCAGCTGAACTTGCACAATTTTAAACCCGACCTCAGTGTGAACCTAGGCTAAAGATGAGATAGCAGCCGAAGACATACCTACGGATCTGGAGATCTTAATCATGTTTGCCATTCTCATTGACTCCAGACTCCGAGAGAGACCTTCAGATTAAGGAGTGCTTGCAGAAGACTACTCTACATTTTGGCTCCAAACTTTGCATTCCCACCCTTGCCTCCCTCACCTCCAATGCCTCCTGGTAACGAGTCTGCCAGTGAAGAAGAACCCATGCAGTTGGGCTTCACATGCCTCTCTGCGGAGGAGAGAGGGAGAGGTTGTGCCTTTATTGTGGCCAAGCAGGTCACGTATTGAAGTCTTGTCCTACCCGTCTGGGAAAAGGCCCGCACCTGAGGTCCTGTAGGGGACAGACCCTGGGTGGAGTTTTTGTGTCCCCAGTTGTCCTGAAGGATAAGCCTCTAGTTCCGGTTACCCTTTCTTGGTCTGAGTTTTCCATCGATACACAGGCTCTAATCAATTCTGGGGCTGCAGGCCTTTTCATAGAAAGTACCTTTGTGTCTAAACACTTGATTCTGCTACAGCTTTGTGCCACTCCACTTGCCATTGAGGCTATTGATGAGAGACCTTTACAGCCTACCCGTGTGACTCATGAGACTGCTCTGTTGACCATGGCCATAGGGGCTCTGCACCATGAGATAATCCAATTTCAAGTAATTTCTTCACCTCATTACCCGGTGGTCATTGGTTATCCTTGGTGTCATTGGTTATCCTTGGTTACAGAGGCACAACTTCTCTTTTGATTGGCATCATGCTGAGGTTCTTTTCTTGTCGCCACAATGCAGTAAGACATGTTTTCAGAGGTTAAGGTCTTGTGCACCTCTTCACTCTCCTCCTTGGCAGAGGAGTACTGCAATTTAACAATGTCTTTGACAAAGGTCAAGCCGGTAGTACTGGTCATACTGGTCGTATGATTGCGCAATTGACCTTCAACCTGGTGCCATGCCCCCTCGTGGTCGGGTATACCCTTTGTCTATCTCGGAGGATAAAGTAATGGAGAGTTTATCCGCAAGTCCTCATCTCCTGCCGGTGCTGGCTTCTTCTTTGTGAAAAAGAAGAGTGATGAACTGAGACCGTATATCGATTTATACTGGTCCCAATCGCAACACAATTAAGAACGCTTATCCGATTCCATTGATTACAAAATTATTTGACTGCCTCAAGGAAGACATGGTTTTCATTAAGTTTGATTTGAGAGGAGCATACAATCTCATGAGGATCAAGAAGGGCGACAAATGGAAAACTGCGTTTAATACCAGGTCTCTGCAAACGCTCCTGCAGTTTTTGGGGAATTCATCAATGATGTCCTCTGAGATATGTTGCAACAATGTGTGGTGGTTTATCTCGACGATATTCTCATATATTCTAAATCTCTAGAGAGGCACTACACATACATCGTCTCCTGTGTGCTACAGAGGTTGAAAGATTATAATCTGTATTGTTAGTTGGAGAAGTGTGAGTTCCATCGTGAACATGTTACATTTCTGGGTTATTTCATTTCTACTGCCGGTTTTTTGATGGACCCAGAGAAACTATCTGCAGTTCTACAGTGGCTTCGACCCATAGTTGTACGTCCACTACAACTTTTTCTTGGCTTTGCCAATTATTATCAGAAATGTATTTGTAACTTCCCTTCTCTGGTCAAACCTCTGATTGGCATGATCAGGAAGGACGGCAACCCACAGAATTTGTCACGTACCTGATCCGAGGTCGAAATGCAGAGAGGGCTCCCCTTGTGGCTAAGTGCGATACACCCTTGAGGATGGAACAGGAGGTGTAACGCCCAAAGAAGCACTGGTTGCCAACAGGGTCAGTGGAGTAGACTGGTGGTCACCTGAAGTATGCTGGACAGAAGTCTTCTGAGGGTCTTCAGATGATCTTGACAACTAGTGCAGCCAGGAAACAGGTGTAGAAGCAAGCTGAGGGTTAAACAATGTTAATAAGTCCGAGGGCACAGGCAGGTAGCGGTAACAGGAATTTTAGCCAATGTCACAACAGGAAGGCAGGTAGAAAGCAATGGCAGAGTCTGTGAAACAAGCCGAGGTCATATACTGGAGAGAAGGCAGACAGGTAACAAGTCCGTAGGCCAAGCTGAGCTCATACTCTCTAGAGCCAAACTGGAGCGAGGTAGGTGAGACAAGCCAGAGGGTCAGAAATGGGAGAGGAAAGCAAATAGGCCAGGAACAAGCCGAGTCACAACGGGAAATCCAAGGTAGGTTAGCAGATGCTCAGGACACAGGAAGGCTGATGACAATCCAGCAACTTGATGGGCCGACCAGAGATCTTATATAGGCCAGCAAATGTTCGCTTATATGACGTCATGCATTCGTGAACACACGCCGCGGCGAACCTGTATACACCCATTCGCCAATCTTCTTCCAGTGCGCATGTGTGCGGGAATGCGCCTGATGTGCCCATCACGACAGAATCGGTCTACAAATTCCATTAAAACCTCAGAGTCTCTCAAGACTGCCTTTGTTTACCACTGTGCTGGTTCTCACTTTGACTGACCATAAGAATCTAACATTCTTGTCATAGGCTAAATGCTTATCCCCCCAGAAGGGCATGGTGGGCTCCTTTTCTGTAAAGCTTAATTTTACCCGGTACTAAAAATGTAAGGGCTGATGTATTCTATGTATGTATCCTCCTCCTACTATTGCTCTGAAGAAACTGACGTTTAGTCAGTGAAACGCGTCAGCTTTGGCGTCAACCCGTCCACACATGTTCTATCTGCCTTCTCCGTAACCTCTGGACTTTTGCACGGCCGGTTCCTCACTGTTCCCCCGCCTCCATACTCGCCGTACTGGACATGACGTCAGGCCGACACTGACGGACCTGCACGTCGGCATCAGGAAGTCGGCTTGAGTGAGCGCGGGAGGAGAACGCCGGAGGAGGAACGCTAATGCCGGCTGAACCGTGGACTTAAGGAGGTATGGACATGCAGTACCATTTGATATTTCTACTTGATGATAATACAAACACAGTGGATGATTCCTGTTACATTTTTTGAAATCCTGCATCTTTGACCAATAATCAATCGGACATCAGAACGGAATCAGAGGCGGCCACTAGCTTTCCATCACCAGTTATTCTTTATATTATCATCAACTAAGATCCCAATTTGACCAACTGTGACCGAGATCCTTGACCCAGGTCCTACTTTCATTTATTGGTCTGGATTCATTTCAGATACATTTGCCATTTACCTGGGCCAGCTGGACCTATCAATCACGGCACACAGCCACCATTGTCAGCATGATATCATCTTTCTGATCCTGATCTTCATCAGGCACGTTTTTTAAGTTCTGGCTCAGTGGAAATTAACACTGTTCTCTTAGTCACAGCAGTTTTCATCCACCTCCAGGTATTTTGATTTATACAAACCCCATGGATGAACATTTGGGAAAGGGATTATTCATTCGACCCAGCTCATACCATCAGCACGGCTGTGTTTGGATTCATTTACTACAGTTCATTACTGCTATCTAGTCCAGGGCAATTTATTACATGTGTCAGATGTTGTTTTTAAATTGTTTTTATCCTATTGTTGTGCCACATCTTGTCACCTGTATATCCTTGGCCCTTTTTTGAGGCATACGTGCCTAAATAAACATTATTTTTTTATTTATATACTATATTATTTGCGTTATTGGTACCCATAGTTGATCGCTTTCAGGAGGAGAGACGCTCTGCTTTCCACCCAATCCTTCTCCTACTATTCATGGTCCACTACTCACACTAGTCTCACTTGACCTTTGGGTGACAGAATTTTTTCTGCTCAGATCCATTCTCCTTCTGAAAAACCTTGTGACTGCTGCTTTTTTCCAAGAGTCTCTGCACTGCTTTGCTTCAGACATACCATTCTCCCAAGGCAGCTTGTCACCCTGGGAAGAATCAGTTCATTTGGTCTATTTCTTAACAATTCTGGTGAATAGTCTCTGCGCTGATGTTGCCGCCTTTGCAGTCGATTAGTCCGTGTGTGCTAAGAGTAAGACACCACGACACCTTCCAGTGTGCCTCCTACAATCCATACCCAATAGAGAGGCCTTGGACCCACTTGTCTATGGATTTTGATTGTGCAGCTACCTAACTCCCAGGGCAACACAGTTATTCTTATGGGGGTTGACCGGTTCTTGAAGATTTCTCATTGTATTCCACTTAAGAGGTTGCCTACATCCAATGAACTGGCATTCATTTTTGCTCAGGAGACCTTTTGGTTACATGGGCTACCCAAGGTTATCATCTCGGACAGGGGTAGCCAGTTTGTGTCCATGTTTTAGCGAGCCTTTTGAGCACAGTTGGGCATTCAGCTTTCCTTCTCTTCGGCTTATCACCCACAGTCCAGTGGGGCAGCAGAACGAGCCAATCAATCCTTGGAGCAGTTCCTACATTGCTACATTTCTGACCACCATAAAAATTGGTCAGACTTCTTAGCTTGGCAGAGTTTCCTCACAATAGTGCCGTCAATGCTGCTTCCCGCCTACAGCCAGCCCCTTTTGGCTATTTAAGCTGCCTTGTTCATTCCTTTCCTGCATTCGCCTGGTCAACATATCTGGAGTTTATCTGCTGTGTTCCTGTGAAAGACTTTGCCCAGGTGATGTCCCTTCTGGTTACTGATCCTGTCTTCTGCCTCAGACTATGCTGATTTCTGGTTTCCTGATCACTGGCTCGTCTGACTTCCTGCTTTGGCTTCCGACCCCTGGCTTATGTTTTGACTATGTTTACTCTTCTGTACTATGTTTTTACCTTTTACATTAAAGGTGTGATTTTACTGCATTTTCTGTTTCAGTCTGATTCATGGTACCTGACACTTACAATATAAAAAGGAAGAAACCCTTTTAATCAGACACACCTTTGAATTTCACAGTGTACAGCAGGGACCAAAATAAGGCTAACCCTAACCATGCCAGACATTTAAAGGGAATACGAAACTCTCACAACCCCACCCCTATCAAAAGTTTAAGTGCAAGATTATCAAAAACAAAACAGACAAGATATAAGGCCTCATGGCGTTAGAAAAAACGCCAGGAAAAAGTAGCTGTAAAAACGTGCTTTTAGTATCTTTTTCGATTAGTGTTCAATGCACGTTTGGCCACATTGGCTTTCAGCAGCGTTTTTCTGCCTCCATTCAAAATCGATGGCTGCCTATGAGCCGTCTTTGATATGGCTTTCAGCCCATTGATTTGAATAGAAGTCGCATCCAAGTCGGATCAGGATGATTCAACTTGTGGGGCAACTTGCGCTCTGAGGATCTTGAGGGGGAACTCCACTCCAAAATGGGGAAAAAAGCCGGCGTGGGGGTCCTTGATCCAACAAGGATGCTACTTCTATTCAAATCAATGGGCTGAAAGCCGTATCAAAGGCAGCTCATTGATTTTTAATGGAGGCACAAAAATGCTGTTAAAAGCCAGCGTGGCCAAACGTGCATTAACGCTAATCGAAAAAGCTACTAAAAGCATGATTTTACAGCTGCTTTTTCCTGAAGATAGCAGTGGCTCTGCAGCTCGTTTTTTCGAATGCCCTGTGTCTATGAGGCCTAAAAGTTAACAAAATAAAAAGGCAGCGCAATAACAAACACTTACCTGCCCCGTGCAGTGGTTTTGCACAGAGCAGCCTGGAGCCTCCTCTTCTCGGGTCCTCTGCCGGCGCTCCAGGCCCCTCCCTCCGGTCTAGTGCCCCCACAGCAAGCAGCTTACTATGGGGGCACCCGAGCCGAGCCCTTGGTCCGTCCTGAAGCTGCCAATCCTTGCCTGCTTCTCTCTACCCAGATTGTACCCCTTTGGCCTCCAGACGATACCTGCACTGCCCCTGGATCAGATAAGAATTGTTTTCTCTGCTTTCATCCGACACTATGGTTAAGGTCTTATCTCTGAATGTGCATGGTCTGAACTCCAATAGAAAGCGGCATCTGGCATATCGGGAGTTTTGACAGTCGGGAGCTGATGTTTTATAATGGTCCAGGAGACCCACTTGGATAAGGGGGGCTCCCTCGGGTTCACATCCAAACACTACCCCCCCCTCCCCCCGTGCCTATCAAGCCTCCAACCCAGATAGATGCGCCAGTGTTGCTATACTCTTTAAACGGGGTTCCCCCTTTATCTGCTCTGAATCCTATATAAACCCACAGGGTCATTTTATTATCCTCCCAGGTACCTGGCAGACACAAGCAATCACATTTTGCACCCTGTATGGCCCAAATTAGCTTCCTAACCAGAGTTTTCAATCGTTTTTTTCGCTCAGATCACAAATACCATCTTTTAGGAGGGGACTTTAACCTATCCCACTCAACTGTTTTTGACCGCCATGTGGTGGAACCCCCGGGCTCCCAATCCCATGCTCTTAGAGACTCGAAGCTTTTTCATCAATTGACCAGGTGATATGCCCTGTTTGATGCCTGGGGGGTTTTTCATCCGGGGGATCGACAGTATACGTTCTACTCTGCCCCTCATTGCGCACACTCTCACATAGACTATTTCTTTGTAAACAACTCTACACCGCGTAATGAACACTCTGCGAGTGTGCTCCTGATCTCCTGGTCCGATCATGCCTCCATTCTGATTCCCTTATCCCTGGGCATCCCTCAACGCAAGCCCTGTCATTGGCAACTGAATAATTTCCTCCTTCAGCACCCAACATCCAGAGCTGAACTGGAATCCATTTTTGAGATTCTATTTCACTGAGAACTCTACCCCAGATGTTTCTCTCTCCAACTTTTGGGAGGCCCACAAGGCCATCATCCAAGGAAAGTGCATTGCTATTTCCTCAGCCATGAAGAGAGATGCCCTGGCCACCAAGTTACAAGCCGAAAGACCGCTAAGAGACTTAGAACGTCAGCTACCATCTACCCCTGCGCATGACTATAAAGGATTTGGCTCTAAATTAGGTTGAGAAAGCCCTAATTCGTTTAAAGAAGTTGTATTACGATAAGGGCAATAAGGCCCACTCTCTCCTGGCCAGAAAATTACGTGACCGCATGCATCTGAGGACCCCACATAAGATTAAAAATAGCTCAGGTTGCTTACTCTCCCACCCCCAAGATATCGTCTGCGCCTTTGAGGAGTTATACACACATCGCTATAATGGCCCCAATATCCCTCATGACCCTCCTTCTGAAGCTTTTCAAATCAGCATTGAGTAAGGCTATGGGACGGTAAGAGGAACAGAGAGTGTGGTCCTTGCCCAGTTTGGGCAAGAGAATCACATACGCCTCTAACATGGACCTTGGCAGCGCCCCTCCTTCAAAACACTGCGCATAAAGGGACTGGAGACTGGGTGCCAGCGAATCTGAGTATTGCCGGTACCACTCCACCGGGAACCCATCCAGGCCAGGTTATGGGGGGAAGGAGGAAGGAGAGAATAGCTGCCTCAATCTCCCGCAGAGTAATGTAATTCTCAAGCCAGACCCCCTTCATCCTCCTCCAAGACCGACACAGGAAGAACAGAGAGAAGCTGCACTAGCGCCTTCTCATCATACAAGGTGAGTATACCTCAGAATAATATTCAACAAAGGTCTGCATGATCACCTAAGGGTCCCTGATCAGATCCCCAGTCTGTGATCTAACCCAAGGAACACTGATCGGCGCCCACTGATCCGCCACCAGAAAGGCCAGCAGCTTACCATGCTTGTCTCCCTTCTCAAAGAGTGATTCCGCTCTATGACATATGTTGGTGTGAGCAAAATTGTTATCCAACAAAGCCAGTTGCCATCTGGCTGCCTCCAAGGCTGCATATGCCTTGGCCCCAGAAGCAGTCGCATACTCCTCCTCCAGCCTGCAC
Organism: Pelophylax lessonae; assembly: GCF_965119305.1. Taxonomy (NCBI): domain Eukaryota; kingdom Metazoa; phylum Chordata; class Amphibia; order Anura; family Ranidae; genus Pelophylax; species Pelophylax lessonae. The sequence goes on along the minus strand of NC_138774.1, from coordinate 262,232,969 downwards.
ACCTCAAGTTGCAAAGCTTCCCTCTCTGCATTAGACTCTTTACGGACCGCCTTGATGGCAGAAATATAATGCCCCCTCATGACAGCCTTAAATGCATCCCACACCACCTCCCCTCCAGCAGAAGATGCATTGTCATCCCAGTAAGTAGGGATGATCGAACGGTTCGGGTCGACCATCGGTTCGGCCCGAACATTGGGTGTTCGAGGTTCGGCCGAATTTAGAACTTTTTGCACAAAGTTCGGAATTCGGCAACCAGAACCGACCAAAATGCAATGCTTCAGGAAATGGGCTTTAAAAGCCAGTGATTGGACCAGAACCATTAGCAAAAGCCAATTGAGGGGGCAGGAGAATGCTAGGAATGTGATTGGAGTGACTAGGGGGTCCCTAGACCAATCATTAGTGAATACGCCCCCCAGTATATAAGATCGCCCCCCCCCCAATATTCCTAGCATTGTTATACTGGACATGGAAGAGAGTGGAAGCAGTTCTGTTAATTTTACTTTAAGTGTCATTTAGCTATTTATTAGTGTGAGGAAAGGGATATCTAGTGTAGTTAGAGTGCTCCTTTACACTTAAGTTAGCTTCAAAAATTTAGTTTCTGTAGGGAAAGTGTTAAGTGTAAGGGGACCGTAGTGTAGTGTAGGGTTAACTGGCAGTGACTGCTATGGCAGGGTGACAAAACCCTTCCATAGCAGGGTGACCGCTATAGAGAAATGATCATTTCTCTGAATTGCTTCGGCACAGGAATATGGCTTCTCACCAGCTAAGCATTTTTTATGCTGCAGGAGATGCCACTGCCAGTGCTTTTTTGAGGACATGTTTGATGTCAGACATGACATCTGAACATGTGTATAGGGGGTATATCTACACATATATGTCTGTATATATACCCCTAGACATACATAGGTGTGATAGTAGCAGAAGTAAATGCTTGCGCTAATGAAATCATTTACAGTAATATATTTCTGCTACTATCACACCTATATATGGCTAGGTGTCTATATACATATAATTATGTGTGTATATATACCACTATACACAAGTTCAGATGTTTTGCCTGCCTCAAAAGAACCCAAAAAAATGCCAAAAAAACGCTAGCGTCAAAAAAAAAATGCCCAGGTGTGTTTTTGCTGGCATTTTTTGGGGGGTTTTGGAGGCAGGCAAAACATCTGAACTTGTGTATAGTGGTGTATATACACACATCCATATATTTATATACACACCTAGACATATATAGGTGTGATAGTAGCAGAAATATATGCTTGGGCTAATGAAATCATTTACAGTAATATATTTCTGCTACTATCACACCTATATATGGCTAGGTGTCTATATACATATAATTATGTGTGTATATATACCACTATACACAAATTCAGATGTTATGCCTGCCTCAAAAGAACCCAAAAAAATGCAAAAAAAAACGCTAGCGTCAAAAAAAAAATGTCCAGGTGTGTTTTTGCTGGCATTTTTTGGGGGGTTTTGGAGGCAGGCAAAACATCTGAACTTGTGCACAGTACCACTATACACAAGTTCAGATGTTTTTCCTGACTGCAAAGAACCCAAAAAAATGCCTGCTTTGAAACCCGGCAAGGTGTGAAAACCGAGGAGAGAAGCTAACCCCCTGAGCTGAAAGTTTTCTAATACATACAATCCTTTTTTTTTTCTGGTTCTGGACATGCTACAGAGCTGAAACTTCACAGGTACACCTTTTAGACCCCCCAGACACAAAATCACACAAAAAAAGTTCTTAAAAATTGTCATTTTTGATAAAAAAGTAAATTATTGAAAAAATTTAAAAAAAAAAGAGAGATTTGGGGGGTCTAAAAAGTGTACATGTGAAGTTTCAGCTCTGTAGCATGTCCAGAACCAAAAAAAAAGATCGTTTGTATTAGAAAACTTTCAGCTCAGGGGGTTGGCTTCGCTGAACTTGTGTATAGTGGTATATATACACACATAATTATATGTATATAGACACCTAGCCATATATAGGTGTGATAGTAGCAGTAATATATTACTGTAAATGATTTCATTAGCGCAAGCATATATTTCTGCTACTATCACACCTATATATGTCTAAGTGTGTATATAAATATATGTATGTGTGTATATACACCACTATACACAAGTTCAGATGTTTTGCCTGCCTCAAAAGAACCCCAAAAAATGCCAAAAAAAAACGCTAGCGTCAAAAAAAAAAATGCCCAGGTGTGTTTTTGCTGGCATTTTTTGGGGGTTTTTGGAGGCAGGCAAAACATCAGAACTTGTGCACAGTACCACTATACACAAGTTCAGATGTTTTTCCTGACTGCAAAGAACCCAAAAAAATGCCTGCTTTGAAACCGGCAAGGTGTGAAAACCGAGGAGAGAAGCTAACCCCCTGAGCTGAAAGTTTTCTAATACATACAATCCTTTTTTTTCTGGTTCTGGACATGCTACAGAGCTGAAACTTCACAGGTACACCTTTTAGACCCCCCAGACACAAAATCACACAAACAAAGTTCTTAAAAATTGTCATTTTTGATTAAAAAAAGCCAATTATTGAAAAAATTTAAAAAAAAAAAGAGATTTTTTGATTTTTACTTTGGATTTCAGATCTGGGGGGTCTAAAAAGTGTACATGTGAAGTTTCAGCTCTGTAGCATGTCCAGAACCATAAAAAAAAAAGATTGTTTGTATTAGAAAACTTTCAGCTCAGGGGGTTGGCTTCGCTGCTGTAACACCTTGCCGGTTTAATAGAAGGCATTTTTTTGGGTTCTTTGCAGTCAGGAAAAACATCTGAACTTGTGTATAGTGGTACTGTGCACAAGTTCTGATGTTTTGCCTGCCTCCAAAAACCCCCAAAAAATGCCAGCAAAAACACACCTGGGCATTTTTTTTTTGACGCTAGCGTTTTTTTTTTTTTGGCATTTTTTGGGGTTCTTTTGAGGCAGGCAAAACATCTGAACTTGTTTATAGTGGTATACATACACACATAATTATATGTATATAGACACCTAGCCATATATAGGTGTGATAGTAGCAGAAATATATTACTGTAAATGATTTCATTAGCGCAAGCATATATTTCTGCTACTATCACACCTATATATGTCTAGGTGTGTATATAAATATATGTATGTGTGTATATACACCACTATACACAAGTTCAGATGTTTTGCCTGCCTCAAAAGAACCCCAAAAAATGCCAAAAAAAACGCTAGCGTCAAAAAAAAAATGCCCAGGTGTGTTTTTGCTGGCATTTTTTGGGGGTTTTTGGAGGCAGGCAAAACATCAGAACTTGTGCACAGTACCACTATACACAAGTTCAGATGTTTTTCCTGACTGCAAAGAACCCAAAAAAATGCCTTCTATTAAACCGGCAAGGTGTTACAGCAGCGAAGCCATACTCCTGTGCTGAAAGTTTTCTAATACAAACAATCTTTTTTTTATGGTTCTGGACATGCTACAGAGCTGAAAATTCACATGTACACTTTTTAGACACCCCAGATACTAAATCCAAAGTAAAAATCAAAAAATCTCTTTTTTTTTTTTTAATTTTTCAATAATTGGCTTTTTTTATCAAAAATGACAATTTTTAAGAACTTTTTTTGTGTGATTAATAGTTAATGGGGCATGACCCAGAACCCTAGGCACTTTTTAGGGGCATTTATTGGGTTTTAGGGCTTAAAAATTGTGCTTTTTGATTACCGAAGTTCGGGTCCCATTGATTTCAATGGGGTTCTGAAATCCGGGCCGAACTTTCGGGAAGTTTGGATGTTCTGGCCGAACCGAACTTTTCAAAAGTTCGATCATCCCTACCAGTAAGCAGACATAGGAGACTCCACCTGCTGTGTCACCCACTCAACATGCAACCAGCCCGAGGACAGGCTCCACGCACCTCTCCCGCCAACGAGAAGGTCACCAGCAAGGGGTTGTGGTCCGACAGACCACCAGCCAAATACGTGGCAGTTTGTACCAGACGCAGCCAACTCACATTCGCGAAAGCCAGGTCTATCTTGGATGCCATCCTGTGGACCCCGGTCCAGCAGGAGTAGTTCCGCACATCCGGGTTCTTTCACTGTCAGAGCTCCATGAGCTGAGCCATGGTAACCCAGGATAAAAATTCAGGGGAAGCCAGTCTCTGCGTATTAGAGGTTTCCAGCCCGCCATCCAGGATTGCATTGAAATCCCCAGCCATAAGCGAGGGAAGGTGCATATAAGGAGCCAAAGTCACCAAGAGGTCAGTCAAGATCTGCAGCTGAAAGGACGGCGGCAGGTAGACACTCACTCTTACCACCATTTGTTGATGGACATCTACCACTAGAATAAAATTTCATCCTCCAGGATCGGTAATCACTTTCTGAATGGTGCAGGGCACACTTTTACCAATCAGAATAGACACCCCCCTGGCATACGTGGAACATGCGCTGAATCCACGGCCTTTTTTAAGGAGAGCACCCTGCTCCCATCCAAATGAGTCTCCTGGAGGAGGATAATGTCTGACCTAGTCATTTTAATATAGTTAAGCACTGCTGCCCTCTTTATTCTGTCATTAAGTCCCTGTACATTCCAGGACATGATGTTAACTAACCCAGCTATAACTTGGTGATAAAGTGAAGCAGCCAGGCGAGCGGGAAAGCAGAAACAGGCACAAGGCGCAGTCCCCGCCCTCCAGCAAAGCCGTAATACAAAGCAAAATCATTGAGATGAATGTAGATGTTGTTCCCACTTGATGGTACCTGGAGCCTGAAAAAACTAACCCTGCAGCATAACCAAAACACTTTGAACAAAAACCCAAAACCCGGTATTCAGCCTATTCCCAAAACCCAAAACCATATTCATAGACCTGTGGCTAGTTCAGGTGCCTACAACAAGCATAGAGTACTGTCCACAATAGACCACCCAATGGGGCAGACAGTCAGTAACAGTCCCCTACAAAAACAGGGAAAAGTGTGATTGCAGACACCAAAAAGTGTGAAAAAAAGGGGGAAGAAAAAAAGCGCCCCCCCCCTAAACAGTTGCAGAAGCTAACATTGTAACAGTGTCAAAGTCTTGGAGCTCCCATGGGTGAAATCCAGCTCGATTGCCTCCAGCACAGGGCCCTGGACAATTTAGGTAGGATCCAGATGGCAACAGAGGAAAAGAAACATGGTCAGGCATAATGCACCCCCAAGACAGAGGGGATAATGAATTGCAGATCCAGAAGCCAGACGACCTTGCATGCTGCACCTCATAGTCAGGAACCCCTAAGTAGAAAATGCATTCAGGCACCTTAAATGGAGTCCAAGCCAGTCAGTGGCCTCTCCTGCTGATTCAAAGAACTTGGAAGAACCTTTTTATTCCACTCTCAACTTGCTCGGATATAGCATCCCATATTTCAGGCCCTTGGCTCTCAGGCGTTTGTGGACCTTGGTGTAGGATCTGTATTTTTTTCTGCGTTTCCACAGAAAAGTCAGGAAATAGCATGATTCTCCCATTCTCATACTGTAGCTCTTCCCTCTTGCAGGCCTCAGTGAGTATTCTATCCCGGTCACAGAAATTCAGAAAACGCACCAGAAATGGACGTGGGGGGGGAGGGCCTGGGGGGGGGGGGTGAGCTCCTGTAAGAACCCTGTGGGCCCTCTCCACCACATAGGTTGGCGGTGGGGCAGGCAGATTCAGGAGATCACAAAAGAATTGCTCAACAAACTGGGTAGGATTAGAGCCTTCTGCCTTTTCAGGGAGGCCCACCACTCTGATGTTGTTGCGACGCGGTCTATTTTCAGCATCCTCTATCTTGTCTGCCATGGCATTCACCTGGCTCTGTAGGGCAATAATCTATGCAGAGTGGGCCGCAGTAATGTCCTCCACCTCAGAAATGTGCTCCTAAGCCCCAGTCAGGCGCCCCCTAATTTTATCTAGATCATGCCTTATCAAGGTGCACTCTGAGGCCAGGTGGTCTATGCAGAGCATTAATGCAGTTTTGCAACTGTCTAGCAGGAAGGATAGAAGCCGTTATGTCCCCTCCTGGAGTGGGCGGTGACTCAGATGAGCCTTGTGCAGGACATGAGGAACCCGACTCAATGGTCACGCTCCCACCAGCCACCCCGCAGGATTCTGCCATCTGCGCTGTGGTCTTGGTAGCCGAGACAGCCGGAGAGGAAGAGGGAAAGGACGCCCCCAAGGCAGGCAATATGGCGGCGGCCGCGCACGCGTCTTGCGGCTGGGAGGCTCGCTGGGCCAGCGGGGTCGATAGTTCAGTGTGAGCGTAGTGTGACTATTCATTTTTACTTTAGTGTCAGTTTTGTGAGTGTAATGTGACCATTAATTTTTACTTTTAGTTTCAGTTTAATTTGTCAGAGCAGGTTTCCTGTAGTATATATTAGTGCAATACTGCAGGTTTAATGCAGTATATATAAGTGCGTTAATGCACTTTTTTTTTTTTTCCAAATAATTTTTATGGAATTATGCATCAGAACAAAACATACAAACAGTATACAATATGCAGTCGCTCACTCAGTGACAGAAACTACAGTGTGTGAAAATAATCATTAGGTGGTTGGAGCTGCAATGTCTAAGGAGAGCATAAACAACGTTACCATGATGGGTACCAGAAGATACATCAAATATTAGGTCTACTGCGTGGGGTACCATGAAGCCCATGCTGCCCATTTGTTATCAAAGGATGTTAGGGACGAGGTTGCCCTAGCATGTAGTAGACGTTCATATTGGTAATTGAGATTTACTTGGATCAGTACTTCCCTGTGGTTGGGGGCCAAGTCATCCTTCCAGTGTCTTGCTATGACGAGCTTGGCCGCCAGTAACAGGTGGGCCACTATAGTTCGTTACTCTATGGGGTAGTCGGGACTTCCTATGTGCAGGATTGCAAGAGCGGGGTCTGTTTTTTTAAGGATGCCAGTGATCTCCGCCATGACGTGGAAGATTTTCTTCCAGAAGCTCGATATGCCAACGCAAGCCCAGAATACATGTGAAATGTTTCCACTTGCCCACAGTTTCTCCAGCATAGGGGAGAGTAAGTTGGAATGAACTTAGCTAGGATAACTGGTGTCTTGTACCACCTTGCCACTATTTTCTGGGAAAGATCCCAGTGGTTCGTACAGTGAGATGCGGAGGAGACAGCTTGGAATGCTTGTGTCCATTGAGTTTGAGAAAACTGCACACCTAGGTCTTGTTCCCAACGCACCATCGGGGGAGTTTTTGTAAAGGAGTTTTTATTGCCCAAGTTATTATAAAACAAGGAAATGCCCTTCTTCCCGATCCCCGGGGAGGTGAAAAAAGCTTGGATTCTGTCATCTACCTGTATGGTCGGAGGAGGCCACTTCTTTAGGAAGGTACCGATCTGTAAGTAAATGTACTTTGCCGATTGGGGGAGTGCATATTTTTTGGCCAGGTTGGCCCAGGGAACAGTCAGCTGGTCGGACAGCAGTTCGTCCACCCACTGAATGCCATGATCCATTAGAATACGTGTCTTAAGATATGGGATAAGAATTTCTAGTGTCTGGATTGAAATACGGAGTTCCTTGGGAGTGTGTGAAATTTGTGAGGGAGAAAGAAGTTTCCTCCAGGCCAAAAGGGTAGCCTGGGTGGTTGGTGGAAATGAGTGTAGTGTCAGTGGTCTCCACGAGTCTGCCAGAAGCAACCAATGTAGAGACGGGGATTGTGTCATTGCTGCTTCAAGATGCACCCAGCGTGCCTCTGGAGACTCGAGGAACCACTTCTCTGCTTGAGATAGGAGAGAAGCCGTGTAGTAATCTTCCATTACGGGCCAGCAAATCCCCCCCACTCTTCTATGCTTAATGAGATGAGCCATAGAGCATCTGGGTCTCTTCCCCAACCAGACAAAGTACTTGAGGGCGCTATTCAGTTCTTTGAGGTACTTGTTATGGATGGGAAGTGGGATTGTCCTGAACAGATAAAGAATTTTGGGGAGCTCCATCATTTTAAATGAGGCGATCCTGCCAATCCAGGACAGCTCCACTTTCGCCAGGCGCTGAAGTTCCTGTTTGATTTTAGCAATGATGGGTTTGAAGTTTAAGTCCACTATTTTGGAAATGTCAGCGGCCAATTGTATGCCCAAGTAGGGGATAGATTCCTTAGCCCATGTGTAGGGGAATTGCTGTTGCAGATGCGTCCACGTGTGATGGTTTTCCCCAGGTCTAAAATCAAGGATTTGGTGAATTTCACCTTATAATAGGAGATGGCGCTAAACCGAGTGAGGAGGTTGTGAATGTGTGGCAGCGATATAAGCGGTTTATTTACTATTGTCGTGGCATACCTATCTTACATTTTCTGTCTTACCTTATTGGCCTTTACAAGATACCTTGCTGGATATGCAGGAGGCCTTGACTGGCATTTAGAATGGTTATCTTAAACAAAATGTCTTTTGAGTTAATCTCATTTTACTTTGATTTCTTTACATGTGTCACTGAGCTTGCAAAGGCTAAGAATATATCAGATGACCGAAACAGTGGAAATTCCCTATCTCTCAGAATATCAACTCTGTCTGGACAGCTGACCACAAAGCCAATAATATCTTCTAAAAACCCCTTTGGAACTTTTATTGAGCGTCACCAAGAAATTTCCCTTATGACAGAGAATCACGATCTAGATTGACATAATGCTTACTATAATTAGTTGTTAACTTTGATTGGATAAAAGATGTTAATAACAACCCATTTCTTGTACGTCAGATTGTAATGACAAACCCATTTTTGAGTATATATAAACTCCAGAAACGCTGTAATAAATCAGGTCACTATGATTCAGCCATCTTGAGTCTTGTCTGATCTCATTATATATATATATAGCTATATATTGTCAGATTTGGTATCACTGACTAACAGGTAGCAGGTATTTTGTACCTGAGGAAAAATTCCACAACAATTTGGCGAGCCAGCCAGGAGAGGTGACGTCATCTGTGGACGGAGTGAGACATCTGGACTGCATTGGATACACTGAAAATATCTGGCCAGGTAAGCCCATTGTCTGCTTACAATGTTTTTCAGTCCATCCAATGACGTCCAGATAACTCTGTTTTATTTTTGACGTAATACCCTCTTAAAGAACCTAAACCCTTAGTCGGTGTATATATTGCTACTAACATTTGTTGCGAAAGGTGAGGTTGGGTCAACCCTCATCGCTGTGGGTGTCTTGGACACGCAGGAACGTGACCCCCAGTTGTGTTCTGATAAAGCGGTCTCATTTCGGAATGTCCATTTGAGACGTAGCAAGCATTGAATGTATATGACTGTTTTAGCCTGACATTTCATATACATGTAAAGGTTTCTATCTCTATGTTATAGTATATATGTAAACATATGCATATGGTAATAGGCTGTTTTTAAGTCCAGGTCAGGGTACTTGGAAGTTAGCCTGACATTGTGTATCGGCTGTGCAAGGGCCGAAGTCCAGGTCAGGGTACTTGGGAGTTAGCCTGACATTGTGTATCGGCTGTGTGAGGGCCGAAGTCCAGGTCACAGAGAACTTGGAAGTTAGAGGTAAGTCCAGGTCACAGAGAACTTGGCAGTTAGAGTTATCGGCTGTGTGAGGGCCGAAGTCCAGGTCACAGAGAACTTGGAAGTTAGAGTTATCGGCTGTGTGAGGGCCGAAGTCCAGGTCACAGAGAACTTGGAAGTTATAGGTAAGTCCAGGTCACAGAGAACTTGGAAGTTAGAGTTATCGGCTGTGTGAGGGCCGAAGTCCAGGTCACAGAGAACTTGGAAGTTATAGGTAAGTCCAGGTCACAGAGAACTTGGAAGTTATAGGTAAGTCCAGGTCACTGAGAACTTGGAAGTTATAGGTAAGTCCAGGTCACAGAGAACTTGGAAGTTATAGGTAGTTATTCTATTTTTTGGATAACAGTGAAATGGGAAACTGGGTTTCCGTAGATACCGACCAGGGGTCGATGAGAAAGATAAGATAGGATATGGCAGATTTTTGTAAAGTGTATGAAACAGATTTAGCAAGAACAAACTTAAAATCAGTTGCAGAAATATGGAAGCAGGAGAGTATGAAGTTGAATGAGTATTGATATATTATAAATGAGTTGGGGTGTGTTGAATTGAGAAAACACTGCAAATCTTGTATTCATAAGAAGAATGTAAGGATGCTCATTGACCTTTAATTCATAAGCCTGTCGTGGTTTCTTTTAAGACAGGAAAAAAAAAAAAAAACAGGCTCTGTGTCTTTGATATAAAAAGAGGAAGTAGTTATTAAGCTGGGAGTTTGTAGCACGGAGAAAAAGATTGTTTCTTTATATGATAAATGAACGGCATATGATATTTTTGGGGTTATTCTGTATTAAATTAAACTAAGATGAAAAATAATATGTTGCCCTTTAAACCAGGAATCTTTGTTTAGACATTAAGGGTTACCGCAATTAACATGACCATTGAACCCTATTTGGCACTGAGCCAAAAGTTTTAAAATAGAATAACTTTTTATATAATTATGGTATATTAAGTGGTATTTCAGGGGCACCCTCCGTAACCAAAGGGGAACCTCTGATAAGATTTTTGAAATTCGGGACAAAGTTTTAGAGGATATTTGTTTGAAAGATAAAAGTACATTACTTCCTGTCATTATGGGTGTATAAAAAGTGACCTACTACAAATAGTGTAAAGACAGGACATTAGAGCAAAGAATTGCAACCACCCCCTCTCCCCCAGAAGATAGACAGGAAATAAGGTATTCAGCTAACCTGTGTCCGCATGTCCCATCAGAAGCGTCCGAGAGGTTTACAGTAGGAATAACCGTAGCAGGGGTGGGAGTGGTTTCCTGCCTGGCTTCAAAGGAAAAGGGGAAGTCATTTAAAAAAAAAAAAAAGAAATGTTTGTGTTGAGTTAAAATTTCAGTGTTCAGTTTCAGATGAAGTGCCCATTAATCCAGTATGTAGCATATGTCTCTTGCCAGCTTGACCCAGTGATAAAAGGCTCCTCTCTAAAGCCCTGATGAGACCCTTTATGTAGATGGATCATGTTTATAAACAGAGGAGGGTAAGCCTGTAACTGGGTATGCAGTAGTAACAGCAATAAATAAACAAAAGGAATGCAGAGGCATTAAATCTAAAGTTCTAAGCACGAGCAGCTGATGGTTTTGGCAAAGGCCTGTGAATTTTAAAGAGTTAACATTCACATTGACATGATTTTAGTCATATTTTTGAAAGCTTGTAACTTTTGACCTCAGTCCAAGTTCTCTCGGTAAGCCAATAAAGCTTGCAGATATAATAGAGACTGTTCTTAGTCTTCCAGTGTTCCACCAAGGTGGCCATTTATTAAAAAAACCAAGGCACATGCAAGAGAGGACACAGAAGAAGCTGCAGGAAACGCAAGGGCCGACAGAGCAGCGAAGAAGGCTGCACTGGAACAGGTCCCTATCCAGTTACTGACACTCGTAGGAAAGCAACCAACTCCTGTAAGTATGGCAATCTTGATATCATTGCAGAAAAAGCCCCCTCACAGGAGCGTGAGAAGTGGCGGAAGAAAGGTGCAACACAGGATGTAACTGGTTGCTGGAGGATGAAGGAGCATTTCTGTCTGATCTCAGGCCCTATACCCGAGGGTGGCAGCCGCAGCTCACGGATCGTGTCATATCTCAAAGACTCTAATGACCACCTTGGTAATGCAACACTGGTTAGCACCAGGTTTTCCTGGAGTAGCTGCATAATACTGCTTCTTGTCTTACCTGTGCTAGGTACAATGTTGGTAGAGCTGTAAGCACCCAATAAAAGCACCGCCTAAGTCAGACTGTCCTTTCCAAGGAGTTCAAATAGATTACATTGATTTCCCACAGTCTGGTCCCGATGCACATGTTTTAGTTTGTATAGACATTTTTCAGGATGGCCTAAGGCCTGGCCAGTCTCTAGGGGTAAAGTACAAACCACAGGAAAAAGGCTTTTGCCCCAGGTAATGTGCAGGTATAGAATCCCAGAAACTATGGAAAGTAACAGGGGTACTCACTTTAAAGGAAGGGTTCTACAAGACTATAGAGAAAGCCTTTCACACTCCATATCAACAGAGCAGCGGAAAGGTACAAAATGTTGTATGAAAAAAAAAAAAAAAAAAAAAAAAAAACAAGTTAAGTAAAATAATAGCAGAAACAGGTAGATTGTTTTACGTTTTTTCCTTTGTCAGGAACACTCCCAAGAGAGGTGTGGGTACCTGAAGCAGGTCTCTATTTACCACAGCAATTGCAAGCCACACACTCAGATCTCACTAGATGTGTTGCAGCGCTTTAAAAGCAATTGACAAAAATGCATAATAGTGTGTTTTCATTCCTACCAGATCCAAATGAGGATACTAAAAGTCATAAAGTAAGGCTACTAAGAGTGCAATTGGTTACACCAACAGGGAAGGGATACATGGATTCACGCCAGTCATTGAAAAAAGGTGGTACAATGATTTTCTTTTAATTTTTAATATGTATGGGAATGTTGGGTATAAAAGAGACAGACAACCTAAGGCCCAATGTACTGTTAAGTTTAAATACCAGGTAGCCAGGAAGTCAGGATACTCAGGGTGCTAGATATGTCCACAATTACACCCAGAATCCCAGACTATACCTGTGCTAGTAAACCCACTTGCATTAGAGGATCTAAATCAGACAGAGTTTTCAAAATCCTATAGAAACATTACCAGTGCACGAAAGGACATGTTAATTCCCCCAAAAGTCGCAGGTTTCAAGAATCCTACAGTGTGTATAGAGTTCTATGGAAATAAAACTGATGTGGGGAGGGTGGACTGTTCACAAGCACTGATAAACATATCCTGCCCACAGCTGACTGTGAACAGCCCATGAAATGAAACTTGCATGCATTACAGAAATGAAACTGTTAAACATAAAATATGAGCCATATTAAATGACAATATGGACATTTCTCACCTAGGAAAAGCCCTCAGGTTTCTGTTGTTCAGACAGAAACTGGGGTATTATGCAGAAAAGTTATTAATACCCATTTTCACCTCAGGGTGGTCACATTCAGGGTTTGGAATCTATTGTGTCTGTGGCAATAAGGCCCATAGTTGACTTTCTCAGTGTGTCACAGTAACAGGTACTGCAACCTCTTTATTTCCAATGGTGTCCGCCCATCCTAAAGAACAGTCTTTTGGAGGTTTTGCCTTATCTCCTAAAATAATGAAAGTGGTGTATTTATATTGATGTTTATGATAATTATGATCTCTAGTTATCTGTTGAATTAAAATAATTATGTGTTTGGTTGATAAGGTTACCAAGGCCAAGGAGACAACCTATTTCAACTCTATACAGAAATAAGAAGGGATTGATGATGCTGAGTATGCTGTAATGAGACATCTGTCACCTCAAACCCCCATGTATGAAGTAATCTCCGCCTCAGAACCTTACCAAGACTCGGACACCCCCCACTGAGGTTTGCCCTCTGGGCCAGTGTTCCAAGCGTAAGGGGCAGCTCCCTTGGAGGAATCTGATAAGCGGAATAGGTAGTTAGTTAACCTGATCAATAAATTCTCAAGAGGGGGAAGATGTCGTGGCATACCTATCTTACATTTTCTGTCTTACCTTATTGGCCTTTACAAGATACCTTGCTGGGTATGCAGGATGCCTTGACTGGCATTTAGAATGGTTATCTTAAACAAAATGTCTTTTGAGTTAATCTCATTTTACTTTGATTTCTTTACATGTGTCACTGAGCTTGCAAAGGCTAAGAATATATCAGATGACCGAAACAGTGGAAATTCCCTATCTCTCAGAATATCAACTCTGTCTGGACAGCTGACCACAAAGCCAATAATATCTTCTAAAAACCCCTTTGGAACTTTTATTGAGCGTCACCAAGAAATTTCCCTTATGACAGAGAATCACGATCTAGATTGACATAATGCTTACTATAATTAGTTGTTAACTTTGATTGGATAAAAGATGTTAATAACAACCCATTTCTTGTACGTCAGATTGTAATGACAAACCCATTTTTGAGTATATATAAACTCCAGAAACGCTGTAATAAATCAGGTCACTATGATTCAGCCATCTTGAGTCTTGTCTGATCTCATTATATATATAGCTATATATTGTCGGATTTGGTATCACTGACTAACAGGTAGCAGGTATTTTGTACCTGAGGAAAAATTCCACAACACTATCAACACAACATCATCGGCAAAGAGGTTAATCACATGATGTGCTCGGTTGGCTGTGATCCCCGTTATTAAGGGGTGTGATCGTATCGCTTCGGCGAGGGGTTCCATCATCAGGTTAAAAATAGCTGGGGAGAGCGGGCATCCCTGCCTGGTGTCATTTTTAATGTGGAATTCTTTTGGGAGAAATCCTGAGGTGTAGACCCTTGCCGAAGGATTAGAGTACAAGGCCAGGATCGCCGGGACTATGGGTCCATCAAACCCGAATTTAGCTAGGGTTGCTTTCATGTATCCCCAATGTATTCTATCGAACGCTTTTTCAGCGTCGATAGAAAGCAGAAGGGTTTGAGTTTTGTGGGTATTCGCGTGGTGGATAATATTGAGAATACGCCTAGTGGCATCTGGGGCTTGTCGACCTTTGGTGAAGCCTGTCTGGTCCGGCTTAGCGAGACTGGGGATGACTTCGTATAGACGTTTAGCTAAAAGTTTAGCATAAACTTTTATATCGGTATTCAAGAGGGAAATTGGGCGAAAGTTAGATGGGGAATCCGGGGATTTGCCTGGTTTAGGTAGTGTAATATGGGCTGTGAGCATTTCTGGCGGGAATTCTCCCGTGTGAGCCGCCGAAGAAAATAGGGTAAGGAGATGGGGTGAGAGGACTGGTTGGAATACTTTATAATATTCATTTGTGAGACCATCGGGTCCCGGGGATTTACCCGCCGGGAGGTTAAGAATGGTTTTATGGATTTCCTCAAGGGTGAATTCACCATTGAGGTAATCCATTTGTTGGTTGGAGAGTTTAGGCAAATATAACGACGCCAGGAAGTCGTTTATGAGGGGTTCTGTGGGTTGTGGTGTGGTTGGGTCCGTGTCAAGGTTGTATAGCGACCCGTAATACTCTGCAAACGTGTCTGCAATAGTCTGTGGGTTCTCCACTTTCAATTTGGTGGCATGGTGGAACAGGTGGGGAATCGTGGATTTGGTGCGTTGGGTCTTGAGCCGTTTTGCTGGGAAATTCCCAGCTTTATTATGGTTCGCATAATAATTAAGCCTAAGGCGCCGCATGTATAAGTCGTGCTCGTGGCAGAAGAATTCCCTGAGTTGGCATCTCAGGTGGGACAGTTTAGAGGCAAGCTCCGACGATGATTGGGCCTGGTTGCTGTCGTCTAGGACCTTAATAGCGGCTAAGAGTTTGTCAAGATTTTCATTGCGTTGTCAACGCCTTTGAGCCGAGGCCTGAATCAGCAGGCCCCATACGATGGCCTTGTGGGCGTTCCAGTTCGTAACCGGGTTGGTGTCTTTGGGGTCGTTCTTGTCAAAAAACAGCGTCAATTCCTTCGTCAGTTTGTCCCTATAGTCAGCATCCTGGAGGACAGAATTGTCACATCTCCAGAGGCGAGTGTGACCGACCTGTGGGCCGGTCGACAGCGTCAGTGAGATTGCATCATGATCTGACCAAGTTATGTCGTGGATCTCTGTTTTAGAGACCCTCTGGAGGGACACTCTGTCCACCAGGATGTAGTCAATTCTCGAGTAGGAGTTGTGCCTAGCTGAGTAGTACGTGTAGGTTCTCTCTTCTGCATGAAGGCAACGCCAGGCGTCGTACATCCCTTCAGCGAGGAGAAGTCCGCCAAGCGGAGCCGACCTCTGCCCGCCGCGGGAGGACGAGTCCAATTTGGGATCAAGCACTGAGTTCAGGTCCCCACAAAGTATAACATTGCCCTGTCGCACTCGAGAGATGAGCTTAAAAAGCCTCTTCAGAAATCTCGTCTGGTGCGAGTTAGGGGCGTACGCATTAATAAAGGTATACAGGACATTATTCAACTTACATATGATCACAATATATCTACCATTGACGGCTAAGATGGAATCGAGCAGTTCAAAACGAAGGGTGTTGCGGAAGGCAAGGAGCACGCCACCTTTCTTCTTCGCTTGGGATGCCGTAAATACATGTGGGTAGTCCCTGTGGGTACACTGCGGAGAGTTGTCTTTTTGTAAATGTGTTTCTTGTACCGCCACTATATCAGCGGCGTGACTATGAGCATCCTTCCACAGTGACCTCCTCTTCGCGGGGTGGTTTAGACCCCTGGCATTGATGGAGAAAATAGAGAGAGACATGGGATCAAACATAACAGTGGTAGAGTCCGTGGACTGAGGCAGGCGACTCCCTCATGGCTGGGGGAGAGCCCATTAAGGTAAGAAGGGTGACTAGTCCACCATCATGCTTCGGACGGTGGGGCAGAATATTCCAAGATGGGAGAGATCCATTAAGCAGAGTGACATCGAACATCTGCAGGAGTAGTCTGGGAAAAGGCACGAAGTATAACTCATGGGCATGGAAACAGACCCGTGGCTTGGCAGAGTAATGTAGGCACGGTGAAAGTCCATATCCGGGGTTCTTAGGAAGAGCTCTCAACTTTAGAGATAGGTGAAAACAACGGGTAGAGGTGAGCTGTGCAACTGCGTAACGTTGAAACTTGAGACTTTACGCTGTAATAGTAGACGTATAACAAAACAAGGTCAAAAACAAAAACCAGGTAAAAAAGGTGGACCTAGAAAGGCCCGTGCACCACATGCTGCCCGATCAGGCAGGAGACAGGTACGGAAAGAGTACCCGAGGTGGTGCCCAGGGAGGCTAGTGGAGTTGCCTTGGGTGTGCGACATTTCAGGACTTCCATTTCTTCTTGTGCTGACGACGATGTCCGGCCACTTGCCAGTCAGGTGAAACATGACCAAAACCTGCAGCAGGACCTCGACACTCTGGCGTGGGGGCGGAGGCACATCTTGGGGGACTATCCCCCATTCTTTCAAGAGCTTGATTCCGCCTTCCACCATCGTGACCAGGTGGGATGAGCCATTGTGGGTGATGTTCAATTTAGCAGGATATTTCCACTTGTACATGACCTTGTGGTTACGGAGGGCTTTTGTAATGGAAGCCAGCTCCCTCCGCTGTTGGAGGGTATGTTTGGAGAAGTCCGGAAGCAGTTGCAGGGTTTTTGCGTGAGGAGGAACATTATCTCCCTTCCTAAATGCGTCCAAGATGCGTTCCTTGGCTTGGTCGAAGTGGATGCAGAGCAGCAAATCTCTGGGGACCTCCTGGGGGAGGAATGAGGGTTTGGGGATCCTATGCACCCTGTCGATCATCAGGTCGGCTGAGGTTAAATTGGGACCAGCTCTTTAAAGAGGGATTGTATGAAGTGCGGTAGTTGTTGCGTAGTCACAGATTCGGGAACACCCCTGATTTTGATGTTGTTCCTGCGCGATCTGTCTTCAAGATCCGCAAGCTTATTTTTAATCAGGAAAAGTTCGTCTTTGTGTGAGTTGTGGGAATCAACCAGGGCATTGTAGGATACTGCTACCTCAGTGAGTTTAGTCTCTGTAGTGTGCACTCTTTGCCCTAAGTCGTGTACTTCTGTTCTGCATTGCTGTACAGCTGAAAATAGATCTGCATGGAGGGCATCATTTCTTTCATTGTCACGTCTGAGATGGGCTGGCCAGTGGAGGGAAAACAGGCAAAAGGGTCCTGCTGTGTGTGCAAAGCAGTGGCTGGTACCTGTGCTCCTTCTGGTGCATCAGTGTCCATCATCCCCCTTTGTGTGCTGTCCTCTCTTCACGGCTTAGACTTCAGGGGGCTGCGGGTGGATGGGGTGCTGGATCCGGCGTCAGTCTCGGGGTCTGATGCCTCCGATCTACAGGAATTTGCGTCTGTGTCCTCCATTTGGTGTGGGATCAACGGCGTCCCGCCGGCCGCTAGAGGTAAGGGAGGCGGCGGCATAGGCGGTCTCCCGCCGCCATTTTGTTGGAGTCTCGGTGGCTGGAGAGCGGGGAAATATGCGTCTAGTTTCCTCACTAACATCGGGTCCGTCTGGTTCCTGTGCATGGCAGGGTGACGGAGGAGCTATTCCCACAGGTGAGGCAGGGGTCAGCGGTGCCGGGTCAGGCCCTGAAGTCGCAGTTGGCTTAGTTTTCCCTGGGCGCACGACGGAGCGGTGTTAGAATGCGGCCATCTTGACGAGCGGTCGCCACGCCCCCCCCCCCCCCCCGTTACTGCACTTTTAATGCAGTACATATCAGTGCTTTCCTGCACGTTTATCGCAGTATATTTGAGTGCTGTACTGCACTTTATGCAGACCCCATTCTTTCTACGCAACAGAACACATAAGATGAGGGAGGATGATTCTGGTAGCTTTGGAGGCACTGAAGCAGAGCACAACATACGTCAACCCTTAACAGTTGTTTTTTCATCCCCAGAACCCTTGGGAGTAGTACGTGGCTGGTAGGAGGCAGTTCCAGATACTGTAATCCTCAGTGACCCAGAAGAGCCTGCTTCTCATGCCTCCACAAACTTGCGGGGCATGGGCTCCCTTGTTCTTCAAAGCCTGCGAAAGAACCCGAGAATACGTGGCATCAAGGAGATGGATTACTATTGGTTGGCAACCCTCCTTGACCACCGTTACAAGGGGAAAGTCTCAGGACTCAGCCCATCCCCCACAGAGGGAGCAGAAGATGAAATCTCTTGATACCTTAAAGTGGAGTTTATGTAATGCTTTTCCCCCCTCTGCTAGGTCACAGTCTCATGGAAAACCTAATTTTGAGGCTTCTGTTGATGGAGAGGAGAAGTGGGATGCCTCAGTGATGCCTTTCAAAAATTTTTTTAGTCCTCGGAGCCCAGGGCTGTCAGCTTCCACATCCCATCAGCAGCGTCTTCATCATATGGTGGGAGATTATCTAGGGGCAAAAAACAGACATGGAGAGCTTTCCAGTTGAGGATCCACTGGGTTACTGGGTCATGAGAATAGACCACTGGCCAGAACTTGCCCAGTATGCAACTGAGCTGGGCAAGGCCAATTATTGCTTTCATCAAGAGTACCTATATAGAGTTACAGTGTGAAGGCACCACCGACATCCAAAGACCAATTTTTCCACACCTGTTACTTCTATCCAAAGTCCGCGAAAGAGACACTAGAATTTATCCAAAAATCCGGGTAGCCGGCTGCCATGTCCTTAACAACCAATGACTCATCAGCTGTCAGCGGGCTTTCCCACTGACAGCTGAAATGTAAACAAAACCATGCCGGTGTTCTGTAGAATAGTGCATCCCGTCGGATAATGCCTCCAGCAAGAACTGATCTATTGATAAGCTGGCGTGACGTCAACACTGCGCATGCGCAGATCGTCAAAGGGATTATCCGACTATCTGCAAAGAGTGGAGGGAGATTTGAATTGTTAGATGTTGACGTCACACCAGCTTATCAATAGATCAGTTGGAGTGATGTTACGTACTGTGCATGCGCAGATCGTCAGAGGCATTATCCCACGGGATGCACTATTTGACAGAACACCAGCAATAGAAAATTACAAAAAAAAACATGAGGCCCCCCCCAGTCCATACCAGGCCCTTCAGGTTCTGCCCCCCCATGCTGATGGGGACAAGGGCCTCTTCCACACAACCCCGGGCTATGGTCGTAGGGGTCTGCGATCGGGGGGGGGGGGCTTATCGTAATCTGGAAGCCCCCTTTAACAAGGTAGCCCCCAGATCCCTGCCCCCCATATGTGAATAAGTATGGGGTACATAATACCCATACCCATTCCCCAAAAAAGTGTAAAAAGTGAATAAAGACAGTACACGAGTTTTAGACAATTCCTTTATTAAAAAAAAAAAAATGTCCCTCAAAGTAGTTCCATCGTCAATCACGCTGCCCACCGCATATATATCTCTTTGTGCCCGTGTTTGAATAAATTATGCTTCTTACTACCCTACACTGATGTCTTGACAAGTGACTGGGTGGGCTAAGGGATCTTGGATCGTGCTTGTACCAGGCAAGGGAAACTTATACGGCGGACATTCTCTTCTTGAGTATGGGGGTCCGTCACACTGCACATTCAGATATACCATTAAAGTGATTGTAAAGTCTTTTTTTTAAAAAAATTTAAAAATAAAAAACATGGTACACTTACCTGCTCTGTGAAGTCATTTTGCACAGAGCAGCCCAGATCCTGCTATTCTCGGGTTCCTTTTTCGGTGCTCCTGCCCCCCTCCTGTTGATTTACCCCCACTGCAAGGAGTTTGCTATGGGGGCACCAGAACCAAACCACAGCTCTCTGTGTCCATTCAGACACAGAGCTGTGACCCGGCCACTCCCCTTTTCTCCCTCATTGGCTGGCTGACTTTGACAGCAGCGAGAGCCAATACCTCCACGCTGCAGTCTCAGCCAATGAGGAGGGGAGTCCTGGCCAGCCAAGACAATTCCTGCAACATTGCTGAATGGAGAGGGACCTCAGTTAAGTATTGGGGGGGGGGGGTTGAGGGGGGCTGCTGCACACAGAAGGCTTTTTATCTTAATGCATAGAATGCATTAAGATAAAAAAAACCTTCTGCCTTTACAATCACTTTAAGATACAGTGCCGCATACACCTATTTCAAATGTACATAAATATATATATATACACACACACACTGCATCTTACAAAAGTGAGCACACCCCTCACATTTTTGAAATGGCTTGATACAGTTTAATCCGTTAGGATCACAACTTTGTATCATGTCATTTGTTTTATTAACATTTTTTAAATTGCGGCCGGTTCCACCCCCTGCATCGCGGCGCTCGCAGGGAAGAGAACCAGAAGACAGGTGTCGGCATCGGCTGAGCACACAGCGGGAGGACAGCGTGAGGATGCCTGGTGGACGGGGAGAGGACGGTGGGGGATCGCAGGGGAAGGTGAGTTTTAGAGTTATTGTGGGGTAATCCCGAGTGTGGCTCAGGATTACCGCTTTTGGTACGGAGCCACACTCGCGAATACTGATAGGAAGGTTAATGTCTAAACTGCTGGCAACAAAAGTGAGTACACTTTTAAAATGTGATCACTTCTCTCCAGCTGAGGGAGAGACAACACCCAGGGAGATACTGCACCTTGAACCATTTTTTTTTCTGCTATACCTGACAAAAAGCCTGAGGTGAGAGGAGAGTGAGGGGGAGCCCACCGTTCCATCTACCCAGAGTGAGCCACAAGGAGATCCCTATTTAGCCTGGAGGCTATTCAAGCCTGGTTGGTCTTGGTGCTGTAAGGCACACAAGACCCACATCATTTGGTAAGTGATCCAATCTTACCATTATCACGGTGGAAAAAGTACCAAAGCAGCACCACTATCACAGAGTGAACGGAAAATTCTCACGCTGAGCACCTGCACTTTTTTGGATAAACATCATTTGCACAAAGACTCACTATTTATTTAAAAACCTTTTCTCACTACAGTCACATGTTATGGACTTTATTTTATGAATTACTATTTTTATATATTGCTATTTATTGATCACTGTTTTATAATTTACTGTTCATCTACAGAGGATTGGTTTTAATCTATTTATTACATATTGATCACCAGTCACAAGTCATTATATTCATTCTAATATTCACTGTTTTAAATATTATTTAGAAGACTATTTATTATTATTATTGATTTAATTTATTTGACCACTATTAACAGTTGTTTACCACTAAGATATAAATTTAGAAGCAAGCACTATAGGTAGCCTCATATAGACTACTTCCTTACATGACCCCAATAAAAGGCCACTCTAAAATGTGCAGTTTTATCACACAGCACAATGCCATTGAAGTCGCAACTTTTGAGGGACCGTGCAATTGGAATGCTGACTGCAGGAATGTCCACCAGAGCTGTTGCCTGTGAATTGAATGTTCATTTCTCTACCATAAGGAATCTCCCAAAGGCGTTTCAGAGAATTTGGCAGTACATCCAACCGGCCTCACAACCACAAACCATGTGTAACCACACCAACCCAGGACCTCCACATCCAGCATCTCTACCTCCAAGATTCTCCTGAGACCAGCCACCCGGACAGCTACTGCAACAATCGGTTTGCATAACCAATGAAACAGTCTCAGGGAAGCTCATAGGAATGCTCATCGTCTTTATTGGGGTCTTGACCATACTGCAGTTCGGTGTCGTAACCAACTTGAGTCGACAGATGCTCACATTCAATGGCGTTTGGCACTTTGGAGAGGTGTTCTCTTCACGGATGAATCCCGGTTTTCACTGTACAGGTCAGATGGCAGACAGCGTGTATGGCGTTGTGTTGGTGAGCGGTTTGCTGATGTCAACGTTGTGGATCGAGTGGCCCATGGGTAAGCGTAGGGTTTGGACAACAAACACAGGTGTATTTTATTGATGGCATTTTGAATGCACAGAGATGCCATGACGAAATCCTGAGGCCCATTGTTGTGCCATTCTTTAACGACCATCACCTCATGTTGCAGCATGATAATGCACGGCCCCATGTTGCACGGATCTCTACACAATTAGTGGCAGCTGAAAACATCTTGCATGGTTAGCATACTCACCGGACATGTCACGAATTGAGCATGTTTGGGAACACGACAGCGTGTTTCAGGTCCTGCCAATATCCAGCAACTTCGCACAGCCATTGAAGGGGAGCGGACCAACATTCCACAGGCCACAATCAACAACCTGATCAACTCTATGGGAAGGAGATGTGTTGCACTGCATGAGGCAAATGATGGTCACACCAGATACTGACTGGTTTTCAGACCCCCCCCCCCCCCCCAATACAGTAAAACTGCACATTTTAGAGTGGCCCTTATTGTGGCCACCATAAGGCACGACTGTGCAATAATCATGCTGTCTAATAAGCATCTTGATATGCCACACCTGTGAGGGGGATGGATTATGTCGGCAAAGGAGAAGTGCTCACTAACAGATTTAGATAGATTTGTGAAAAATATTTGAGAGAAATAGGCCTTTTGTGTACATAAAAAAGTCTTAGATCTTTGCGTTCATCTTATGATAAATGGGGGCAAAAATAAGTGTTGCATTTTATAATTTTGTTCAGTGTATATATATATATGTCTCGTGTTTTTTTAGTAACAAACATGTTCTACCTAACCTCCCCTGTGCAGTGATTTTGCACAGAGTTCCCAGGACCCTCCTCTTCTCATGCCCCTCTTCTGTGCTCTAGCCCCCTCCCTCCTGTTCGAGTGCCCCAAGCAGCTTGCTATGGGGGCACCGAGCCGAGTCACAGCTCCCTGTGTCCATTCTGACACGGATCTGCAACCTGGCCAGGCCCTGTCCCCTCCCTCTCCTGATTGGCTTTCTGACTTTGATTGACAGTAGCAGGAGCCAATCACACCGCGCTGCTGTCTAAGCCAATGAGAAGGGGAGTCCCCGGGCAGCTGAGAAACTCCTGCAACATCACTGGATAAAAATAGACTTAATTAAGTATTAGGAGGGCTGAGGGGAGCTGCTGCACATGGAATTTTTTTTTTTATTCTAATGCATAGAATGCATTAAGATAAAAAAAAAAAACCTTCTGCCTTTTACAATCCCTTTAACAATCTATGCCACCAAATGTGCTTTATTTAAAAAAAGTCCCACAGTGAAAATAATAAAGTCTTGCTAAATTGTATGTTCTCACACCAATCCTCTAGTGTAAATCACCTTGTGTCCTTTACCTTAAACACTGCTACAAAAAAAAAAAAAAAAAATAGGTCAGGTTGTGCATTCCTTTTTATGGGGCCATTAAATTCCCGGCTTTGTTCACCCCTCCACTCCTTAGGGCATTCAAAATGCCCACAATCCCAAATGGGTAACTTCTCCATAATATACCACTTTATTTTTGTATGTACGGATATTACCGTACACAATTTTCAATAGGTTCTCAAGGAACAAAAATGGAAAATTGTATCAAATACTTACCGGAATTTTCCTTCCCTAACTCCAATCCAATGCAGCATACATATAATTTAGCAATGCCCCTATCTTCATCCACATGACCTTTTTAAATCTATAAAAAGAAGTAAAGGGAGACGCTCCTCATTTTCTGTAAACATAACAAGATCAAAGGGAGGGTCCGTATGTTGTCATGGATTGACTTCAGGAAAGGAAAATTACAGTAAACATTTAATACAATTTTCTGTTTTCCTGATGCCAAAAGGGCATCATATATATGGTACTTAATGAGTTAAATAGGTAGGGGTTTAATATGTATAATGTAACTTTATTACAATGAACATGGAAGCCTAAACCGTCATTCTGTCGAAGTCCACTGACATACAAGAATAGGGCAGGTCTCTGTTTACTTTTATAGATTTAAACAGGTCCTGTGGGAGGAAATAGAGTTGGAGCATTGTCATATGTATGCTGCCATGTTGGGGGGCAGCGTGATAAGAGGGGGGGCAGTCTGAAAGGTGGGGTGGGCAGTGTGACAGGTGGGGGGGGCATTGTGACAGGTGGGAGTGCAGTGACAGGATGGGCAGTATGATAAGATGGGGGCAGTGTGACAGGTAGGGGGTGGCATGATAAGGAGGTCAGTCTGACAGGGGGGGGGGCAATGTGACAGGTGGGCATTGTTACAGTAAGACACACAGCATGCTCAGGTGCTGGGCTTACCTTACAGGAGAGAATGCCGGGCTTACCTTACAGGAGAGAAGCCTAGAAGCAGCAGCCCTTGCAAATACTGCTTCCCTGTGATGTCCCCAGGATGCCTCTCTGGTGGGGGGCAGTGTGACAGGTGAGAGGGCAGTGTGATAAGAGGGGAGCAGTGTGACAGGTTGGGGGCAGTGTGATAAGAGGGGCAGTGTGACAGGTGGAGGGGCAGTGTGACAGGTGGAGGGGCAGTGTGATAATAGGGGGCATTGTGACAGGTGGGGGGGCAGCGTGATCAGCGTGATAAGAGGGGGCAGTCTGACAGGTGGGGGGCAGTGTGACAGGTGGGGGCAGTGTGATAAGAGGGATTCAGTGTGACAGGTGGGGGGCAGTGTGACAGGTGGGGGGAAGTGCGATAAGAGGGGGGCAGTGTGACAGGTGGGGGAGCAGTGTGACAGGAAGGGCAGTATGATAAGAGGGGGGCAGTGTGACAGGTAGGGGGTGGGAGGATAAGGAGGTCAGTCTGACAGGTGGGGGGCAGTGTGACAGGTGGGGGGACAGTGTGACAGGTGGGCATTGTTACAGTAAGACACACAGCATGCTCAGGTGCTGGGCTTACCTTACAGGAGAGAATGCCAGGCTTTCCTTACAGGAGAGAAGTCTAGAAGCAGCATCCCTTGCAAATACTGCTTCCCTGTGATGTCCGCAGGATGCCTCTCTGGCATCCCTGGGAAGTATTGCAATTGAAGAGACAAGAACTCACTGCTCAAGGTGGTGTAATTGCCTGATGACTCACTCCGGTGCATGCCCCAGCTCGCCTCCGTGTAAACTTGATAAAGGAAAAGGAATTGGCAGCACTCCAGGTTGAGTCAAAATCCAGATTTATTGACTGGACATCCAAATATGACAATCGTGACAAGGTAGACGCGTTTCACACACTGACTGTGTGCTTAATCATTACTTAATCATTAATCATGATTAAGCACACAGTCAGTGTGTGAAACGCATCTACCTTGTCACCATTGTCATATTTGGATGTTCAGTCAATAAATCTGGATTTTGACTCAACCTGGAGTGCTGCCAATTCCTTTTCCTTTATCCCTGGGATGTATGACAGGAGGGGGGCAGTGTGATAAGAGGAAAGCAGTGTGATAAGAGGGGGCAGTGTAATGAGGAAGCACTGTGAAAGGAGGGGGCTGTTAAACAAGAGGGGGGCAGTATGGTGGGGGCAGTGTGACCTGAGAGGGGTAAATATGACAGAAGGGGGCAGTGGGATGAGGGGGCAGAATTATGGAGGGGCAGTGTTACAGGAGGGGGCAGTATGACAGGGGGTATTGTGACAAGGGGGCAGTGTGATGGGGATAGTGTGACAGATGGGGGGACAGTATGATATGGGCAGTGTGACAGGTGGGGGGAAGTGTGACAGGTGAGAGGGCAGTGTGATAAGAGGGGAGCAATGTGACAGGTTGGGGGCAGTGCGATAAGATGGGCAGTGTGACAGATGGAGGGGCAGCGTGATAAGAGGGGGGCATTGTGACAGGTGGGGGGGCAGCGTAATAAGAGGGGGCAGTCTGACAGGTGGGGGGCAGTGTGACAGGTGGGGGTGGCAGTGTGATAAGAGAGATTCAGTGTGACAGGTGGGGGGCAGTGTGACAGTTGGGGTGGACAGTGTGACAGGTGAGGGGGCAATGTGACAGGTGGGGGCAATGTGACAGGTGGGGGGGCAGTGTGATAAGGAGGGCAGTGTGATAAGGGGGGGCAGTGTGACAGGTGGGGGACAGTGTGACAGGTGGGGGGGGGCAGTGTGATAGGTGGGGGAGCAGTGTGATCAGAGGGGGGCAGTGTGACAGGTGGGGGGTGGCATAAGGAGGGCAGTGTGACAGGTGGAGGGGCAGTGTGACAGCTGGGGGAACAGTGTGACAGGTGGGCATTGTTACAGTAAGACACACAGCATGCTCAGGTGTTGGGCTTACCTTACAGGAGAGAATGCCGGGCTTACCTTACATGAGAGAAGCCTAGAAGCAGCACCCCTTGCAAATACTGCTTGCCTGTGATGTCTGCGGGATGCCTCTCTGGCATCCCTGGGAAGTCTCTCTGGCATCCCTGGGAAGTATGACAGTGTGATAAGAGGGAAGCAGTATGATAAAAGGGGGCAGTGTAATGAGGAAGCACTGAGAAAGGAGGGGACTGTTTAACAAGAGGGGGGCAGTATTGTGGGGGTAGTGTGACCTGAGGGGGGTAAAACTGACAGAAGGGGCAGTGTGGTGAGGGGCAGAATGATGGAGGGGCAGTGTTACAGGATGGGGGCAGTATGACAGGGGGGTATTGTGACAAGGGGGCAGTGTGATGGGGGACAGTGTAACAGATCGGGGGACAATATGACGTGGGCAGTGTGACAGGTGGGGGGGGCAGTGTGACGGGGGCAGTGTGGCAGGTGAGGGGACAGTGTGATCAGAGGGGGCAGTGTGACAGGTGGGGGGCAGTGTGACAGGAGGGGCAGTGTGATAAGAGGGGGGCAGTGTGATAAGGAGGGAAGTCTGACAGGTGGGGGGAGCAGTGTGACAAGTGGGGGAGCAGTGTGATAGGTGTGGGGGGCAGTGTGATAAGACAGGAGCAGTGTGACAGGTGAGGGGCATTGTGATAAGGGGGGCAGTGTGACAGGTGGGGGGCAGTGTGATAAGAGGGGGCAATGTGACAGGTGGGGGGGCAGTGTGATAAGAGGGGGGCAGGGTGGCTGGTGGGGGGCAGTGTGATGGGTGGGGGGCAGTGTGATAAGAGGGGGGGCAGTGTCACAGGTGGGGGAGCAGTGTGACAGGTGGGGGGCGGTGTGATAAGGAGGGCAGTGTGACAGGTGTGGAGGCAGTGTGACAGGTGGGGGGGCAGTGTGACAGGTGGGAGGGACAGTGTGACAGGTGGGAGGGACAGTGTGACAGGTGGGCATTGTTACAATAAGACACACAGCATGCTCAGGTGGCGGGCTTACCTTACAGGAGAGAAGCCTAGAAGCAGCAGCCCTTGCAAATACTGCTTCCCTGTGATGTCTATGGGATGCCTCTCTGTCTAGCAGTTCACTTCCCAAGTGTTAGTGTATAAAGTTGAGAGAGGAGGGGCCTCTGACCCGGGAAGGTATCGGCAAGAGTGTACAACCAGAGCGATTCACTTGTGCACTGAATCTGGTGCCTGCCTGGGTCAGAGGCTCCTCTCCTCTCCACTGTATACACAGACGCTCGGGAAATGTACTGCTAGCATCCCACGGACATCACAGAGCTGCTGATCGCCCCCTCCACTGTATAATTAGTTGCCAGCGGAGGTACAGCGGGAGATGCGGGGTCTTGGCCCCCCCCCCCCCCACAGTGGCAGAACACCAGGGCCTGGTCGCAAGCATTACTGCGGAAACCCTGGTAGTTCTGCCACTGTAGTGATTCCAATACTGACTCTACCTCCTGAAACTCTTCAGCACGTCTGTAGTTAAGAAAGCAGGCTCTGTGAATTCTGTGATACTGTAGTGCAGACTCATAGGACACAGTGAAGATCATTCAGATTGATAGGAATAGGCTAGAAGAAATGTGGAAATACATTTATTATTTTACATTTTGACCACAGATAACCCTTTACGGGATATTGATCAGACATGTGCATGACGAAAAAAATGTGTTTAGTTTCGACTCTTTAATCTAGTTATTTAGTTTAGTTAAATTCGGTGGATCCGTTCAGCCCATATTCGGAATTTCGAGTTTGTAATTCGTATTCAGAATTAGTTTCATGTCTTTTGAATTTTCTTCTAATTTACCAATTTGTTTTCAATTCGAAGCGTTCGAATCAATACATTTTGAATCAGTCAAATCGAAAACTATAGATTTTTTTAAAAAAAAATTTGAATGTGGTAAAGTGAGCAAACAAAATAAAAATCTTAATCTAATGATTACAACTCTTTAAGTCACCTTTTGGCTTAACAAAAACAGCATTACTTCGAAATAGTACTCTAATAACACACACAGTCTTTGATTTCAGAAATATGTTTACACTTTGAATTCGACTGGAATTCCATGTAAAATTTGATTTGAATTTCAATTTGAATTCCTGAAATTCAAACAAATTTCTTTTAGTTATTCAGAGCATTCGGTAAACTTCGTTTATACTGTAATTTGGGTATTTATATATATCCAAATAACAAACAATTTGTCCAGATATTTATTCGGAACTAAACGAACCGCACATGTCTAATATTGATTTTCTGTATTTTCTGTAAATGTTTTAGCAATTGAAACAACCTCTTACCATGTCAATACCAATGTTTTTGTATACTGTAATTTACTTCTGTTAACTACGTTAATTAATTTCAAATTGATCTCAAGCCTCACTTTATTATCCCCTTTTTTATGTTTTTTTCTTTATATTTTATGTCCACTTCTTCCCATATAATGCACTTATCTTCTCATATTATACTTTGGTCTATCCTTGTGCTCTATTATAGACTTTACATAATAATCTGTCTTTTATTGTCTTTTATGTAGGCAGTATTCTGCGAAGACTGAATGCTTCAAAGTCTGCATCCATTGTACAGTTTCCCTGAATTGAAGATATTCACTATTAACAGTGTGACACTATAAATCCTGTAGGCTCCAACATCCCTTTTGTTTATTAGGTAATTCAAATACAGCTCAGATCACTGCACTACCTAAAAAAAGCTGCAAATAAGAAATAGGCGGTCAATTCATGTGTGCTCTTCAGCAGCAAGCTGTTACATGCTATGTACTTTTAAAACATACCAGATTGAAATTTACTGACACAACACCCTAAATTTACTGGCACAGCCAAGTTTTTACTGACATTTCCAAAAGTTACAAAATTATAGTTTTAAGTGCAAATTTCAGTATTTAGGCTACAAACAAGCATAATATGCAATTAACAATGTGATTTAACCGCTTGCCGCCCGCCCGCCGTCATATGACGGCGGAGCGGTGCGACCACTATCCTGGGCCGCCGTCATATGACGGCGGCACTTTAAGCAGGGCAGGCGCGCGATCGCGTGCGCGCCGCCCTGCACTGCCGGTGTCGGGGTGTCCCCGGGACACCCCCCGTCACCGGCAGGGGGGAAACAGCCAATGGGCGTGGCTGTTTCCCAAGTGATCGGCTGTGTTCCAATGACACAGCCGATCACAATGAAGGCGCCCACAAGATGACCGCGCATGCGCGATCGGGAGCGCGCAGCGCGGTCATGTCGGTGGCACTGTGTTCCGTAGGAACACAGCTGTCACCGGCGGTAGTAAACAGTCACTGACAGTGACTGTTTACTATGTGATCGGCTGTGAATCCATTCACAGCCGATCACAAAATGTAAACAAAGAGCAGTAACTCAGTGTTACTAGCTCTTCTCTCCTCATACAGTTTCCAGTGTGAGGGGAGCAGAGCTAGAAACACTGAGTTACTGCTCTGTGTACCTGTAAAATGTAAAAGCACAGTAAAATCACACAAATAAAAGGTCCCCACACAGTCCTCAGTCCCCCCCCAATGTCACCTGTCACCCAACAGTCACCTCATCAGTGCCCAGAAATTGACACCCATAACGTTCACATGTGAGCGTAGCGATCGCAGGCAGAATCACAGCGATTCTGCCCGCGATCCGGAAATCATTGCAAATCGCGGGATGCATGTGCGTTGCCCCTGATTTGCAATAGCACCCCAAACGCTGTGCAATGTTGCCGCCATTTCCGCCTGCCGAATCGCGGTAACATCGCGCAAACATCGCATGACGCCCAAAAAAGGTACAAGAGTTTCTTTGGAGCGTCATGCGTTGTTTGCGCGATGTTACCGCGATTCGGCAGGCGGAAATCGCAGCAACATCGCACAGCGTTTGGGGTGCTATTGCAAATCACGGGCAACGCACAGGCGTCCAGCGATTTGCAATGATTTCTGGATCACGGGCAGAATCACAGTGATTCTGCCCATGATCGCTACGCTCACATGTGAATGTAGCCTAAAGTTCACCGGTCACCAAAGACTGCCATCAGTACCGCCGTGCACCATCGCCCGTCACCTGTCACCCATCAGTGACCATCGCCCGTCACCTGTCACCCCATCAATCACCGTCACCTGTCACCCCATCAGTCATCGTCACCTTTCACCCCATCAGTCGTCGTCACTTGACACCCCATCAGTGATCGTCACTTGTCACCCCATCAATCATCGTCACATGTCACCCCGTCAGTGATTGTCATCTGTCACCCCATCAATCATCGTCACCTGTCACCCCATCAATCATCGTCACCTGTCACCTCATCAATCATCATCACCTGTCACCTCATTAATCATCGTCACCTGTCACCCCATCAGTCATCGTCACCTGTCACCCCATCAGTCATCGTCACCTGTCACCCCATCAGTCATTGTCACCTGTCACTCCATCAGTCATCGTCACCTGTCACCCCATCAGTCATCGTCACCTGTTTGCTATATACATGCAATCACTTACTGACCGCCTAACGACTATATGCGTCGGCCATTAAAAGCTAAATACTGGGGTTATGGCAGCAGATAGCCCCCATAACCCCGGTATTTTTTGAAACGGCGGGCGGTCGGCTTTCAGATAAGGGTGGTCCCAGTGGCGGATTCGCCGCGGAATTACCCTTACGGTGCAGGGGAAGAGGTGCCCCCCCCCCCCTCCTGCCACGTCCCAGACGTTTTCCCAGCTTACCGGACCCGCCGGCAGCGGGGAAAACTATCCGATCCCGGATCCTCAGAGACAGGAAGTCGAGTGAGGGCAAAATGGCCCTCATTCAACTCTATGGTCTTGGAGGACCGGAGCTACGTCAAAAGACGTTGCCTAGCAACCGGTTTAAAGGGCCGCTTTTTTTTTTTTGCTTTTTTTTTTTTCCTCTTTCAACAATTTTTTTTTTTTTTCTTTTTTAGTGTAGATGTGAGGTGTGAGGTCTTTTTGACCCCAGATCTCACAATAAAGAGGACCTGTCATGCCTATTTCTATTACAAGGGATGTTTACATTCCTTGTAATAGGAATAAAAATGATCAAAACATTTTTTTTTAAACTGTGTAAAAATAAAAACATAATATATAAAATAAATAGGAAAAAAAAAAAAAAAAAATTAAAGCACCCTATCCCCGTTAGCTCGCGCGCAGAAGCAAACGCTTACGCAAGTCCCGCCCACATATGTAAACGGTGTTAAAACCATACATGTGAGGTATCGCCGCGATCGTTAGAGCGAGTGCAATAATTTGAGCCCTAGACCTCCTCTGTAACTCTAAGCTAGTAACCTGCAGAAATTTTTAAAATGTTGCCTATGGGGATTTTTAAGTACCAATGTTTGGCACCATTCTGTGAGCATGCGCAATTTTGAAGCATGACATGTTCGGTATCTAATTACTCGGCGTAACATTATCTTTCACATTATGGAAAAAAATTGGGCTAAATTTACTGTTTTCTTATTTTTTAGTTCAAAAAAGTGAATTTTTTTCAAAAAAATCGCATTTGGAAGACTGCTGCGCAAATATGGTGTGATAAAAAATATTGCAATGATCTCCATTTTATTCTCTAGGGTCTCTGCTAAAAAAAAATATATAATGTTTGGGGGTTCAAAGTAGTTTTCTAGCAAAAAAAATGATTTTAGCTTGTAAACACCAAGTGTCAAAAATAGGCCCAGTCTTAAAGTGGATAAATGGACAACTTTGTGTAAAGCGCTACTTGGATGTGAGGCCTATGTATGTGGCCAGGCTGTGAAAAAGTGTTACACATGTGGTATCGCCATACTCAGGAGGAATAGCAGAATGTATTTTGGGGTGCAAGTTTTGCTATGTACATGCGATGTGTTAGAAATATTGCATAAATGGACAGCTTTGTGTAAAAAAAATGTGTTTTCATTTTCTTTCCACATTTTCCAAAAACTTGTGGAAAAAAATGACATATTCAAAAGACTCATTATGCCTCAAAAATTATACGTTGGGCTGTTTGCTTTCCAAAATTGGGTCATTTTATGGGGGTTTCCATTGTCCTGGTGCTCCAGGGCCTTCAAAAGTGCGATAGGTTGTCAGGAAATGAGTAATTTGTGCTCCTAGAATGCCGGACGCTGCTACTTGGATGTTAGGCCTCTGTATGTGGCCAGGCTGTGAAAAAGTCTCACACATGTGGTATCGCCATACTCAGGAGGAGTAGTAGAATGTGTTTTGGGGTGTAGTTGCAAGTATACATGTGCTGTGTGAGAGAAATAACCTGTTAATACGGCAATTTGTAAAAAAAAAAAAATAAAAAAAAATAAATCTTCATTTTGCAAAGCATTGTGGGAAAAAATTACAACTTCAAAAAACTCATCATGCCCCTTATTAAATACCTTGGAATGTCTACTTTCCAAAAAGGGGTCATTCGGGGGGTATTTGTACTTTCCTGACCTTTTATTGTCTCAAGAAATGAGATAGGCCTTCAGTACATCAGGTGTGATCAAGTGTGATCAATTTTCAATGATTCACACCATAGCTTGTGGACTCTATAACTTTCACAAAGACCAAATAATATACACTTATTTGGGTTTTTTTTACCAAAGATAAGTAGCAGTATAAATTTTGGCCAAAATTTGTGAAGAAAAATTACTAATTTGCAAAATTTTATGACAGAAACAAAGAAAAATGCGTTTTTTCACGATATTTTCAGTCTTTTTTTATTTATAGCACAAAAAATAAAAAACCCAGTATTGATCAAATACCATCAAAAGAAAGCTCTATTTGTGTGAAAAAAAGGAAACAATTTTTGTATGGGTACAGTGTTGCATTACTGAGTAATTCTCAGTCAAAGTGTGAGAGCGCTGAAAGCTGAAAATCGGTCTGGGCAGGAAGGGGGTGAAAGTGCACTGTAGGCAAGTGGTTAAAGTAGGTAATAAATCAAACAAAAAATATATATATTTTATTTTAGATGTATAGCAATTAGCTTAGGGACAGGACTCAGGAGGGCAAGAAATTAGAACGGGCAAGCACTGCTCGGCTCCCTTGCACCACGACATCATACAATATGCTAAGGCACCACCTCCACCAGACCCTCACTGTGCCTGCGCTGTCCAAACAAACTGTAGCAGGCACTCGAATGGTCTCGTCCGGCTCTGAACTTGAACTGCGCATGCGCAGTTCCAAGCCAAGCATCACAGCCATATTTTTTACTGCCAACCTTTTCCTGTCACTGGCATTTACTGGCAGGAAAAAAAATGCCAATTTTTTACTGGCTGCCAGTAAAAATACAGACGGTTGGCAACACTGTTTATCATTATCATTGAAAGTGAAAGTAAAAAAAAATCCCACATTTTGGGTTGTCCCCAGAAAAGTAATAGAGGGGAAATATTCAAAAGGGGACACTAGTTCTAGTATCCCAGGGGTCCCCAAGGGATTCCCTTAATTTGCTCTCACTTCCTGTTTGGCTATGAGACAGGAAGTGAAGGGAAATCTCCCCAGTGGGACAAAGATGGCAAAAATAAACCTTACAGGGGTTATAACCCTTCATTGCTCTATCCAATATGAAAATAAAAGTTTTGCTAATAGTTCTACTGTAAAGCTTAACGCCAGCTTTTCTTTCAGACTTGCACAGTTGTACAGGCTCCAGTCTTGGCCTGAACTCGCTTACTCTGATGTCATTGCACACTGAGATTCTTACAGTATACATTAAAAGATTCAGAAAGTTAGTTAGAGCCCACCTCATTTCCTGGCTGAAGAACATCCATAATCATTCAAAACTTTCCTCCACCAGCCTTACTGTCACTGGACCACCCATTGATGATCACCAATCATGTGGTCTGCTGATTTCACGAAGCTATGAACAACCATTCCCACCGTCCAGGATCTATCTGCATTGCAAAGGGAAGCACAGAGAGACCCAGGTGTGACATCACTAGATCAAAAATAAGGTATGCAATGAAAATAATATATTTTAAATTTTTTTAAGAGCAAGTTGATGAGGGAAGAAAGGGAAAAACATGCAATGCAAAATATAAGCAGATTAAACTCTAACATAAGGAAGTGGCAGATGCCTGTCTCCCCTGCCATGTGCTATGGGGTCTTCCACTAACCCCTACAATGCAGATAATCCCTGCATTGATGCAGTAGTCAGAGAAAGGTCACAAACCATGGTGGTCTGCCGTTCTCATAAAGCTATAAAAAAAAAAAACGGTGTGTTTTCTCACAGGCCCCATGTTTGTGTAGTCCGGCGGCCATTTTTGGTTGGTCCGGTTTGCATTAAAAGCAGCGGCCAGGACAGTGGAGCCTCTGTGCAGCGATTGTGGCTGTGGGGGCTCCTCCCTTTCCCCTGATGTTGACTCATGGGTTTCCTTTTTCCCTTCATAAAATTGGATTATCTGGGTCTAACTCTGGTTCAGCTCTAGCCAGAATGTTCCTTCTTCTGGACAAACTCCAGAAGTCGCATGCTGTGATTCATCTATTGCTGTCCAGCAAGTGGTCCTCCCTCTGGGCTTACATGCAGGTGCTGGGCCTGATGGTGCCTACCTTCAAGGGGGTACTGTTTGCACAGTTCTATACAAGGTCCATTCAAAGGGAGATCCTGGTGGTGAAATGGGACAAGCAAGTGTCCAAAGTCTCTGGACAATAAGATTCAGCTGGGCTGGGAAACCAGGGGTTCCCTGGTCTGATGGCTTCACTCACCGGCTCTTCGGCAGGGCAAATATTTTCTCCCCTTGTACTGGACAGTGGTCACTACTGATACCAATCTGTCTGGGTGGGTGGTACTATGCTCCACTTAGGGCAGTTGGACGCTGGAGGAATCAAGACTACCGATCAATGTCTTGGAACTTCAGGCGATCAGGCTGTGCCTGATCCACTGGGGGATTGGCTCAGGAAGCCCCTGGTACAGATCCAGTCAGACAATGTCACAGCGGTGGATTATGTCAATCAGCAGAGCAGAACAAAAAGTGTGTTGGCAGCTCTGGAAGTAGCTGTAATTCTCCGGTCGGCAGAACGCTTCGTTCTGGCCCTCTCCCCCATGCACATTCCAGAAGGGAAAAATTGGCAGGCAGACTATCTTAGTCAGCAGGTGTTGAACCAAGGGGAATGGTCCCTTCATCCAGATGTGTTTCATCCGATATGTCTGTGGTGGGTCACCTTGAAGGTGGATCTGTTGGCATCTTGGCTCAACAGAAAGGCACCAAGGTTTGTGGCAAGGTCACAGGATCCTTTGTCAGACACCACAGATGCTCTGATGGCCCTGCGGGGCAAGTATTATCTGATCTATGCCTTGCCTCCTATCAAGTTTCTTCTGCAGCTTCTGTGCAGGATCAAGGCCAAAGAGATTCCGGTCATTCTGGTGGCCTCAGACTGGCCTCGCCGATCTTGGTATGCTGACCTGGTGCGATTGGTCGCCGACATTCCTTGGAGACTGCCTTTTAGGGAGGACCTGCTGTCCTAAGGTCCGATCTTCCATCCTGCTTTACAGTCACTGGCTTTGACTGCCTGGCATGGTGTGAGTCAATACTCCTTGTTCTTTTACAGTGGTTTTGTGTCTGCCTTGGTGGTCTTCTTTCAGCAACCCTTATCCACGCATTAATTGGTGCATGCTTTTATTTAAGGGGTTTGACACCGGACTCTGCCGGTGCGGTCTCCTCTACCGTGGTGGGATTTGAACCTGGTGCGCTCAGTTCTCCAAAAGCCTCCCTTTTAAAATATTTGGGAGATTCCCCTGCTCCCGCTGTCTCAGAAGGTAGCTTTTTTGGTGGCCATCACCTCTGCTCGCAGGTCGTCGGAACTGGCGGAATTATCTTGTCGTACCCCCCATCTGGTGGTCCACAAAGATAAGGTGGTTCTTTGTCCATGCCTGTCGTGCCTACCTAAGGTGGTCTCTGACTTCCATTTGAATAAAGACATTGTGCTTATTTGTATCCCAGGCCCGTTCATCCCAAGGAACTTGCGTTGCATGCCCTGGATGTGATTCGGGTGTATCTGGCAGCCACGGAGTCTTTTTGGAGGTCAGAATCACTGTTTGTGTTCACGGACAGCCAAGAAAAAGGCTGTCCGCTTCTTCTGTGACCATTTCTAGATGGATCAGACAGATGGTCACTCAGGCCTATTCTTTCAAGGGTCAGATTCCACCTTTCCCTGTAAAGGCGCACTCTACTGTACTCGGGCGCTTAGTGCTTCTATCGCCTTTAGTCATTAGGCATCAGTGGCGCACGTTTGCTTGGTCATAGGCGCACACTTTCACTAAATTCAACAAAGTGGATGTGTTGGCATCCGCGGATGCTTCCTTTGGCCGCATGGTTTTGCAGGCTGCTTTTTAGAGGGTCTGTTCCCTCTTTGGAGGTGTATTATGTTTAGGTTGGGCTCAAGTTGTTTTTTTGTTGAGCTCCTGTTACCTTGTTTGTTCTTGTGTTTAGCCATGGGATTTTCTTGTTGTCCCACCCCTCAGGTTTGGCACTGCTTAGCCCGTGTTCTTTCCCGTGCGGGATCCCTTCCTCGGTGTGACACCTCATGTTAAACACAAACTGTAATAATTAAACACGAGGTGTCACACCAAGGATGGGATCCCGCACGAGAAAGAACACGGGCTGAGTGGCTTGTCTGTTTCTAGTAATTTATGTTGCATCTGGTAAGGAGCCCCCCTTGAGCGCACATTCATCACTACACTTACTGAGTCGTTTTTCTAATTGCAGTTTTGTATGTTGCATCTGGTAAGGAGCCACTCTTAAGCACACATTCATCACCATACATGTTTAAGGTAGAATACATTGAGTGTCTTCCTTACCTGTCCTCACCTCACCTTCCTCATGCTCCTCACCTGTCTGCACGCTGAGCACTTTCTGAAAAGGGACTTTGTGTAGAAACCTTCGGAAAGATTTACTCATTGCTCACTTTGTGGACTATTTTAAGTTTGGTTCAATAGGTCAAAAACACATTTGGTTTTGGCACAAGGTACTTTTGCGGAGCATATTGGATTCACCACTGATTCATATACTCATCTACATGGATTGAACTGTATGCTTTTTTTACCTCAATTATCACAATGTGTCAATGAGGTTACATATTAGATTCAACATCCTTGTGTGGATTTATGTCACATAATTTATTTTATTTATCTATGTATTCATTTTTGTTTATTATATACAATTTATGTTGCATATATTTTTATTATCTCACATAAACAGTGCAAGATAGCTAGGTCTGTGTTATTGTATGTGTGTAGTGATCACCTTGAATTATCTTAGGTGAACCTGTTTATTAACCAGTTTACGTCCGCTCACTGTGCCTCTACTGCGGCACAGTGGCTCGTTCCCGTCCAGCGACGTAGACCTACGTCACTGGACTCCTCACCTTGTGGGCGGCGCGCACGCGCCGCTGGAAGCTTGCTCCCGCTGTATTCAGTCACAGCGGGAGTTGGGCCAGGGGAGGAGCGGCGGTGATCACCGCCGCTCTTCCCCGATCGTCTGGGAATCGAGTCTGGAGATCCGCCCGCTTTCATAAACAAAGTGGGCGGATCTCCTAAGTGACAGACAGGGTCAAATTGCAGGGTTAAGCATAGCTGAACCTGCGATCTGTCCCTGTGTCACTCAGTCACCTCCCCCCACACACGTTAGTAAGCGGTGGGTCATGTGAGCACCCAATGGCAACTGTTTGTACTATAAAGTTACAAAAAGAGACGCACTGCACACTTTATAATCTTTTTACAGGTTTATTTTTGGGATTACTGAATGTCCTAATGCTGACTCCTGAGAAGACAGGGGACGCAGGAACTTTTTTAAAAACATTTTATTGTTTTATTCCAGGTTTTTTAGAACAAAGAGAGGGGTAAATGACACAATACAAGCACTGTGCTGTCTATCATGCCTTAAAGAATCAGGATTTTATTTTTGTTAGGGTTACAACCACTTTAAGATCGTCATGGTGACATGACTGTTTTTGAATAAATGTAAATTATTGTACATGCCGTAAATAAATAAGACATCCCCTGAAAATAAGCCTAATGTGTTTTTTGTAGCCAAAATTAATATAAGACCCAGTCTTATTTTCGGGGAAACACAGTAAATCCTATATAAAAATAATAATAATATATCCAAACAGCATAAAAACAAGTTTAAAAAACATGTTTTTTTTTTTTAAAGTATTTTGGCACCAGATATGAAAATGAGGCATTAAGTGGTTGTTGCTCCACAATTTTGTCAATGGGGGTCTACTTGATCACACACACACACACAGAATGAAATCTACCCTAATTAAAGCTGGCCATACATGGCTTGTATTTTAGCTGAACTGGCCAAAATTAGAACTATGGGTGACCTAGTCAGCACCACCTGGCTCTACAAAAGTTGCTTGGAAAAAATCAAAGATCTGGGTGGAAAATTGTTGACCGAACAGTGACTGCACCCAATTCCAGAATTTAAACAGCCATGAGTACTGTGGCTGCTTGAATACAAAAGCTCGCAATGTAGGTTCCTCCATCCAGGCTAAACATCTAAATCTATTGATTTAGATATCGATCTGTATGGCTAGCTTAAGAAATGGTGAACAGAGAAACTTAATTCCCTAGAAAAAGCCTAGATGGCAGCCTTGGTCCAATCAAGAAACAACCCTTTGGCGCAACTTAATTTAGCAGAATAAATGCATTTCTGATTATAAGCATGGCTTTGACTCTATGCTGAAGCATAGTGCATGTATACTATGTTTTACTTGCATTTTTTTTGTAAGTGCCTTTTGAAACATCAAATGAACTTAAAGAAATAGGTGTTAGTTGTTGTTGGATTTTAATACAAAACAGAAACGGAAGTGAGCCGTCCTTTATTTTTCTTTCAAATGATAGATAGGGCATGGGAGGGGGGAATCTATTAGTCAAGTGCTGCAAGCATCAACGTTTTCCTTTTCCTTTGTTACTGCAATAAAGGTAAAAAAAATCCAAGTAAATAAAAACAAAAGACCGATTAAGACCTTGACAGAAAACACAGCTCTACAAAGAAGCATTGTATGAAGAGTAAAGGATTCAGCTGGATTTTTGACACTTAAGAATCAGAAACAAAAAGCAATTCAAATCATCAAAAGAGTTTCAAAACTGTGCCTCTTGGCAGTCTGATTATCAATCTAACCCTTTCAGATTTTTTTTTGTTTATTGGTTTTACATGATGGATAGGTCTGTGAGTTTCAGAAACACCATTTTTAGATTTAGACTGTGAAGATCTAAATGATGTTCTTTTCTTATGTAATATATATATATGATTTTAATACATAATGTTCCTACTCTTCCTACACTTAATGGCAACTTGCACTAGCTCTTGTGGCCTTCCTCTACACTCTCTGCAGGCTACTAGTGTGTTGTAGAACCCCTTGTGTGGTAACTCAAGAACAGAGCCTCTTCTACAGTATACAGTAAGAGTAAACAGAAACTCTAAAAAGCTCTAGTGTCTTGACTCAGTGGGGCCAAGTTGTGAATAACAAGTGCAGTCCCAACTGAGAATAAGTACCAGTTGTAATACACAAGAATCCACACTGTCTTGTACTTAAAATAGAAGTATGGCCAAATCTTTTTTGGCCATACTGTTCTTCAAGAACACAGGAGGACACTTATTTCTAGACTCCTATGACCCAGATTAATTCAACGGGGCTGTTGGCATGGTAGAGGAGAATGCGGGGCTGTTGGCATGGTACAAGAGAATGCGGGGCTGTGGGCATGGTACAGGAGAATGCAGGGCTGCGGGCATGGTACAGGAGAATGCAGGGCTGCGGACATGGTACAGGAGAATGCTGGGCTGCGAACATAGTACAGGAGAATGGGGGGCTGCGGACATGGTACAGGAGAATGCGGGGCTGTGGGCATGGTAGAGGAGAATGCAGGGCTGCGGACATGGTACAGGAGAATGCAGGGCTGCGGGCATGGTACAGGGGAATGCGGGGCTACAGGCATGGTACAGGAGAATGCGTGGCTGTGGGCATGGTACAGGGGAATGCGAGGCTGCGGGCATGGTACAGGAGAATGTGGGGCTGCGGGCATGGTACAGGAGAATGCAGGGCTGC
The DNA here is from genome assembly GCF_965119305.1 of Pelophylax lessonae. Lineage (NCBI taxonomy): Eukaryota > Metazoa > Chordata > Amphibia > Anura > Ranidae > Pelophylax > Pelophylax lessonae. The sequence continues at coordinate 262,192,484 of NC_138774.1, read as the reverse complement.
GGGCATGGTACAGGAGAATGCAGGGTTGTGGGTATGGTACAGGGAATGCGAGGCTGCAGGCATACTACAGGATATGCAGTGCTGCGAGCATGGTACAGGTGTCATATTTACAGCCACAAAAGACGTACTAGCTGTGCACAAATAGTTCCAGCACATGGACTATGTCATAACAGAAGTATTGCATTTGGAAAAGTTGCCCTAATTTTTTTTTTTTTTTAACAGCAAAAAATTATTATTATTTTTTTTCATAAATCAGCCAGAACTGACAGCAGCCGGTAAATTACATAGTTACATAGTTAGTGAGGTTGAATAAAGACATCAGTCCATCCAGTTCAACCTATGATGTGTGTGTGTGTCTAATACATATAGGGTCCATTCACACATCTGTAAAATGGGTCCGCATCCATTCCACAATTTGGCGTAACCTTTACAGACCCATTGATTTTCAATTCCAGTCTGAAAAATTAGGCATTCACAGGATAAAGTAGTAAGTGTCGGCCATTCCAGGCCCCAAAACTTAGCCCACATGCGTTTACCTTACAGCTAAGAACATAGTATTTGATGGCTGAAGGTACATTAGGCATTCACAGGATACAGAAGTAAGTGTCGGCCAGTATTAGGCCCCAAAAATTAGCCCACATGGGTTTACCTGACAGCTAAGAACGTAGTATTTGATGGCTGGAGGTACATTAGGCATTCACAGTATACAGAAGTAAGTGTCGGCCAGTATAGGCCCCAAAAATTAGCCCACATGGGTTTACCTGACAGCTAAGAATGTAGTATTCTGTGGCTGAAGGTACATTAGGCATTCACAGGATACAGAAGTAAGTGTCGGCCATAAAAGGCCCCAAAAATTAGCCCACATGGGTTTACCTGACAGCTAACAACGTAGTATTCTGTGGCTGAAGGTACATTAGGCAATCACAGGATACAAAAGTAAGTGTCGCCAGTATAGGCCCCAAAAATTAGCCCACATGGGTTTACCTGACAGCTAAGAACATAGTATTCTGTAGCTGAAGGTACAATAGGCATTTACAGGATACAGAAGTAAGTGTCGGCCTGTATATGCCCCAAAAATTAGCCCACATGGGTTTAACTGACAGCTAAGAACGTAGTATTTGGTGGCTGGAGGTACATTAGGCATTCACAGAAAAAAAAATTGTCGGCCCTGAAAGGCCCCAAAAATTTGCCATTCAATGAACATGAAATGCCTTTTATGCCACTGTATGTAGCGAAGCCAAGGACCAGGAATTGCTGTGGGTTGATGGCAGTCTGGCGGATATTTGTGGCCTGGCATGAGGAATTTAAATTAAACGGTCTACTGGTCACATGTGTTGAATTCCTCAGAGATCAATGTCTCATTCATTTTTATAAATGTGAGGTAATCTACACTGTCATGAGCTAGGCGAGTGCGCGTATCGGTCACGATCCCCCCTGCTGCGCTGAACGTCCTTTCGGACAGGACACTGGACCGGGGCAAGCCAACATTTCCATTGCAAATTGTGCAAGCTCTGGCCAGAGGCCAAGCCTGCCCACCCAGTAGTCCAGGGGTTCATCACTCCTCAGAGCGTCCACATCGGCCGTTAACCCGATGTAGGCGTTCCTTGTTGCTGGATCCAGATTACAGCTGTAAATGGTTCAGCTGAAAGAAGGATCTATATATCTGAAGTGACCAAGACATCTTCAAACCGCCCTCTTCTTGCAGGCGCTGTTGGATTGCTACCCCCAACTCTCTCTCTGTGACTGGAAATTCCTCTGCCAGCGCACGCAAAAGCAGAATACAGCCTTTCCCGCAGCAAGGCCTGGAAGCGCTGCATTCTGACTGCCCTCTGTGATTGTGGTAACATTTCCGCCATTTTTTGTTTGTACTGGGGGTCTAAGTACGTTGCCACCCAGTACTGGTCCTTGGCCTTTATGCTTTTTATACGGGGGTCCCCCTTAAAACACTGGAGCATGAAGGCCCTCATTCGCACTAAACTGTAAGCGGTGTGGTGGCCTGCTTCCAGCTCATCATCCAGGATAATGTCATCCTCGTTCTCCTCCCCCCATCCACGGATAACACCAGGGATCCCAGAAAGGTTTAAAGCATGCTCTTCTTGCTCCTCCTCATCCCCCCCAGCACCATCCTCCTCTGACTCCTCTTCAGACTCCTGCTGTTGATTTGTGAGATGGAGTAGCACCCTCTGGGAATTCAGCAAACATTGCAACTTCCTCATCTTCCTGCTCCTGCTCCTCGACGGCTTGATCAATGACACGATGCAATGCATGCTCCAGAAAGAAGGCGTAAGGTATGATGTCACTTATGGCGACCTGGCCGTGACTGACCAGTTTGGTGATCTAATCGAATGGCCGCAGAAGTCTGCATGCGTCCCGCATGAGCAGCCACTGGCGAGGTGAAAAAAACCCAAGCTCTCCAGAAACTGTCCTGCCGCAGAGTTCGTACAGGTAGTCGTTAACTGCACGTTTCTGCTGGAGCAGCCTATCAGGCATATGCAACGTTGAGTTCCATCACTTCGGCAGTCGCAAATAAGACACCTGACGGGCAGGTTGTGTCGCCGCTGAATGTCAGCAAGGCGAGCCATGGCTGTGTAAGATCTTCTGAAATGGCCCGAGATTTTCCTGGCCTGCCGCAAGACGTCCTGGACCCCAGGGTATTTGGCAATGAATCGCTGCAACACCAAGTTCAGGACGTGTGCCATGCATGGCACGTGTGTTATTTTGCCCTGTCTCAGCGCGCTTAGCAGATTGGCACCATTGTCGCACACCACTTTACCAACTTTCAAATTAAGTGGTGTCAGCCACTTATCTGCCTGTGAACGCAAAGCTGAAAGGAGTGCAGGACCAGTGTGGCTCTTGGCTTCCAGGCACAACAGACGCAGCACAGCATGGCAACGTCTCACCTGGCATGTGGAATAGGTTCTGGGGATCTTGGGTGGCGCAGGGGAAGAGACCGTAGCAGCGGAAAAGGAGGAGTCAGCCGAGGAGGAGAGGGAGGATGGAGGAGGAGGAGAAGAAGAAGAGGCAGGCCTGCATGCAATCTGTGGCGGTACAACTAAATCTACACGGGTGCCACGGGTTACATGCTTGATGGCCGTCAGAAGGTTCACCCAGTGGGCAGTAAAAGTGATATACCTTCCCTGCCCGTGTTTGCTAGACCATGTGTTTGTGGTCAGATGTATCTTGGCAGCAACACTGTGTGCCAGAGATATATTCACTTGCCGCTGAACATGGCCATACAGCTCTGGAATGCCCTTCTGCGAGAAATATTTCCTGCTTGGGACCTTCCATTGTGGTGTTCCAATGGCCATACATTTACGAAAGGCCTCTGAGTCCACCAGTTGATATGGCAGTAGTTGGCGGGCTATCAGTTCCAACAAGCCAGCAGTCAAACGTTGGGCAAGAGGGTTATCCGGCGTCATCATTTTTTTACGCTCCATCATTTGGGCCACAGAAGCCTGCTTTTTTCCAGAACAACGTGACGACGGCATCATGGAAGGTGGAGTGGAGGACAAATGTGAGGAGAGAGGAGAAGGAGAAGAGACTGGACGGTGAGAGCCTGGAGTGTGGCTTTGTGGGTTCTGACGGTGCCTTCTTAAGGCGGTTGTCCCTAGGTGAGTGTTAGGCGACCTATGCGTTGACTGCAAAGGCTGCAGATGGCAACACTGTTGTCATCAACGGACACATTAAAAAAAGCCCACACTGCGGAGCCATGTGGCGGCGTCCTAGGAGCGCCAGATGTGACTGTACATGGTTGATGGCTCGCTCCTGATACATTTGCAGTCTGCTTTGTACCTCTTGTGCAATGCAAGTTCTGCCTGCTTCTCCTCCCTATCTGCCAGTCCGTCTCTCCCTCTGAACTCCCCTCCTCTTGCTCTCTTGTGGGCACCCACTTGACGTCCATAGACACGTCATCATCCACGTCACCTTCCCCACCACTAACATTTGAGATCTCTGAGTACTGTAGGCAGCAACAGCGGGGACCAACCTCCTTGGGTTGATCTGGGTACTGTCGTCAGACTGCTGAGTGGCGGCTGTTGCTACCTCCTCTTCCTGATCCGAGCGCAAATGTCTTGTGATGGATCGGAAAATAATTCCAGTGACTCAAGCGGAGGGAATGTGGTGGTGTTTGTGGTGGTGTCTTTGGGGGTGCACACAGCAGAGAGTGAAGAGGGTGCAGATAGAGAGGATGAGGAGGGTGCAGAAGAGGAAGGCTGAGTGAGCCACTCAACCAAGTCTGGTGCGTCCTTTGACGTAATTGCACGCGGCTTTTGAAACTTCACACTTTGGCTCCGGCCTACTGCTCCTGCCCTACCCCTACCTTGCCTGCGTAAGTGTCTGCCTCTTCCTCTGCCTGTCATGTTTTTTAATTACCCTGTGACAAAAGTCTCTAGAGAATCGCAGTATATCTGGAAAAAGGTATTTAACACCTCACTTCAATCTGTGGTATTGGAGGGCCACAGTTTTATCAAACAAGTTCTACAAATAATTGGCCAGTAACTGTTGTCACTGTGTGTAGCACAGTTAACACAGCAAAAGAGGCCACATTTTTGCAGGACTAAAATACACTCTTAGAAAAGTATACTGTTAAATAACACCCCACTTCAATATGTGGTATTGGGGGGCCACTTGTCTATCACACCAGTTGTTCAAAACATTGGCCAGTGAGTTTGGCACTGTGTGTATCAGATAACACAGCAAAAGAGGCAATATTGTTGCAGGACACAAATACACTTGTAAAGGTTTACTCAGATAACACCCCACTTCAATATGTGGTATTGGGGGGCCACTGGTCTATGACACCAGATGTTCAAAAAATTGGCCAGTGAGTTTGGCACTATGTGTACCAGACTTAACTCAGCAAAATAGGCAATATTGTTGCAGGACACAAATTCACTTGTAAAAGTATACTCAGATAACACAGCGCTTCAATCTGTGGTATTGGGGGGCCACAGGTTTATTACAACAGTTCTACAAATAATTGGCCAGTAACTGTTGTCACTGTGTATAGCACAGTTTACACAGCAAGAGAGGCCACATTTTTGCAGGACTAAAATACACTCTTAGAAAATTATACTGTTAAATAACACCCCCTTTCAATATGTGGTATTGGGGGGCCATTGGTCTATCAAACCAATTCAAAAAATTGGCGAGTGAGTTTGGCACTGTGTGTATCAGACTTAACTCAGCAAAAGAGGCAATATTGTGGCAGGACACAAATACACTTGTAAAAGTATACTCAGATAACACCCCACTTCAATGTGTGGCATTGGGGGGGGGGGGCATTGGTCTATCACACCAGTTATAATATATTATAAGTGCTTTTGTCACTGTGTGTAGTATTGCTGCAGCAATGCTCAGTCACCACACCTGTCACAATGCTGCACAGTGCACAATAATACTACTAATCCACTATAATATGCTTTCTACAAAGTATATTATACTGTGGATTACCCCCCCCCCTTTTTAGTGCACTGCACAGCAATATAGGCGTAAATAGTCCAACGTCCTGTGAAACAAGGTTTGCTGTGCCACTGCTGACTGTGCTCTGCTGGGTCTGGAAGCCAGCTGTAGATTTTACAATATCCACTGTTGAGAAGAATCCAAGAGACAGGGCTGTAATAAGAAAAACTTTTTTTTTTGTCATTGTTGTCCATAGGGACACAGGTTCCAAAAACGACCATATGTTATATAGCGCCACCTTCAGGTGGATTGGACTTTAGGCAAACCAGATTGTAGGCCAACAACTGCAGCTTCAGTTTTTGCCTAGTGTCGGTGAATTCATGTTTTTTTTTCCCCAGGACTGCTGTTTAAAATGTACATTTTTTTTTTATTTCAATGCTAGTATGCATGTGAAAGACACCTTTGCTGATCTTGTGACAGCCACCTGTTGCTGCTCTGCATACATTAACAGCCGTTGGGAGGAGTTAGAGGTGAAGATCATGGTATTTGCATTTTGGTAGAAGAAGCATCCACATTAAAAATCTCAAGGTTCCTGACATTCCGCAATGTAAAAATGGAAGTGTACATTAATTCCATCATAACGTGCAAAAAGCAATGTTTTTTTTTTTTAATAAACTAAAGCCACAGCTTTTTGACCAAGTCTCTCTAATCACAGATCACACAAGGCTCAGTTTCCACCCCTAAATGAAACAAAGATTTTTAATGTGGATGCTTCTTCTACCAAAATGCAAATACCATCATCTCCACCTCTAACTCCTCCCAACGGCTGTTAATGTATGCAGAGAGCAGCAACAGGTGGCTGTCACAAGATCAGCAAAGGTGTCTTTCACATGCATACTAGCATTGAAATAAAAAAAAAAATTTACATTTTGAAACAGCAGTCCTGGGGAAAAAAAACATGAATTCACAGACACTAGGCAAAAACTGAAGCTGCAGTTGTTGGCCTACAATCTGGTTTGCCTAAAGTCCAATCCACCTGAAGGTGGCGCTATATAACATATGGTCGTTTTTGGAACCTGTGTCCCTATGGACAACAATGACAAAAAAAAAGTTTTTCTTATTACAGCCCTGTCTCTTGGATTCTTCTCAACAGTGGATATTGTAGAATCTACAGCTGGCTTCCAGACCCAGCAGAGCACAGTCAGCAGTGGCACAGCGAGCCCTGTTTCACAGGACGTTGGACTATTTACGCCTATATATGTCTACAATAATATGAGTTGCTCTTCTTAAATTATGTGTTTAATAAATACTTATTTGTGAAATGTGACAATAATATTTTTGGTATAGGTAGGGATAACGGAAAATTTATATCAAATACTTACCCTAATTTTCCTTTCCTGATGGACTCCATGGCAGCATACGTATCGGGTTTGGCCCCGCCTCCAAACCTACCCATAGGACCTCACTCCCATAAATCTTTGCTCCTGTTCAGTACACGTGTTCTGTAACTATCCTCCACAGAAATCCGGGAGGGAACTCCTGCTGCCATGGAGTCCATCAGGAAAGGAAAATTACGGTAAGTATTTGATATAAATTTTCCGTTTTCCTGACAGACTCCATGGCAGCATACGTATCGGGAAATAACTCGCCGTACACACAGGGTGGGCAGGTGCTGAACAGAAAAATTTAATGCATTTTGTCAAACAGACAGGACTTGCAAACCAAAATTCACAGACGAAAGAGCCGCTGGCTCAACACAGTAATGGGACAGGAACGTGTTAATAGAGGACCACGACGCTGCTCTGCAGATGACTTCAGGAGCCACATGTCTGGATACTGCCCAGGAGGTAGAGATGCTCCGCGTCGAATGAGCTGTAACTACTGCTGGAGGGGTCAAGCCCTTAGCCCTATAAGCCCACTGGATGGTCTGGATGATCCAAGAGGAAATGGATCTCGTCGAGGCTCTTGAACCTTTGTTTTTTCCATAGAAGGTAACAAAGAGATGTTCCGATTTTCTGAAAGAGGAAGTGGCATCTAAATATTTCTTAATACATTTTCCAACATCCAGAGGATGAACCAAAGAATCTTCCTCTTCTTGTCTAAAGGTTGGTAACACTGTTTCTATGTTTTCATGGAAGACAGAAGTCCTTTTTGGTCTCGCATCCAGCATGGGAATGAGCACCACTCTGTCAGGAAAAAATGTTAAGAAAGGCTCTTGTGTCCCAAAGGACCCAATTTCCGACACTCTTTTTGCTGAGGTTACAGCTACCAGAAACACTGTTATCAGTGTAAGCTCTCTTATGGTCAAAGAATCAGACCTGTCTTGAATCTGACCCGCCAGGAAATCCAGAACTAGTGGCAGATCCCACTTGGGAAACCTGGGTTTTCTCTGAGGACTGATTCTCACTGCCCCTTGGAAGAACTGACAAATTAGGGCATGAGTGGCCCAGGAGATCCCTGTAAAAGCGGAAATAGCCGAGACCTGGACTCTGAGCGAACTCACTGATAGAGGCAAGTCCAGACCTGATTGGAGAAAGCTCAATACATCCTGGATCTTAATTGAAGATTGAGGATCAGGCCTTGTAGTCAACTGTGCAGAAAATTTTTCCCAGATTCTCTGATAAACCCTGTTCGTTGAGCTTCTTCTAGCACTAAGCAATGTCGAGATTGCCGTTTCTGGACAGCCTAAAGCCTGTAACCTCCTCCTCTCAACATCCAGACCCTGAGATGTAGACGGTCTGGGCACGGATGGAGTACAGACCCCTGGGACAACAGATCCGGTCTGAAGGGTAGCGGGATTGGGTCTCGGACACTGAGTAGCGTCAGAAGGGGAAACCATGGCCTGTTCGGCCAGAAGGGAATTACCGCCACTACCTCCACTGGCTCCGACCTGAGTCTCCGAAGAAACTGTAGCACAATCGGAATTGGTGGGAAGGCGTATGCCCTGTGGAATCTCCACTGATCCGAGAGTGCATCTATCCCTGATGCTTGTGGATCTCTGAATCTTGAATAGTACCTCGGCAGTTTGTGATTGCAGGGAGAGGCGAAGAGGTCTACCTCTGGAGAGAGCCCCAATGTTAGGATCCAGTCGAACGTTTCCTTGTGAAGGGACCACTCGTTGTTGTCCAGATCCACTCTGGACAAGAAGTCTGCTTTGACATTCTGGACTCCTGGAACATAAACCGCTGAAAGATTCGAGAGATTTTTCTGTGCCCAGGACATAATCGGCTCCACTTCCCTCAATAGGGACCAGCTGCGTGTTCCCCCTTGCTTCCTGATGTATGCCACTGCTGAGGTGTTGTCCAGACGCAGCATGACAGGTTGGTCTTTTGTCAGGTGAGAAAATGCCCGAAGAGCTTGGAATGCTGCTCGGAGTTCTAGTATGTTGGATACTATTCCTCGAGTGGAAAACTCCCACCTGCCCTGTGCCACCTCCGACAGACAGTGGGCACCCCAGTCTATGTTGCTGGCATCCGAGGTAACCACTACCCACGGAGCTGGCAGTTCAGCAGGTGGTCTCTGCTCAACCACCAGGGGAGACTCGCTCTCATTGAAGGGGTTAAGAAGATGCGTTGATCCAGATGCCACGTATCCCATTGCTGAAGGAATCCCTTCTGAAAGGGTCTCATCCTCCACAGGGCCCACTTCACCATGGGGACTACTGCGACCATAGTCCCGATCACCTTCAGGCATTGACGTGCCTGAAGATGAGAGGATGAGAGGGCAAAGCGAATCCTGTCTCGAAGTGTCCCTATTTTTTCCTCTGGAAGAGAGATAGTCGCCTTCTCTGTGTCGAACAGAGCGCCCAAGTAGATCAGGGACTGAGTTGGAATCAGGTGACTCTTCTCCTTGTTGAGTAACCAACCAAACTTCTGGAGAGTGGACACGACCTGCTCCAGATGAACTAATAGTTGGTCTCTGTCTTGGGACAACCGGAGGAGATCGTCCAAATAGTGGTGAAGACGGATACCTTTCAATCTCAGTAGGGCTACCACGGCCAATAAGATTTTTGAAAAGGTCCGTGGAGATGTTGAGAGCCCGAATGGGAGACAGATAAACTGAAGATGTAATCCTCCCACTTCGAACCGGAGAAACCTTTGAAAATCTTCGTCCACAGGGACATGAAAGTAGGCGTCTTTCAAGTCGATGTACACCATCCAATCTGCCGGCTGGACTGACTGCTGTATGGACAACAGGGTCTCCATTTTGAACCTTTCTTTTTTTATGAATTTGTTCAAGAAGGTCAAATCTATTACTGGTCTCCATGATCCGTTCTTCTTTTGGACCAGAAAGAGCGGAGAATATATTCCTTGGCCTCGCTCGGACTCTGGAACGGAGATGACAGCCCCTTGAGCAATGAGAGCTTCGACGTAAGAAAACAAAATCTGACGCCTTTCTTCTAGGAATGGTATGGCAGTAGGCAGGAACCTTGAGCCTGGCCTCTCCTTGAAGACCCACTTGTGGCCTGAGGACACCGTCCTGACGGCCCAGGGGTCCTGAATCGAAGCCGCCCAGACATGCCAGAAGGAGCGTAGACGCGCACCCACCCGACATGTCTGAGCGGGCCCACCTTCAAAAGGACTTAGTGGGCTCACGGTCCCCCGAGGAGACATTCTTTGTCGTCTTCCTGGAAGACTGTCTGGATCTCCAGTTCCGGTTGAACTCCCGACCAGGTCTATAAGAACGAGCTTCCCTGGCCCGATCAGGAACAAATTTTCTGGCAGGCTGTCCTTTCTTGACGTTGAACTGGCGCCGATCCTGGGGAAGAAACCCAGACTTACCGCCTGTAGCCCGGGTTATGGCCTCGTCAAGTTTATTCCCGAAAAGGGAGGACCCCTCAAAGGGAATACGGCACCAAACTTGCTTAGATGCCGGATCCGCAACCCAAGGGCGGAGCCAAAGAGCTCTCTTAGCTGTGACCGAGGACAGCATAACCCTTGCCAATAGACGGATCAGGTCTATGGAAGCCTCCCCAAGGAACGACGCGCCCAGCCTAAGCTCCTGGATTGGAGCGCTTCTGGCCACCTCCTCCGACACCGATCTGACCGATTCGTCTACCACATCAGCCCAAGACTCCATGGCTTTGGATAGAGCGGCTAAAGCCAGGACTGGCTTACAGGCCATACCTGCTGTAAGGTAGATTCTTTTCAAATCAGAGTCCATCCTTCGGTCCAACGGGTCTTTAAATGAGACCGTATCCTCTAAGGGAAGGGTCACGTGCTTGACCAGTCTCATGACTGCTGCGTCAACTAGAGGAGGAGACTCAAGATGTTTCACATCATCCTCTTTGAAGGGGTAAAGTTTAGCCATCTTGGATACTAAGGAATTCTTTCGTTCCACCTTTCTCCACTCCTCCAAGATAATTTCACCCAACTCTCCCAGGAAGGGAAAATTAACACGCTCCTTATTGAGCTGTTTAAAGTACTTCTTCTGCTTGGGAGGGGGAACAGCTGACTCTTCCCAATTTAAGGTCTCTCTGACCGCTTTAACCAGGGAAGGCACCAAGGTATATTCAAAACCCAGGCAGGGATCCTCATCTTCAGAGTCGCTACCTGACAAGAGCATCGACTGATGGCTTGTGTGGGCCGACTCAAAATCTTCCTGTACCTGGAGTGCTACAGGGGAAGGGCTTGGGGAAGCCGTTGCAGTGTCTTGAGAACGACTGACACCCATCTCTGCCAAAGAGTCCTTTACTACTCTCTTGACCAAAGCCTCAATGCGTTGATCGGAAGTATCCCTTTCTCCCGCAGCCTGGGAGAAACATCTGTCACAGAAAAGCTTCCTCTCCGGGACACTAGCGCCACAGCCCCTGCAACCTGCTTTGTCAGGTCTCCGTGCGTGGCTGGCTGAAGTAGACGCTTTGCGATGATGTGAGCCCGAACGGGACTTTCCTGTAGAGTGCCGGTGGCGAGAGCTCGAGCGCCTTTCACTTCTTTGAGAAGAGTGCCTAGTCTCTGAACGAGGAGGGCTGTAACAAGAGAAAAAAACAGAAAAAACAGACAGGAAGCTAGGAACACTTAAGTTCCTACCCCCACCCCCTATAACCCACAACCCCACCAAGAAGCCCCAAATACCTGTTAGGGGCGGGCTGACCACCGGAGGGCAAAGTAGCTTCCATTCTGATGCTGACCTACAAGAATGAGCCGGACAGCATGTCAGAAAAAACCAGCAAAGCGGGGGGGGGGGGGTTGCTCCCAAACTGGGGCCAGTACTCACCAGGAACCAAGGTTAGCAGGCAGAGCGGCAGTGCACAGCAAAACGACCACAAAACGAACGGTCTTCGTATGTGTAACACCCAGTATCAGCAGTGTGTACAAACACAACACTGCTGACAGCTCTGGGGTTTAAATATGGCGCCTGGTGACGTCATCAGCGATCGCCACCGATGCCAGCTTACTGCGCATGCGCCGTGCTTACACTGCGCCTGCGCGAGAACCAAGCCTCGTTCCCAAGGCGCCGCACATGCGCAGTAGCGCGCACCGGAGGCCGGTCAGGAAGTGAATCGCTGACCGGCCCCGGACCACTAGCCACCAGGGAAAGCAGGAGAAAACCAGGTAAGACATAAAGGCACTAGCAAGCAATAATATAAACAAAATAGCTGGCATGGAGGACTTTGTACTCACGAACCGCAGATCACCAGGGATGGATGCACACACCGGACTTATCTCATTCTTAGGGTACCGGCCACCCGCAGCAGCTGGGTTTTTTGGCCAAGGCTGCATACATCTTCGCCCCTACTCCATACCCCGCAGCAGCTGGGGCTTATTGGAGAACTCCATACCCGACTGGTAGAGCCATCCATCACCCGGAATCCATCTTCAGGTAGGATATCAGGTAATCCTTTGGAGGACAAAAAAAGAACACGTGTGCTGAACAGGAGCAAAGATTTATGGGAGTGAGGTCCTATGGGTAGGTTTGGAGGCGGGGCCAAACCCGATACATATGCTGCCATGGAGTCTGTCAGGAAAGATTTTTATCTGTATATTTTTTTTATTTTGTGTTTTTATAGGCATGGACACCCAAAAATGAGTCCAGCTAAAAAAAGCAAAACTGAAAACAGATAGTGGAAGATCATTCCAAGAGGCCTGGACACAGTCATTTGGAGTGATTGAACGCAATGGGAAAGTGTTATGCAGGGGCGTAACTACAGGGTTTGCAGGGGTTGCAATTGCAACCGGGCCCCATGCTCCAGGGGGCCCATGCAGCTCCCCTGTACACCTGGATAGGAGGGGCGGCGGAAGCAGCATGTAGAGAAATCACTGTCCTCCTTTTTCCTCCTCTAGCTGCAGGAGGAAAATGGAGGAGATTGGTTACTCTGTATGCTGCCCTGCCACTCCTCCTATCCACTTCACTTGTGTTCTGCTGTCTTTGGGCCCCTGTGTGCTTCCCTGTTCCCCCGCCCCTACTGTGCTCCCTCCCCTCTCCTGTCGGCTGCTGCAGAGGATGTGTCACAATAGAGAACCAGGAAGGGATCAGTAAATATGTCATTTACCAGCTGAATGGACAGAGTCATAGTCAGTGACATTGTAAAAAAATAAAATAAAATGATAAAAAATAATACAATTATAATACCAAAAAATAAAAACTACTGACACCAGTGGGTGAACTTCCAGGATCGCAAAGGTCACACTTGCGACCAGGGCCCTGGCATTCCACCACCATTGGGAGGCCCCAAGATGGCAGGAAGGGGGCCCAGTGCAGAACTTGTGAAAGGGTCCCCCTGCGGGACCGTAATAAAGGGCCCTGAAATTAGAGTAAAGGGCCCCAGGATCAGTGGGAAGAGCCCCAGGCTTGAAGGGAAGGGTCCCAGCCAGGGGTCCGGGGGGCCCTTCATGGTTTCTTGCACCGGGGCCCTGAAGGTTCTAGTTACGCCTCTGGTGTTATGTGTTCTGTGTAGTGAAAGTGTTGTGTCTCGCACATCAAGTTTCAGACGTCACTTTGACACCAACCACAAAAGTGTTACTGAACTTGGTCAAGCTGAAAGGAAAGAATTTTTTTGAATGGAATTTGAGGAAATATCACTCCCAGTATCGTAGTTTTTGCAACTACCTTTCTAAAACAAATCATCTGACAACTGCTAGCTTTCAAATGTCACTGTGCATAGCAAAACATGTTAAGCCCCTCTCTGATGGGGATTTTATCAAAACAGCCATGTTGGCTTTGAATAGTGTTGAGCAAACACGGACTGTATTATTCGTGTTCGTACCGAATAATTGGATTTTTGTTACCCGAACACGGACCCGGAAACTTTACTGTATGTTCGGGTTTAAAATCCGTGTTCGGTCATTTTATTTCCTGTTTTGTATGTAATGGCGCGCTTTTAATGGCGGGCTTTCAACAGCCAATCAACAAGCGTTTAACTGGTGTGCGCCATCACAGCCATGCCTACTAATGTATTAGTAGCTGTGATTGGCCATCTGAAGCATGTGACCATGTCTTTATAAGTTCGAGAGCCCCAGCGCGCCGCGTCATTCTGCTGTAGTTTAGGGACAGAGCACACATCATATGTGCTGGCTGCTGATTAGGGACAGACAGTTACATAGTTACATAGTTACATAGTTACATAGTAGGTGAGCTTGAATAAAGACAATAGTCCATCCAGTTCAACCTGTGTAGGTGTGTGTGGCTGTAATCATCTCACATACCCCTGAATGTTCTGATCCTTGAGATGTAAGTCTAAGAGTCTTTTGAAAGCCACCATACTACCCGCAGAAACCACCTCTTGTGGTAGAGAATTCCACAATCTTGTAGCCCTAACAGTAAAGAACCCCCCACGTTGCCTGAGGTTAAAACGCTTCTCCTCTAATCGCATTGTATGCCCTCGAGTCCTCATGCAATCCCTTCGAATGAACAGCTTTTTTTCTAAGCTGGGTTCCCTATTAAGATATTTATAAATTGCTATCATGTCCCCCCTCAGACGTCTCTTCTCCAGGGAGAATAAATTGAGCGATTGTAGACGCTCTTCATAGTCAAGGTCCTCCAATCCCCTAATTAGTTTAGTTGCCCTTCTCTGGACTCTCTCCAGCTCCAACACATCCCTCCTGAGGACTGGCGACCAGAACCGGACAGAATACTCCAGATGCGGTCGGACCAGAGTTTTATAAAGTGGAAGGATTATAGTCTTATCTCTGGAACACATCCCTTTCTTTATGCATGCTAATATTCTGCTGGCTTTGGCAGCTGCCGCTTGACATTGCATGCTGTTGCCTAATCTATCATCAACCAAGACTCCCAGATCCTTCTCCATTTTTGATTCCCCCAAGGGTTCCCCTCCTAACGTGTATTGTGCTTTTATGTTTTTAGTCCCCAAGTGCAAAACCTTACACTTCTCCACGTTAAACCTCATTTGCCATATCGTTGCCCACTCTGTAATTTTGTCCAGGTCATTCTGTAGGATATCTGCTTCATGCTGTGCAGTTATTGCTCTGGCCAATTTTGTGTCATCTGCAAAAACTGATATCGAACTACTGATCCCTACCTCAATGTTGTTTATGAATAAATTGAACAAGGTTGGTCCCAGGACTGAGCCCTGGGGCACCCCGCTTACTACCTCAGACCAGTCTGAGTATGCGCTGTTTATTACCACTCTTTGGACACGCCCTTTAAGCCAATTCCGTATCCAAGAGCAAACCCTGCTGTCGATACCTGCAGACCTTAATTTATAAATTAAGCGCTTGTGGGGAACTGTATCAAACGCCTTAGCGAAATCCAAGTACACCACATCCACTGGTCTCCCCCTATCTAGCTCACAGCTCACCTCCTCGTAGAATGTTAATAGATTGGTTTGACAAGAACGCCCATTTGTAAACCCGTGCTGATTACTGCTGATGATGTTGTTGTCTTTAGCAAACTCTACGATATAGTCCCTTATCATCCCCTCCAGAAGTTTACATACTATTGATGTCAAACTGACAGGCCTATAATTTCCCGGGATATGCCTCTGGCCCTTTTTGAATATCGGAATCACGTTAGCTTTCTTCCAATCCCCTGGTACATCTCCTGTCCTAATACTGTCAGCAAAGATCAGGAACAGTGGTCTGGATATAGCCTTACTGAGTTCCTTGAGTACTCTCGGATGTACGCCATCCGGGCCTGGTGATTTGTTTGTGTTGAGTTTATCCAGCCTTTCCCTGATTTCTCCCTCTGTTAGCCATAGTGGCAAGTCCTGTGTATTACTACTAACCATTCAGTCATGGTCAGTGTACCCCTCCTTTTCCTGTGTAAAGACTGACAAGAAAAAAGCATTCAGCACGGTTGCTTTTTCAGTGTCCTCTGTAACCATCCTCCCATCATTGTTAATTATGTGTGCAATATGCTCTGCCCTAGTTTTTTTGCTGTTGATATATTTAAAGAATTTCTTTGGGTTTTTTTTACTATCCTCCGCTATTTGTCTCTCAAAGTTGATTTTAGCCATCTTGATTTCTTGTTTACTTTTCTTATTTGCCTCCTTGTATTGCTCGAAAGTCAATACTGTGCCCTCTGATTTATACTTCTTGAAGGCCAATTTTTTTCCCCTAATAAGTTTTTTGACGCTACGGTTTAACCAGCCAGGTTTGGCTTTGTCTCTTCTAAATTTATTTCCCATAGGAATGCACTGCAAGATGCCTTTGCCCAATATGTTCCTAAAGCATTCCCATTTTTCCTCTGTGGTCAGGGATCCCAGGGTTTGGTCCCAGTTTACCCTTTCCATCAATGAGTACAATTTTGGAAAGTTTGCCCTTCTGAAGTTTAGGGTTCTTATGTTCCCCACTTGCCTTGTTATATTGTTATTTATACTAAATGTGATCATCCTGTGATCGCTAGAGCCCAGGTTGTCCTGGACTCCTACCTGCGAGATTAGGTCTGGGTCATTAGTGACAGTGGGACAGTGATTCTGTGAAAAATTGTGTCCGAAAAGAATGCAGGGACAGGTCGAAGTGCAGGCAGGGAAAGTTATTAGAGCATTTTAGGGCGAGACTGGAGATTAGGCAGGGTCAGTCTTCTACATCGATTTTGCTGTGTGGGGGGTGGTGCAGTGAACGATCTTATTGAGCATATTAGGGACAGGCTGGAGATTAGGCAGGGACAGTCTACATCGATTTTGCTGTGTGGGGGGTGGTGCAGTGAACAATCTTTTTGCCCTCACTTGAGCCCACTGAGGAGGAGGAGGAAGAGGGAGAAAAAAATCTATTTTTATCAGTCTGTTGTGTGCAGCGTTCAGCTATATTTCACTACAGATTGCTGTTCTAATCTGCTATTAAAAAATTAATTTAAAGGGGAATTTTTTTAAGAGCACTTGCCATGCTCTTAACTACATTTTGCTGCACTCTAGCCCTTTCCATTGGTGTTTTAGAGCCGTTTTAGTGCCTGAAAGTTCGGGTCCCCATTGACTTCAATGGGGTTCGGTGTCCGGGTAAAGTTCAGAAAAAGTCCAGGACACGGACCCGGACTTTTTTTTCAAGTTCGGCTGAACCCGCCGAACACGGACATCCAGGTGTCCGCTCAACTCTAGCTTTGAGTAATTCCCTTTTTCATGATTTCCCAAACAAGGATACAATTATGCAACGCATTTCTGAGATGCCAATTATCAGAAAAACTGTTAAAGATCGAGTCCTGCTTATGGCAAGTGATGTCAGTCAGCAGCTCACCACTGACTTACAAAAGGCAGCCTGTTACTCCATGTGCTTGGATGAAAGCACAGATATAAATAATCATGCAAGGCTAGCAGTTATTTTGCGTTATGCTGTTGGTGACATGAGAGAAGAGCTCCTGAAACTGGTGTCTTTGCATGGAAGAACACAAGGTATACATATTGTGAGAGTTGCATCAAGTGTAGATCGTTAAGGGACACAGCCACTCGCTTTTTCTTTCTTTTAAGGGCTTTCCTCACCCATGTTTATTAAAAGAAAGTTAATCAAGGAGAAAAAAATAACAGGTTTTCCCTCACAGGGGTTTCAGCATTTCAGTCCTTAGCAAAATAAATGATCATTCGGCCCCTCTGGCTTGAACTTGCAGCGCTGCTGCTCTGGCCTCAACCTCCAGGCCATTGTCTGTCTCCCACAGACTTCGCTCACCTAACAGGGTGCACATGGATAGTAGCCTTGTGCTGCACTGACTCCCAAGTGGAGCCCTCCTGACTCCTGGGCCAGACCTCCTGTCTGCCGGGGTGGAGCCCAGAACCATGGTCAGGTTACTACTAACAGCCCAGCACACACCTGACCTATTATGCTGGCTGTTCTGAATATCTGGACCCAGGATTGGAGATTTCACCCCACCTGGATCACTTGGAAATCTCCAAGCTCCAGGTCCCAAACTGGCCTTTTTAACCACTTAAGCCCCGGAAGATTTTACCCCCTTCCTGACCAGGGCCTATTTTGCGATTCGGCACTGCGTGATTTTAACAGACAATTGCGCGGTCGTGCGACGCTGTACCTAAACAAAATTGACGTCCTTTTTTCCCACAAACAGAGCTTTCTTTTGGTGGTATTTGATCACCTGTGCGATTTTTTGATCATGCGCTGTAAACAAAAAAAGAGCGTCAATTTTGCAAAAATATCATTATTTTTCACATTTTTTTATATGAAATTCCCCCCCAAAAAAATGTAAAAATCAAAATTTTTAACATTTTCGGCCAATTTGTTTTATGCTACATATGTTTGGTAAAAAAAATTGCAAAAGCGTATTTTGATTGGTTTGCGCAAAAGTTATCACGTTTACCAACAAAGGGAAAGATTTTTGTCATTTTTGTTGTTTTTTTTTTTAACGAGTAATGGCGGCGATCTGCGATTTTTTTTGCGGTTCTGCGACATTGCGGCGGACAGATCGGACCCTTGACTGACATTTTTGACACTTTTGGGGTTACCAGTGACATTACTGCAGTAATTAGTGCTATACATATGCACTGTTATTGTAAAAATGACACTGGCAGTGAAGGGGTTAACTGTATTGGAGAGGGAGGGGTTAAGTATGTCCTAGGAGCGTGCTTCTAACTGTGATTGGACATGGCTACTGGTGTAAGAACAGAGATCAACGGTCCTACATAGTAGAACCGTCTGATCTCCATTCTTACACAGGGAAGAATGACAGGCGGCTTTGTTTACATCAGCCGCCTGCCTTTCTACCGGTGTTACGGACGATCGCGAGTGCCCGGCGGACATCGGGTCCACCGGGCACATGCGCGGGGGGGGTCCGTGACTGCGCGGGAGCAGGAGCACGCCTCTGGCGGCGCGCGCTCGCTCCCTAGAAGCCTCACAGGCTAGCGATGTAAATAGTCGTGCGGCGGTCGGGAGGTGGTTAAAACACTGAGGAAACTGAAAAGCCAGTTTCCTCTTCATGTTACAAGCTCCCTGGAGCCCCTCAACCTGCCTGGCTGAGAATTCTGGGTCACGTTCACTTTTTAAACCCTGGCAGGGCAACGCTCTGCCACAATATCTACAATGCTGTGATGGAGGCTTTTTTGTCACAAGACATAAGACTAGAAAAAACAGTTTCAGTTACTATTGACAGAGCACCTTGCATTGTGGGGGTAACATCTGGTTTCATACAGTTCTTTGTTAAAGAAGCAGAACATCCCGTAATTCAGTTTCATTGTATTATACATCAAGAAGCTCTTTGTGCCAGGGAAAGCAGCCAAAAATTAGACGATATCCTCAAAGATTTAAAAAAAATGGTGAATTACATCATGGCTCGTGCTCTTAATTTTCAACAGTTTCAAGCACTTCTTGAAGAGGTTCAGGCACAGTATAATACTTTATTTATGTACAATAAGGTTCGGTGGCTGAGCAGAGGACAAGCCCTGAAGAGATTTGTAGCCTGCTTAGATTAAATTAGGCTGTTTATTAATGAAAAGGGACAGGAATATCTACAGCTCACTAATATGACCTAGCTTACCAACCTCATGTTTTTTTTACAGATTTTACAGTACACTTCAATATACTGAACAAAAAACTGCAAGGTTTAGGTAAAACAGCAGAAAGGATGTTTTGTGATATCAGAACATTTGAGAGAAAACTGCAGGTTTTTAAGAGAGACCATGAAAGTGGGCAGCCGAAATATTTTCCAAATCTAAAAATGCATACAACATTTACGGACAATCCTACAAACCATCAGGAAATCTACAAGGAGTTTTCAAGCATTGTAGCAGTTGCAAAGGAGAATTTTAGTAAGATGGAGACAACCCTGTGTTTTCTTACTTCTCCAGATAAAGCCAAATTTGAAGAACTTGATCTTTCCTGCTTACAATGGTTAGATTTAGGAAATCGGAAAATGGAGCTATTGGAATTTCAAGAAAGCTCTATCTGGAAAAATAAATTCTATGACCTGCGTGTAACACTTGAGAAGATGGAGTGTGAAGAGCTGACAAAGGACAGTACAGTTGGTAGTTCGGAAAATGAAATCCTTAAAGTGTAGAATTCTCTGCCAAATAATTTTAGGTCAATGAAAGCACTTGGGATTGCTTTTCTTACTTTGTTTGAGTCATTTTATGCTTGTGAGCAGCTATTTTCAGCTTTTAATTATATCAAATCTGATGCCAGAAACAGACTTACAGATGACCCGAGTGCTGTATGTGTTGCTCTCAAACTAGCTGGGTATGAGCCAAGGTTTGACAAATTATCAGCATGCATACAACAGCAAAAATCACATTAATTGTGCAAAAGCATGCCAAATGCAAACTTTTACCTAATGCAGTGTTTGCAGTCCAAGGCACTAGTTTAGGTGGTGTTTCTGTGTTAAGCAAGTTTAGTTCTACACCTGTAGAAGCAGGGGAAGGACCTAGAGCAGTGATGGCAAACCTTGGCACCCCAGATGTTTTGGAACTACATTTCCCGTGATGCTCAACAACACTGCAGAGTGCATGAGCATCATGGGAAATGTAGTTCCAAAACATCTGGGGTGCCAAGGTTCGCCATCACTGACCCAGAGTAAGGCTTGCTCCATACAATTTCAGTCTGGCATATAATCATTGTTACAAGTTGAGTATCCCTTTGTCAAAAATAGATGCACACGTATCTTCAATAAAAAACGGTAAAATTGAAAACTCTGTTATTGCGTTTTACTTTTACTTTTAATATCACAGATATTTGGACAACTGTAGGAGTTGTTTTTTCTAAACTAAATCTCAGTATTCAGGTTTAATTGCCGTGTTGGCACTTTGAAATAAATAAGTTGGTTTTCTGTTGCAGTTTGGGCACTCTGGCTCAAAAAGGTTTGCCATCATTGGCTTAGGCTATGAGAAGATTGCTACAAGCATGGAACTTATTCTCTCTGGAGAAGAGACGATTGAGGGGGGATATGATATCAATGTACAAATACTGTACTGGCGACCCTAGCAAAAGGAACAAACTTTTTAGAGAAAGGGAATACAATAAGACATGTGGCCACTCACTAAAACTAGAGTAAAAACGGTTCAACCTTAAATTACGTAAGGGGTTCTTCACTGTCAGAGCAGTAAGGATGTGGAATTCTCTTCCATAAGCAGTCATATAAGCAGGGAGCATCAATAGTTTCAAAAAACTACTAGAGGGGCACCTTAAAGACCACAACATACAGGGGTATACAATGTACGGTTAACAGCAAACACACACACACATCATAGGTTGAACTGGATGGACTGATGTCTTTTTTCAACCTCACTAACTATGTAACTATGTAACTATAAGTTCCTGAAACTGAGCTGCAGCACGGTGGACAAGAACATACAGCGGTTTAACAGGACAGGTTCCACTCAGAACAGGCCTCGCCATGTTTGACCAAAGAAGTTGAGTGCACATGCTCAGTGTCATATCCAGAGGTTGTCTTTGGGAAATAGACATATGAGTGCTGCCAGCATTGCTGCAGAGGCTGAAGGGGTGGGGGGTCAGCCTGTCAGTGCTCAGACCATACGCCGCACACTGCATCAAATTGGTCTGCATGACTGTCGTCCCAGAAGGAAACCTCTTTTAAAGATGATGCACAAGAAAGCCTGCAAACAGTTTGCTGAAGAGATGCAGACTAAGGACATGGATTACTGGAACCATGTGCTGTGGTCTGATGAGACCAAGATAAACTTATTTGGTTCAGATGGTGCCAAGCGTGTGTGGCGGCAACCAGGGAGGGGTACAAAGACAAGTGTGCCTTGCCTACAGTCAAGCATGGTGGTGGGAGTGTCAAGGTCTGGGGCTGCATGAGTGCTGCCGGCACTGGAGAGCTACAGTTTATTGAGGGAACCATGAATGCCAACATGTACTGTGACATACTGAAGCAGAGCATGGTCCCCTTCCTTCGGAGACTGGGCTGCAGGGCATTATTCCAACAGGATAACGACCCCAAACACACCTCCAAGACCACCACTGCCTTGCTAAGGAAGCTGAGGGTAAAGTTGATGGACTGATCAAGCATGTCTCCAGACCTAAACCCTTCTGAGCATCTGCGGGGCATCCTCAAATGGAAGGACATCCGCCAGCCAGATGTCATCATGGAGGAGTGGAAGAGGACTCCAGTGGCAACCTGTGAAGCTCTGGTGAACTCCATGCCCAAGAGGGTTAAGGCAGTGCTGGAAAATAAAGGTGGCCAGGCAAAATATTGACACTTTATAACTTTATATTGACGCTTTACATAAACATAATGTTTCATCCTCAACGGGAAAGGATCTTATGATAGTGAGGAGGGAGATTAATGAGATACTGTCCTATAAAGCAAAAGTAGCGTTTCAAGTGTGACATAAAATTTCGTATGAAACAGGAGACAAATGGGGTAAAACATTGTCTAGATCCTTGAGAGAACAGACCTTAGCTTCATACATACCACAAATTGTGACAAATAAGGGTCAAAAAGCTATACTCCCTAGACACATAGCGCAAGAATTTAAACTATATTATGCTTCACTATATAACCTAGAGTCCCCTACTTTATTACAAACTCAAATGGAGGAATACTTAAATACCTCCCAGATGCCATGTTTGGCAGAAGGGGAGAGAGATATCCTAGATTCGGAGATCACAGAGGAAGAACTGAAGGAAGCTATAGCTAATACTAAGCCAGGAAAAGCACCAGGACCGGTATACTATTCAGTATTATAAAAAGTTTGTTCCACAATTGGGAAGATTTATGGTGGATATGTTCAATAAATGGGGAACTGGAAATAAAATCCCAAAAGAGACATTGCAAGCCCACATAACAGCTATTCCAAAAGAGGATAAAGATCCTACATCCTGTTCAAGTTATAGACCGATCTCTTTGCTAAATACGGATCTTAAATTATTTACAAAAATACTGGCTGCTAGACTTTAAACACATCTGGCACAACTAATTAATCTAGATCAGGTTGGTTTTGTCCCTATGAGAGAAGCACGAGACAATACTATAAAAGTATTACATTTACTACACACAATACAACAGAAACAAATGACAGCTATTCTAATTAGCATTCACACTGAAAAAGCTTTTGACAGAGTCCATTGGGACTTTATGTTTGCAGTACTTCGATATGTGGGTATAGGCAATACTATGCTAAGTTGGATATCCCAAATTTATTTGACTCCAACAGAAAAAGTATGGGAAAATGGTGTCCTATCAGATGATTTTTTGATCCAGAATGGGACTAGGCAAACTTGCCTCCTTTCGCCCTTACTCGCCATTACTTTTGTCTTATCACTAGAACCTTTTCTGTGCAAGATACAACTAAATCCAGATATAACAGGGATTAAAGTGGGACAGACTCAACATAAAATATCAGCATTTGCAGATGATATGTTGTTCTCTCTTATGAAACTGGTTATTTCATTGCCAAACCTGCTACTGGAGTTTGAAAGATATGGGGCCTTGTCCAATCTTAAAATCCACCTACATAAATCTGATGCCATGGGGGTAGGAGTAATACAACCAACAATACAAAAATTACAATCAAAGTTTAGACTGAAATGGACAGGAGAGGTGTTGAATTATTTGGGCACCTATATACCATTTAAATTTTCCCAACTGTTTAGATATAACTTTCACCCACTCTTAAAATCTGTACAGGCTCTCTTACAAAATTGGAGTAGAGGCTTCCATTCTTGGTTGGGAAGATGCAATATTATCAAAATGTGTATTCTTCCAAAATTTCTATACTTATTTCAAAACTGCCATTAATTGTGCCACTCCGCTATTTTAAACAAATTGATACTATATTGATGACATTTATTTGGGCTGCTAAGCGCCCTAGACTAAATAAGAGAGTCCTTGTACTGCCGAGAGAGGAGGGAGGTTTGTCCGTACCAGATTTTCGGAAGTATTATCAGGCTATTCAGCTGGGAAGATTTATAGATTGGTGCCGACATACGCAGGTGAAACTTTGGCCTAACATAGAACAGGCACAAGTTGAGATACCTCTTAGAAGAGCTCCATGGTGTCTTCAGTTTTTACCAGAATATATCCATCTACATCCCCTTATCAGGCACACAATTAAGATATGCTCAAAAATCTTTGAAAAATTTAAATTAACACGGAAGTGCTCAGCTTTATTTCCAGTGTTGGGAAATCCTCAGTTTACTGCGGGATATCAAGGTAAGATATTCAAAACCCTGATGGAAACAGGATGTTTGCAAGTGAACCATTTTTGGACACCAGCAGGGTGGCCTTCAATGAAAAACCTGATTGAACCAATGGGTAGTTTTCGATTAGATGGGTGGAGAGCATTTCAGCTTCGACACTTTTTGAAATCCTTACCAATGCCTGAGCAAGAGGATTTTGATTTAACACCATTTGAAGAGTTATGTACACAGAGAGGTATTTTGACACATACAGTATCCAGTCTATATTCAATGTTGATCCGACCAGATGAACGATACCAATTTATTATATTTATCACTGACTGGGAGAAGGAACTTAACCGTACCTTCTCCACAGACTCAACATCTGTTTGTACAAAGATACAAGAGGTTAACTATAAAATTTTAACAAGATGGTATTTACACCAGTGAACATGAATAAATTTGCACAAACAAATACTGACAGATGTTGGAGATGTGGAACAGGAAGAGGATAATTTCTACATATTTTTTTGGTTATGCCCTGGATTAAAACAATTTTGGGAACGGATCAGTGAAATAGTTAAAAATTTTACACATCATCAACTTGAGTTAGATCAGGCACTCTTCCTCCTACACGTATCGAGTATACTAAGAGGCCAATACTAAAATTCGATAATCCCTCAGTTATTGAATGCAGCTAAAATGTGTATCCCACTTAAATGGAAAAAAAACATCAGCACCTGACATTAAAATGTGGTTTAGGAAAGTAGAAGAGATTAATAAATTGGAAAACGTAGTATTTAATGCTAGCCATAAAACAGATAAAAATATTTTGAGATGGGATCGATGGAATAGTTTTGTCAACTCGGAAGAATGTGAATTGTTAAATAATGATTAAGTAGATGGATAGATAGGAAATATGAAATGTGGACATGGGAACCTGATGCACATGAAGAGGCCCTTATCCCCCCCTCCTCCCCTTTTTTTTTGTTATTTATTCCCTAATTAAAAAATAAAGAAAATAGATTTTTTTTGTGACTATTGTGATATAAGCAATCATTCTTTTTGTGATAGAGGAGTAAACGTGCTAGTGTTAGTAACTAAAATGCTATATTATATTGTTTTATGGATGACAAATGTTACAATGATTGTTAACTGTATAATGATAATAAAGATTTAAGATTTAAAAAAAATATATATTGACACTTTGGGACCAATTTGGACATTATTACTTAGGGGTGTACTCACATTTGTTGCCAGCGGTTTAGACATTAAAGGCTGTGTGTTGTGTTATTTTGAGGGGACAGCAAATTTGCACTGTTATACAAGCTGTACACTCACTACTTTACATAGTAGCAAAGTGTCATTTCTTTAGGCTGCATTCACATGTCAGCTTATAATCGCGGGCAGAACCGCCGCGGTTCCGCCCGCGATTCGGAGATTTATTGCAAATCGCGGGACGCCAAGCGTTGCCCGTTGATTTGCAATAGCCCCCCAAACGCCGAGCGATGTTGCCGCGATTTACGCCCGCCGAATCGCGGCAACATCGCGCAAACAAAATCGCGGGACGCAATACGCTCCAAAGAAGCTCTTGTACTTTTTTGGAGCGTATTGCGTCCCGCGATTTTGTTTGCGCGATGTTGCCGCGATTCGGCGGGCGTAAATCGCGGCAACATCGCTCGGCGTTTGGGGGGCTATTGCAAATCAACGGGCAACGCTAGGCGTCCCGCGATTTGCAATAAATCTCCGAATCGCGGGCGGAACCGCGGCGGTTCTGCCCGCGATTATAAGCTGACATGTGAATGCAGCCTTAGAGTTGTCACATGAAAAGATATAATAAAATATTTACAAATATATGAAGGGTGTACTCACTTTCGTGAGATACTGTATGTGTATATACAGTACAATTGCATAATTCCCCCCCCCCCCCCGTTATTGATTGAACTAGATGTACTTGTGTTTTTTTTTTCAATCAGACTAACTACGTAAGTATGCATGTAATTATTAATATTTACTTTATCTATTGCACCATTCTCAAGCACCGTGTTTAACTCCTCTGTTCTGACTGTTCATGTCATTTGATCACCTTGGGGTGTCTGCTTTCCAAAAAAGAGTAATTTTGGAGGTTTTTGTACTATTCTGGTATTATTTTAACAAGAAGTCAGAGGAACAATTGCTTTTACTTTTTATAGTAAAAAATAAAAAACCCAGGCTATTAAATACCATTAAAAGGAAGCTCTATCTGCCTTTCAAATTATATAAAATTGGGGGCGTGGTGACCGCCGACGAGCATGGCCACATCTTCCTGAGGCTCCACTAGGCCGCCGGGTAAGCCACTCACATAAGGCTCACCGGCCTGTCCATCGGCCATCCATCCCCACCCAGCCTACCTCCAGACATCCAGCGATGACCCGCCGCAAAAAGGATCCGCCACAGCTTAACAAACTTTATTTTACATGGCCCAGAAAAATGGCAGCCACACCGGCCAGCAGCCATGGAAAAGAGGCCAGCCCATCCATGGATTCTGCAGCCAGCTCCCACACATGAATAAGTAGCGAGGGGACCTCAGGTGCTTCTTTCTCCCTCCACACGCAGCCCAGTGAAAATTAAGCCTCACAGGGCTTCTCCAGCCAGAAGAACTACAGGCCCCAGCATGGAGGTAAGCCCAGCTCAGGCCTCTGCCGCTGCTCCTATACCTGATTCTATCACTATCTTTCCTACCACGGGTCAACCTGTCTCAGATGCAGTTCTAAAAGATATGCTTCTTTCTCTGCGCTCATCCATCCATGGAGATTTGCTTTCAGGTGTGATTAATTTAAAAGTGGAAGTGCAACAGCTGGGGGAGCAGGTGGACAGAGTTGAGCATTCCATGAATGAGGTCACTGTGTCCTTCAGCACCATGGTGGACATGCATACAGCCCACTCTGAAGACATCAGCTGGTTAAAGGATAAAGTAGAAGACCTGGAGGACAGGTCAAGGAGGAACAATGTTAAAAATCAGAGGGGTTCCTGATTCTGTAACATCTGACCAATTATTACCATATGTCCATATTAACCTCTCTGGTTCCCTCCCTTGCACCCACAGATCTCAGCATCGATAGGATCCGCAGGCTGCCAAAACCCTCCTTCCTACCACCAGAGGTTCCAAAAGATGTCATCCTCAGGATCCACTTTTCCATGTCAAGGAACAGATTCTTCCTGCATCCCACCAAACAGATTCTCTCAGTGATACATATTCCACAGTGCAACTGCTTCCAGACCTTTCACAACACACGCATCTGCGTCACAAGAACCTAGTAACAATAACCAAGGCTCTCTGCAATCACAAAATCCCTCACAAATGGAAGTACCCTGTGACCCTCTCCATCACCCACAATGGGATGACCTCCCAGGTCACTACACTGGAAGAATCAGATGCTGACACCAAGTTCAGAATTGAAGTATCTTCTGCTTTTATTCTACAGTGTCAGTGGGTTATATATTGTTGTGAATATCATCAGTTAGTACGTAGATAAACATAATGTCATCTGCTTGCTAGTAGCTTCTTAATTGGCTATGTTCATTATAATAGATTATAGATGGTGAAGGCGCCTGGATTTAATGTTTTGGCCCTTGATGTAATGCAAAAACCTGCTGCCCTTTTTTATTTTAATGGTGGTGTGCCAAAAAAATACAAGTGGTAGATAAGTGAAAAAATAGGCACTGGTAATCAGGTAATCAGTGGTGTTGTTCCAGGTGTGTTAGGGGGTATTAGATTGTCTACACCAATCAATTATTTCCATAAAGATAAACCTCGTTTACCAATAAATAAATAAATAAATGGTGGACTTTAAAGTCATCTATAATACCATAATGTGAACCATTTGTAATAACAACCTAGTAAAAAGGGGAAATATATGTCTCTGTGTCTATATAAAATTGGTGACTTTTAGTGATAATAAAATTGCAATTAATGACACTTGTGTTATAAAACCTTGTATGACATAAAAACGCATGTAATTAGCAATAAAATCTATAAAATCTGTAATTCATTTATAGATATTTTTTTTTTGTGCAATAGGTGAAAGAAAGTCCGTGGTAAATTGAAATTAGTGACACTTGTGTTATAAAACCTTGTGTGACATAAAAACGCATGTAATTAGCAATAATCTATAAAATCTGTAATTCATATATATTTTTGTGCAATAGGTGAAAGAAAGTCCGTGGTGATTAAATAAAATCTTCAAAGTGCTTTTGTGCTCCAATTTGTGCTCTTGATAAAATTCAGCAATATTTGCTTCTTACCAGATGGCTTTAGGCCACAAGGACCTAGATCGCTTTTGATCCCTTTAACCGGTTGCCGACCGCCGCACGACTATATACTGCGGCGGTCAGCCCCGGCCAGGCAGAGTGACGTATCGGTACGTCACTCGCCTGTCACTGACTTGCGAGCCTATAGCGAGCGGGCGCGCGCCCGCCGAGGCGCGCGCCCGCCGCGGCTCGTTCACAGGCAAGTCAGTGCGTGTGACCGGCGGACTCGATGTCCGCCGGCCACACTACGATCGCTCCTGTGAAGGGAGAAAGACAGAGCAGCTTGTGTAAACAAGCTGCCTGTCAGTTCTCCCTGTGTAAAAGTAAAGATCTGACCGTTCTACTATGTAGAACGGTTGATCTTTGCTTTTACACCAATAGCAATGTCCCTACACAGTAGAAAGCACGCCCCTAGGACACACTTAACCCCTCCCTTCCCAATAAAGTTAACCCCTTCCCTGCCAGTGTCATTTTTGCAGTAACAGTGCATATGTATAGCACTGATTACTGCAGTAATGTCACTGGTAACCCCAAAAGTGTCAAAAATGTCAGTCAAGGGTCCGATCTGTCCGCCGCAATGTCGCAGTACCGAAAAAAAAATCGCAGATCGCCGCCATTACGCGTTAAAAAAAAAAACACCAAAAATGACAAAAATCTTTCTCTTTGTTAGTAAACGCGATAACTTTTGCGCAAACCAATCAAAATACGCTTTTTGCGATTTTTTTTACCAAACATAGGTAGCATAAAACAAATTGGCCGAAAAATGTTAAAAAATTTTGATTTTTACTTTTTTTTTTGGGGAATTTCATATAAAAAAATGTGAAAAATATTGTTATTTTTGCAAAATTTACGCTCTTTTTTTGTTTATAGCGCGTGATCAAAAAATCGCACAGGTGATCAAATACCACCAAAAGAAAGCTCTGTTTGTGGGAAAAAAAGGACGTCAAATTCGTTTAGGTACAGCGTCGCACGACCGCGCAATTGTCCGTTAAAGTCACGCAGTAAAAAATCGCAAAAAAACCCCTGGTCCTTTAGCAGCCAAATCCTCCGGGGCTTAAGTGGTTAAGGATAGATCAATCCTCCAACGAGTTTATCCAATCCAGGGATAGGTGGTAGATGTTCCAATCTGGATCTGGACTGCAGGATAGGGTCTCAAGCAGATGTATATGGGAAAATATGATAGGGAAGCCAAAATATAGTGTAAATCCGTTTTTATTATAGTGACAAAATAAAAGATAAAATTGGCTGCTTACAGTTTGTAGTGCATTCTCCTGGCACTAGGTGGAAGCACTGCAATATGTTTTGGGTGTATGGGAGTGACCACTCTGGTGCTCTGTACTAGGATACAGCTTCCTTCCCAGCCCTTGTAGCATGGCAGCGGTGGCGTGCGTTCCAGACCAAAGCAGGAAATGACGTCGCTGGTTAACTCAGTTTCCGGTTTACAGACCACAATGCATTTCACGGTTATCGCGTCCTCAGGCACAGCTGGGGGAGCAGGTGGACAGAGTTGAGCATTCCATGAATGAGGTCACTGTGTCCTTCAGCACCATGGTGGACATGCATACAGCCCACTCTGAAGACATTTGCTGGTTAAAGGATAAAGTAGAAGACCTGGAGGACAGGTCAAGGAACAACATTAAAAATTAGAGGGGTTCCTGAGTCTGTAACATCTGACCAATTATTACCATATGTCCATATTAACCTCTCTGGTTCCCTCCCTTGCACCCACAGATCTCAGCATCGATAGGATCTGCAGGCTGCCAAAACCCTCCTTTCTACCACCAGAGGTTCCAAGAGATGTCCTCCTCAGGATCCACTTTTCCATGTCAAGGAACAGATTCTTCCTGCATCCCACCAAACAGATTCTCTCAGCGATACATATTCCACAGTGCAACTGCTTCCAGACCTTTCACAACACACGCATCTGCGTCACAAGAACCTAGCGACAATAACCAAGGCTCTCCGCAATCACAAAATCCCTCACAAATGGAAGTACCCTGTGACCCTCTCCATCACCCACAATGGGATGACCTCCCAGGTCACTACACTGGAAGAATCAGATGCTGACACCAAGTTCAGAATTGAAGTATCTTCTGTTTTTATTCTACAGTGTCAGTGGGTTATATATTGTTGTTAATATCATCAGTTAGTACGTAGATAAACATAATGTCATCTGCTTGCTAGTAGCTTCTTAATTGGCTATGTTCATTATTTTTTTTTAAATCTCTTTTTATTACGTTTTTACAATCACAAAAGAAAAAACAGTGAAAAACAATCACAATATCACAATATCAAATTCCATACTCTATACTAGAAAAAAAAAATAGAAAAGAAAAGAAAGAAAGAAAAAAACATATATATATATATATATATATATATATATATATATATATACATATATATATATATATATATATATATACATATATATATATATATACATATATATATATATATATATATATAAAATTAAATCTAAAAATAATTTCTCAAAATCCTAACATAGGCTGGTCCATTTGAGTATCCAATACAAAATATAGATAAAATTGCTGCCAAAAACTATTCTCGTCTTTAACCTAAAAATATTAGCGCAACACCTTTATATATATGGAAAGAATAATGATGTCAATATTCAGACCTACAGGGCATCTATTTTAAATTTGCCCAAGGTTTGTGCTGCTTCCACCCTTAAATACCAGTCCGTATATCTAAAGGGTTTCATAAAGTGTTGTATGTCCTCGTTCGTAAGTTCCTGCTCTATGAAAAGTTTCCATTTGTCAAAGAACCTTTAAGTGAAGGTGTAGTGTTGTAAGACTGTGTCCATGCGTTCCTTGTACATTAGCGACCTGAGCTCCGTTTTAAGGGCAGATAATGTCGGAGGGTTGGGTTGGATCCATGATTTTAAGATAGTCCTTTTGCCGCCAAAAAGCATAGATGTGACCACATAGGGACATTGACCAATGGACTCACATGGACAAAAGTATTCGGCTGAGTAATTCCAAATAGCATAAGATGCGGAGACTTCCATAAACGGGTGTTCATCACTGTGTTGGCATAGTGGACCACCTTGTCCCAAAATGGAATCACTTTGGGACAGGACCAAAATCTATGGGCCAGTGTAGGTCTTGTTGACTTACAAAAAGGACATGCTGCTCTGGTTTTATTATCTCTAGTAAAAAGGGCTGGAATATAAACTTTGTGTATAAATTTAAATTGGGTCTCTCTCCATATCTCGTTCACAGTCAGTGTCCTAATATGCCTATAGCCCTGGAGAATATGATGTGAAAATTCTGGTCCAGGGAAGTCTGTATGCCACATTTCAATGAATCTATCTGCAGAAGGGGGAAACAGCTCATCTTGTAAAGTTTTAAATATCGTTGATATTGAATAAGACCGTTGTTGCATTAATGTGTCCAACACTGTATGATGAAAACCCTCTGACAGACTTGATGCACAAGAAGAAATATATGAAATTGCTTGATAATAAGCCAGAAAGTGTGATTTAGGAAGATCATATTCTGTGGCAAGCGCCGAAAAAGATTTAGGTTTTAGTCTGGATGTCCCATTATCTGTTTGAATTAAAGAGAACGCTTTCACCAAGCCTTTAGATTCTCAATATTCAAAGGATGGTTGGTCCCTTGCCTGAGGAAACATTGGGTTCCCTACCAACGGAAGATGTTTTGAGATACCAAGTGGTAGATGTAATTTCTTACGGATTTCTCTCCAGGCTATAAAGGTATCTCTTAACAGAGCATGTTGTTGTACACTTTTTGGTAATGATTAGTATTTACTATGCAGGATGCCCGCCAAAGTCAAAGGGTAAACTATTTATTCCTCCAAGCTGTTAGTAAACCTATTTCCTTCCACAAGCCAGTCCAGCCCATATCTCATCAAACATACAAGATTATACAGTCTAACGTCTGGAAGACCAGCCCCCCCTGTCTTCTTATGTTCATTATAAGGTACACTCCCTCCAAGTTAGGAATGTTTTCTGTTGGGTGTTGTGAGGTCGTCATCTTTGCTCAGACGAAGGGAGGGGTGATCTAGCAGACATTTTGAGTAAGGAAATAAGGAAAGGAAATAAACTGCAGCAGTAACATAAATATCATAAACATCATAAGTGAAATAGGCTTTTCACTATAACCATTGATTCCATCCATAACAAAGGTGTAAGGGCTCTTTGCCAATGGGGTTATCCTCATGGAGCCACCACCACTAAATCCCCATCCTGCTGCACCCAGCAATCTACAACCAGAATGGCAAGTAGTTTCCAGCAAAAGATCCTCAAAAAGATTTATTAGGAGGCTCTTGAGCTACGTTGTTCACACCAGATCAACATTCCCCGAACCTAGACCAGTCTCCTCATATTCCCCTCTTCTAGCCCCTCTAATTGTTGTTAATTACGCAATTTGTTTACATCTGTGCACAGCCCCTGTTGTGGGCCCCTTTTTAGACATTTCTGTTTATTCGTTACTTTGCAAATTATGTTCATACTGATTCCCTGGTTCCACAGTACAGATCCAACTTCTCAATCACCTGCCCTCAGCATACTGAGGTACCATCAGCATTCTGCCATCCTCCTGACTCATTTCTGTTATGCCACTGAACTGTTTTTCTCTTAATGCCAAGGGCCTAAACAACCCTGCCAAGAGATTTTCCCTATGGAAAGAAGCCTCTAAAGTTAAAGTCGACAATCTATGCATCCAAGAGACTCACTTCAAGAAAGGTGCCGCCCCTAGATGTTCGCACAAGGACTATCCACTTATCTACACTGCCAACGCCTCAGAGAAGAAAAGGGGAGTGTTCCTAGCTATTGGAAAATATGTCTCTTTCCAATCCAAAGACCTGCTCCTAGATGACGAAGAATATCACATCATTCTCACTGGTGATATTACTTCCAAACTGTACACTGTTGTTTCTGTTTATGCCCCCAATACTCGTCACCAGCTGAGATTTCTCAGTAGAATATTCAAATTAATCTCCTCTGTCAAACATGGACAACTACTGATGTGTGAAGGCTTTATTATGACAGTAGATGCGTATCTGCACTCTAGCTCACCCATCAAGGGAAGGTCCCCAGGTCTACGATCTCTTTTTCACAATGAGGGAGTGTACAATGTCTGGAGTTGTCAGCATGCTAGCGAACGCAATTACACGTTCTCCTGCAGACATCAATGTCACTCACAAATTGATATGTTTATTACTGACCAATGGCTTTTTCATAGGGTCTCCTCATCCTCTATCCAGGACATTTTGTGGTCTGACCACGCTATCATCTCCATTTCAATAGAGGACCAGACACTCCTTTTCAGAACTCACATATGGTGATGTAATGTTAAGCTTTTACAAGATGATAGTTTCAGCAAAGTTTTTTCTCAGCATCTCTGGGAATTATTTTTCACCAACACCCAATCTGTATCTGACCCCTATGTTCTGTGGAATGCCCATAAGGCTTACATCCATGATATCTGCATCCAATAAGGGACTAGAGCCAAAAATCAATTTAATACGAAGCTCTCTAAGGTCATGTCAAAGCATACCCTAACCATTCTATTTTGTCTGCACTTACCAAACTTAGAGGTGAACTTAGATGACACCTAACAGAAAACTATGACTGCCACCTCAGATATATCAAACTCAACCACTATGCTAATGCCAATAAATCTGGTAAATACCCAACAGACTTCAAACGGCCCAGGCGAGAACCAGGATTTCCCACTTGAATCACCCTACCTCCAAATCTTAAATAGTTAACCCACAAGACGTAGCGGATGAATTTGCTAATTATTACAGTGCCGTCTACAACTTTAAAGACGATCCCAATACTCCCCAACCCTCACTATCTGACATCCAAAAATTCTTAGATAAGCCTAATCTTCCAATACTTACTGAAGATCAACTTCAAAAGCTTAACTTTCTAATGGGACTAGACAAGGATGCCCACTATCCCTGTCCATTTTCAATTTAATGATCAAACCCCTGGAAGAAGCAATCTTCTCCCACCCAGGCATTCCAGGCATCCAATTTCCCAACTCTGTCCTCAAGATCAATCTGTTTGCGGATGACATTATTCTACTTGTGATGAATCCAGAGTCTTCCCTACTCCAAATATTCCAAGTCTTTAACCAATCCAGCAGCATCTCCTATTATTAAATGAATGCCACCAAATTGTTTATCTTGGAACTAGGGATCCCCTCCTCTGTCAGATCAAAACTTCAGAGTAAATTCCCCTTCACTTGGAGCCCGGAAGGGTTCTCTTACTAGGGGATTACCCTTAAAGCCTCCACCTCCTCTTTGGTAGTGGCAAATTTTATACCCCTAACTTCCACAACTGAAAGCAAACTCTGACGCATAGCCAAGTCTGAGCTATCTTGGTACGGAGGCTGCTCTGAAAATGAACATACTTCCCCAAATTATATAAATTTTCAGAGCTTTAGCCATCCCAATCCCTACCCACACTATGACATCTCTGTCAAAAATCACCAAATCTTTCCTTTGGAAAGGATTGAAGGCCTGATGCTCCCACTCCTCCCTGATTAGACACAAATCCTGATTTCAGCATCTACTATTGGGCAGTACACTTTAATCAACTTAACCATTCTGTTCCGTTCAGACAAAGTTTGAATTTGGGCAGAACTAGAGACCAGTATAGCCCCCACCGATAACCTTCATTTGCTCCTCATTAGTGACAGGTGGAAACCTTGGAACCTCAAAACTCTAACACTATCAATGCAAGCCTCAATGCAGGCATGACGACATTTTAATTCTGTTACGTTTGAATACACAACCCCCATTCCTCTCCAAATTTTTGAGGCTATGATCCCTTCCCTCTCGACTAGAC
This sequence comes from Pelophylax lessonae, assembly GCF_965119305.1. Classification (NCBI taxonomy): domain Eukaryota; kingdom Metazoa; phylum Chordata; class Amphibia; order Anura; family Ranidae; genus Pelophylax; species Pelophylax lessonae. Next base: position 262,157,486 of record NC_138774.1, on the reverse strand, counting down.
CCTTACTGAACCATGGAATAACCTTTTTCCATGACCTTATTAAGGATCAATCCCCGTACGCCCTTCAAGAACTGGCACTTTAACACCATCTTCCCTGCAGCACCAATTTACATGTGCTGGACTGCTGCACTTCCTAGCTAAATTAAGAAAAAAAAGATTGGGACTCTTTTTTTCCTTAATTTCCATCACAGGGATGGAGACTCAGAGCCTTACCTAGCTTGTGTGTCATTCAAAGTCCCAATACTGCCCTTACTTTACACTTCCTAGCTAAATACCACCCTCCCTCGATATCCCTATCCCCTCATACTTTGAAGTTCCTTACCCAATCCAAGTCTAACTTGCGAGGGATCTCCCTCTTCTATAACGCCCTGCAGTTTAAACATACTATTCGTAAAACCAGCCTTATGTTAAAGTGGGAATCCGACCTCCAGGCCTCATTCTCCCTTTAGCTGAATGGAGATTTGCATTTGGCTCGATCACCAGTGCCTCTCACTGCACGAGCCACACCAAAATAATAATTAAATAACTATCAGATGGCACTATACTCCTTTCAGAAAATCTAAAATGTTTACAACAGTCTCTCCCTTGTGTTGGCATGAATGTGACCAGGGAGGGAATCTCCTACACAGCCTCTGGAGTTGCCCATGTCTTACAAGTTTTGGCCCAGTGTGTTTCACTCAATCTCCTCCTGCACTGGTATATTGATCAAACCCCAGCCTGTCTTAGCCCTACTAAAACTAGATATCGACCGCCTGGCGGCTCGAATACTCTTCCTAAAAAATTGGAAATCCAAGATCCAAGATTTCCCCCAATCTTTCTGAACTGGTGAATATGGTAATTCTAACCACTCATTTGAATGCCTCATAGCATTTTATACCTTAAAATATTCAGCATTTTCTCATTTTTGGTCTATCTGGATGAATAAAGCTACTTTTCAATAGTATTATTCATGCCTGTAAACTAGTGCTGAATAAGGATGATCGAACTTTTGAAAAGTTCGGTTCGGCCAGAACATCCGAACTTCCCGAAAGTTCGGCCCGGATTTCAGAACCCCATTGAAATCAATGGGACCCGAACTTCGGTAATCAAAAAACACAATTTTGAAGCCCCAAAACCCAATAAATGCCCCTAAAAAGTGCCTAGGGTTCTGGGTCATGCCCCATTAACTATTAATCACACAAAAAAAAGTTCTTAAAAATTGTAATTTTTGATAAAAAAGCCAATTATTGAAAAAATAAAAAAAAAAAAAAAAAAAAGAGAGATTTTTTGATTTAGTATCTGGGGGGTCTAAAATGTGTGCATGTGAAGTTTCAGCTCTGTAGCATGTCCAGGACCATGAAAAAAAAAAAAAAAAAAAAAACATTTTCAGTAGAACAGGGATGTGGTTCGGGAGCCTCCTTTAACTTTAACACTTATATGATCTTTTTTTTTTCTGGTTCTGGACATGCTACAGAGCTGAAACTTCACAGGTACACCTTTTAGACCCCCCAGACACAAAATCACACAACAAAAAGTTCTTAAAAATTGTCATTTTTGATAAAAGAGCCAATTATTGAAAAAAATTAAAAAAAAAAAAAAAGAGATGTTTTGATTTTTACTTTGGATTTCAGATCTGGGGGGTCTAAAAAGTTTCAGCTTTGTAGCATGTCCAGAACCAGAAAAAAAAAGATCGTTTGTATTAGAAAACTTTAAGCACAGGAATATGGCCTCGCTGCTGTAACACCTTGCCGGTTTAATAGAAGGAATTTTTTTGGGTTCTTTGCAGTCAGGAAAAACATCTGAACTTGTGTATAGTGGTACTGTGCACAAGTTCTGATGTTTTGCCTGCCTCCAAAACCCCCCAAAAAATGCCAGCAAAAACACACCTGGGCATTTTTTTTTTTTTGACGCTAGCGTTTTTTTTGGCATTTTTTGGGGTTCTTTTGAGGCAGGAAAAACATCTGAACTTGTGTATAGTGGTACCGTGCACAAGTTCTGATGTTTTGCCTGCCTCCAAAAACCCCCAAAAAATGCCAGCAAAAACACAGCTGGGCATTTTTTTTGGACGCTAGCGTTTTTTTTGGCATTTTTTGGGGTTCTTTTGAGGCAGGCAAAACATCGAATGAGACTGGTATTTAGACAATCTGTGTCACATCTATGGGGTAAATAGCAATCAAGAGAGGGAGCACTGATAGAACTATGGAGAAATGTGGTGACACATAGTTTTTTTTTGGAGAGGAATCTCTGGTGTAACCTCTCTTTTTTTTTAAAATGTTTTTGTAATGTTTTATTCAGAACTTTGAATCACTAAAAGACGTAGTAAATTGTGTACTTTTAGACCTTTGAAATACATTTACAGTAATACAGTATATTTTGGTCTGTTAAAGTAATTAAAGTTACACATGAGATACTCTGAAAGGCTCTAGAAATCTATAAAGGAATTTTGAATGTTACTTTGATGTATTAAAATCCTACACTTTACTTTTGTCATGTATTCAGATTTTAAGAATTTATATAGCAGCTAATATAAAATATTTTTAAATGGTACATCAAAGATTAATCATTTTATTCAGTTGACGTGATAGTGTTTGAAATGCAAAAATAATGTTATTATTCAAATTAAAAAAATATATTATATTGAGTAATTTTCCAGTGGATTATCACAGTATTATCACTACTAATGGTAATAAATACATTCTCCGAACACTTGAATGTTTGGTATATAATAGACTAAGCATTGAATGTTATATTCATTGTAAAGGTAGTGAAATAACGATTTTGTATTAGAACAATGTTGATGTGGGTGCATAAACTCCTTGATATTACCTGTCACCAGTTGTCATATAGAAGTTCCCTGGGTAGATTTACATTTCACGGTACCTATGCTTTCTTACAACAGACATACCTTTGAAAATGATTGCTTTCAGCAATGTAGAATATGTGTTTCATATTTTCTCAACTGAACTGAATGTGTTAAAAAAAAAATTATTTCAATGTAAAACAATACAATGGATTCCTATGAACATACGGACCTAAGACCACATAGCAAGAGAAATATGTAATATGAATAGTTTCATTTATGCTGTAAAAAAAAGTTCAGAGCAGTATCCTGCTCTGATTGGTCCCCCATTGGTTATTCCTTATCTTACTAATCTCATCAGAGGGGATCACTTTTCCTGCAACTGTTATTCCATCAGTTGCACATTTACCGCTCGCTACAACATACAGTATAAGGGATGAATGAAGCTGGTGGCCATGGGAATCCAGGCAGGCAGACAGTGGGAAGGAAGTAACAGCAATACTGGTGTAGCACTACTCCCTGGGGAGCTGCTGGTAACAGATTCCCCTGGGTTACCCATAGCAACAGTACAATAGTTCAGCAACTTCAAAGTGCCTGGCTCAGTCAAGAAACAGCCTAGGGGTTTTGGTTTTTGTGGTTTTATTGAGAACTTGGATAGGAGAAGGGAATGAGTGGGATACTCCAGCTTGAGTAAACTATGCACAATTTGCTGGGACGTTTAACTGTACTTGAGTGCGGCAAGGCCGCTTCTTCACCTTGTCAATAGCGATGAAGTAGTAATAAATGAACCACTTTAGATAAGCTGTACTGTACTGCAAAACACTATTCAGGGCTCTTGCTGGCACCCCTTTTGTTCTTATTCTTTAGGGCTTTCTACATGGCACCCCTTTACTGTAATACTCTCCATGTGAGCTAGCTCCTTGATCCCCTGACTTCACTGGAGTGGTCCCCCTTCCTGGGCCAGACCCATTTGCAGGTCCCTCAGTACTCACGGACTTTGTTTTTCCCAAAAGACTCTGCCAGCAGCTCCACCGTCAGTTACACCGGATCCTCTGCAGCTCAGCTCCACACCTGGTTCACTAGGCCGACCACCTAAGACCACCTTCCTCACACACTTCAGGAGGAGAGACAGCCATCCACCTCCTCCTGTGACTCTGCTTACCGCCAAAGACGCCCTGTCACATGTCCCCTCAGTATTTATGATCAATCCCAGGATGCATTGCAAGAATGCCCTCCCACTGGGACTGCCATAAAACATGATGTGTCACTGGCTAGGTTTCCTCCACTCTCCAACAGGCTTCCTCATTGGATGCAGTGGGGACACTCCTTCAAACCCAGTGAATAACACCTGGAAACGTGACAGGCAACCTAATAGATCAGGCTCCCCTGATAAGCAGCAGGAGCAATAGATGCTCTACCTAGCACCTACCTAACTAGGAGGGTTCTACACTGGAAAGATATGCACAGATGTTGGCTTTAGCTCCCTTTTGGGTTACAACTCTGGAGTGGGTACGTAACATATAGCAGTCCAGCATTTATTCCCGTCTGAGTAGCCTTCAGCACAGGCTAACATGGAGCATGGATCCCCATGGCATTTGTGACGCTATTGCACGTAAATATACTGTATATGTAGGAAGGATGTCTTCATACTGTTCGTCTCTATTACATGGGTGCATGGAACCCACATGAGGCCCCTGCCTCTTTGCAGCCCACCAAGATCCATCCTTGTTAAAATGTTTCATTATGAAGATAAGGGATTTACTCTGAGATTTTCCAAGGAATGCAGGTATACTGAATGCAAAGATACAAAAATATCTTTCATAGCAGATTTTTCTGCAGAAGTACAGAGGAGCCAAGCACAGCTTTAAGAACTTATGAAGCACCTGCAGCATCTGAAACTGCAATACACAATGCTCTATTCAACCAATCTGAGAGTCATTGCCTATTTTATATATTCAAGGGGGTGCTTCATGGCGCCATCAAAATAAACAATAGGGGTTGAAAGTGCCTTGAAGCACCACCTGTACAGGTGAATCTGATCTTCTTTTACTGCTATGACTGAACTCTATGGCAATCTTCCCCCTCTTACTCTACAAGTTGCCATTGGGGGATCTGGAACCATGGAGCTAGAATTTAAACACCAATATTTTCTCAATGCAACTTTATTCCTTCTGGAAATCCTAAAGAAGTGAGGTTTATAGTAGAAGCTAAAATCCATTCAGGCTAAAGTTACCACTTGCTGACTGCTGCACAACTATATACTCCGGCAGTCAGCCCCCTACAGACAAAGTGACGTACCGGTACATCGCTCGCCCACGAGCCTGTAGGGGGCGAGTGCGCACCGCTGGCGGCGCGCTCCCGCCCCCCTCGTTTCCTGCCATCCCCACGCGTGTGACCGGCGGCTCCGATGTCCGCCGGCCACTCGCAATCTCCCTCAGGAGAGGGAGAAATACAGACGGCTTATTTAAACACAGCCGTCTGTCATTCTCCCTTAGATCATCACAGAGGCTATGCAATCCTGCTATGTAGGATCGTATGTCTCTGTGATGACCTAACAAGCCACGCCCCCTGACAGTTAGACGTCACGCCCCTAGGGACACACTTAACCCCTTGATCACCAATAAAGTTAACCCCTTCCCTGCCAGTGTCATTTTGACAGTTAAGGGCCGTACACACTTGACGAAAATCGGACGAAATATCCTCCGATTTTTCTCTGTCTTCTCAGCGTTCATTACCGTTTTTAGTCGACAGTGCATAAATGTTCACAAAATTTCTCGTCCGATTTTTCTTTTTTTTTTGCACATTTGTTCCTAGACTTCTGGGTTGTCAGCAACTTCAGATCATGAGCGGTCTTTCGTATCCGATTTTTCACGGACGTACTGCCTACACATTAAACGAAAATTGGTCGTCTGGGGACGGACGAAAAAAATTTTGGTGTTTGTCCCTCCGTTTTTTTTCGTTAAAAATGTCGGCATCGGCTGCTGAAAGTTGTGTACAATTTCACATCGGGCTGGAATTTTCGGCAGATTTTCTACTAGTGTGTACCCTGCTTAACAGTGCATATTTATAGCACTGATTACTGTAGTAATGTCACTGGTACCCCCAAAAGTGTCAAAAATGTCAGTCAGGGGTCCGATCTGTCCGCCGCAATGTTGCAGTCCCGCAAAAAAAAAAACGCAGATCGCCGTCATTACTAGTAAAAGAAAAACAATAAAAATGACAAAAATCTTTCCCGTAGTCAGTAAACGCAATAACTTTTGCGCAAACCAATCAAAATACGCTTATTGCAATTTTTTTTTTTACCAAAAATATGTAGCAGAAAACAAATTGGCCTAAAATGTAAAAAAATTTAGATTTTTAAGTTTTTTTTTTTTTAAGAATTGCATATAAAAAAAATGTGAAAAAATTGTTATTTTTTCAAAATTGTTGCTTTTTTTTGTTTATAGCGCAAAAAATAAAAATCGCACAGGTGATCAAATACCACCAAAAAAAAGCTCTGTTTGTGGGAAAAGAGGGACGTCAATTTCATTTTGGTACATCGTCACACGACCGCGCAATTGTCCGTTAAAATCACGCAGTGCCGAATCACAAAATAGGGCCTGGTCTTTGAGCAGCCAAATCCTCCAGGGCTTAAGTGGTTAAACCCCATGACCAAACTGGATTAGATAAGGGTCTTTTCAGGTGACCTAAACGAAAACACCGAAAATACTAAAATCCTTCTAATTATATGCATAGGGGATTCCTTGAAGCTGTGTGTGGTTTCACAGAGCATTACAGTTCTCAGGGAAAGTATTAGTGAAACGGTATTTTGGCTTCACATAAACTGCACGTTTACTTATATATAAATTATTGTGTTATATACAGCAGCAGCAGCAGAAACCCAATATGGTTGATTTTTTGGCCAAAAAAGGCTTTAAAGCGGTTGTAAACCCAAAGAACAAAAAAAAAAAAAAAACCTGCAAGACAAAGGCATAATGAGCTAGTATGCATCGCATACTAGCCCATTATGTGTAACTTACCTTAGAACTAAGCCCCGACACGGACCCCCGGACATCGCTGCGGGCGCTGCCATGATCCCTCGCCGTCTCTTCTGGGTTTGGCGGCTCCGGCGCGGTGATTGGCTGGAAGAGACGGCTCCGGCACGATGATTGGCCGGAGCCGCGATGACGTCACTCCCACGCATGCGCGCGGGAGTGATTTTCCGGCAAGCTCCCGGCAAATAGATTGAAGGTCCCCCCGGACCTTCAGAGCGCATGCGCCGCTCGCGCAAGCGGCTGCATGCACTGTAAATATCTCCTAAACCGTGCCGGTTTAGGAGGTATTATTTGTACCTACAGGTAAGCCTTATTATAGGCTTACCTGTAGGTAAAAGTGTAAAAAAGCGGGATACTACCGCTTTAATCACTTCTGGACCAGAAGGTTTTACCCCCTAATGACCAGACCATTTGTTGCGATATGGCACTGCATTACTTTAACTGACAATTGCGCGGTCGTGCGATGCTGTACCAAAATAAATCATATGTCCTTTTCTTTCCCCACCAATAGAGCTTTCTTTTGGTGCCATTTTATTATTTTTTGCGCTATAAACAAAAAAAGCGACGATTCTAAAAATAAAACAATATTTTCTACTTTCTGCTATTAAAAACATTCCCAATAAAAAAAAAAATTAAAATCTATTTTTTTTCATCATTTAAGGCCAATATGTATTCTGCTACATATTTTTGGTCAAAATTGCAAAAAGTGTATATTGATTGGCTTGCGCAAAAGTTATCACGACTACAAACTAGGGGAAAGATTTATTTCATTTTTATTTATTTCTTTTTTACTAGTAATTGCGGCAATCAGTGATTTTTAGAGGGGCTGCGACATTGCGGCTGACAGATCGGACACCTAACTGACATTTGTGACACTTTTGGGGAGACATTACTACAGCAATCAGTGCTAAACATATGCACTGTTACTCTACTAATGACACTGGCAGGGAAGGGGTTAACTCCAGGGGTAATCAAAGGGTTAAATGTGTCCCTAGGGGGTGCTTTCTAACTGTGTGGGGAATGGACTTGCTGGATGAACACAGAGACCTGTGTTCCTAAATAGGAGGAACACAGGATCCCTGTGTTCATCACTGACAGAACAGCGGTCTGCCATGTTTATATCAGCAGACCGCTGTTCTGTCTCCACGGGGAGCCATCATGGGTGCATGGCGGACATTGCGATGGATGGGCCACAATTTCTGAGGGAGACAGTAAGCATATTCAGCGTGGAAAAAAGAGAACTAAACCCCCAAAAAAGTGCACCCGACAAAAACAACAAAACAGAAAAAAAGCAGATGCACAAAAAAAACGAACTGAAACCGAAGTAGCCAGGCAGCGCTATATTTGCTATAAGGAACATTTATACATACAAGGTATTTCGATCTGCATTCTTAAGTGCAAAAAAAAATATATAGATATATATAAAAGTTATATCTAGAAGGTATTCTGAAATAATCACTGTGTCCTTTCCACCAATAATCCACATGTGAAATACAAGAGAAAAGTCAAAAATAATGTGCTCCACTTACAATCCGTAAGATGAGCTCAGCTCCTCGGATGTGATTCAAATCCCCCACACCAATCGTGCACACACTTTAAGGACCAGTTCAAACGACAGTACAGTGCAGTACAGTGCATTTTTTTCTGCATGGATAGTAGGTCATATGGTTTTCAATGGCATAGTTCACACTACTGCGGTCAGTTCCAGTGCGTTCCCGTTCCAAAAAAAAAAGTAAAACATGCTGCATTTTTTTTGCAGTGGACTGTACTGGAATGCAGTAAAATGCATCAAAAACGCACTGGAACACACATGTCCTTATTTAACCACTTTAGCCCCGGAAGATTTGGCTGCTCAATGACCAGGCCACTTTTTTCAACTTGGCACTGCGTGAATTTAACTGACAATTGCGTGGTCATGCAATGCTGTAACCCACACAAAATATACATGTAAATAATGTGTATAATGCATCTTTTCTGGGTGTACTGAGTGGGATGTCATCACTTCCTGGCCTGCCCCCAGGGAAGAGTAGGAAGGGACCTCTCATGGCCACAGCAAATGGAGGAGGTACCCTAGTACTCTTGATGTCAACAAACAAGCAAATGTACCATTGTGGAAGGCATAGCACTTTTTAACCACTTAAGCCCCGGAGGATTTGGCTGCTAAAAGACCAGGGGGTATTTTGCGATTTGGCACTGCGTGACTTTAACGGACAATTGCGCGGTCGTGCGACACTGTACCTAAACGAATTTGACGTCCTTTTTTTCCCACAAACAGAGCTTTCTTTTGGTGGTATTTGATCACCTGTGCGATTTTTTGATCATGCGCTATAAACAAAAAAAGAGCGTAAATTTTGCAAAAATAACAATATTTTTCACATTTTTTTATATGAAATTCCCCCAAAAAAATGTAAAAATCAAAATATTTTAACATTTTCGGCCAATTTGTTTTATGCTACATATGTTTGGTAAAAAAAATTCGCAAAAAGCGTATTTTTATTGGTTTGCGCAAAAGTTATAGCGTTTACTAACAAAGGGAAAGATTTTTGTTGTTTTTTTTAACGCGTAATGGCGGCGATCTGCGATTTTATTTGCGGTACTGCGACATTGCGGCGAACAGATCGGACCCTTGACTGACATTTCTGACACTTTTGGGGTTACCAGTGACATTTCTACAGTAATCAGTGCTATACATATGCACTGTTACTGTAAAAATACACTGGTAGTGAAGGGGTTAACTTTATTTGAGAGGGAGGGGCTGTGTGTGTCCCTAGGGGCGTGATTCTTACTGTGATTGGCTGTGGCTTGAGCTGTAGGAACACTGATCAACGGTCCTACATTGTAGAACCGTGTGATCAGTGTTTCTACACCGGGGAGAATGACAGGTGGCTTGTTTACATAAGCCGCCTGACTTTCTCCCTCTCCCCCGACGATTGCCGAGTGACCGGTGGACATCGGGTCTGCCGGTCACACGCGCGGGGGGGTCCGTGACCGCGCGGGAGCGCGCCTCCGGCGGCGCGCGCTCGCTCCCCAGAGCCTCACAGGCTAGCGACGTAGAACTATACATATGCACTGTTACTGTAAAAATACACTGGTAGTGAAGGGGTTAACTTTATTTGAGAGGGAGGGGCTGTGTGATTCTTACTGTGATTGGCTGTGGCTTGAGCTGTAGGAACACTGATCAACGGTCCTACATTGTAGAACCGTGTGATCAGTGTTTCTACACCGGGGAGAATGACAGGTGGCTTGTTTACATAAGCCGCCTGACTTTCTCCCTCTCCCCCGACGATTGCCGAGTGACCGGTGGACATCGGGTCTGCCGGTCACACGCGCGGGGGGGTCCGTGACCGCGCGGGAGCGCACCTCCGGCGGCGCGCGCTCGCTCCCCAGAGCCTCACAGGCTAGCGACGTAGACCTACGTCGCTCTGCCTGTGAGGGGCTGACTGCTGCAGTAAATATACTGTGAGCAGTCGGCAAGCGGTTAATGTGAGTAGGCAATGTGGAAGTCGTTTTATGGTCAAAAAAAGATTTTTAAGGTTTCTCACTATAGCAGTCTTTCTCTATTTCTTCCTTATGTTGTATGAGTCCATATGAATAGAACACCAGGAAGAGGAGAGAAAAGGATTTGCCCCAGGTGGATAGTGTTTAACCCCTTTGTAACAAGTGTATTTTGACATACCTGTGGTCATATGTGGTGGTCATATTAATCTGGCGAGTTTTACGTGTTGGTGTTGGAGGATCACTGGAGCACTACTTTATACTTTATTTGTCTGCATGTATTCAAGAAGTAAACACGAGAGCACTTTTATGGTATCCATGAGATGGACACTTTTTGTGGAATTTTAATAAATTAACACTATATTTCTGACTTTAATGTAATGTATACAGTATATATATATATATATATATATATATATATATATATATATATATATATATATATATATATATATATATTTGTTTTTTGTTTTTTTAGTTGTATACACAGACCAATAGTGCTGTATAGACTTGTTTCATTTATGAACCAATTTTCACCACCCTTTTCAGACCTTTAGAGAGCAAGCACATTGCAACTGGAAGTAAAAATAAGTGACTTGCTTTGGAGACTGAAGATGGGAAAAAGTTAGAGATTTGCACTACATATTTCAAGGCTGCAATTTCTAAATAACTAAGCATGAATGTTGTGCCTGGAACAAAAAAGTAGATTGTTTTGGAATAGGCCACAATTTCGGAGGAAAAGAGTAAGCAGATTGCATTCGCAAGCAAAAAAATTGGCTCCTTTTTTCACAAAGAGAAATAAGATTTTTTTTTTTCAATTCTTTATTTAATCAGGACATTTGAATATATATATTTTTACAATCAATTACAACCATTACCACAAGCAAGATGTAATGCAAGTTACAAAAACCATGTCTTAAGAACGTCAAGTCTATAAGAAAAATTGTCATGGTATGTTTTGTTTAAACATAAGCCTCCTGATTGAAATAATCAGTATTCTTTTTTTTTAATAAACATTTTTTTGAAAACTTTTATAAACATACAGGTAAGGTTACAAAGAGTGTATAAAGACCCAAGATCAAGTGTCAACAAACATCATTAGTTAGGACAAGAACAAGTACCGAAAGATATGTAACTCATGACTAGTAAACAATTGATGTTCAGTTGGGGGGAACACAAAAGCGAACAGCAAAAAAAAAAAAGCCCCAGGTATAGGGCGTCTTGTGCATGGTAAGCAGCGCTGAAGTACCAATAAGTGTCAGAACTGAAAGTATTAGTACTCCCCATAGAAAAATGATACCTCAGAACCCCTTGGCCAGATCACGGTTGAAAGGGGGACCCTGCGAATGAAATTAGGGGAGTCCCGAGGCAAGCGATCGGGGGGTCAGGCACCCCCAGAGGGAGCACACTGTGCCCAAGACCCCCGAGCATGCCCTCGAGGAGGTTGAAAGAGGACCAACCTAGGGACACAATGATCGGGGAGGGGGGGTTATGCCGATAAGTAAGCCGGGGAGGGCTGGTACAAAGATAAGGGCAGATGGTTAACTGGCGGTTCCTATAAGCATGGTACTACAATACTACAGGAGGTGAGGGAAAGGTATAAGGGTAGGACGCTGGGGTAGGGACGACGAGACAGAGACAACGGGAAATGAGGAAAAATAAAAGAGAGATAGAGAGAAGGGGAAGGGGAAAGAAAGAGAAGAGAGAAAAAAAAGGGAAGAGATGGGGGGGTGGGGGGTAACAGGGTGTGGGGGGGGGGAGGAGGAGAACAGTGAAAGAAATAATCATTATTCATGGGTACATATTTATTTAGAGTACCAGACTTGTGCTATTGTTATACCACAATATCTCTGATTTGGCCAATTTTTTCTTCCCCATTTTTCTCCTCCCTCCCGCCCTACCACACACAGACGCACACACAGTTCCCTCCCCTGTTTTGAATTAGGAAGATTTTGACAAATTTGTCACTAAGCTTGTAATTATTTTTAGCTAGGATGCTTTTTCTGAGTAAGAGGGCAAGGAGATTGCGGCTAGGAAAAAAAATTATTTTATTTTTTTTAAGAATGAATAAAGGCAGTACATATTATGTCACAGTCAGGGGTCAGGCTTAGAGACCAGTAGCTATAGCAGTAGAGGGACTCCCACTGACCAACAGGATGGGTTTACAAGCAGGTCACCCTGGCTATAAACATAGGCTCACCTGAGGTGTGAAGCCTAAAATATTAACCAGTGTTCACCAGAGCTCCTGACGGTGGAGATGGGTTTAGCTGTGTGTTAGTACCAGGTCGCAGGTCTCAGGATTGCCCCACCTGGAGGTCACCAAACTGGGTCCAGTAGTGAATATAGCAGGTAAGGATCAAACAGACGCTTAGTCAGTAAACAAGCCAAAGGTTGGTAAAAAGTAATTGCAGTTTGGGATTAAGCTAAAGCATATTTGAGGATTAAGCATAGGGTCAGTAATGAGTGATAGTAAAGATACAGATGGCAGCAGGAAAGACAAAAGCAAGATACTGGCTGGAGAGAGCACAATAATATGGCAAACAGGAAGTGCAGAGACATGGCTTAAATCAGGAAGTTCATGGGAGGAGCAAAGAGTTCAAGGTTTAGGACAAACAAGGTTCAAGGCAGAATCATTCAAGGAATTGTCCAGAGAAACAAAATAAAGAATATAAGCACATTTTTAAAACAAGCCAAAATATAGTACTATAGTAGCTAACAGGCAGATTGCATCTGGAAAAAAAATATTCTATTTTTATTTGAAATTTAAACCAGAAAATGTGATTTCATGTACACCTTTTAAAGAATATGTGAACCCTTGTAGAACAACCAATTTGGTTTAAATAGAAATGTGTGTGTGTATATATATATATATATATATATATATATATATATATACAGTGTGTGTCTGTATGTATGTATATATATATATACAGTATCTCACAAAAGTGAGTACACCCCTCACATTTTTGTAAATATTCTATTCTATCTTTACATGCGACAACACTAAAGAAATGACACTTTGCTACAATGTAAAGTAGTGAGTGTACAGCTTTTATAACAAAGTAAATTTGCTGTCCCCTTAAAAAAACTTAACACACCTCAACACACAGCCATTAATGTCTAAACCACTGGCAACAAAAGTGAGTACACCCTTAAGTAAAAATGTCAAAATTGGGCCCGAAGTGTCAATATTTTGGTTGGCCATCGTTATTTTCCAGCACTGCCTTAACTATCTTGGGCATGGAGTTCACCAGAGCTTCACAGGTTGGCACTGGAGTCCTCTTCCACTCCTCCATGAAGACATCACAGAGCTGGTGGATGTTAGAGACCTTGCGCTCCTCCACCTTCCATTTGAGGATGCCCCACAGATGCTCAATAAGGTTTAGGTCTGGAGACATGCTTCGCCAGTCCATCACCTTTACCCTCAGCTTCTTTAGCAAGGCAGTGGTCATCTTGGAGGTGTGTTTGGGGTCGTTATCATGTTGGAATCCTGCCCTTCAGCCCAGTCTCCGAAAGGAGGGGATCATGCTCTGCTTCAGTATGTCACAGTACATGTTGGCATTCATGGTTCCCTGAATGAACTTTAGCTCCCCAGTGCCGGCAGCACTCATGCAGCCCCAGACCCTGACACTCCCACAACCATGCTTGACTGTAGGCAAGACACACTTGTCTTTGTACTCCTCACCTGGTTGCCACCACACACGCTTGACACCATCTGAACCAAACAAGTTTATCTTGGTCTCATCAGACCACAGGACATAGTTCAAGTAATCCATGTCCTTCCTTAGTCTGCTTGTCTTCAGCAAACTGTTTGCGGGCTTTTTTGTGCATCATCTTTAGAAGAGGCTTCCTTCTGAGACCACAGCCATGCAGACCAATTTGATGCAGTGTGCGATGTATGATCTGAGCACTGACAGGTTGACCCCCCCACCCCTTCAACCTCTGCAGCAATACTGGCAGCACTCTTAAGTCTATTTCCCAAATAAATCCCCTGCATATGACGCAGAGCACGTGCACTCAACTTCTTGGTCGACCATGGCGAGGCCTGTTCTGAGTGGAACCTGTTCTGTTAAACCACTGTATGGTCTTGGCCACCGCGCTGCAGCTCAGTTTCAGGGTCTTGGCAATCTTCTTATAGCCTAGGCCATCTTTATGTAGAGCAACAATTCTTTTTTTCTGATCCTAAGAGAGTTCTTTGCCATGAGGTGCCATGTTACATAGTTTGTGAGGTTGAAAAAAGACATCAGTCCATCCAGTTCAACCTATGATGCGTGTGTTTGTTAAACGTACATTGTATACCCCTTTATGTTGTTGTCTTTAAGATGCCCATCGAATAGTTTTTTGAAACTATCAATGCTCCCTGCTGATACCACTGCTTGTGGAAGAGAATTCCACATCCTTATTGCTCTAACAGTAAAGAACCCACTACATATTTTAAGGTTAAACCGTTTTCCCTCTAGTTTTAGTGAGTGGCCACGTGTCTTATTGTATTCCCTTTCCCTAAAAAGTTTGTTCCTTATGCTAGGGTCCTCACCAGTACAGTATTTGTACAATGATGTCATATCCCCTCTCAAGCGTCTCTTCTCCAGAGAGAATAAGTTCAAAGCTTGTAGTCTTTCCTCATAGCTGATGTCCTCCATTCCCCTAATTATTTTTGTTGCTCTTCTCTGGACTCTCTCCAGTTCCAGCACATCCTTTCTGAGGACCGGTGCCCAGAACTAGACGGAATACTCCAGATGTGGCCGGACCAGAGTCTTGTAGAGTGGCAGAATAATTTCTTTATTTCTGGAGTGAATCCCCTTTTTTATACATGCCAGTATTTTGTTGGCTTTGCTTGCAGCGGCTTGGCATTGCATGCCACTGCCAAGCCTGTTGTCCACTAGTACCCCCAGATCCTTTTCCATCTTAGATTCACCCAGAGGTTTCCCCCTTAGTGAGTAGCTTGCTTTCGTGTTTCTGATGCCCAAGTGCATTAGTTTACATTTTTCAACATTAAACCTCATCTGCCATGTAGTTGCCCACCCCATTATTTTGTTCCGGTCCGCTTGTAGGGTTTCCACATCCCGCATAGATGCTTAGTTTAGTATCATCCGCAAATACTGAGATTGTGCTGGATATCCCCTCCCCCTAGGTCGTGTATGAATAAATTAAACAGGATTGGCCCCAGGACAGAACCTTGGGGGACCCCATTTTCCAAACCCGCCCAATCTGAGTACTCCCCATTTATCCCCACCCTCTGAACTCTCCCCTGGAGCCAGTTCTCTATCCAGGTACTCACCCTATGGTCCATACCTATGTACCTTAGTTTGTACAGTAAGCGTTTGTGGGGGACTGTGTCAAATGCCTTTGCAAATTCCAGATACACCACATCCACAGGCTTACCTTTATCTAGATGGCAACTCACTTCATCATAGAAGGTTAATAGATTAGTCTGGCAAGAACGATTTTTCATGAATCCGTTCCGTGCTGGTTACTACTAATAATACCGTATTCATTACTAAAGTCTTGTATATAGTCCCTTAACATCCCCTCCAAAATCTTGCAGACTACAGATGTTAGACTGACCGGCCTATAGTTACCCAGGATATATCTATATACTGTATGTTAAACTTCCAGTGATCAGTATGGGAGAGTTAGATCGATAACACCAACACACCTGCTCCCCATTCACACCCGAGACCTTGTAACACTAACGAGTTACATGACATCAGGGAGGGAAAATGTCTAATTGGGCCCAATTTGGACATTTTGACTTAGGGGTGTACTCACTTTTGTTGCCAATGTTGTTTAGACATTAATGACTGTGTCTTGAGTTATTTTAAGGGAACAGCAAATTTAAACTGTTATGTACACTCATGAATTTACATTGTAGCAAAGTGTCATTTCTTCAGTGTTGCCACATGAAAAGATATAATAAAATATTTACAGAAATGTGAGGGGTGTACTCACTTTTGTGAGACTATGCAGTATAAAAAAAAGGAACACTTTTTTAACAGAGTATAGCATCAAGTCAATTAAACTCTAAATAGGCACTAGATAGGCAACAATGAGATGACATCTAAAATAGAATGGTTTTACAGGTGGAGGTCACTGAATTTTTTTCCCTGCTCATCTTTTCTGACTGTTTTTCATTCGTTTTGCATTTGGCTAGGGTCAGTGTCATTACTGGTAGCATGAGGCGATAGCTGGACCCAATAGAGATTCCACAGGCATTCAAACTCCTCTAGGATGGCACATCAATACGTGCCATTGCCAGACGGTTTGCTGTGTCACAGTTTCAAGAGCAGTCTCAAGAGCATGGAGGAGATTCCAGATGACAGGCAGTTAATCTAGGAGAGATGGACAGGGCCAAAGGAGGACTTTAACTCATTGGCAGGACCTGTATTTGCTCCTATGTGCAAGGAGGAACAGGATAAGCACTGCCAGAGCCCTACAAAATGACCTCCAATAGGCCACAGGTGTGAATGTCTCTGACCAAACAATCATAAATAGACTTCATGAAAGTTGCCTGAGGGCCCAATGACCTTTAGTGGGCCCTGTGCTCACTGCCCAGCACCGGGGAGCTTGATTGGCATTTGCCATTGAACACCAGAATTGGCAGGTCCGCCACTGGTGCCCTGTGCTTTTCAAAGATGAGAGTATGAGAGCCATGAAAGGGTCTGGAGAAGCCAAGGAGAATGTTATGCTGCCTGTAACATTGTTCAGCATGACCGGTTTGTTGGTGGGTCAGTGAAGGTCTGAGGAGATATATCCATGGAGGGATGCACAGACCTCTACAGGCTAGACAATTGCACCCTGACTGTCATTAGGTATTGGGATGAAATCTTTGGACCCATTGTCAGACCCTTCGCTGGTCTTGAGTTCCTCCTGGTGCCCGACAATGCCCGGCCTCATGTGGCGAGAGTATGCAGCTGTTTCCTGGAGGATGAAGGAATTAATACCATTAAATGGCCCCCACACTCGCCTGACCTATCCAATAGAACACCTCTGGGATATTATGTTTTGGTCCATCTGATGCCACCAGGTTCCCCAAAGCACATTGTCCCCATGTTGATGGAGACAAGGGCCTCTTCCCGACAACCCTGGGCTGTGGTTGTGGGGGTTTGCGGGTGGGGGGCTTATTGGAATCTAGAAGCCCCCCTTAAAAGGGGGGCCCCCAGATCCTGCCCCCCTATGTGATGGGTATCAGTTACATCATACCCCTACCCATTCACCAAAAAAGTGTAGAAAAAAATAAACACAAAAGACAGTTTTTGACAAGTCCTTTATTCAAAAATAAAAAAAAGTGTCCCTCGATGTAAACCAATTGTCAATCCCGACGCTCGCCGCAGCAAAAAAAAGAAAAAAATTCAAAGACGCTTCAGCCTCTTCAGAGGCTGCCCGCCGAATGATGCTCTTGCGCTTTGACAGCTCTCTTATAGGCAAGGGGTGGGGCCACCCAGTTATGTCACCCAGTGTTACCGCCCCCCTATCTGACCTCATGTGATGTAACCGGACGTCCCGGCCCCTTGCCTATAAAACAGCTCTCAAAGCTTGAATGTCATTGGGCGGGACGCCTCAGAAGAGGTGAAGCGTCCTTGAATTTTTCTCTATTTTTCGGGTGCAGTGAGTGTTGTGATTGACGATGGATTTACATTGATGGGCACTATTTTTTTGTTTTTATTTTTGAATAAAGGACTTGTCAAAAACTGTTTTTTTTTTTGTTTATTTTATGTCCACTTTTTTGGTGAATGGTTAGTAGAGGTTACAATGTACCCGATACCCATTCACATTGGGGGGGTTGGGATCTGATTCTGATAAGCCCCCACCAGCAGACCCCCACAACCAGAGCCCAGGGTTGTTGGAAAGAGGCCCTTGTCCCCATCAACATGGGGACAAGGTGCTTTGGGGGGCACTCAAAAGCCCCCTCCCCATGTTAAGAGAACACAGCCTGGTATGGTTCAGGAGGGGTGGGCGCTCGCTCGTCCCCCCCCCCCCATCCTGCCTTACCGCCTAAATACAGGGCATTTTCTCCCCCTTCCTGCCTAGACCAATTTGCAGCTTTCAGTGCTCATTGGCATCTATGGGAAATATTGGTCAGCTTGTAATGGCACTGCTCCCCATCTTTAACATTGGCATTTATGGGAAATATTGGTCAGCTTGACATGGCACTGCTCCTTGTCTTTAACATTGGCGTCTATGGGAAATCTTAATGAGATTGGCATGGCACTGCTCACAAACTATAAGTGACAGGGACCTGAAATTTGGATAGCACTGAGAGGGGACACAGGACTACAACATATCTTCACATTTTAAAAGTGGGGTATAACCTGAACACTTCACTGACTGCACTAAACTAACTTAACACACATCCAGCCTTGAGGGTAAGATTGCTGGCATGATTGCAGCATCACAAGGAGGGTGGCTCACCTGAGCCACCCCCTGATTTCGTTCAGGATTGGGCAGAGAATGTGGAAGAAGTAGCTATAATTACCCTGTAGAACAGGGGTGGGGAACCTACAGCCCGCGGGCCGTATGCGGTCCCCGAAGCCATCTGATCCGGCCCTGCCATTGGGCTGCCTCCGGAGCGGAAGGGGAGGGGGACGCCTCCTGATTACACACAGAGCGGGTTCCTCTGCTTACCCGGCGCAGCCGCTGTCATACAAAGTCACGCCTCCTACCTATGATAGACAGCACAGTGGTGACGTCTATCATAGGAGTCGGTCCAGGAGGCGTGACTTCGTATGAGAGCGCCCGCGCCGGGTAAGTAGAAGAACCCAGCTCTGTGTGTAATCAGGAGGTGCTCTAATCCCCCTGCTCTCTGCATTGATGGGGGGCACTAATCACTCTGTATTGATGGGGGCGCTAATCACTCTGCATTGTCGGGGGCACTAATCACTCTGCATTGATTGGGGCACTAATCACTCTGCATTGATGGGGGCACTAATTACTCTGCATTAGGGGGGGCACTAATCACTCTTCATTGATTGGGGCACTAATCACTCTGCTGTAACGCTCCTGCGTTTTTATAGTAAGCTGGATTTGCAGCTGCAGAATCTCCACTCAGTAGTCATGTAGAGATGTGTTGAATTACCAGATCCAACTCTCCAGACTCATCACTGTGGAACCACCTGCTTCAGCATACAGATATACACACACTCAATAAGATGTTCCTGGAGTGATAGGATGTATATGACAGTATAGAGGTGATGTGCTGAAGGGACAGGGGTGAGCAGATATAGCAATGATAAGCACTTGATAGTAATGTGCAGGAGAGTAGTAGACGGTAATAGGTAGGATGCAGATAGGTTAGTAATCATGTATGGTAATAGGTGGTAAGGACAGCAGATGATATACAGGAGAGACTAACCCAGTGCAAGGATAGATGGTAGTAGACTCAAGAGCTAGCAATCTATGTAACAGTGCAGATGATAGAATTAGTAATGCATAGATAGTAACAGTCCTTAATGTGCAGAAGTAGATAGTGTAAGTTTGTTATGGAGGAATCCCTTGTGGGGTACTTATCACTAGTAAGGTTAGTAAGTAGAGGGGTCCGGTAGTGAGGGAGTGATCCGGTAGCGAGATACGGGATCAGTATCGAGGTTCCGGTCTGTTCCAGGTAAAGAGAATAGCTGGAGGCTCCGGCAGCATAAGACAAGGCTTGTAAGCATGCGGTTTGAACGAACAACCTGAGAGAGAAAGCCGGCGATTGAAATAGCCGCTCAGAGCGGCGCTCAGTGATGATGTCATACGGCTTAAAGGTATATGCGTTCCACCTAAAAAAGGTGGGACGCAAAATGAAAAGGAAAATGGGCAATAAGGGTACCAAAGGTACCAGAATCTTACAGTACCCCCCCCCTTAAGGCCAGCTCCGGAAGGCCTATAGCACTGGTTTCTCCGGGTATTTCGAGTAAAACCTTCATATAAGCCTAGGTGCGTGACCATCAGAAGTATCCGACCAAGTGTTGTCTTGGGGGTCCATAGTTCTTCCATCTTATGAGATATTGGAGTCTTCCTCTGTGGATACGAGAATCCAAAATCTCCCTAATCTCAAATTCTTCTCCGCCTTCAACTTGTATTGGAGGTGGAGGCAAGATGGTAGGCCTTATTCCTTGGTTAGGAACATGTGGTTTCAGTAGCGACACATGAAAGATGGGATGTATTCTGAGATCTGCCGGTAAAGTGAGTTGTACTGCAGCTTTTCCAATGAGTTTCTTAATTGGGAAGGGTCCCAGAAATAAAGGTCCAAGCTTTTTGCTAGGGATCTTTAACCTTAAATTTTTCGTCGATAGCCAAACGAGGTCCCCAATAGCATATTGAGGAGAAGGTCTTCTACGAAGGTCGTAGTACCTTTTTTGTTGACTATGAGCGTGTGAGATGGTGGTATTAAGTAAGCCCAGAGAGTCTTTTATTTGGGTAAGATAATCCGAGGCTACTGGGTTACTTGATGGTAGGATGCGTGGTGGAAGAAGTGTGGGATGAAACCCATAGTTTAAGTAGAACGGACTTTGCTTAGTAGTACTGTGGGTTGCGTTGTTATAAGCAAATTCGCCAGAGGGAGGAGATCCACCCAATCATCCTGTAGGTATGAGGTGTAGCAACGTAGATATTGTTCAATGCACTGGTTGACTCTTTCAGTCTGTCCGTTGGTCTGAGGGTGGTAAGGAGAAGTGAGCTTTCGCTCAATCCGTAGTATGTGACATAAAGCTTGCCAAAACTTGGAGATGAACTGTGAACCACGGTCGGATAAAAGAGTCTTTGGAATTCCATGTAACTTAAACACATGTTTCATTAGTAATTCCGCTGTTTGCTTAGATGAAGGTAGTCTGCGAATAGAAATGAAATGTGCCATCTTTGTCAGATGGTCCACTGACACTAGAATAGTATTAAATCCTTTGGAAGGTGGTAGTTCTACTATAAAGTCTAAGGACACAACTTCCCATGGAACCTGGGGTATTGGTAGACTGCAGAGTAGACCAGATAGTTTTGTAGTGTCAATTTTGGACCTTGCACAGATGTCACATGAAGAAACAAATTTTTGTACAGTCGTCTTCATATCAGGCCACCAAAACTGCCTGGTAAGCAAATTAAGGGTCTTAGTCATACCCATATGTCCTGCCATAGGCACATCATGTGACAATTCCAAGATCTTGGTGCGCATAGTAGGGGGTATGTAGAGTTTGTCGTTGTAGTAGAGGAAGCCTTCTGCATCAGTAGTTAGTTGTGGTGGAGGTGAATCCAATCCTATACTGTGCAAAATCTCTTCCTTCAGGGAACGAACAACACCAATAATACGTTCATAGGGTATTATAGGAATAGAAGGAACTTCAGCGCAGTTATCTTCGGTTAATCGTGATAGCGCATCCGCTTTTTTGTTTTTGTCTGCAGGTGTGTAGGTCACTAGGAAGTTGAATCTTAGGAAGAATAATGACCATCGTACCTGCCGGTGGGAAAGAGTTTTGTTAGTCTGAAGGTATTGAAGATTTTTATGATCTGTATATATGAGTATTGGTAATCGGGTACCTTCAAGTAAATGTCGCCAATTCTCTAGTGCCAGTTTTATGGCAAGCAACTCTTTTTCACCCACTGGGTAATTCACCTCTGGGCTGCTTAGTGATTTAGAGAAAAAAGCAACTGGGTGGAGTGGTGAAGTATTTGTTGGTCGTTGGGAGAGAACTGCTCCTACTGCCATGTTTGACGCATCTACCTCCAGAATATATTGGAGGGATGGGTCTGGATGGCGTAGTATGGGAGCAGAAGTAAAGCTTGATTTTAACAAGCGGAAAGCTCCATTTGCTTCTTCTGACCATTTGAATGGTTTCTTTATACTTGTAAGTTGTGTGAGAGGTCTCACAATAGCAGAGAAGTTCTTGATGAACTTCCTATAGAAGTTTGAAAATCCGAGGAATCGCTGTAATGCCTTACGAGTTGTTGGTATAGGCCAATCCAGAATACACGATATCTTGCTCATATCCATCTTGATTCCGGTTTTAGATATGATGTATCCTAGGAATAGTATTTCTTCTTTATGAAATAGGCATTTTTTTAATTTCACGTATAGGTTGTGTGCGAGTAATCTGGATAACACAAGTCTTACATGTTTTATATGTTCAGACAAAGATCGAGAATAGATAAGTATATCGTCCAGATATACCAGAACACAGACATCAAGTAAGTCTCTGAAGATGTCATTTATGAATCTTTGAAAAGCTGCGGGAGCATTACACAACCCGAAATGCATCACAAGATATTCGAATAATCCGTATCTGGTTCTGAATGCTGTCTTCCACTCATCTCCGTCACAGATTCGGATTAGGTTGTATGCCCCTTTTAGGTCCAATTTAGAAAAGTAAGTAGCCCCACGCACTTGTTCAATGAGTTCAGGAATGAGCGGTAAAGGATAACGATCCTTTATCGTAATGGTATTTAGTTGCCTATAGTCAATAATAGGCCTAAGACTTGAATCCTTATTGCGGACAAAGAAAAGTCCTGCAGCTGTGGAAGAAGTAGAGGGTCTGATGAACCCTTTCGCCAAATTCTCATCCAAGTATTCCTTGAGATGAGAAAGTTCATCCTGTGAAAGAGGATAAACATGGCTGAAAGGCAATTTGCTATTAGGGAGTAGATCGATAGAACAATCATAGTCCCTATGGTGAGGCAACACTTGAGCATTTTTCTCAAGGAAGACTTCGGACAGATCCTGATAGCATAGTGGAGTAATCTCATCTGACACCACAGACAGGATCTTTCCATAAGATGGGAGGTTACACGTGATCTCGCAATAGTGAGAAGGGAAGGTTAGAGTCCGTGTTTTCCAATCTATGGTTGGTTGATGTATGTGTAACCAGGGAAGTCCCAAAATAATGGGAAAATGTGGTGAAGGTAGTACATCAAAAGTGGTGGTCTCCATATGAGACTCGTTAGCAGTGACAAGGAGTGCTTGTGTCTGATTGGTGATTGGACCAGAAGATAACGGAATACCGTTAATGAAACTAACAGAGACAGGTTTAGGTTTTGAAATAATAGGTATTTTATTTAAAGTAACAAAACGTGTATCGATATAGTTCCCACAAGATCCTGTGTCGATCATAGCCTTGGTGGTGATCCTAGTCTGGTCCCACTGCAATGTCAAATGAACAAAGAGGTAGGAATTAGAAAAGGAAGTCGTTAATCCCCCTAGTAAGACAGGTGAACACTCACCCTCTTTATTGCGGACAAGGGGACAGACGCTTATCAAATGATCCGGGGATGCGCAGTACATGCAGAGATTTCTGGATCTTCTCCTGGCTCGTTCAGTGGTCGATAAAGGTGGGCATATGGTTCCTACCTCCATAGGAGTAGGGTCAACGGCCGAAATCCGAGAAGGACTGGACAATGGCATTCCCATTTTCTCAGCCTTTCTTTCTCGCAGTCGCCTGTCAATGTTGATACTAAGTTGTATTAAGGCATCTAAAGAGCCAGGTAAATCCGCTCGGGCGAGCTCGTCTTTAACGGCTTCTGACAACCCGAGCCTGAACTGAGTTCGCAGAGATGTATCATTCCACCCTGAATCAAGGGTCCATCTTTTGAACTCTGCTACAAAGTCTTCAACAGGTCTCCTTCCTTGTTTTAAAGCCCTCAATTGGATATCAGCAGTACTCTGCCTATTGGGGTCTTCATATAAGCTAGCGAGTTCCGCTAGGAATAAGGGATAGGAGTTGAGAAGAGGATCATCTTTCTCAAAGAGAGAGTCTGCCCAGGCCCGTGGATCACCCGTTAAATATGAGATAGTGGTACAGACTTTAATTTGATCAGTAGGGTAAGTACGAGGTTTTAGCAAAAAAAGCAATTGACATGCGTTTTTGAATTCACAAAATTTTTTCCGATCACCTGTAAACACTAGAGGAGGGTTTATTTTAGGTTCAGGGGGCTGAGCAGCAGTAAGCTGTGAAAGACGGGTTATCTGCTGTCTCAGAGTCTGATTTTCATCTTTTACTTCAGTAAGAGCAAGTATTAATGCATTTACTTTTTGTGTTAATTGTATCACTTGAGTGGGTAATTCTGCTGAATCCATTTTTTGGGTTCGTTCAATCTGTAACGCTCCTGCGTTTTTATAGTAAGCTGGATTTGCAGCTGCAGAATCTCCACTCAGTAGTCATGTAGAGATGTGTTGAATTACCAGATCCAACTCTCCAGACTCATCACTGTGGAACCACCTGCTTCAGCATACAGATATACACACACTCAATAAGATGTTCCTGGAGTGATAGGATGTATATGACAGTATAGAGGTGATGTGCTGAAGGGACAGGGGTGAGCAGTGATAGCAATGATAAGCACTTGATAGTAATGTTCAGGAGAGTAGTAGACGGTAATAGGTAGGATGCAGATAGGTTAGTAATCATGTATGGTAAGAGGTGGTAAGGACAGCAGATGATATACAGGAGAGACTAACCCAGTGCAAGGATAGATGGTAGTAGACTCAAGAGCTAGCAATCTATGTAACAGTGCAGATGATAGAATTAGTAATGCATAGATAGTAACAGTCCTTAATGTGCAGAAGTAGATAGTGTAAGTTTGTTATGGAGGAATCCCCTGTGGGGTACTTATCACTAGTAAGGTTAGTAAGTAGAGGGGTCCGGTAGTGAGGGAGTGATCCGGTAGCGAGATACGGGATCAGTATCGAGGTTCCGGTCTGTTCCAGGTAAAGAGAATAGCTGGAGGCTCCGGCAGCATAAGACAAGGCTTGTAAGCATGCGGTTTGAACGAACAACCTGAGAGAGAAAGCCGGCGATTGAAATAGCCGCTCAGAGCGGCGCTCAGTGATGATGTCATACGGCTTAAAGGTATATGCGTTCCACCTAAAAAAGGTGGGACGCAAAATGAAAAGGAAAATGGGCAATAAGGGGACCAAAGGTACCAGAATCTTACATCTGCATTGATGGGGGCACTAATCACTCTGCATTGATTGGGGCACTAATCACTCTGTATTGATTGGGGCACTAATCACTCTGCATTGATGGGGCACTAATCACTCTGCATTAAGGGGGGTACTAATCACTCTGCATTGATTGGGGCACTAATCACTCTGGATTGATGGGGCACTAATCACTCTGCATTGATAGGGGCAATAATCACTCTGCATTGATGGGGGCACTAATCACCCTGCATTGATGGGGGGCACTAATAACTCTGCAATAATGGGGGCACTAATCACTCTGCATTGATTGGGGCACTAATCATTCTGCATTGATGGGGGGCACTAATCACTCTGCATTGATTGCGGCACTAATCACTCTGCATTGATGGGGGGCACTAATCACTCTGCATTGATGGAGGGCGCTAATCACTCTGCATTGATGGGGGCACTAATCCCTCTGCATTAAGGGGGGGCACTAATCACTCTGCATTGATGGGGGCGCTAATCACTCTGCATTGGTGGGGAGGCACTAATCATTCTGCATTGATTGGGGCACTAATCACTCTGCATTGATGGGGAGCGCTAATCACTCTGCATTGATGGGGGCACTAATCCCTCTGCATTAAGGGGGCACTAATCACTCTGCATTGATGGGGGCACTAATCACTCTGCATTGATGGGGGCAATAATCACTCTGCATTGATTGGGGCACTAATCACACTGCATTAAGAGGGGCACTAATCACTCTGCATTAAGAGGGGCACTAATCACTCTGCATTGATTGGGGCACTAATCACTATGCATTAAGGGGGGCAATAATCACTCTGCATTGATTGGGGCACTAATCACTCTGCTTTGATGGGGGTACTAATCACTCTGCATTGATGGGGGCACTAATCACTCTGCATTGATTGGGGCACTAATCACTCTGCATTGATTGGGGCACTGATCACTCTGCATTGATGGGGGCACTAATCACTCTGCATTAAGGGGGGCACTAATCACTCTGCATTGATTGGGGCTCTAATCACTCTGCATTAATGGGGGCAATAATCACTCTGCATTGATGGGGGCACTAATCACTCTGCTTTGATGGGGGGCACTAATCATTCTGCATTGATTGGGGAACTAATCACTCTGCATTGGTTGGGGCACTAATCACTCTGTATTGATTGGGGCACTAATTACTCTGCATTGATTGGGGCACTAATCACTCTGTATTGATTGGGGCACTAATCACTCTGCATTGATGGGGGGCACTAATCATTTTGCATTAAGGGGGATACTAATCACTCTGCATTGATTGGGGCACTAATCACTCTGGATTGATGGGGGCACTAATCACTCTGCATTGATGGGGCAATAATCACTCTGCATTGATGGGGGCACTAATCACTCTGCATTGATGGGGGCACTAATAACTCTGCATTAAGGGGGGCACTAATCACTCTGCAATGATTGGGTCACTAATCACTCTGCATTAAGAGGGGCACTAATTACATAGTTACATAGTTAGTGAGGTTGAAAAAAGACATGAGTCCATCCAGTTCAACCTATGATGTGTGTGTGTTTGCTTTTAGCCGTACATTGTGTACCCCTGTATGTTGTGGTCTTTAAGGTGCCCATCTAATAGTTTTTTGAAACTATCAATGCTCCCTGCTGATACGACTGCTTCTGGAAGAGAATTCCACATCCTTACCGCTCTTACAGTGAAGAACCCCTTACGCACTTTAAGGTTAAACCGCCTTTCCTCTAGTTTTAGTGAGTGGCCACGTGTCTTATTGTATCTCCTTTCTCTGAATAGTTTGTTCCTTATGCTCGGGTCGCCAGTACAGTATTTGTACATTGATATCATATCCCCCCTCAATCGTCTCTTCTCCAGAGAGAATAAGTTCAGGGCTTGTAGTCTTTCCTCATAGCTGATGTCCTCCATCCCCCTAATTATTTTTGTTGCCCTTCTCTGGACTTTCTCCAGTTCCAGCACATCCTTTCTGAGGACCGGTGCCCAGAACTGGACAGCATACTCCAGATGTGGCCGGACCAGAGTCTTGTAGAGCGGGAGAATAATCTCTTTATTTCTGGAGTGAATCCCCTTTTTTATACATCCCAGTATTCTGTTGGCTTTGCTTGCTGCGGCCTGGCATTGCATGCCACTGCCAAGCCTGTTGTCTACCAGTACCCCTAAGTCCTTTTCCATCCTAGACTCACCCAGAGGTTCCCCCCCTAGCGAGTAGCTTGCTTTCTGGTTTCTGGCCCCCAAGTGCATTACTTTACATTTTTCAACATTAAATCTCATCTGCCATGTAGTTGCCCACTCCGTTATTTTGTTCAGGTCCGCTTGCAAGGTTTCCACATCCTGCATAGAAGATATTGGCATGCCTAATTTAGTATCATCCGCAAATACTGAGATTGTACTAGATATCCCCTCCTCTAGATCATTTATGAATAAATTAAACAGGATTGGTCCCAGGACAGAACCCTGGGGGACCCCACTTTCCACACCCGCCCAATCCGAGTACTCCCCATTAATCACCACCCTCTGTACTCTCCCCTGGAGCCAGTTCTCTATCCAGGTACTCACCTTATGGTCCATACCTATCTTCCTTAGTTTGTACAGTAATCGTTTGTGGGGAACGGTGTCGAAGGCCTTTGCAAAGTCCAGATACACC
The DNA here is from genome assembly GCF_965119305.1 of Pelophylax lessonae. NCBI lineage: Eukaryota > Metazoa > Chordata > Amphibia > Anura > Ranidae > Pelophylax > Pelophylax lessonae. Next base: position 262,129,631 of record NC_138774.1, on the reverse strand, counting down.
ACATCCACAGGCTTACCTTTATCTAGGTGGCAGCTCACTTCATCATAGAAGGTTAATAGATTGGTTTGGCACGAACGATTTTTCATGAATCCGTGCTGATTAATACTTATAATACCGTTTTCATTAATCACTCTGCATTAAGAGGGGCACTAATCACTCTGCATTGCTTGGGGGCACTAATCACTCTGCATTGATTGGGGCATTAATCACTTTGCATTGATGGGGGGCACTAATCACTCTGTATTGATGGGGGCACTAATCACTCTGCATTGATTGGGGCACTAATCACTCTGCATTAAGAGGGGCACTAATCACTCTGCATAAAGAGGGGCACTAATCACTCTGCATTGCTTGGGGGCACTAATCACTCTGCATTGATTGGGGCATTAATCACTTTGCATTGATGGGGGGCACTAATCACTCTGTATTGATGGGGGCACTAATCACTCTGCATTGATTGGGGCACTAATCACCCTGCTTTGATTGGGGCACTAATCACTCTGCATTGATGGGGGCAATAATCACTCTGCATTGATGGGGGCAATAATCACTCTGCATTGATGGGGGCAATAATCACTCTGCATTGATGGGGGCACTAATAACTCTGCATTAGGCGGGGAACTAATCACTCTGCATTGATTGGTGCAAGAATCACTCTGCATTGATGGGGGCAATCATCACTCTGCATTGATGGGGGCACTCATCACTCTGCATTAAGGCGGGCAATCCTGGAAAACCAGTTGCCAGTAGCAACATCATCAATACCAGCTAACATTACACACCTCACCAAAGAGAAGCAGTTGCAGCCATCACATTAGGGGTGAGTTAATTAAATGTTTGACCAAATATAACAGGCACATTTTTAAGTTGATAATTTTGTACGGCCCCTGAATGATTTTAAAAATACCCAAATGGCCCTCGGCAGAAAAAAGGTTCCCCACCCCTGCTGTGTGGGGGGGGTGGGTCAAGCTGAGGTTTCCACTTCTGGGGAGTCAGGACCTGAAGAGTCATTCTCGGCCTCTCAATCCCAGAGATTGTTAATTCAGTGTCTCACTGAAATGGTCCGGTCTGGATACAAATTACCTTGCTCTTTTTCCTCTCTAGGCTCATTGCACCCTCTTCATAATCCTCAGGCTTTTCCCTTATATCTGCTCTTGGAGCAGATAATGTATGCTGATTGGGATCATCCTGATAGGATTTTTGTTCCTCCTCTTGTATCCTATGGGGTAAAAGTTTACAAGAAAATGGAGTATGTAGAAAAAACACCATTAAATTTAAAGATAGTAATTGGTATTCATAGCACAAACAAAACTTAAATAAATAAAAGTTTTTATTTTAAGTAGCTGTGGCTTGTCTGAAATTAGACATCATTAATAAGGGATATTGTATTTTGTTTATCCTGAGCGCAGGGGACCATTGCACTTTGTATTTTGTGCTATATATTTTTTAAAAGAAAATGGAGTATACCTTCTATGGATGCTGCCATTTCTTCTGTTAACAAAAGTTTAACTTGTGCTGTGGATAAGGCCTAGGTTTTTAAATATCCAGCGGATAAGAAGTTGGTATCTTTGCTAAAAGCCTCCTTTGCTGTTGCAGGGTCTGTGATACAACCAGCAGGGGCAGCTATAGGAGTTTGCCAGTCTTTAAAAGACTGTATTAAACAAGTTTCCAGGACAATTCCTTCTCAAGGAGAGTCTGTGGAAGATTTGTCAGATCTACCTTGCACTTTGTTTTGCAGTAGATCCTCTAAAAGATTCCATACGGCAAATGTCACAGTTTGCTCTTTTGTCAGAGCGTATGCGCAGAATCCTGTGGCTAAAAAGCTTGTCTTCGAAATTACCATGTAAAAAGTTGCTGGCTGGCTTTCCCTTTCATGGAGAATGGTGATGATCTGGATAAATATATCCAAAAGATTTGGGGGGAGAAGAGTGCTTTGCTACCTGTTAAGAGGAAAAGCAAACGTCCTTCTTTTTAGATTCCCTGAACTCAGACTCCCAGTGGTTCTAATCCCAGGCAGTTGCGACGGCCCCAGCCATTTGGATCTAGAACCAAACATTCAGGGCAAGGGCAGAAGAAATTCTGGGCCCAGAGATCTACCAAGTCTAGCTCTAAACCTACCTGGTGAAGGGGCGCCCCTACTCAGTTGGGTGGGGGGAAGGCTGCTACGGTTCTCGGAGGTCTGGGTAGAAATAATCCAGGACTACTGGGTTATTTTCACTATCTCGCAGGGATACAAACTGGCATTTCGGGTGTTCCCGCTTCCTCAGTTTGTAAAGTTAACCACTTCCATACAGGACAGTTACACCCCTTCCTGCCCAGACCAATTTTCAGCTTTCAGCACTCTCACACTTTGAATGATAATTACTCTGTACACAATCAAATTTTTTATAATTTTTTTTCACACAAATAGAGCTTTCTTTGGTAGTATTTAATCACCACTGGGTTTTTTATTTTTTTGCGATATATATATGAAAAAATAGCGAACATTTTGAAAAAAAAAAAAAAAAACATTTTGTTTTAGTTTCTATTATAAAATTTTGCAAATAAGTAATTTTTCTTCATAAATTTGGGCCAAAATTTATACTACTACTTATCTTTGGTAAAAAATAGCCCAAATTAGTGGATATTATGTAGTCTGTGTGAAAGTTATAGAGTCTACAAGCTATGGTGCCAAACATTGAAAATTGATCACACCTAATCACACCTGATGTAACGACGGCCTGTCTCATTTCTTGAGGCCCTGAAATGTCAGGACAGTACAAATACCCCCCAAATGACCCCTTTTTGGAAAGTAGACATTCCAGGGTATTTAGTAAGAGGCATGGGGAGTTTTTTGAAGTTGTAATTTTTTCCCACAATTCTTGGGAAAATGAAGACATTTTTTTTTTTTTTTTACACAAAATTGTTATAACAAGTTATTTCTCACACACACAGTATATGCATACTGGCAATTACACCCCAAAATACATTCTGCTACTCCTCCTGAGTATGGAAATACCACATGTGTGAGACTTTTACACAGCCTGGCCACATACAGAGGCCCAACATGCAAGGAGCACCGTCAGGTGTTCCAGGAGCATAAATTACACATAGCACCAGGACAATAGAATTACCCACAAAATGACCCCATTTTGGAAAGCGAAGACCCCAAGGCATATTCTATGAGGCATAATTTTTGAACATATCACTTTTTTCCATGAGTTTTTGGAAAATGTGGAAAGAAAATGAAAAACACATTTTTTTTTTACACAAAGTTGTCAATTTGTAAGATATTTCTAACACATAGCATGTACATAGCAAAAATTACCCACCAAAATACATTCTGCTACTCCTCCTGAGTATGGCGATACCACATATGTGAGACTTTTGCACAGCATAGCCACATACAGAGACCCAACATGCAAGGAGCACCGTCAGGTGTTCTAGGAGCATAAATTACACATATAATTTCATTACAACCTTTCACACTTTTAAAGGCACTGGAGCACCAGGACAATGGAAACCCCCACAAAATGCTTCCATTTTGGAAAGCAAACACCCCAACACATAATCTAGGAGGCATGGGCTGCAGATAGGTACTCAGGTACACTGATCGGCTTCAGAAAGTACTCGGGTACTCTAATGGGCTTCAGAGAGGTACTTGGGTATTCTGATGGGCTAGAGATAGGTACTCGGGTAATCTGATTGGCTGCAGATAGGTACTTGGGCACTCTGGGCTGGAGACAGGTACTTGGGTACTCTGGACTGGAGACAGGTACTCGGGTACTATGATGGGCTGCAGAGAGGTACCCGGATACTTTGATGGGCAGGAGACAGGTACTCAGGTACTCTATTGGGCTGCAGATAGGTACTCAGATACCCTGATGGGCTGGAGATAGGTACTCAGGTATTCTGATGGACTGCAGATAGGTACTCTAAAGGGCTGGAGACAGGTACTCGGGTACTCTGATGACAGATACTCGGGTACTCTGATGGGCTGATGACAGGTACTCGGGTACTCTGATAACAGGTACTTGGGTACTCTGATGGGCTGGTGACAGGTACTTGGGTACACTGATGATATGTATCCGGGTACTCTGATGGGCTGCAGTGAGGTACTTGGGTACTCTGATGGGCAGCAGAGAGGTAATTGGGTTCTCTGATGGGCTGGAGACAGATACTCGGGTACTCCGATGACAGGTACCCAGGTACTCTGATGACAGGTATTCGGGTACTCTGATGAGAGGTACTCAGGTACTCGAATGACAGGTACTCGAATGACAGGTACCCGAGTACCTGTCATCAGAGTACCTGAGTACCTTTCATCAGAGTACTCGAATACTTGTCACCAGCCCATCAGAGTACCCTAGTACCTGTCACCAGCCCATCAGAGTACCCGAGTGCCTGTCATCAGAGTACCTGATGGGCTGGTGACAGGTACTTGGGTACTCTGATGGGCTAGTGACAGGTACTTTGATGGGCTAGTGACTGGTCCTCTTTATTGGGGGGGCAATCAGTGTAATTTAATGTGCACTTTAATCGGTAACTACACACACAGGATCAGTGTGTGAGAAGGAGAACACAGTAACAGTTAGTTACCGTGGTCTCTGTTGATATTCTGTGACCGGCTGTGATTGAACACAGCCGGTCACGTGGTAAAGAGACAATTTCATTGGCTCTTTACCCTGATCAGGGATGGAGTTACACTTCCATTCCTGATCGCCCCTCTGCGTGCCCCTGGGGGTGCGCACGAGCAGCGTGCATGAGGAAAGTACATGTTGCCGGCTGTGATTGGACACAGCCAGTCACATGGTAAGGAGCCATTTTTTAATGGCTCTTTACACTGATCGGGGATGGGCTGTGTCCTGACAGACACGCTGCATCCCTGATCGCCATGCTGCACGCCCACGGGGGGGGGGGCAGGAGAACAGCAGGAACAGGCGGATGTCATATGACGACTGCCCGGATCGACAGGGTGTTCCTACCAGCGTAATTTTACAATGCGTCGGTATGGAACTGGTTAAACATACCTGCAGATCCTCTAAATAGAAGGGCATTTAATGTCCCAAAGAGTAATACAGAGGTTCCGGAGGATGAAAGATTCAGGGGTTTTTACTCAAATCTTTTCGTGGTCCCCAAGCCAAACAGAGACATAAGACCTATTCTGGATCTCAAATCTTTGAACCAGTTTTTAAACTTTCTGAATGGAGTCAATTCACTCAGGCATGGCCTCCCTGCAGGGAGAGGAATGTCTATCATCCATAGACATCAAGGATGCATACCTTCACGTGCCTATCTTTCAGGCCCATCAAATGTTTTTACGCTTTTCAGTAGAAAACCGCCTTTTTCAGTTTTTGGCTCTGGCCTTTGGGTTGGCCACAGCTACAAGAGTGTTCACAAAGATCCTAGCTCCAGTATTTGCTACTCTAAAATCTTAAGGGATATCAATGATAGGATATCTAGATGATCTATTACTAATATATTGATCGGCTTCAGCTCTTAGCCGGAATGTGCTCCGGACAGTTAAGTTCTTAGAACGTCTGGGTTGGATTCTGAACTTGAGAAAGTCAGCTTTACAGCCAGTCCAGCGTCTGTCATATCTGGGTTTCCTTGTGGACACAATTCAGGCAAAGGTATTCTTGCATTAAGAAAGGTAACAGACCTGAAGGATCTGATTTGATCAGTAAGAAGGCGAAAGTATCCGTCTGTATGTTTTTGCATGAGGTTATTAGGGAAGATGGTGTTCTCATTCGAAGCAGTTCCCTATGCTCAATTCCATGCCAGACCTTTACAGAACAACATTCTGTCAGCATGGACCAGAAAGGTCCAGTCCCTAGATTGGCGCATGTCTCTGGTACTTCAGAGTCTAAGTTTGTGGTTTATTACCAGAAATTTGCAAAAAGGGAAATCCTTTCTTCCAGTAGTCTGGAAAGTAGTGATTACAGATGCCAGTTTCTCCGGTTGGGGAGCAGTTTTGGAGGAAACCACTGTCCAGGGAAAGTGGTCATGGGTAGAAAAGAGTCTTCTCATCAATGTCTTGGAAATCCGAGCAGTTTGTCGGGCTTTAAAGTACTGGATGCACAGACTTCGGGGGTTACCCTTTCAGGGTACAAACCGACAATGCCACACCTGTGGCTTATATCAACCATCAGGGAGGCATCAAAAGTCAGTCAGCCCAGAAGGTGGTGGATTTTATCATATCCTGGGCAAAAAAATTTGTTCCATGCCTATCAGCAGTTTTCATTCTAGGAATAGAAAACTGGCAGGCAGACTTTTTTAATGCATCATTCGATATTTCTGAGGGTATGGTCCCAATACCACAAGATCCTTGCATTGATCTGCCAATGCTGGGGGGTCCCAGATGTAGATCTATTGGCAACCAGGTTCAACAACAAGTTGAAGAGATTTGTGTCCAGGACCAGGGATCCGCTTACAGTCGGAGTAGATGCCTTGGTGATTTCTTGGAAGAAGTTTTCCCTGATCTTTGCCTTTCCTTGGGTTCAGCTGCTGCCGCAACTGCTATGCAGTGTCCAGGTAGAGGAGAAACGAGTAATCCTGGTGGCTCCAGCATGGCCAAGGAGAATTTGGTATGCACAAATTCAAAACTTGGCAGTGGCAAGGCCCTGGGTTCTTCTACTACGTCCGGACCTGCTCTCTCAAGGTTAGGTATTCCACCCTGCTTTACAGTCTCTATATTTGACGGCTTGGCTTTCAAAGCCTTGATTTTGAAAAAGCAGAGTATATCTGGCCCTGCAGTTTCTACCCTGATAAATGCTAGAAAACCAGTCTCTAGAGGCATTTATTACAGAGTCTGGAAATCCTACATTACCTGGTGTGAGGTCAGGAAATGGCATCACCGCAAATATATAATCGGGAGAATTCTAGCTTTCTTGCAAGTAGGGGTAGATATGAAATTAACCTTAGGCACTATTAAGGGTCAAATTTCAGCCTTGTAGCCTTATAGCCTAAGTGTCCAAAGGGCAAATGGGTCCATGTCTGAAAGTATGGAAATTGACTTAGAGGATTGTTATTCCTAGATTCTGCTACTTCTATAATATTGGCCTAATCTGATATTTGATCAATACCTATTAAGCCTCTGTCAAAATGTCTGAGTTATCCTGTCAATACATTGCAAAAAATAACATATTGAGAGGAGCAATTCAATAGGCATTTGATGGTCCAAAACAAACCTGTACTGTAAGACAACAGTTTTTTCTGTTGGAAGAAGATTTTCTCCGGCCCTAGGAAAGATGATTTTGGGATTTCCTGGAGGCTTGTTCTTTTAAAGGGGGTCAAAACGTAGCTGGTACTAGTGCATAGATATATTATACCTACTTGTATAATGTTGGCTACTGTACCTGGTAATGAAAATAGGGACATGACATAAATGGGAAGTCTCATGACTTTCTGGATGGATATTTCTTGGGTCAAATTGCATACTCTTTTCGTGGCTCCTTCCACCAATATTTCTAGATAGACCTTGGTAATGAAATGCTTCTTTTTTTAACTTTGACATTGGGAAAGGTTCCCCTGGGTTTGGGACTTTGTAGGCACAAAAATTAGAAGACATTTTTTCACATATTATAGTTTATTCAAAATACAAAATTACATATCCAAAATTTAAAAAGCAGCAAGCAGCAATCAAATGACAAGAGTAATAACCGTGACTGTTTCAGAGCCTGAGACCCAACATGTTTCGGAAAAAAACCTTTTCCTTCTTCAGGGTGGTTCTTTTGCAGTGCTCTAGCAAACAAAACAACAGCATGGTCACAAAATCATCCTTTTTTTTTAACTTTGATCCAAACTCTTTTATTGAAATTAAAGAACATAAAGAGATTTACAACAGTACTGATCTGATGGGATGTACAGAGATCAGGTAAGAAACAGTCATTCCAAACAAACCAAATTAAAAGAAACAGTCAAATCAACCAGTAAGCAGCTCTTTTTCTGCAAATTACTTGAAACTTCTTTTCTTTCACAAATCACATCATATAAAACTAAAACAAAGCAGCTAAAACAACTGGTGGGTACAAAAACCTATGCACCCTTGATAGGGGACTATCAATGCTTATATCTGTAGCAGTCTATCCATTACCAACTGAAGGGGCCAGACCTGGGGTGTCTAATCAGCTTTGCCATATGAGATCAAATTTACGCATCACATTACAGTGATGATTGGCAAGTTGTTCTCTTGGTGAGAGGGAGTTGACATACTCAACCCACTGCTTTCTAGTAGGTACAGTAGATGACATCCAGTTTCTGGCTAAGTACAGAAGACAAGTTTTTTATAATGTAGATAGTATACCTGGTTGGTACATTTCAGGATCAAGTACACAAAGAACACACTAATGAGTTAGTAGAAATAGGAGCTTGCACAAGTGCAGAAATAGTATGTAGGACCTCAGTCCAATAGTGTGTGAGTTTTGGGCAGTGCCAGATCATGTGTATAAAATCACCTCCATGTATATTACATAATTAAATGCTTCTTAAATGTTTAAGCTTTTTTGAGATAATTTGCATCATATCATATGCACAATTCCTCCTTAACCTTTTAAACCTGAAAACCACGATTCCCTATGAAAATCGCCCAAATAACTGCAATGTCTGGCATTAATTCTTTCACATCCAAACTTTCCTAGTATATCCGTTATCATCGTTAGAAATTTGTGAAACGCCTTCCTTCTATGTCAAAGATCTCTCTGATGTATACTCATCAATTTAAAAGCCATACTGATACACTGATTGTTATTGATTAATATTGGTTGTTTACTTCATACTCATATATAATGTTTTATTCTTTCTTTCTTAAAGTAAGGGTTACAGCCATAGGAACTAAGCTTTGCATCTAGCTTTGCTAACCTTTATATGGGTAGAAATGATGGTTTCATCGTATATGTTTATTTTAGAATCTATTTCAAATTAGACTGTATAGGAGGTACTTTCTACATTGACAAACTTTTAATGATATGGGAAGGTGATCCATCTGAATTCCCATCTTTTGTTCAATACGTGGATAAAAACACTTGGGGTATGTCCTTATTAGTCATATAATCACTATTACTCAACTGAGTATTTAGATGTCATTTTGACAGGCAACCCAGAGAAGTTATTTACAAGTAAGACATTGTCCAAGAGTGTCCATAGTAATACATAAAGCGGTAGTAAGCATTGCTTGGACACTTGTTCTTACAGGTAAGCTTATGATAATGCTTACCTGTAGGTACAAGGAATATCTCCTAAATGTTCTCCTTCTGAGATTTTCACTGTTTCTGCAGCTAGTGATGTCATTGTCGCATGCCTTCTGAAGGGATGCATACTCATGCCATCCCTTCAGAGCTCCGTGGCCATTTAAACCACCATAGCCCGCAAATCCAGAAGGAAGACTGGGTGATGTTGGAAGCCCTGGCGGCGGCAACAATGCACTGGAGGGCTTTGTTTAAGGTAAGTCTTTCGAAATGTGCTAGTATGCAATGCATACTAGCACATTATGCTCTTAACTTGCAGGGAGGATTTTTTGTTTTGTTTTTATGCAAGGGTTTACTGCTACTTTAACTTTATTACAGAATATTTAACAGTAAAGAAAAAGATTAAGGCATGGCCAGGGTTGAATCTAGATCCTTTAAGTATTCTACAAATCCGACATTTTCTTCTACATCTTCAAAGGCAGGGCTATTCCCTGCAAGCATTGTCCCCATTTGAGACATTATGCAAGGGGGGATCATCTATCCCACATGCACTATCTTTTTTTTATGCAATGTCGGGAGAAACAGTGAAGGAACAACCTCTGCTGTATATACGTCAATGGGAATACGATCTCAAAGTCTCCTTCACCCCCATACAAATCAAAAAAATCTTAACAGTAAAGAAAAATGTCATTATAAAGGAATGTGCAATTCCAGAAAGCTACCAATATTGAGAATTCCTGTTTTTCCAGTCAAATCGGGCCTATTACAAGTCAATTCGCAGTCAAGGTTACCTAGAAAGCCTATTTCATGTTCCAAATAATCAAATATGGTACTGCTGTTTTATTTAAGCCAACCTCAATATTAAATTTAAAAAAGTGAAAAAAAAATCCATTATTTACAGATCCAATATGTGTAATGCCAGAATATTGTGACACTTATGTTATTTGGGAAAAATCTAACACCACATAAAACTCAAAAGGGTAACTCAATTTTGTAAAAAAATAAAAAATTCTGGCACTTATGGCAATAATATAGCATACACATTGCTACACAACCCATGTTATAATTTAATGTTATTAAAATGACTTCTTCATTTTAATTTGCAACCAGTAGGAGTTCTGTATACCACTGGTTTACAGAATATACCGTTAGACGTTAGCTGTACGTGCTAGGGCATAAGGGGGTGTTCTAACTTATTTCTTCTCCTGCATTTGGCTTCCTGTATGTGAGATACTAGTGTCACAGTCAGGGTTTAGGCTCAGAGGCCAGGAGCTATAGCAGTATCCACTGACCAGCTGGATAACTGAACAAGGAGGTCATCCTGGTGGATGATGCGGGTTCACCCTAGGTGCGGGTTTTAAGTACTAACCAGTGTTCACCAGAGCTCCTGATAGTGGAGATGGGTCTTGCTGCATGCGGTGCGGTCCTCAGGATTGCCCAACCAGGAGGCAAGCAAACAAGAATCCTGTAGCAAATAAAGCAGCTAAGTGTGAAGCAGAAACGTAGTCAAGGAACAAGCCAAATGTTGGTATTGAGTGGTAACATAGATACAGACGGCAGCAGAAGTGACAAGAATGAGATATGGCAACCAAGAAGTGCAGAGACATGGTTTAAATCAGAAAGTTCATGTTATGAGCAAAGAGTTCAAGGTTAATGAGAAGCAATACATAAAGGCAAGGTTGTTTAGGCAATCAGGCAGGGAGCTGTCCAGCATCTCAGGTAGCTCGACTAAATGACAGTGTCACTCCCCTCGTCTGATCTCCAGATTACGCCTTGTTGCAACACAGTGGTGTCCCCCTTTTTTTTAACCATCTGTTATGCAATATGTAAAATTTGAGCCCCAGGTATATGTGAAAAAAATATATTCTGTAAATTAAAAATGAATAGTTCTGATATAAGGCATATTGGAGACTACAACACTTGTGGTTTCCAATATTGGTCCAAATCGCACATGATTTTCAACACATAATGGTGCATGACCATCCTTTCTTAAAATTTTAATTCAAATAGTTTCTTTTCTGCAGCTAGAAAAACTGCTTTGATAGCATACTTTATTGAAAATCTCTCAATTGTTGAAGCATTCAAAGCTTCTATGACTTGTGGAATTTTGAGCTGAGTTTCTTATGAATACATGGTATTGATTAGGGCTATAGGATCCCCTCACTTCATGAAATACAAGCGTGCTTTTGCACATTTTTTTCTCTGTCATCTCTATCGAAGTCATTCAAACAAGCTGGTGTAAATATCCTCTATTAAAACTGGATATCTTGTGAAAGAAAATCACTTTAAGGGAGACTATAGTAAGGACAAATAGCACCAGTAAACTTAACATGATAATGGGAGTTCCTTTTTTGTTGTCGTAGCACAGCAACAGCATTACCTTTTTTCAACATTACAAAGAACTCAACAGCCACTAATGAATACCAATGGAACATAAACTGTTCACTTAGCAAGCAAAATGTTCATTGAGTTTAGTAAATACCATGAAGTTGTGTTTTTTTTTTTTTCATTTCCCTCACACCTGGTTGGGTATTATTGCCTTCCATCTGCCCACTGTATAAAAATGGACTAATGGAAGCATCGCTGGTGTGGGTGGATTTATCCATATGTCCTCCCACATCGGCCACTTGTAAATGCTCTCTACAGCCTGCAGCAGTACATCCTGTCATCGTTTACTACTGTGTGATATCTGTGATTGGTCACAGCGATAACATGGTATCAGGGCCATCACAGTGGTTGTTCTTTCTCCAGCAGGATAACAATTAAATTATTTTGCCTGCAATATCACAAACAGCAGCTGCTAAAACAGGAAGTACAGTGAATCAGTGGCTCCCAAAACTAGGGCTGCCAGCAATACAGCAGCTGCCTGGTAAGATACACAGTGACTACACAGAGGCTTGCTACACTTTCAGCGTGGCCACTTGCAACACAACAGTCTCTGCATAGTCAAGCACGTCCGCAAGCAACATGTCGCAAAGTAGTGCCTCTTCACTTAAAACAAGGTCCCACATCTTCGGTTCCTCTAGATCGAAAGTTGAAGCCACAAAAGCCAGAGCAGCCTTTGCTGAGCAAGAAATGCAGATAAAAAAAGAGAGTGCATGCTTAGAAGCTGAGAGAGCATGCTTAGAGGTGGAGGAGGCGCAACAAGAATTACAGTTGAGAAGGTGCAACAAGAAACACGATTACAGGTTAAGAAGGTATAACAAGAAGCACAATTACAGGTTGAAAAGGTACAATACGAAGTATGATTAGAGGCTGAGAGAACGTGGTTAGAGGCTGAGAAAGTTCAACAACAGACCAAGAGAGCTCAATACTAGGGTTGAGCGAACTGTATTATTCGTGTTCGTACCGAATAATTGGATTTTTGTCACCCGAACACGGACCCGAAAACTTTACTGTATGTTCGGGTAAAAATCCGTGTTCGGTCATTTTATTTCCGGGTTTTGCATGCATTGGCGCGCTTTTCATGGCGGGCTTTCAACAGCAAATCAACAAGCGTTTAACTGGTGTGCCTAAGCCATCCCAGCCCTGCCTACAAATGTATTAGTAGCTGTGATTGGCCGTCTGAAGCATGTGACCAAGTCTTTATAAGTTCGAGGCAGCGCCGCTGCGGCGTCATTCTGCTGTGTACTAGTTCAGGGACAGAGCACACATATGTGCTGGCTGCTTATTAGGGACAGACAGGCAGGCAAAACTCATTTGTGTCCGCATAGAATTGAGGGACAGGTCGGAGTGTGTTAGGCAGGGCGAGTTGTAGGCATTTTAGGGAGAGAGTCTGCTGATTTTTAGGGTCAGTTTTCTACAATCGATTTTGCTGTGTGGGAGGGGTTTGCAGTGACCGATCTACGATCTTATCAATCCTTTTAGGGAGAGAGTCTGCTGATTTTTAGGGTCAGTGTGTTCTACAAACTACAATCGATATTGCTGTGTGGGGTGGGGTTTGCAGTCACCCGATCTACGATCTTATCAATCCTTTTAGGGAGAGAGTCTGCTGATTTTTAGGGTCAGTGTGTTCTACAAACTACAATCGATATTGCTGTGTGGGGTGGGGTTTGCAGTCACCCGATCTACGATCTTATCAATCCTTTTAAGGAGAGAGTCTGCTGATTTTTAAGGTCAGTGAGTTCTACAAACTACAATCGATATTGCTGTGTGGGGTGGGATAGGAGATAGGCAGGTGTCAGTGGTCCACATCCATTTTGCTGTGTGTGGGCTGCTGTGAACACAATCTTTTTGGGGTGCAGTGAACACAATCTTTTTGGGGTGCAGTGAACACAATCTTTTTGGGGTGCAGTGAACACAATCTTTTTTGCCCACTGAGGAGGAGGGAGAAAAGTATTTTTCTATCAGTCACTGTGTGCAGCGTTTTTCCTTCAGCTGTGCTGTGCTGACTGATCATACACTGCTGTGTTCAGTTCACATGTGCTATTATTGAGTGGTTTCAAAAATCATACATTTTTTTTCTATTCCACTATTCAACATACAGCCTTGGGTTAAAAAAAAAAAATTAAATTGTGGCCTGCAGCAGAGCTGAATGATATTTGGGGTTTTTGGGGTTCATCTCATACTTCTGAAGATTTGAGGGTGCTGCCTGTTCCATACTCCTCCTACTCCTCATCCAGCCTTTTAGGGGTACAAACAATAGTAATTGGGGCCTAGTGTGCTTCTGTACGTGTGAGATACATACACTTTTTTTGATCATATTTTCTATTCCGCTATTCAATAAAAACCTTTGGGGATCAGTTAAATTGCTGGATAGTCTGTGTTGGTACGTGTGAGATCCACCTTTCCAAGTCTTTGGGGTTCATCTCATACTTCTGAATATTTGAGGGTGCTGCCTGTTCCAAACTCCTCCTACTCCTCATCCTGCCTTTAGGGGTACAAACAATAGTAATTGGGGCCTAGTGTGCTTCTGTACGTGTGAGATACATACACTTTTTTTGATCATATTTCCTATTCCGCTATTCAATAAAAACCTTTGGGGATCAATTAAATTGCGGGATAGTCTGTGTTGGTACGTGTGAGATCCACCTTTCCAAGTTTTTGGGGTTCATCTCATACTTCTGAAGATTTGAGGGTGCTGCCTGTTCCATACTCCTCCTACTCCTCATCCAGCCTTTTAGGGGTACAAACAATAGTAATTGGGGCCTAGTGTGGTTTTGTACGTGTGAGATACATACACTTTTTTGATCATATTTCCTATTCCGCTATTCAATAAAAACCTTTGGGGATCAATTAAATTGCGGGATAGTCTGTGTTGGTACGTGTGAGATCCACCTTTCCAAGTTTTTGGGGTTCATCTCATACTTCTGAAGATTTGAGGGTGCTGCCTGTTCCATACTCCTCCTACTCCTCATCTAGCCTTTTAGGGGTACAAACAATAGTAATTGGGGCCTAGTGTGGTTTTGTACGTGTGAGATACATACACTTTTTTTGATCATATTTCCTATTCCGCTATTCAATAAAAACCTTTGGGGATCAGTTAAATTGCGGGATAGTCTGTGTTGGTACGTGTGAGATCCACCTTTCCAAGTTTTTGGGGTTCATCTCATACTTCTGAATATTTGAGGGTGCTGCCTGTTCCAAACTCCTCCTACTCCTCATCCTGCCTTTAGGGGTACAAACAATAGTAATTGGGGCCTAGTGTGCTTCTGTACGTGTGAGATACATACACTTTTTTTGATCATATTTCCTATTCCGCTATTCAATAAAAACCTTTGGGGATCAATTAAATTGCGGGATAGTCTGTGTTGGTACGTGTGAGATCCACCTTTCTAAGTTTTTGGGGTTCATCTCATACTTCTGAAGATTTGAGGGTGCTGCCTGTTCCATACTCCTCCTACTCCTCATCCAGCCTTTTAGGGGTACAAACAATAGTAATTGGGGCCTAGTGTGGTTTTGTACGTGTGAGATACATACACTTTTTTGATCATATTTCCTATTCCGCTATTCAATAAAAACCTTTGGGGATCAATTAAATTGCGGGATAGTCTGTGTTGGTACGTGTGAGATCCACCTTTCCAAGTTTTTGGGGTTCATCTCATACTTCTGAATATTTGAGGGTGCTGCCTGTTCCAAACTCCTCCTACTCCTCATCCTGCCTTTAGGGGTACAAACAATAGTAATTGGGGCCTAGTGTGCTTCTGTACGTGTGAGATACATACACTTTTTTTGATCATATTTCCTATTCCGCTATTCAATAAAAAACTTTGGGGATCAATTAAATTGCGGGATAGTCTGTGTTGGTACGTGTGAGATCCACCTTTCCAAGTTTTTGGGGTTCATCTCATACTTCTGAAGATTTGAGGGTGCTGCCTGTTCCATACTCCTCCTACTCCTCATCCAGCCTTTTAGGGGTACAAACAATAGTAATTGGGGCCTAGTGTGGTTTTGTACGTGTGAGATACATACACTTTTTTGATCATATTTCCTATTCCGCTATTCAATAAAAACCTTTGGGGATCAATTAAATTGCGGGATAGTCTGTGTTGGTACGTGTGAGATCCACCTTTCCAAGTTTTTGGGGTTCATCTCATACTTCTGAAGATTTGAGGGTGCTGCCTGTTCCATACTCCTCCTACTCCTCATCTAGCCTTTTAGGGGTACAAACAATAGTAATTGGGGCCTAGTGTGGTTTTGTACGTGTGAGATACATACACTTTTTTTGATCATATTTCCTATTCCGCTATTCAATAAAAACCTTTGGGGATCAATTAAATTGCGGGATAGTCTGTGTTGGTACGTGTGAGATCCACCTTTCCAAGTTTTTGGGGTTCATCTCATACTTCTGAAGATTTGAGGGTGCTGCCTGTTCCATACTCCTCCTACTCCTCATCCAGCCTTACATAGTTACATAGTTACATAGTTACATAGTAGGCGAGGTTGAATAAAGACAATAGTCCATCCAGTTCAACCTGTGTAGGTGTGTGTGACTGTAATCATCTAACATAGCCCTCAATCTCCTGATCCTTGAGATGTAAGTCTAAGAGTCTTTTGAAAGTCACCATACTACCCGCAGAAACCACCTCTTGTGGTAGACAATTCCACAATCTTGTAGCCCTAACAGTAAAGAACCCCCCACGTTGCCTGAGGTTAAAACGCTTCTCCTCTAATCGCATTGTATGTCCTCGAGTCCTCATGCAATTCCTTCGAATGAACAGCTTTTCTTCTAAGCTGAGATCCCCATTAAGATATTTATAAATTGCTATCATGTCCCCTCTCAGACGTCTTTTCTCCAGGGAAAATAAATCGAGCGATTGCAGCCGCTCTTCATAGGTAAGGTCCTCCAACCCCCTAATCAGTTTAGTTGCCCTTCTCTGGACTTTCTCCAGCTCCAACACATCCCTCCTGAGGACTGGCGACCAGAACTGGACAGAATACTCCAGATGCGGTCGGACCAGAGTTTTATAAAGTGGAAGGATTATAGTCTTATCTCTGGAATACATCCCTTTCTTTATGCATGCTAATATTCTGTTGGCTTTGGAAGCTGCCGCTTGGCATTGCATGCTGTTGCCTAATCTATCATCAACTAAGACTCCCAAATCTTTCTCCATTTTTGATTCCCCCAAGGGTTCCCCTCCTAACGTGTATTGTGTTTTTATGTTTTTGGTCCCCAAGTGCAAAACCTTACACTTCTCCACATTAAACCTCATTTGCCATGTCGTTGCCCACTCCGTAATTTTGTCCAGGTCATTCTGTAGGATATCTGCTTCATGCTGTGCAGTTATTGCCCTGGCCAATTTTGTGTCATCTGCAAAAACTGATAACGAACTACTGATCCCTTCCTCAATGCTGTTTATGAATAAATTGAACAAGGTTGGTCCCAGGACTGAGCCCTGGGGCACCCCGCTTACTACCTCAGACCAGTCTGAGTATGCGCTGTTTATTACTACCCTTTGGACACGGCCTTTTAGCCAATTCCGTATCCAAGAGCAAACCCTGCTGTCGATACCTGCAGACCTTATTTTATAAATTAAGCGCTTGTGGGGAACTGTATCAAACGCCTTAGCGAAATCCAAGTACACCACATCCACTGGTCTCCCCCTATCTAGCTCACAGCTCACTTCCTCGTAGAATGCTAAGAGATTGGTTTGACAAGAACGCCCATTTGTAAACCCGTGCTGGTTACTACTGATGATGTTGTTGTCTTTAGCATACTCTACGATATAGTCCCTTATCATCCCCTCCAAAAGTTTACATATTATTGATGTCAGACTGACAGGCCTATAATTTCCCGGGATATGTCTCTGGCCCTTTTTGAATATCGGAATCACGTTAGCCTTCCTCCAATCCCCTGGTACAACTCCTGTCCTAATACTGTCAGCAAAGATCAGGAACAGTGGTCTAGATATAACCATACTGAGTTCCTTGAGCACTCTCGGATGTACGCCATCCGGGCCTGGTGATTTGTTTGTGTTAAGTTTATCCAGTCTTTCCCTGATTTCCCCCTCTGTTAGCCATAGTGGCAAGTCCTGTGTATTACTACTAACCATACAGTCATGGTCAGTGTACCCTTCCTTTTCCTGCGTAAAGACTGACGAGAAAAAAGAATTCAGCACGGTTGCTTTTTCAGTGTCCTCTGTAACCATCCTCCCATCATCGTTAATTATGTGTGCAATATGCTCTGCCCTAGTTTTTTTGCTGTTGATATATTTAAAGAATTTCTTTGGGTTTTTTTTACTATCCTCCGCTATTTGTCTCTCAAAGTTGATTTTAGCCATCTTGATTTCGTGTTTACACTTCTTATTTTCCTCCTTGTATTGCTGGAAGGCCGATACTGTGCCCTCTGATTTATATTTCTTGAAGGCCAATTTTTTTCCCCTAATAAGTTTTTTAACGCTACGGTTTAGCCAGCCAGGTTTGGCTTTGTCTCTTCTAAATTTATTCCCCATAGGAATGCACTGCAAGATGCCTTTGCTTAATATTGTTCTAAAGCATTCCCATTTTTCCTCTGTGGTCAGTGATCCCAGGGTTTGGTCCCAGTTTACCCTTTCCATCAATGAGTACAATTTTGGAAAGTCTGCCCTTCTGAAGTTTAGGGTTCTTATGTTCCCCACTTGCCTTTTTATATTGTTATTTATACTAAATGTGATCATCCTGTGATCGCTAGAGCCCAGGTTGTCCTGGACTCCTACCTCCGAGATTATGTCTGGGTCATTAGTGATCAATAGATCCAGGATAGCATTCTCTCTAGTAGGGGAATCCACCAACTGCGACATGTAGTTATCCTGTAAGGTTTCCGTGAATAGCCGGGCCTTATGCGAGTGTGCAGTCCCCTCTTCCCAGTCAATGTCGGGATAATTGAAGTCCCCCAATATGATGACTGATCCTAGTTTTGCCGCTTTACCTATTAGTGCTAAAAATTCCAGCTCTACCTCCTCCCCTTGGTTAGGTGGCCTATAGCAAACCCCCACAACTACTTTTCCCTTATCTTCTTCCCTATCGAGTTCAACCCACACAGATTCTAAATCCATGCTCATCCCATCCGTAATGTCACTCCTTTCTAGCACCTTTATATTGTTCTTGACATAGAGACATACCCCTCCCCCTCTTTTACCAACCCTGTCCTTCCGGTACACCGAATACCCTTGGATATTGGCCAGCCAGTCATGTGAGGGGTCGAACCAAGTCTCCGCTATTCCCACAAGGTCTATGTCTTCCTCATGTACTAACATTTCCAACTCATCCATCTTATTAGCTAGGCTCCTGGCATTAGCATATACCCCTCTTAGTTTTACGGAAGTTAAACGTGATTGGCGGTTTTGTTTATTTCTGTTTGGTCTGCTGTTCTCCCGCCCAGACCCGCCAATTGATGTTGACCTACTGTCGCTGCTGACCCTACAACTGCCTTCAGTCCTCTGCTCCCTCCTGACTGATTCTACTTCTGAGCCCTCCCCCCCGTCTCCTAGTTTAAAAGCCCCTCCAACTCGGTGGCCATCTTTCTCCCCAAAAGAGCTGTACCGTCCCCATTAAGGTGCAGCCCATCCTTACTAAAGAGCCGGTAGCCGACTGAGAAGTCAGCCCAGTTCTCCAGGAACCCAAACCCCTCCTTCCTACACCAATTCCTCAGCCACTTGTTAACTTCCCTAAGCTCCTTCTGCCTCTCCTGTGTGGCTCGAGGTACAGGCAGTATTTCAGAGAAAACCACCTTGGAGGTCCTTTTCCTCAATCTATTACCTAAGTCCCTGAAATCGTTCTTAAGGATCCTCCACCTACCTTTAACTTTGTCATTAGTGCCCACATGCACCATGACCGCTGGGTCATCCCCAGCCCCGCCCAACAATCTGTCTGCCAGATCTGCGATGTGCCGAACTCGGGCGCCCGGTAAACAACAAACTGTTCGGTTCACGAGATCTTTTTTACAGATTTCCCTCTCTGTCCTCTTGATAATTGAGTCCCCAACTACCACAACCTGTCTAACCTTTCCTGCGTTACGGCCCCCCTTCTTCCTGGAGCCGTCCCTCCCCTGGCAGCTGGGGGAGGGCGCATGCTCCAGCTCTGCCACCCCTGAGTTGATATCCCCCTCAACCTGCAACTCAGCAAACATGTTAGGGTGTACCAACTCAGGACTGGCCTCCCTGACTCTCCTCCCCCTAACATTCCTAACAGTCACCCAGCTGCGTACCTCTGCTGCTTGCGTCTCCTCTATTCCTTCCTCCTCTATGCTGACCCCTGCCAGCGCCTGCTGGGTAATGTCCAAGCTCCTTTTCAGGTTGTAGATGCCACGCAGTCTTGTCACTGTGTTCTCTAGATCCACGATGTGGGCTTCCAGAGCAACAAGTCGCTCACATCTTGCACAGCAGTATTCGTCCTCGATTGTTTCATCAAGGAACGCATACATGCCGCAAGAAGTGCACTGAGTGGCATCCCCAATCCTGTCGGACATTATTACCCACTACTCTATGGGGATAATATTAACGACCTGCTCTTCCTTACCTACACTACCTCTAACTTCCCTGGTACAAAGCCTTTTAGGGGTACAAATAATAGTAATTGGGGCCTAGTGTGGTTTTGTACGTGTGAGATACATACACTTTTTTTGATCATATTTCCTATTCCGCTATTCAATAAAAACCTTTGGGGATCAATTAAATTGCGGTATAGTCTGTGTTGGTACGTGTGAGATACACCTTTCCAATTTTTGGGGCGCATCTCATACTGCCGAGGATTTGAGGGTGCTTCAGTCTGCCTCCTGCCTGTTCCGAACACCTCCTACTCCTCATCCTGCCTTTAGGGTACAAAAAATTGTAATCGGGGCCTAGATTGTGTTTGTACGTGTGAGATACACCGTTTTGTAAAATTTCTCCTATTCCGCTATTCAATATACACCCTGTTTGAGTGTAAAAAATTAAATTGCGGGATAGTCTGTACCGGTACATGTGAGATACACCTTTTTAAATTTGTTTGGCGCATCTCCTTCTACCGCCGAGGATTGCAGGGCGCTTCAGGTTGCCTCCTGTTCCCAACTCCTCCTACTCCTCTTCCTCATCCTGCCTTTAGGGTACAAAAAATTGTAATCGGGGCCTAGTCTGTGTTTGTACGTGTGAGATACACTGTATTATAACATTTTTCCTATTCCACTATTCAATATACACCCTTTTGGAGTGTAAGAAAATTAAATTACGGCATAGTCTGTATCGGTACGTGTGAGATACACCTTTTTAAATTTGTTTGGCGCATCTCCTTCCACCGCCAAGGATTGCAGGGCGCTTCAGTTTGCCTCCTGTTCCCAACTCCTCCTACTCCTCTTCCTCATCCTCCCTTTAGGGTACAACTATTCCGCTATTCAATATACACCCTTTTGGGGTAAAAAACATAAAATTGCGGCATAGTTTGCATATTTGACTGTCAGATACACCCGTGCGATACTGTTGTTGTTTTGTTCCGCTATTCAATAAACACCTTTCTAGGGCAAGATCATAAATTACAGAAATATGAGGAGACCGTCAAATAGGGGCCGTGGCCTGGGTTTTGTGGTGCTGCTGGTAGAGCTCCTGTTGCAAGGAGAGGACGTGGTCGATCTGTGCCAGCTACACGCACAAGTGAAACACCTTCCACAAGTGTGAGTAGGCGACAGAACCTGCAGCAGTATTTGGTAGGGCATAATGCGCCTCTAGACGTGATGAGGCCTGAAGAAGTACAGGCGATAGTAGATTGGGTTGCTGACAGTGCCTCCAGTTCCTTCACATTGTCTCCCACCCAGTCTACTGCAGAAAGGTCAGAGTTGGCACCTGCAGCCAATGTCCAACCGTCTTTCACCTCACCCCCTTGGAAATCAGGCAAGCAGTCTGAGCCCCAATCCATACAGCAGTCTCTTCTTCTTTTTGAGGACTCGGTCAGCAGGGTTTTCCAGGGCCATCCACCTAGCCCTGCCCCAGAAGTGGAAGAGATTGAGTGCAGCGATGCCCAACCACTTATTTCTCAAGATGAGTACATGCAAGGACCATCGCAGCACGTCACGATGACGAAACGCAGGTGCCAACTGCTGCGGCGTTCAGAATTGTGGAGACCGACAAGGAGGGCAGGGGTGAAGACTGGGTGGAAGATGATGTGGAGGACGATGAGGTCCTCGACCCCACATGGAATGAACGTCATGCAGGTGACCTGAGTGGTCGCACAGAGCCACCAGCACAGCAGAAGAGGGAGCAGGGTGCAGAAGCGGAGCGGCCGTGCCCTAGACACTACGCCCGCTACTGCCCAACGTAGCAAGGGAACGAGCGCACCAAAGTCAGCTCAAAGGAGTTCTCTAGCGTGGAAGTTCTTTGGAAAATGTGCTGATGACAGGACACGAGTGGTTTGCACCCTGTGCAATCAGAGCCTGAAGCGAGGCATAAACCTTCTCAACCTGAGCACAACCTGCATGATCAGGCATCTAAGTGCAAAGCACGAGCTGCAGTGGAGTAGACACCTTCAAAACCAAGAAACGTCTCTAGCTCATCCTGCTTCCTCTTCTGCTGCAGTCTCGGCCGCTCCAGCCACATCTGTAGTGATACCGGCACCTGCCACCCCGCAAACAGAGGATCTGTCAGCAACACCACCACCTGGGTCACCAACCATCTCCACAATGTCCCGTGGAAGCGTTCAGCTTTCCATCTCCCAAACACTTGAGAGAAAGAGGAAGTACCCCCCTACCCACCCGCGATCCCTGGCCCTGAATGCCAGCATTTCAAAATTCTTGGCCTTTGAAATGCTTTCATTCCGTCTGGTGGAGACGCACAGTTTTAAAAACCTTATGTCGGTGGCTGTCCCACAGTACGTCGTGCCCAGCCGCCACTACTTTTCCAGGCAAGCCATCCCTTCCCTGCACAACCAAGTGGGGGAAAAAATCAGGTGTGCACTGCGCAACGCCATCTCTGGCAAGGTCCATCTAACTACCGATACGTGGACCAATAAGCACGGTCAGGGGCGTTATATCTCCCTAACGGCACACTGGGTAAATGCAGTGGCGGATGGTCCTGAGGCGGATAGCAATTTGGCGCATGTCCTTCCACCACCGAGGATTGCAGGGCGCTTCAGTTTGCCTCCTGTTCCTAACTCCTCCTACTCCGCTTCCTCATCCTCTACCGCCTCCTCATCCGGACAGCGTAACACCTTCACCACCAACTTCAGCACGGCCAGGGGTAAACGACAGCAGGCAGTTTTAAAACTTGCCTGTTTGGGGGACAAACCACACCACGCAGGAGTTGTGGAGGAGCATGGAACAGCAGACAAATGAGTGGTTGCTTCCAGCGAGCCTCAAGCCCGGCCTGGCGGTGTGCGATAACGGGCGAAATCTCATAGCAGCTCTGGGCCTAGCCGGTTTGACGCACATCCCTTGCCTGGCACATGTGCTGAATTTGGTGGTGCAGAGGTTCCTTAAAAACTACCCCGATATGTCAGAGCTGCTGCAGAAAGTGCGGGCCGTCTGTGCACACTTTCGGCGTTCTCACCCTGCTGCTGCTCGCCTGTCAGCGCTGCAGCGTAACTTCAGCCTTCCCGCTCACCGCCTCATATGTGACGTGCCCACAAGGTGGAACTCCACCTTGCACATGCTGCAAAGACTGTGCGAGCAGCAGCAGGCCATAGTGGAGTTTCAGCTGCAGCACGCACGCGTGAGTCGCTCTGCGAAACAGCACCACTTCACCACCAATAACTGGGCCTCCATGCGAGACCTGTGTGCCTTGTTGCGCTGTTTTGAGTACTCCACCAACATGGCCAGTGCCGATGACGCCGTTGTCAGCTTAACTATCCCACTTCTATGCCTCCTTGAAAAAACAATTCGGGCGATGATGGAAGAGGATGTGGCACAGGATGAGGAGGAGGAGGAGGAGGAGGATGAAGAGGTAACATTTCCAAGGCTTTCAGGGCAGTCATTCGCAAGGGGCTCCGAGGGTGGGTTCCTGCACACACAAACGCCAGGGACACAATTGTCCAGCAGGGGCACAGTTCTGGAGGATGAGGAGGATGAGGAGGAGGAGATGGAGGAGGAGATAGAACCATGTTCACAGCAGGGTGGCACCTCATGGCCATCACTGGTGCGTGGCTGGAGGGATACAGAGGACACAGACGATACACCTCCCACAGAGGACAGCCTTTTGTTGCCTCTGGGCAGCCTGGCACACATGAGCGATTACATGCTGCAGTGTCTCCACAACGACCGCCGAGTTGCCCACATTCTAACTTGTGCTGATTACTGGGTGGCCACGCTGCTGGATCCCCGTTACAAGGACAACGTACCGTCCTTAATTCACTCACTGGAGCGTGATCGCAAGATGCGCGAGTACAAGCGCACGCTGGTAGACGCCATGCTGCTGGCATTCCAACCTGAAAGCGGGGCCACAGTGGAAGCACAAGGCAGAGGAGGAGGAGGAAGAGGTCGCCAACGCAACCAGGGCACCGCCAGCACCTCAGAAGGCAGGGTTAGCATGGCCGAAATGTGGAAAAGCTTTGTCAGCACACCACAACAAACAGCAGCACCAGCAGCTCATATGGAACGTCTTAGCAGGAGGCAGCATTTCACCAACATGGTGGAGCAGTATGTGTGCACATGCCTACATGTAGTGAATGACGGGTCTGCCCCCTTCAACTTCTGGGTCTCCAGATTGGGCACATGGCCTGAGCTTGCCCTTTACGCCTTGGAGGTGCTGGCGTGCCCTGCAGCCAGTGTATTATCTGAACGGGTATTTAGCACGGCTGGGGGCGTTATCACAGACAAGCGCAGCCGCCTGTCCAGAGACAATGTGGACAAGCTCACGTTCATTAAACTGAACCAGGCATGGATCCCACGGGACTTTTCCGTACCTTGTGCAGAATAGCGATGGATACCGACCTTACCCAGCCATTGTTCCATTTTTGCTCTTTCTCACTCTTTTGGGGTGTACCCTCATTTAAAATTTCTGAAAAAAAGCAGTGTTGGCTACCTCGTCCTCCTCAGGGCCAGATTAACGTAAGGGCTATTGGAGCTGCAGCTCCAGGCCCCTACCTTAATATAGGCCCCGGGTTGGCCATATTCACTGTTACCGCTCTTCTGTCACTTGTAAACACAGAAGTCTGGCTTCTATGCTCGCTTCCCCAGGCAGCTCCCTCAGAACCTCCCCACACAGCACGAAGGCGGGACAAGGAGGGACAGTTGCCGATGCATGGATGTGTTTATGGGCTTCAGAGACAGTATCCCATGTTGAATTAGGCATGCATGGCTGCACCCTTCCTCCTCTGGGTGCATGCCAAGGCACGGCCCTTAAGGCCCTTCAAAATCCTCAGCACCAAGCCCATGATGCTCTTAATTCGGCCCTGGTCCTCCTCCACCGCCGCTTCCACCTACACCGCCCATAGGTGTGCGCAGCCTATTGCATTAGGGTGTGCACCCCAAAGTTTAAATACACATGCATATGTTTGCCTACATGTACATGGCCCCGATACATTACTTTCCCTGCTGGCAAAGTGAAATAGAGCAGAGCAGGTCCGAGGGAGATCTTTCCCATCTCCTCACTGGCAAACAGAGCGATAATGCTAATGTGCCCTAGGTGATTAGGGTGTGCCCAGGTACACCCGGCACACCCTGTGCGCACGCCTATGACACCGCCACATCCACCACCACCTCAACCTCCCTCCTACTCCATATGGGCCTCGTCCTTCAGAGATGAAGAACATTGTTTTATTTTTCAGGGTTTTTTTTGTTGTTTTAAGTTATTTCCCTATCCACATTTGTTTGCAGAGCACTTGCCATGCTCTTAACTACGTTTTGCTGCAATTTGCAGCAATCTAGTCCTTTCCTTTGGTGTTTTAGAGCCATTTTAGTGCCTGAAAGTTCGGGTCCCCATTGACTTCAATGGGGTTCGGTGTCCGGGAAAAGTTCGGCAAAAGTCCGGGACATGGACCCGGACTTTTTTTTCAAGTTCGGCCAAACCCGCCGAACACGGACATCCAGGTGTCCGCTCAACTCTAATCTTTGCCCATTCTTCCTTACAAAAGTCTTTCAGTTCTTTGAGATTTCTGGGCTGTCTGTCACTCACTGCTCTTTTAAGGTCTATCCATAGATTTTCAATTATGTTGAGGTCAGGAGATTGTTAAGGCCATGGCAAAACCTTCAGTTTACACCTCTTGATGTAATCCCCCGTGGATTTTGAGGTGTGTTTAGGATCATTATCCATTTTTAGAAGCCATCCTCTCTTTAACTTCAGCTTTTTCACAGATGGCATCAAGTTACCATCCAAAATTAGCTGGAATTTTATTGGATCCATTTTTCCTTCTACTCGTGAAATGTTCCCTGTGCCACTGGCTGCAATACAACCCCAAAGCATGACTGATCCACCCCCATGCTTAACAGTTGGACAGAGGTTCTTTTCATTAAATTCTGTGCCCCTTCTTCTCCAAACGTACCTTTGCTCATTCTGGCCAAAAAGTTAAATTTTAACCTCATCGGTCCACATAACTTGTTTCCAAAATTCATGAGGCTTGTCTATATGTTCATTTGTAAAGTTAAAAAGCTGAATTTTGTGGTGATGACGTAGAAGAGGTTTTCTTCTGATGACTCTTCCATGAAGACCATATTTGTACAAGTATCTCTTTATAGTGGAATAGTGTACCACAACTCCAGTGTCTGCCAGATCTTTCTGGAGGGATTGTGCAGTCAAACGTGGGTTTTGAATTGTTTTTCTCACAATCCTGCAAGCTGTTCTGTCTGATATTTTTCTTGGTCTTCCAGATCTTGCTTTAACTTCCAGTGTTCCTGATGACTGCCATTTCTTAATTACATTCCAAACAGAGGATATTGACATCTGAAAACGCTTTGCTATCTTCTTAAAACCTTCTCCACTATTTTCAGTTTCAGTTTTATAGACATCTGCTTAGAAGATCCCATGGTGCTGATTGTTGGGGCAAGGTCAGATGAGTCTGGGCATTTAAAATCTTTGAGATTGATATCACCTGGTCTTCCCAGACGATAATTGAGAACAATCCATGACACTGGCAGGTCTCAGCCTTGCAAAGGGGGCAGTGCATGCTATAAATTCTGCAGGGTGCCCAAACTTTTGCAGACACCATTTTTTTGTATTCTGTAAGTTTGCAAGTGTCAATGATGGAAATAAAATCTAACTTTTTTTGACATATTATAAGAATGTCTAATCTGTAATTTGATGCCTTTTGGAGATTTTTCCATCTTTCCTTGGCTTCTTTATGCACATTAATACACATTTTTACCTGGGGTGCCCAGAATTTTTCGATCCTAACTGTATATTCTTTGTGTGGCTGTCTCTTTAAAGATACTTGGCCATATTTGTTTGTTTTCACACAATACTGACTGAGACACACCTGTCTTCTGTACATGTCAGTAGAGGTGTACCGAACTGTTCGCCGGCGGACAGTTCCCGGTGAACTTAGCATGTTCGCGTTCGCCGCTGCGGGCGAACATATGCAATGTTCGGTCCGCCCCCTATAATACATCATTGAGGCAAACTTTGACCCTGAACTTCACAGTCAGCAGGCACATTTCCAGCCAATCAGCATACCTCCCTCCCACACCCTCCCACCTCCTATAAATAAGCAAGGGCAGCATCCATCTTGGATCATTCTGAAGCAGTGTGTGTTAGTGAGAGCAGGGAGAGCTGCTGCTGCTGCTGCTGTTAAGCTAGGGACATTTGTTAGTCAGTGTTCCTGATCTTGCTAGTCAGTGTTCTTGGTCCACTACTGCTGTAAGGACAGCATCCTGACAGCACCCCAAAAAGCCCTTCTAAGGGCTGGTATTTGTGTAATTTTTTTATATATATATATATATATATATATATATATATATATCTAGTGTCCCCAAAAGCCCTTTTAAGGGCTGGTAATTGAGGATTTTTTTTATTTATATATATATATATATATCTATTGTACACTGCAGTTGCCTGCCCGCTGTGTGTGAGAGGCCACAGACCCACCACAGACTGTACTGTGTGCACACCACCCTCATTTCGGGTGGCACAGGGGCACAGTACCTTGCATTTTAAAAAATATTTTTTTTTCCTCTGTCATAATTGCAGTGAGTGCTGTGTCAGGTCCACAGAGTGCACTGTACCCACTGCAGTGCACTGCCCACCACTGATATATATACGGTGGCACAGCATCTTGTTGCAAATTGAAAAAAAAAATATTTTTTATTATTGCAGTTGCCTGGGCTGCCAGTGACTGTCAGGTCCACAGAGTGTACTGTGCCCACTGCAGTGCCACTGCGTGCCCACCCACCACTGATATATACGGTGGCACAGCAGCTTGCAAAGTAAAAAAATATATATTTTTTTATAATTGCAGTTGCCTGGGTGCCAGTGACTGTCAGGTCCACAGAGAGTGTACTGTGCCACTGCCCACCCACCACTGATATATAAGGTGGCACAGCAGCTTGCAAAGTAAAAAAATATATATTTTTTTTATAATTGCAGTTGCCTGGGTGCCAGTGACTGTCAGGTCCACAGAGAGTGTACTGTGCCACTGCCCACCCACCACTGATATATAAGGTGGCACAGCAGCTTGCAAAGTAAAAAAATATATTTTTTTTATAATTGCAGTTGCCTGGGTGCCAGTGACTGTCAGGTCCACAGAGAGTGTACTGTGCCACTTCCCACCCACCGCTGATATATAAGGTGGCACAGCAGCTTGCAAAGTAAAAAAATATATATTTTTTTTATAATTGCAGTTGCCTGGGCTGCCAGTGACTGTCAGGTCCACAGAGTGTACTGTACCCACTGCCCAACACTCCTATAGGGTGGCACAGCACCTTGCACTCATAGTACAACACATTAAACAAAAAAAATGACAGGCAGAGGCAGGCCACCCCGCAAGGGCCGTCGTGGTCGTGGTGCTGTGATTTCCTTAGGCCCTAGAATAATTCCCAGTGTTCAGAGGCCACCACAGACCCTGAACTCAAAAAATTCTGAGGACATAGTTGACTGGCTTACACAGGACACCCAATCGTCTACAGCTTCCGCTCGGAACCTTAATGCACCATCCTCCTCCAGCTCAGCTTCGGGCACCTCTCAATTTACCACTCGCCAGCCCGCCGACACCACCACCAACACTAGCACCACAGCCGCTTCACTTGATCCGTCAGAGGAGTTATTTTCACATCAGTTGGAAGAAATAAGTGATGCGCAACTATTAGTGCCAGAGGATGTAGATAACGGGGATATGTCTCAGTCAGGCAGCATTATACACATGGGCGTACATTGTGATGATGATGATGATGTTGTACCTGCTGCTGCTGCCTTTGCTGAGTTGTCAAGTGAAGCGGCTGATGATGACGATGTGTCTGTGGATGTCACCTGGGTGCCTGCTCGAAGAGCAGAAGAAGAGGGGGAAAGTTCAGATGGGGAGACAGAGAGGAGGAGGAGACGAGTTGGAAGCAGGGGGAGGAGGTCATCGCAAGGAGCTAGTGGCGCAGTCAGACAGCATGTAGTTTCGGCACCCGGGGTCAGCCAGACAGCCAATCAACGCAAGCTGTTGCCACCACCAGAATGCCGTCCTTGCAAAGCTCAGCAGTGTGGCATTTTTTTTGTGTGTCTGCCTCTGATATCAGTGATGCCATTTGTAACCTGTGCCAAAAGAAACTGAGTCGTGGGAAGTCCAACACCCACCTAGGTACAACTGCTTTGCGAAGGCACATGATCTCACATCACAAACGCCTATGGGATCAACACATGAGTAAAAGCAGCACACAAACTGAAAGCCACCATCCTCCTCTTGGTCCAGCATCTTCAGCCACGTCAACCACTGCTGTCCTCCATGCCCCCTATCAACAACCCGCCCCTCCGCCTCTCACCTTCAGCAGTTCCTGCTCATCTGCCCACAGTCAGGTGTCTGTCAAGGAAATGTTTGAGCGTAAGAAGCCAATCTCACAGAGTCACCCCCTTGCCCGGCGTCTGACAGCTGGCTTGTCGGAACTCTTAGCCCGCCAGCTTTTACCATACAAGCTGGTGGAGTCTGAGGCCTTCAAAAAATGTGTCGCTATTGGGACACCGCAGTGGAAGGTACCCGGCCGAAATTATTTTTCACAAAAGGCAATCCCCAACCTGTACTCTATTGTGGAAAAGGAAATCATGTCACGTTTGGCACACAGTGTTGGGGCAAGGGTCCATCTGACCACTGATAGCTGGTCTGCAAAGCACGGTCAGGGCAGGTATATCACTTACACTGCGCATTGGGTAAACCTGCTGGCGGCTGCCAAGCATGGAATGCGTGGCTCTGCTGCAGAGGAGTTGGTGACACCGCCACGACTTGCAGGCAGGCCTGCTGCCACCTCCTCTACTCCTCCTACTCCATCCTCTTTGCTAACCTCCTCGGCTGAGTCCTCTTCTGCTGTTGCGTCTTGCTCCACACCAACTGCACCCCCCCAGCTCCCCAGGGGCTATTCCACATGCCGGATACGACAGTGTCACGCTGTCTTGGGGTTGACTTGCCTGAAAGCAGAGAGTCACACCGGACCAGCACTACTGTCCGCCCTGAACGCACAGGTGGATCAGTGGCTGACCCCGCACCAACTGGAGATCGGCAAAGTGGTGTGTGACAACGGAAGCAATTTGTTGGCGGCATTGAATTTGGGCAAGTTGACACATGTGCCGTGCATGGCACATGTGTTGAATCTGATTGTGCAACGCTTTGTGCAGAAGTACCCAGGCTTACAGGACGTCCTCAAGCAGGCCAGGAAGGTGTGTGGCCATTTCAGGCGTTCCTACACGGCCATGGCGCACTTTGCAGATATTTAGCGGCAAAACAACATGCCAGTGAGGCGCTTGATTTGCGACAGCCCGACTACAACAAGAAAAAGCGGTCAACGAGTATTTGTATGATCGGGGTGCTAGGACAGCCTCTGCGGAGCTGGGTATTTTTTTTGCCACGTTACTGGACACTCATGCGCAATGCCTGTAGGCTCATGCGTCCTTTTGAGGAGGTGACAAACCTAGTCAGTCGCACCGAAGGCACCATCAGCGACATCATCCCATATGTTTTCTTCCTGGAGCGTGCCCTGCGAAGAGTGCTGGATCAGGCCGTAGATGAGCGTGAAGAGGAAGAGTTGTGGTCACCATCACCACCACCAGAAACAGCCTTACCATCGCTTGCTGGACCTGCGGCAACACTGGAAGAGGAGTCTGAGGAAGAGGAGTCAGAGGAGGAATGTGGCTTTGAGGAGGAGGAACACCAACCACAGCAGGCATCCCAGGGTGCTCGTTGTCACCTATCTGGTACCCGTGGTGTTGTACGTGGCTGGGGGGAAGAACACACCTTCAATGACATCAGTGAGGACGAGGAATTGGACATGAGTAGCTCGGCATCCAACCTTGTGCAAATGGGGTCTTTCATGCTGTCATGCCTGTTGAGGGACCCTCGTATAAAAAGGCTGAAGGAGAACGACCTGTACTGGGTGGCCACGCTACTAGACCCCCGGTATAAGCAGAAAGTCTCTGATATGTTACCCAATTACCGGCAGTCGCAAAGGATGCAGCAGCTACAAAATAAGTTGAAAAGTATGCTTTACACAGCATATAAGGGTGATGTCACAGCCCAACGGGAATCCAACAGGGGAAGAGGTGAAAGTAATCCTCCTCCTACCACAACCACGCCGGCAAGGACAGGACGCTTCACAGATGTCTTGTTGATGGAGGACATGCGGAGCTTTTTTAGTCCTACGCATCGCCACAGCCCTTCGGGGTCCACCCTCAGAGAACGACTCGACCGACAGGTAGCAGACTACCTCACCTTAACTGCAGATATCAACACTCTGAGGAGCGATGAACCCCTTGACTACTGGGTGTGCAGGCTTGACCTGTGGCCTGTGCTATCCCAATTTGCCATTGAACTTCTGGCCTGCCCCGCTTCAAGTGTGCTGTCAGAAAGGACCTTCAGCGCAGCAGGAGGTATTGTCACTGAGAAGAGAAGTCGCCTAGGTCAAAAAAGTCTTGATTACCTCACGTTTATTAAGATGAATGAGGCATGGATCCCGAAGGGACTGACAGTGGGGGATGCATTTGACTAAAAAAGGCCTGGTGATGACTGAGATGCCTTGGGCTAAAAATGGTCCACACGCTGCTGTATTTAATCATTCTCTGCATGCCGGATGACTTACGTGACGTCTCCGCCACCAACTACGGTTCAAGCCGCAATGTTTTAGTGCCCTTTCTGCCTTGAAAACCTCCATTTTTCAGGCCGCTGCTACAGCAGCGGCTGCAACAATACCTGCTTTTTCATGCATGTGTACATGCCTAATTTTTCTGGCCTCTGGTGCTACACTGTGGCTGCAAAAAAACAAAAAAAAAGGCACATACATGTGTCAATTCCCCTTCGTGATCGTTACCTTGTCGTGGTGAAGGGGCTTGCATATCACAATGAAGCGATCACCTCTAGGAGTGTGTTGGCACACCCCAGATGATAAGGTCATTGCTTCATTGTGAACAGACCAAAAGCGATCCGCGGGATAATTTTTCATAGAAAAAACATTCATTTTCTTTCATTCTTTCTGCAGAGCTGGGTATTTTTTGGCCGCGTTACTGAATGCTCATGAACAATGGCTGTAGGCTCATGCGTCCTTTTGCGGAGGTGACAAACCTGGTGGTCAGTCGAACCCAAGGCAACATCATCGACCTCATCCCATATGCGTTTTTTCTGGAGCGTGCCCTGCGAAGAGTACTGGATCAGGCTGTAGATAAGCATGAAGAGGAAGAGTTGTGGTCCCCATCACCACCAGAAGCAGCCTTGTCGTTGTCAATTGCTGGACCTGTGGCAACGCAGAGAGAGGAGTCTGAAGAAGAGAAGTCAGAGGAGGAAGGTGGCTTTGAGGAGGTGGAATACCAGCCACAGCAGGCGTCCCAGGGGGCTTGTTCTCACCTTTCGGGGACCATTGGTGTTGTACGTGGCTGGGTGGAGGAAGAGACCTTCAATGATGTCAGTGAGGACAAGGAACGGGACATGGCTAGCTTGGTATCCAACCTTGTGCAAATGGGGAGTTTGCGGTTGTGCAAATGGACTGACTGACTGTTAAACGGGGAGTTTGGTCTGTCAGAGTTTGGTCTGTCACTGTGAAGCGGGCGTAACCCTTACACTACTTGACCGATACAACATCATACCTGATCGTATTCACACACTGGATGCTTTAAAGCACGTTATTCCAAACAATTTAGGAATGTTAGGTGATTTATGCCCTTTATGGATCAAAACCTGACTCTGCGTTAACTACGTAATTTTCCATGGGAGTTTTGCCATGGATCCCCCTCCGGCATGCCACAGTCCAGGTGTTTGTCCCCTTGAAACAACTTTTCTATCACTATTGTGGCCAGAAAGAGTCCCTGTGTGTTTTAAAATTCGCCTGCCTATTGAAGTCTATGGCGGTTCGCCCGGTTCGCCGGTTCGCCGGTTCGCGAACATTTGCAGATGTTCGCGTTTGCCGTTCGCGAACGGCGAATTTTAGGTTCGCGACATCACTACATGTCAGCCCAGCTCCTTTTTGCAATCCTGTAACTGTCAATTCACTATACTGTTTTGCAGTATTTACCGCAAAACGCTCATAATGCTCAGTAAATACCCCATGAAAAGCTGTTAAACTAAATTCACACATGAAAATAATTAAATAAATGCATGCGGTAATTAAATAGTCATCCAGGAATGCAGTTATGATGGAAGTGATGACTTTGGTCATCACATCTGAACGGCCAGGGTAATGTTAAACAGTAATGTTTAAGAAAAAAAAAAAAAAATCAAAATTTTATGAGCATTATGCTAGTCTAACCTCATCTGCAATTTGTTGGAATATCAGGCCATTCTTTTTCTTCTTTACTTTTCCTTTATTTATTTTTTAATTTATAAAAAAGTAATAACACATTTAAAATATATTACCTTCTTGTTAAACAAACTTTCTCTCAGTAACTTCTCACCGACCCCCCCCCCCCCGCTGCACTCACCCACTCCATACTATATGTATTAGCACTTACACAAAAAGTGTGGGATATCACTCGCTACCCTATAGGTAATAATATATGGCTTGTCTTGTGATGGGTGGCTGCATACAGTATCTCACAAAAGTGAGTACACCCCTCACATTTTTGTAAATATTTTATTATATCTTTTCATGTGACAACACTCAAGAAATGATACTTTGCGATAATTTAAAGTAGTGAGTGTACAGCTTGTATAACAGTGTAAATTTGCTGTCCCCTCAAAATAACTTAACACACAGCCATTAATGTCTAAACCGCTGACAACAAAAGTGAGTACACCCTTAAGTCAAAACGTCCAAATTGGGCACGAAGTGCTAATATTTTGTGTGGCCACCATTATTTTCCAGCACTGCCTTAACCCTCTGGGGCATGGAGTTCACCAGAGCTTCACAAAAGATGAATTCGAATTCTGTGTTTTAAACCTGGGATCTTGCCAACATCCCTAATGAATATGGAACAACAATAACCCCTGAGGATTGGGACTTTCAACAGCAAGCGCCGCCATTACTCTTATGCACAGACCTACACAGGCTTGACATATTCCATGTCAACAGGGATGCATGGCTGGATACGTCCCAGCATCATAAATCCATCGGGGGACATACCTACTCCACTACTACTTTACAGATGACCTGTGCGTTTCTGACCTCACTCTGGAGATCCTCGTGGGATTTTCTGTCCGTGGAGCTCTTTTCTCACTGTCATTTGCCATACCATTGTGTATTTGGCTTACAAATATTGAAATCTCCCCTGGAAACCCATACAAATATTAACATATTGCCTTAGTCTATCTTGTATAGACCCAACTTGATTAGCATATACTCTTTGCGGCCATAGTCAATTGAAGGCCTTTTTCTCATCCACCAAGGCCCATCCTTTTGGTCTCACGTCCTGGATTTCACAGAGGTCTTACATATCTGTCTGAGCTCTGGTGTTTTGTGGACCATTGAGAAAGGCATTTGGACCGAAACGCGTCTAGTCCGATCCAGACACCTCAGACCCTCCTGGTTCCAAGACGTATCTATGACCTTGTTTTTATCATATACTTTATATGTGATTATGTATAATTTATCTTTATTATATGCGGAATAAAATTTATATATTTTCATACTCAAGTCCTGATTCTTGCCGTTGAAAGTCCCAATCCTCAGGGGTTATTGTTGTTCCACCAGAGCTTCACAGGTTACCACTGGAGTCCTCTTCCACACCTCCATAACAATATTATGGAGCTGATGGATGTTAGAGACCTTGCGCTCCTCCACCGTCTGTATGAGGATGCCCCACAGATGTTCAATAGGGTTTAGGTCTAGAGACATGCTTGAATAGTCCATCACCTTTACTCTCAGCTTCTTTAGCAAGACAGTGGTCATCTTGGAGGTGTGTTTGGGGTCGTTATGTTGGAATACTGCCCTGCGTCCCAGTCTCCAAAGGGAGGGGATCATGTTCTGCTTCAGTATGTCACAGTACATGTTGACATTTATAGTTCCATCAAGGAACTGTAGCTCCCCAGTGCAGGCAGCACTCATGCAGCCCCAGACCATGACACTCCCACCACCATGCTTGACTCCTCACCTGGTTGCCACCACACACGCTTGACACCATCTGAACCAAATAAGTTTATCTTGGTCTCATCAGACCACAGGACATAGTTCAAGTAATCCATGTCCTTAGTCTGCTTGTCTGCCTCAAACTGTTTGCGGGCTTTCTTGTGCATCATCTTTAGAAGAGGATTTCTTCTGGGACGACAGCCATGCAGACCAATTTGATGCAGTGTGTGGCGTATGGTCTGAGAACTGACAGGCTGACCCCCACCCCTTCAACCTCTGCAGCAATGCTGGCAGCAACTCATACGTCTATTTTCCAAAGACAACCTCTGGATATGAAACTGAGCATGTGCACTCAACTTCTTTGGTCGACCATGGTGAGGCCTGTTCTGAGTGGAACCTGTCCTGTTAAACCGCTGTATGGTCTTGACCACCGTGCTGCAGCTCAGTTTCAGGGTCTTGGCAATCTTCTTATAGCCTAGGCCATCCTTATGTAGAGCAACAATTCTTTTTTTTAGAACCCCAGAGAGTTCTTTGCCATGAGGTGCCATGTTGAACTTCCAGTGACCACTATGAGAGAGTGAGATAATACCAAATTTGACACACCAGCTCCCCATTCACACCTGAGACCTTGTAGCTAGGGATGATCGAACTTTTGAAAACGGCCTCCCAGAAGCAGTCTCCCCGCGCGCTCCCGCGAGCGCGCATCGGGGAAAATCTGTGTCGGCCGTGTCCCTTGGACACAGCCGATCACAGATCGTGGTGAATGGCCAATCACAGCGGCCATTCACCACGTGATCGAACTGTCCAATGAGAGATGATCTCATATGTAAACATATGAGATCATCTCTCATCGCCGGCGCTCCTTCCTCACACGGAGCCTGCAGTGTGAGGAAGGAGGGGGAGCCTCACAGCGCCGGGGACACAGGAGAAATGTAATCAGGGCACCGATCACCAGTGCCCTGATTACAAGAGGTAAAACACATACACAAATTGCCCACAGTGCCCGCCTACAGTGCCCCCCCATCAGTGCCCACAATCAGTGCCCATAGTGCTGCCAGTCAGTGCCCATCAGTGCCTGCTCATCTAGGCACTGATGAGCACTGACTGGCAGCACTGTGGGCACTGAGTGTGGGCACTGATGGTGCTGCCCATCAGTGCTCATCAGTGCCACCGTCAGTGTCCATCAGTGCCATCCGCCAGTGCCCATCAGTGCCGCCTATTAGTGCCCATCAGTGCCGCCCGTCAGTGCCCCCTCTCAGTGCCCAGCAGTGCCAAACGGTCGACTGAGTCGGTGGAGAGTCTGGTTCGATGGTCTGTGACGAATCCTCCTGCTGCGCTGAGTGCCCGTTTCGATAGGACACTGGAAGCAGGGCAGGCCAACAACTCCGTGGCATACTGGGCCAGTTCTGGCCAGTGGTCTAATCTTAAGACCCAGTATGCCAGTGGATCTGATTCGTCACATGAAAAGCCCTCTGTGTCACTTTGTGCCCTGACGTAATCATCCACCATGTGATGCAGACGCTGTCGATGCGATGTGGCAGCTGAGAGGCCTGGGCGATGAGGACTAAAAAAAGACCGAAAGACATCCGTCAACCGCACGCCTTCTCCAATGCTCCTCTCGTGACCCGCAGTAGAGTCCATGGTAGGTTGTCCCCGCCCCTGCACCCTACGGGAGTCGGGGAACGTGTTCACCAGAATCCTCTTGAGACTGTCCTCAAGGGATTTGATCCTGTGGTCTCTGGGTGGATGGGAAAAGCTCAGAGACTTTTAACTTGTACCGGTGGTCAAGAAGGGGGGCCAACCAATAGTGGTTAGTATCTTTAATGGCCTTGATTCTGGGGTCCTTTCGCAGGCTCTGAAGCATGATGTTTGCCATGCGTCGCAAATTAGCAAAGGCCTGAGAAGTTGACTCCTTGGGGTAACTCAAAACGACATTATCTTGAACGTGCTCCTCCTCCTCCCAGCCACATACTACTCCAAAGTGTCCCGAGGGAGTCAAACTAGGCCTTGCAGATTGCCGCATGTCTTCCACCTCCTCCTCCTCAAAGCCTGCAAAAGTTCCCGGATAATCGTCCTCCTCCTCCTGGCAAAAATTAGCCCATTGGATTTAGTATAAAGTATTAAGGTACCTCATCCCTAATCAGAATAGAAAAGGTAGCAAGGTGTGGGGCAAAGGTTGGGATTTTAAAGGGTACCGTTATGTAACCAATAAGAGAGATGTATCTACAAAGCATCTAAAAAGTATATAATTTTATTATTCACATAGGATCAAAAAATGGGGATAAACAATACAAAGCACTACTGTTACAAGACAATATGGAACATCATCATAGTAACAACATAATTGGATAAAATATCGTTTTGAGATAAATTCCTTGAAATTGTGGGCGGACTAATCAGAGGTCACGGTCAGTCTGGATGTGCCAGAGCTGGTGTGTGTCTCTCTAATCGATCCGACTTCCACTACCCGACATGTTCCGCGGTGTATACCGCTTCTTCAGGGGTACAAGGGGTATAACTTGGTAAAAAGCCACTAAAAAATGACAAAAATAGATACAAAGTTATCATATTGTAGACATACATTTATACATTTACATGTTTATTTTGCTGTTTCGAATATCCGTGTGTGTCAAGTATGGAGCAATTGGCGGTCGGCCCCTCCAACTTCTGACACAAATACGTCATTTATTCGATCACATGATAGACATATTACTTACATAAATATACAGGAAAGATCATCTACATTGGCATGTAGGCCGAGGCATATGTATCAAGGAATTTATCTCAAAACGATATTTTATCCAATTATGTTGTTACTATGATGATGTTCCATATTGTCTTGTAACAGTAGTGCTTTGTATTGTTTATCCCCATTTTTTGATCCTATGTGAATAATAAAATTATATACTTTTTAGATGCTTTGTAGATACATCTCTCTTATTGGTTACATAACGGTACCCTTTAAAATCCCAACCTTTGCCCCACACCTTGCTACCTTTTCTGTCCTCCTCCTCCTGCTCTTCCATCCCTGAATCCTGCTCGGGCCTCTGGGAGCTAGGCATAATGGGGTCAGGATTCTCAGGATAAAGGGGGCCTTGAGAGGCAAGGAAGTCCTCCTCTTCCTCCTGCTGCTCTGCCTCTAGTGCCCTGTCCATAAGGCCACGCAGAGTGTGCTCCAACAAAAACAGT
The DNA here is from genome assembly GCF_965119305.1 of Pelophylax lessonae. Classification (NCBI taxonomy): domain Eukaryota; kingdom Metazoa; phylum Chordata; class Amphibia; order Anura; family Ranidae; genus Pelophylax; species Pelophylax lessonae. The sequence goes on along the minus strand of NC_138774.1, from coordinate 262,091,297 downwards.
ACCGGCAGGGCGTCACTGATGCATGCGCTGTCCCGGCTGACCATCCTTGTGGCCTCCTCAAATGGCGAGAGGACAGCGCATGCATCCTTAATCAAAAGCCACTGCCGTGGTGAAAAGAAGCCCAGGCGCACTGAGCCAGTGCTGGTGCCGTACTCGCAGAGATATTCATTGAGGGCCCTCTGCTGCGTGTACAGGCGCTGCAACATAGCCAAGGTGGAGTTCCAGCGGGTGGGCATGTCACAGACGAGGCGGTGTACCGGCAGGTGAAACTCATGCTGCACTTCGGCCAAACGTGCAGTGGCACTGTACGACCGCCTGAAGTGACTGCACACCCTTCTTGCCATCCTTAGCACATCCTGCATTCCCGGGTACGAGTTCAAAAACCGCTGTACCACGAGATTCAGGACATGCGCCAGGCATGGCACATGGGTCAACTTTCCCTGCCGAAGGGCGGCCAGGAGGTTTGACCCATTATCGGTAACCACCATTCCTGGCTGCAGCTGGCGTGGTGTCAACCACCTCTGGGCCTGTGCCTGCAGAGCCTCAAGAATCTCAGGGGCAGTGTGCTGCCTGTCCCCTAGACACACAAGCTGCAGCACTGCGTGACACCTTTTGGCCTGAGACATAGAATAGCCCTTTGAATGCTTACGTGGTACCTCATCATATTCAAAGGACCATGCTGCAGAGGAGGGCATGGAGGAGGATGAGGAGGAGGAGCAGGAGGGGGTAGAAGTCATCGATTTACCCGGATCAGCGACACCACCAGCTGTTTGCAGATGTGGGGGCAATACTGGCTGCAGCACCGAGCTATGGCTACAATCCCTTCCGCTGGCAAGCAGTGTCACCCAATGAGCAGTGACAGAAATGTACCGCCACTGCCCATGTTTGCTTGACCAAGTGTCAGCCGTCAGGTGTACCTTCTGGCTGACTGACTTGGCCAGGGACGACACTACATTGCCTTCCACATGTTGGTATAGGGATGGCAGGGCCTTACGGGCAAAGTAATGCCGACTGCACATTTTGCAAAGTCGCGGAAGGGAGCAGATTCTACCAGGTTAAATGGTAACAGTTGCAGAGCCAGTAGTTTTGCCAAACTACTGTTTAGACGCTGGGCATGTGGGTGGCGGGGAGTATACATTTTTTTTCGTTCCAGCATGTGTGGAATCGAAATTTGGTGTCTAGATGTTACAATGGTGACATTGCGGGGGAGGTTGCTGCCCGTGCTGCTTCTGAATGCCGCGGTACCCACCATCTGGCTCGGCTTAAAGTGGAGACTCGTATGGGATCCTTTGGAGCGGATTGATTTCTGAACCCCCATGAAATACTATGAAGGGCTTTATTATATACTCCATCTGGTAAGCGCATTAGCGTGGCTTTTGGCACTTTAACACCGTGGAGGAAGAATTATTTAGCTGTGGTGGAGGATTTCAATTTCCCTACACATTCAACACTTACTGCCTTGGACTTTTCTTTTCCTTTTTTATATGATTTTTGGCACGATTTGGTTTGGCAATCTCATTGCACTAACTATTATGTACGGAGGCTCTTAATACCTTGCCTAAGGTTGTGATCCTCTGTTGCTTGATTGTTTATTACAATATATGTATATGTTGCATTAACATACAGTACATCACCACTAGCGCAGCTTTATTATTGTTATTGCTATTTTGGTGTTTCCCTCTGTAGTTGCAGCTTTCTTTTTTCTTTTTTGTGTTTAGCGCGGTTATTTTTGTTATTATGAATTAGTGTGGTCGAATTCCATGAGAATCCACAATAGTGTTTTACAGCCATTTTCAGTAATAGTGCATTGTTTCTCTTTCACTTGACAGTTGGTAACTCATGCACATGATCAGGTTTGTCCATAAACATACACTCCCCCTTTCCTATTGCACTTTTGAAAGTATACATGTCTGTGATTGGTTGTGTTGACGCCACCTACCCTGTAAACCCCTTTTGTTCTTTGACTATAAATAAACTCGGCCATTGTTCATTACAGGGCAACTTCGGAACATCCAAACTGAACCCGCCTGTGCATCTGTGGGGATGGTGAGAGTGCTCCAATGGCTTATACAAAAGAGCTGAGAACTGTGTGCATTGAAATTTATTTAAATTTATTTATGCATTAGTGTGTTAAATTATGTTCAAAAAAACTGTGTATGACATGAAAAATTTGTGAAACCCACCATTTAATTCTCCAAGGCCTCTGCTTCGAAAATATATAATGTTTGGGGGTTTTCTAAGTCATTTTCTAGCAAAAATACAGATTTTTACTTTAAAAAGAAAAAAGGATCAGAAGAAGGCCTGGTCTTAAAGTGGATTATGGCTGAAGGTGCTATTTGGATGTTGCGCTTATCTATGTGGCCAGGCTGTAAAAAAGTCTCACATGTGTGGTATCGCCATTCTAAGGAGGAGTAGCAGAATGTGTTTGGGGTGTAGTTGCTAGGGATGAGCTTAGAGTTTGAGTTGAACGTAAGTGCGACTCGAACATTGGCTGATTGCTCGTTCGTCGAATAACAAACAAATGTGCTTCTTAGCTGGAAATTTGAGCGCCCACATCGGCTCGTGCAGTGCATTATGTGATTGGTCAAAGCAAGCACCCTGACCTCCATGCTTTGGCCAATCAAATCATCTCTGCCATGATTGGACAAAGGAAGGCTGCCTTAAGCCAATCATGGCTCAGGGGCTAAGTACACACCCAACACTATATAAAGGCTGCTCGCACAGCCGCAGCGTGTAGTGTGACTGTGCGGGCGAGATAGCAAGTGATTGAAACAGGGAGAGGAACGGGATTAAGGCAGGGAGAGGACAGTTATTTGCAGTTTATCAGACAGTGCAGTGTAGTTCAATTAGAGACATTGCCAGCAGTGAGTTAGGCAGGGAGAGAGATTTGTGCTTTTTACAAGTTAAGAGATCAGATAGTGAAGTATATTCAGTAGTGCAGTATATACCATAGACCATATACCATATATTGATCTCTATCTATATATAGGACAATTGATTAGATATCAGGCCATTGAGTATCTATCGGTCACATAGTTACATATCTATGATGTGTGTGTGTGTTTGCTGTTAACCGTACATTGTATACCCCTGTATGTTGTGGTCTTTAAGGTGTCCATCTAATAGTTTTTTGAAACTATTGATGCTCCCTGCTGATACGACTGTTTGCGGAAGAGAATTCCACATCCTTACTGCTCTTACAGTGAAGAACCCCCTACGTATTTTAAGGTTAAACTGCCTTTCCTCTAGTTTTAGTGAGTGGCCACGTGTCTTATTGTATTTCCTTTCTCTGAATAGTTTGTTCCTTATGCTAGGGTTGCCAGTACAGTATTTGTACATTGATATCATATCCCCCCTCAATCGTCTCTTCTCCAGAGAGAATAAGTTTAGTGCTTGTAGTCTTTCCTTAATAGCTGATGTCCTCCATTCCCCTAATTATTTTTGTTGCCCTTCTCTGGACTCTCTCCAGTTCCAGCACATCCTTCCTGAGGACCGGTGCCCAGAACTGGACAGAATACTCCAGATTTGGCCGGACCAGAGTCTTGTAGAGTGGGAGAATAATCTCTTTATTTCTGGAGTGAATCCCCTTTTTTATACATCCCAGTATTCTGTTGGCTTTGCTTGCAGCGGCTTGGCATTGCATGCCACTGCCAAGCCTGTTGTCTACCAGTACCCCCAGGTCATTTTCCATCCTAGACTCACCCAGAGGTCCCCCCCTAGTGAGTAGCTTGCTTTCTGGTTTCTGGCACCCAAGTGCATTACTTTACATTTTTCAACATTAAACCTCATCTGCCATGTAGTTGCCCACCCCATTATTTTGTTCAGGTCCGCTTGTAAGGTTTCCGCATCCTGTATAGAAGATATTGGCATGCTTAGTTTAGTATCATCCGCAAATACTGAGATTGTACTAGATATCCTCTAGATCATTTATGAATAAATTAAACAGGATTGGCCACAGGACAGAACCCTGGGGGACCCCACTTTCCACACCCGCCCAATCCAAGTACTCCCCATTAATCACCACCCTTTGCACTCTCCCCTGGAGCCAGTTCTCTATCCAGGTACTCACCTTATTGTCCATACCTACCTTCCTTAGTTTGAACAGTAAGCGTTTGTGGGGAACGGTGTCAAAGGCCTTTGCAAAGTCCAGATACACCACATCCACAGGCTTACCTTTATCTAGGTGGCAGCTCACTTCATCATAGAAGGTTAATAGATTGGTTTGGCAAGAACGATTTTTCATGAATCCATACTGATTACTACTAATAATACCATTTTCATTACTAAAGTCTTGTATGTGGTCCCTTAACATCCCCTCCAAAATCTTGCAGACTACTGATGTTAGGCTGACCGGCCTATAGTTACCCGTGATATATCTCGGCCCTTTTTTAAATATTGGTACCACGTTGGCTTTTTTCCAATCAGTTGGCACCATACCCATCTGTAAACTACCCTTAAAGATCAAGAATAATGGTCTAGCAATCACCTGGCTCAGC